>NC_012878.2:1942402-2589870 GCF_000003195.3 Sorghum bicolor
ATTCCGGCGATGCTGTTGAGGTGGCCAGGCCAGGTTGCATTGGGACAGAGGTATCCATGGCCATACCGGTGCGCGGGAGAGGGGAAGGGGAAGAAGGAAACACCTGCAAGCATGGTAGGGTCTCGTTGGAGCTGTACAACTATGGCCACAAAGCTCCGATGAGACTCTACCACGTCGCGGTGGGGTGGTGGACTGTGACGGCACGTCAGGAGGAGGAAGATGAACAATGATCCATTGGTAGGAGAAAAAAAAAATCGAGCGATCCATCTCACTCGAGCGACGGATATATAGACACATCTAAATTGTTTCGTTCCAGTAGTAAAACTGTAGCAAGTATGGTCTTAATGTAATAACTAATAACCATGCACAACAAGTGTATACATATATTATACCAAATAAATAAATAACACAAGCACAGATTGAGTATATTAATTAACTTACTACAGTACGTACGATCGTCTCCACCCTGATTTAACCTGCGTCCACACTACTACATGCATGCATGTTCACTAGTGTTTACTGCCTGCTACTCTCTACTGCAGTGGAGACGGATGCAGTAATTTAATTTAATCACTGTTACTACTAGCTAGTAGCAACCAGGCAGGCATGCACACGAAGAAAATCAACAAAAGCTATAGATCGAGCAGCATGCACGACGCAGAGCACCTCCGATGGCAGCAGCACACAGCACGCGTAACATGCATGCATGGGCATACACGGCCGGCTCACGGCTGCGGAGGCGCACTGGCGCCGTCGGCGACGTCGACGCTGGTGGTGCAAGCCAGGAGGCGGCGGAAGATGGCGCGCACGGCGACGCAAGACGCCTCGTGCAGCCTCCTGACCACGGCGCACCCCTTCTTCTTCTTCCTCCGCCTCCGCCGCCTCGCCTGCTGCTTGCTGCCGCCACGGAGCCCCAGCACATCGTCGTCCCTGCGGCTCTCGCTGCGCGCAACAGCAGGAATAATGCGGTTGCTGGCGCTGCCGCCGACGGAGCCGGCGTCCGAGCCAGCGGCGGCCGTGGACGACGACGACCCTCCGCCGCCGCCTTGCCGCTGCGGGAGGAACAGCGGGAACACGGCGGCGCCGCGCTCCCTGACGCGGCCGAGGCACGCCATGGTGCGCTCCGGCACCGTCTCCTTCTTCTTGGAGAAAGTGTAGCTGCGGAGGTACATCTGCCGGCACGAGTAGCTGTCCACCACCCGGGGGCTGCAGTACCCCGCCGCCGGCGTCAGAAGCTCGCCGCTGTTCCGCATGCTGCCACTGCCGTTGTAGTAGTAGTGGTACGACGCGCTGGCGGCGGGGCTCTCCTGCCCTCCTCCTCCTCCTCCGTGGCGCCGCGCCATGGCCACCGACTTGACGAACTCGGCGTCGGACTCGGGCCACTTGTACAGGCTCACGTAGCTTGCCCGCACCGGCGCGCGCGCGTCCACGCACCCGATGGCCGCCTTGCAGTTGCACCCGGCCGCCATTAATGGCGTCCTCCGTCGTCGTCCCAGTCGGCCAGCTAGCTACTACTACTGCTCGCCTACTTATAATTACTATAGCTAGCTAGCTAGCTGATCTGGTTGCATTTGAAACGCCGCGCGTGCCGGCCGGAGCTCGCTGTCAGCTGTAGTAGAGATCGAGGAGGCGGTGATGGGGGTGTGGGTGTGTGGGGTAATATAAGGGAGACAGGGCGACAGGGACTTGACGACATGGGCGCCATGTGAGGAGCTAGGGACAGGGTAAAAGGTGGAAGACGAAGGAGAGCTCTCTTGGCTTTGGTTGCAAGGAAAGGTGTCGCGATTTTTGCCGCGCGAATGATCATACGGCATCATCATCATGCATGCATGGTGGTCACTCTCGTGCTGTGCAATGAGTAGCCTGGGGCAGTCAAAATGTGAGGCCTTCATTCAGTTCTGAAAGTCTGAATAATTAATCCAGTGCAAAGGTGAAATAATGTCAAAAACCTGACATGAAGTAACTTGTATGACAACCCATCAGTTAATTTGGTCGCGTTTTTGGTTCTGAGGATATTTTTTTTTTCTCGAATGTTCTGAGGATATATCAGTTTGGACTTTGGACAATAAGGTCCATGGGGGTTGTTATAACTTGATCGTGGTTTGGCAGGAATTTAAGCATGGTGTTCTAATAGTGTTAATTACGTGGCGTGTTCAACCGCCGCGCCTATTGTAATTTTTTTTTCTGTCAGCAAGATAGCCTACCATGTCGATGTATCCATGTATATGCTTGCAACAGTCAAGTGGTGGACATGTGTGTATACATCAGCTCTACAGCTCTGGATAGAAGCTACACTCCCCGTATTTGAAAATGTGAGATGTTTTGGTTTTTGTCCAAAGTCAAACATCGCTAAAAAGATAGAAGAACATAGTGAACATCTGTTTCAGCAAATCCACTGTCGAATATATATATAGTTTCTTGTAGTATATATATATTGGTTGTTGAACATGTTTGCTGCAGCTTTTATGAATCTGCTCAAACTCAGAAGAAAATAATTTGACTTAGGACATCGAAAAACGACTTTACATTTTACAGCAAAGGGGGTCAGTTCCATGCATAGCTAGCAGTATGATCAAGCCTACCTGACGAAGCAATTGGGTAGATCCGCGTGTTGAGCTCAAGGAAGACAGACCGACAGAGGCAAGAGCGTGCATGGAAGGAAATGATTGTATTGAAACCTGTGGTTAAGGACTCATGATGCGCATATTCGGGGTGCGTATTCCGAGGGACAAGCCGCTTAGGGCAGTCCCAATGGTCGAAACTATACACGGTTTTCATAGCAACCACTTCAGTATAAAACCATCTATAGAAATTATCTTCACAATAGAGGTTTCTTTGCCTAATAAATATTGCCATTTTTTTCTTTCTCTCTCCTGAGTCCACCGCGTCTTACTCCTGGACTCCTGGCCAGTGGTCACCGGTGAACCAGTGAAGCAGAGGAGCCTGCACGGATGAACATAGCCTGGCCACTAGGGAATTCGTGCTCACCATGGAGGAGCCTCCAAGAACGAGCGAAGCCTGAAACACAAGCTCAACAATGGGCGTCAGGGCAATGTCAGGCCTGCGCCGGCAAACGCGGCCAACAACCTCACATGATGCGGCACCGACGAGCACTCTGGTGGCCGCCGAGCGCACAAGGTGACGGAGCAGCTGCCCGCGCGAGCGAGCATGCGTGGTGGCGGGGTGAGGGCGTGGTGGTGCACGCGAGTGCATGTCGCTGCCGGACATGCGCGCAGCAGCCGGCGGTGCGGGCGAGCTCGTGCGACTGCCGGCGACCGGGTGGGCGTGCACGCAGCGGCAGGGGAGCTCGTGCGGCTGGCGGCGAGAGGTGTGAGCGAGTGCATGCGGCGGCCGGTGAGCACTTATCGCGGGCTCCACCTGTAGAAATCGGTCCCAACGCTGATTCTGCGGTTTCTTCCTTCATCGAATCAAGAGCCGACGTCGTTTCCTCGACAAGAAATCGTTTCCTCTGTTTCTTCCACTTTCCTCATTAATTAAACTGCCATGTCATCATTTTGCTTTTACGTGGCATCTCATTTAATAGACATAGAAACTATCATTAATTCTCTATTGGAAGTGCCCTTATACTGTTAGTACATCTAACTATACTCCTAGGGTTTACGGTAGTTAAGTACAGTATAATACTAGTGATGATAGGCTGGTAGCTGTTGTACTGGCCATTTGACTCTGCCATGCATGTATCACTATTCTGAAATGTCAAATGAAGAAAGGAACAGGGACAAACAAACTGATTCCTAGCGGTACTGAAAGCAACAGGTGTCTAGCTCCTCCTTTCTTAATGCCAGTAGAGCAGCACGTACGTCCCTAGCTCGTGAACACTGAACACTCAACAGTAGAGTAGCTGCACTGAGCTTGAAAAATCATGCACCATGAGCTGGACACTTGTAAAACTTGTATTTGACAAATATTATCCAATCATGGAGTAACTAGACTCATAAGATTCGTCTCGCAAATTACAGAGAAACTGTGCAACTAGTTTTTATTTATATTTATATTTAATGCTCCATGCATGTGCTGTAAGATTCGATGTGACGGGGAATCTTGAAAATTTTTAGCACTTTTTGGGAACTAAACAAGGCCTCAGTTTCCTGCGATTTGGTTAGTTAGGCCTTGTTTAGATACACCCAAAAACCCAAAACTTTACAAGATTCCACATCACATCGAATCTTGCGGCACATGTATGAAAAATTAAATATAGATAAAAAAGATAACTAATTACACAGTTTACATGTAAATCACGAGACGAATCTTTTAAGCCTAGTTGCTTCGTGATTGGATAATATTTGTCAAATAAAACCGAAAGTGCTACAGTGTCAAAATCTAAAAAAAATTAGATCTAAACAAGGCCTTAGTTTATTTTGTTCAGAGCGAAAAGGCAATAGCCAATAGGCAGGTCCAGTTAGGAAAAAGGCGATAGGCAGGTCCACAGTTAGTGACGTGGAGTTGAGCACGCACTAGCAAGGTGACTGAAATGATCGGTTGCCCTTTTTAGTTAAGCACAATCATATTGGATAGAAGCGTGCGTTGGCAAGCAAGAAACTGTTAGCATGCATTGTGGTGGTGGTGGTGTAGTGCTATATTACAAAAAGGAGGACTTTTCGTTACTGGACAATCTTGTTGGAAACTAAATTATTCAGACCACCAGGTTCCTTTATTTTTGTTTCTTGTGTTTACCACTTATCAGTGATTCAGGGTCTACTCTATCCATCTCAAAAATATTGTGCATCTTGCTTTCGAGGAGGTAATTAATTTTAAGTTTGACTACATATAAGTCTACTATGAAAATATATTTTAATTAATCTAATAATACTTATTTGATATCATAGTTAGCTTTATATATATGTTAAATTTAAGATTGGTTGGTACTCGAAAAACAATTAATATTTGTTTGCAAGAAACATTCTTTTAAGCAAAGGAAGGAATAGAATTTACGTTCCCTAGCTCGGATGAAGAATACGGCAGTAGCCTTTGTCGACAACTACTTGACACAGCATAACATATATATATAGGGAGGAAATTAATATGACTAAGAGCAGATGAGGCAGTAACCTAAAAAATACCTAACTTCATCTCCTACATATAATTGGCCTCATTGCCCAGCACCTGCAGCCTGCAATCCTGGCTTGTTCAGGGTCTAAAGAAAGAAACAATAAACAACTTTTTTTACCTATACAACCTTGTCATCTGCAATAATGCAAAACAGGGGGCACGGTAACAACTTTAACTGAAAATTTTAAATTATAGAGAGAAATATATTTTTCACCTTCCGTTCAACTGTTGTCTGAGTTTGATTCTGGCCATGCAACTCCAAAACATAAAACCTTAACCACTGACAATAAATAATACTCCCCTCCATTCCAAATTACCAAAAATAAATTGAAGACGACCAAAAATACACTTGTTCTGAAAATATATTGGGTACCTATATACTACTCGTGATTTGGAGATCCTGAGAGGCAATTGTGAAGCACTAGGCTAAGCGGGTCAATCTATGTCCACTCCATCAGCTAGCCTCGTCACTACTCAACACTAGGAATGAAAACGGATCGGTACGGACGGATATCACTCATATCATATCATAATTTTTTTTCATATTTCTGATCGAATTCGGATTTGAATACGGATAATGTCAACCATGTCGGATAAGATAGAATTTGGATGTCGACATCATAAATATACGATTTAAGTATTTGAATATGGATACAGAATCGGATGTTGAATATTCGAACTCGAATACAGACAGATCTGAACCCCTCTAAACGAATTTGGTCTCGAATACGGTCGGAAAATATTCATACCGTTTTCATCCGTACTCAGCACTCAACAGTGGCATCAAGAGCTAACCGCGCGCGGCGCAGCAGCACACATATGCATGAGGTATCATTGATCATTGTGGTCACCATGCATGCGCGGCGCCAGTAGTACTGCCGCATATGCGGTGTAATCACTCTGAATGGATCGGGGCGATCGTCAAAGACAGCTAACCTTCCAGAGATTACCAGTCCTTTATTTTTTGCCAAGGGAGATTACCAGTCGTTAGTTAATTAGATCCAGGAAACATGCATGCATCTTTAACTATATCCAGGAGCTAGCGAGGCCGGCAGGGTCGGAGCACAAGCCTGAAGACGCGCGTGGTAGCACAACTGCACAAGCAGCAGCAGCAGCAGCAATGTTCACTGACGAGACACCATCATGAGACAGACAGGCAGATCGATGAGGCAGGCAGGCAGAGTATTCTCAACTCCATTCTCTGGTCCCTCTCCTTCTTGCATATATAGAACCTATATACCTTGGCTCATACTGCAAGCAAAGAGACGGACGGTGTATCAGTATGAGAATATGAGATACAGAGAAATCCCATGGCCATGCATGCATGTGTAGTGTAGGTTACGTACAGGAGCAACAATGTGCGTGTGATAACATGCATTGATGCATGCATGTATATACGTACGTGGCGCCGATCCATCCGGCGGTGCAGGATCATCATTTGCATTGCAAGCTCAGACCCATATCCAACAGGATTCAGGAAGGTCTAGCATCATGCCAAGTGTGCATGCATTATGGCAGGGGTAGTATGAACTTTTTTTAGATATACTAGGTAGCGTGCCCGTGCGTTGCTACGGGATAGCTAATAGTTTATACTAAAAATACATAGATCGCACGATAAGATAACAATATTATAAAAAATAAATACTAAATTAAAGTGATATTTTATCTATAAAATAAAGTTTATAGAATTAACATAGTCACAGAGAGCGTGGCGTCACAGACTTACAAACTCTACTGTATGAACCTTTTATGTAATGTGGATAAGATAATGTTTTAAAATCGACACGAAAAAATCTACAATATTCATTTTTTCATGCGCCAATAAATCCACCTTTTGAAAGAAGAGATTCACACTTTCTTTAGCTACAAACACCAAACAGAAGAGATAGAGCATCACTTAATTTTAAAACAGTAACAGAAATGTTGCAAATTCCATTGAAAATTTTATTCAGCAACTCAGACAACAAAGTAGAAGAGCATCTAATAGAAACCCATACATCTCATTCTGAAAAAGTTTGAGAAGCTTGCACCTTATCTATGTTGAATTTGGTTGATCTGCAGCACGATGGCCAGCCTCCATAGTTGTATGTATCCAGAGACCAACAGTACAGTACTTGAATGGAACTGTCTTGGCATATCTATGTACTCAGATTGTTTCATCACAATGACATACATATCCTAGAGTAATGGATTCTCATCCCTTAGGGCCCCATGAAAATAATTCTAAGTTTCTCCCAGTAGCAAAAATCAGTGCCTCCCAATGTTCTTCTCGATGAAATTTATCACCCTCAAGCAAAAAATCTGTCTAATGTTCTTCTCCATAAGGCAAGCGTCTCCACTTAAGTTAGCCAACCCAAATCAATTGAAGTTAGCCAGCCTGATATTGAACTTCACAATGCAGAGCGTTGCAAAGATGGGCAGCTCAAGCGGCGCTCGTCTCATCAACGAGCATCTACACAATAAGACGTCATCTCCACACTAACACACCGCTCATCTCTTGGGTGATGGGTACTTATTGTCCTCGGCGAGCACCAAGGCCTGCTGGATATATCCCAAATTCTTAGCCATAACTAAGAAAAAAATATCATGGTTGCTGCAATTTTCTCAATTGTGAATTAGCAGCATATACCTCTGCAACAAGCAAACCCTCACTGCCGCAGCAACAGTGGCTCATCGCCGCCCATCCCCACAGGAGCAGCGTGCTGAGAAGGCGAGGGCGCGGCAGCGGAGCTCCTCGGTTGCCCTTCAGACTTGGGCGGCGCAGTCCTGCCAGTCGCATCTAACCCCGTAGCGGCCATGACTCTGCGGGGCCTGAGCCGGACCAGCACCTCTGCCATGACCCCCCTAGGCACGGGGTCCCTGCCTCATCGAAGGAGAGGGCGTGGTGGAGCAGGTGCTCCCTGTGTTTACATAATACTTTGATTGCATTATAAGGAAATAAGCTATATATGAAAAATAACTTTCCAGCGCAAAAGAGATAAATCACCTTTGTTTACAGAAGTGAAAAATGATCAACGTTAAAGGTAAACAAAAAGGGACAAAACAATAGGTTCGTGGCATAAAAAACTACTTAAATGGTTCCCTTCTATAGAAAAATGTATCATCCAATCAACCAACATGCAAATAACATTAGAAAAAGGCTCATCACATATTCTACTTGGACCAACTAAATCTAGAATCAAAGGCAAGGACACAGGTTTGTAGATTTTTAATAAGCAGACCAAAATGCATGGAGACTTTTCCTACCCTTTGTTGATCTTTTCACTATATCTAGAAACATAGATGCCACTGATCTCGAGAAAAGGATTATCTCAAAGAAACTTCCTGACCAATTGAGCAGCTTCATAACTCACTCAACAGAGCAATATGTCAAATTTCCAGTGTAAATAGTTTTTTTTTGCAACAGAACTCTTCAGCATAGAAAGGACCATATGAAGCACATGGACTTTTAGTAAGCTAGAATAACCCTCTATATTTTGATGACTTTTTAAAATTAGTTGAGACATTAAATGGCTAGCAATCAAAATTATAAGAATTAATATATAGTATGAGCTTCACTGTAGGCTTTGTTTGAGTAGAAATGTCTTGCAGGAATCTAATTGCAGACATGATGGCATCAAAAGGATCAGCAAAGGGCATTTTATTGAATGGATTCAGATACTTGATAATCTAGCATAGTGACATGCCATTTCGCTGTATAGGTAATATGCAGAAAGATGCAGAGAGATGAAGGATAATGTACCACAGAAACAACAAGAATATTGCTATTTCACAAATCTATGTTTTTTAATTGTCTTATCTAACAAGGTATAACTGATGAGATCAGCGGCAACAATTGCCAACCTGTGATCCCGATTCCAAAATCCAAAATTACGTGATACGTGACTAAAAATCTTTTTTTCTTTTCACAAAAGAAAAACTTTGGCAAGACAAAAACCACTAACATGTTCAGTATTTGAGTATTCTATATAGCTCTTACAAAGCAAACTACCTGTTGCAGGTTGGAACATGTGGCATCTATTTATAATCTGGTGTTACTACAATCAGTTGCATATCCAAAACTGCATGTGCATGAACCTTGGTCTGATGGTTAATTGGGTAAAGCAAGAAAGAAAATTCGAAACGCTTCACAATTGAGGACACATTCACAATTGACGCTGGAAAGGAGACAAATCACAAGCAAACTATATACCAAGGAGACCACAATTGAGGACGCATTCACAATTGAAGCAAGAAAGAAGGCTCTCTGCAATTTTATGCCCAGGTTGAAAACAAAATACCGAGCAAATTTTTTTATAAGTTTTTTTTGTATATGGGATCAGCTTGTGAATAGCACTTACTTGTCGAGCTATTTTAGTGAGTTTTTTTGTGTGCAAGGGATCAACTTGTGAATAACACTTACTTGCCTACATGTCGCATGTTAGAATCTAAACAGTTATCTAAAAGGCAATTGCTGTTATTTGATAATGAGCCAGTTCATAGGATGCCCTGATTATCAAGAGCCTCCTGTTATAAGCAAGAGGGAACGAACCAACAATAAATATAGAATAAATTAGTTATTGGTTTAGTTCTTGATATAAAAAGGGAAATAACCAAAATTCCATTTTGTAAACCAAAGAGTGTAGATCTAGATATAATTCAGAATAGAATAGAGCATCACCTATCTACCTATGTGAATGCCTGCCTGGACAGTACCATCAACACTGCTGGTAGTTATTTCTATCTTTGCTAGGTTAACTGAATAACTGACATTGCATTTCACACTAACTTGAAAAGTATTGATTGTTTGTAATATGATAAAACCGAGAGAAAGTGTAGAAGACATCATTGAATGACCATTCAAGGGCAGAATAAAGATAGCTGAGCAGGATTATAAATAAATCTAAAAATACAAACCTGTCACAAAGAGGCTCCTCTTGTCACCATGGGTTGAGACTGCAGCACAAAAATAATCCTAAAAGGAGTATAATAACAAGAATGCAAGAACAGAGAATCTAGAAGCAATTGAGGGAACATAAGCAAATAAAAAATTGCATAGAAATACCATGTAATCTGTGGGGATGAAAGGGTCATTGACAGCGACCAGCTTGACATCCTCGCTCTAAAGGGTGACTTTCTAAGACATATGCGAGTTACAAATATATACTGAACCAACTCAAACAAAAAAAATACAATTTTGTTAGAAAGAATTTACAATAATTAATAATTAGTTCATTGAGAGATAGTATAGAAGGTATACAAAGAAGGATAAATAAGATATAAAAGTTTGGCCAGAAAATACAGGATTATATATATGCTGATAGTGTATGAGAATGCCTCTTAGCATTTCATCTCCAAGCTTCTTGAGTGAGCACATTTCAGCTATTAGTTAGAGTATATCAAAATAAATAATTTAGTAAATGAACCAAATTATCTTAGGTCTGAGTAGCTTGAGAAACAAGTACCTTGATATTCCCGTGACTCCCATCATTGCCACCGCTTCCAGAAAATAAAGTGTCAAACTCAGAATTATGGTTCTCCTTGGCATCAGTTTTGGTTCTCCTCACCATCAGCTTGAGCAGGAAGGAGCACGCGTTGCTGCCGAGAGGGCTGCACTCTTCCGCTTGGTTGCTGGCCACGGGAGAGATGTTAGTAGCAGATGGCATCGTGATACTGGCCACGGCGTTCTCAACTGCGCACATTTTCCCCATCGTGAGACGAACGCAGTAGGTGAGACGAACGCAGCAAACCCTACTGGCATCTGTTGCTTGCATCTAGAACAAGAGAATGAACCAATACCCTGCTGAGGCGATGGCAGCGACACAGGATTCAGATCTCCGCTGGGATCTGCGCACTCCTCCGCTCTCCTCTTGCAGCGCGTGGGAGGAGGTCCATCGCGGGGATCTCACGGATCGCAGACAATGGAGGCAGTGGAGACAGGTGCCCCGGATCGCGCCGTCGTCGCTGTAGTCGTCGTGGGAGGAGAGGCCTTGCAGGGGCTGGGTCGGCGGCGGGAGGGGAGGACGGAGGAGAGCATGTGATGCGGATGTGACTCCAAAACCTGGCAACGCAGGTCGGGCTCGGCGTCGGGCGTCGGGCGAGGGCGACTCTCCAGACCTGGCAACACAGGTCGGGCGTCAGGCGAGGGCGAGGGCGAGGGCGAGGGCGACGGCGTCAGGGGCGAGGGCGAGGGCGAGGGCGAATCTCCAGACAAGGTCGGGCTCGGGCGTCGGGCGTCGGGTTACGGTGGGCGCGGCGGCGGGCGTGCTCAGAGAACGTCTCAGGCGGAGAGGGCTGGCGGCGGGCGTGCTCGGCGGCGGCTACGAGGAGAAGTGCGGCGCTGATGGGCGTGCTGATGGGAGTGCTCAGCTCCGGCAACGAGGAGTCAAAGGTGTGCGTGGGTCAAAGGCGGAAACAACGGGGTGGTAACCGCCGGAGGGGGGGGGGCCGAAAACCGCCGAAGACGATGACCTTCGGGTCTTTTTAGTTGTAGAGATATAGATAGATGAGTAACCCAGATGATTGAAAGGAAGTGTGTGGGTGTCATGTGAACTGATGGCATATGGTGCCTCTGTTACAACGTGGTTTTTCCTTCCACGTCTCTGGCAGCGGCAGCAGCACAGCAGAAATGAAAGGCACTTTTAAGTCTTGAGCTGTAGCACTTATAGTATTATAGTTTTGATGTGTTCTACTCTTAATTTTTTTTGAGAAAATGTGTTCTACTCTTAATAAATAGTACTAGTACGAAAATTGAGAGGTACTAATAAATAGTCGGGTGTATATGGGCTCTGAAAGCCTTGACATTGTCCTTGCAGTTAGGCCCAGTAGGCTATTATGCTGTATTGGATTATATATGAGCCTACTTAATGGGCCGGTCCTATGAGCTTACTGACCTAAGAAAGTACTAGATTTGTCTTGGACCCACAAAAGGACTTCGGTGCATTGTGGGTTTACGATGAATTAAGTATTACAAGTTGTTACAAGGACCCTGTACTGTACGTATGACAAGCTATATATGACAAAAGTCATTTAACTATAACAAGTTGTGACAAGGACATTCTAACTGTGATAAACTATGACAAGAATCTTATACTTATGACAAGTTATGATAAGAGCTTTGTAGATGTAACAAGCTATGACAATGGTCATGTACCTGTGATAAAGGTCATGTACTTGTGACAAGCCGTGACAATGGCCCTTTAGCTATGACAAGCTGTGATAAGGGCCTATAGTTGTGACAAGTTGTGACCAGGGTCTTATACCTGTGACAAGGGCTCTCTAGCTGTGAAAAGGGACCTGCAGCTATGACAAGTTGTGACCATGCCCTCTAGCTGCGATAAGCTGTGACAAGAGCCCTGTAGCTGTGACAAGCAGTGACAAGAGCATGTAGGTGTGACAAGCTGTGACAAGGCCCTGTAGCTGTGACAAAGGCCATGTACCTCTAACAAGCTATGACAATGACCCTCTAGCTGTGACAAGCTGTGACAAAGGCCCTATACTTGTGACAAGCTGTGACAAAAATCCTATAGGTGTGACAAGATGTGACAAGGATCTTGTAGTTATGACAAGCTGTGACAATGGCCCTCTAGCTGTGAAAAGGGTCCTATAGCCGTGACAAGCTGTGACAAAGGGTCCTCTAGCTGTGACAAAGCTATGACTAGTGTCTTTTAGCTCTAATAGGGTACCGTGGTCTAGAGACATGAAATTTTGAGGTGTTATAGGCAAAGGCCCTCAAGCTGTGACAAGCTATGACAATGATCCAATAGTTGTGACAACCTGTGATAAGAGTCTTATACCTATAATAAGCTGTGACAAGGGCCGTGTAGGTATGACAAGCTATGACAAGGACCCTCTAGCTATGATAGAGTATGATTTTAGAAAAAAAAAACTAGGTTTATAATTTTTCAAGCTAACTCAAAATTTCTATGAAATTTCTGAGAGCAAATGCAAATGGTTTTAAAGGTTAAGGGAAATTCAAAAACCAATTTTGTAAATGAGGGAGATCCTGTCAGGGGCGAGCTCAGGCCTAGGGCCAGCAGGGCAGTGACTCTAGTCGTGGTCTAAATTTTGCATGAACAGGTTTTCAATTTTGGCCAACAAGGAGAAAAGTAGCACACAAGCTGAGTCACGATCGCAACTCGGACGTGCTGCTCAGCTCTTCCCTTGCTCCTGCACTCGCTGGTGCCGGCGCAGCGGCACCCAGCCCGCTCGGCCCTGCGCTCCCTGGGACTGCCTCCGTCTGTTAGCCGCCGCTGTCAATCAGTCGCCCTTGCAGGCAGCCTGCCACTGTGTCGCCAAGCATGAACTGTGAAGGTATTTCTTCAATTCTATAGTGACTCTCTCCATCCCAAATTATAAGTCATTCCATGAATATTGGAGAGTCAAATTACCTCAAGTTTGACCAAATTTATATAATAAAATAATAAATATTATGATAACAACTAAGTATCATTAGATTCTTCCTTAATTATATTTTCATATTATACTCATTTTATGTTATAAATCTTAGTATTTCTCTCATTAATTTTGGTCAAATTTGAAAATGCTTTAACTTTCTAAAATTGTTTCTCTCCATAAATCTTAGTATTTCTCTCTATAATTTGAAAGAGAGGGAGTCTATATGACGGATGTAGCTATCGGCCAATAGACTATAGTGTAATTATGGGCAATACGCCAGAGAAATTTGGCCCTAGTCTTGGCAAATTCCTGGGTCCGCCACTGGATCCTGTGACTCCTCATGTGCGCTCAATCTGAGATAATTAAATACAAAGTGAGTGCTTTTGCTCTACTCCTTGGTCGCCGAAGACTAAAATAATAGAGATAAATAAACGGAGGAAGTATTAAGTCAAACACTCTTAAATTTATACAAATTCAGATAAAAAGATACTATTATTATCTATTGTACTAAATACGTATTATTCGTCGTACAATATATATATATATATATATATATATATATATATATATTGTAACATGTTCATTAGTTCAGAGTCATAAATATAGATACTATCTCCTATATATAAAACTTAGTCAAATAATCAAGATAATTTAACTCAAATAAAACTAGAATATCATCTTTGTGGCACTTGGGGAATATGGCTAGGGATGAAAATAGATCGGATACGGACGGATATCATTGATATCATATCTGTTTTCATAATTCTAGTCGGATTCGGATTCGAATGCGGATAATGTCAATGATGTCGGATAAGATACGATTGGATGTTCACATCATAAATATACGATTTAAGTATTCGGATACGGATATGATATCGGATGTTGACTATTCGGACTCGGATACGGACAGATTTAAACCCCTCTAAATAAATTCGGTCTCGAATACGGTCGGAAAATATCCGTACCGTTTTCATCCCTAAATATGGCATTGGGCACTCTGATCTTGTTGCCTGTTGCCTCGACGAGCAGACTCGGACGGGGAAAAAAGGGGGATGACACGTGATTGACGCGCGGAGCTGCCGGTTGAAAGTTGAGGAATCGGGTCAATGCAATGGAAGAACGCCACATCATATATCTACAAACCAACTTTCTAGCCTGCTGATCAGTCTTGAGGTCTTGTCAAAATCACCATCACGGTCACGGCCGGCCAATCCGACCCGAGTCGTCTCTGCAGCGTTAGTTCCTCCATGATGTGCGGCAGGTTGCTCCAGCTAGCCTCCGGTGTTCAGATCAAGTTTGGTCCGCCGCTACAAGACACAGTAGGAGGCCGCCCAAGTGTGGTGGAGAGGTAGCCTACACCAACAACACAAGTAATTAAGCTTGGACTTGGCCACTAGCTAATTCGGGCTTGCTTCTGCCTGCCTCTCGAATCCCAGTGCTTGTCCCCGTCGCCTCCGTGTACTAGTCTCACACTCACACAGCAGTCAGCCAACGTCTTTCCTTGCATACGGGCGGCTGCAGAGCACGTGAGATTGATGTTCGGCACCTCAAAATGAAAATGGTACGTAACACATCATGAAAGTCGTCATCACTCATAACTATTTGTTTGAGCTTGACAGCCGAATCTGTCAGCCATTTAAGTTTTCATTCACAGTCATAGCTAGCTAGCTTTGGTTGCCGCGAGTGCATCCGTATATATGGGTGAAAGGCGTACATCAAAGATCATCTTGATATGCATGTTTCCAACTACGACATCTTGAGCATGAGTCATTCATATGCTTTCACCTAGATATGAACATGACAGGAACCCGGCCAAGGATAGAACTCGCGAAAACATTATGATGAGCGAGGTCAGTCCTGAACTAGAAGTAACCATTTGCTCTGCACTCCGCAGCGTACACAAAGTGTACAATTAACGAGTTATTAGATATGTTAAGTTCATCTTTCATCTTTCGACGACTTAGTCCCAAAGCAGTTCGATCGTTAGTTAACGGTTGGGTATGTAGTACTATAGATGCAATGATCGGTTTCATGCATGCGTTTTAACGGCCGGCCGGGGTGATGATTAATTGGGCCGGCCGCGGTGCAACCCGGACTATAGCTATATACTCCTGTACTAGGGTTCGTCGATCTGCTGCACTTCGAGTCGTGACTCTTGAGCGGCACCTGCCACAGTGCCACCATACCAAATTACATATCAATAAATACATGCTCTGCAAGCAGTATAGTACACCAAAAACGACTCTTTTGCACACTGTCCGGTCAGTACGTAGTCGGTCGGTCAGTCCTACTTGGTACAGCTAGTACGTAAATATGAGCATGCAGCCTAGCACAGAGCACGGCAATTCAGCCCGGCCCAAGCACGGTACGACCCGTTCCTCTTCCATGTTCGGGCCATTTCGAAGCACTAGCAGGTCGTGTTTGGGCTGACCCCTCGGTCCGCCGGGCGGCACGACACGGCCCGGAAATAAGGAAAAGGCTCGGTGACAGCCCGCTATGACCTATGAGTAGTCTGCTAAAGAATAAAGGCCTGCTAAGGAAAAGGCCCGGTGACCTCCTCCACGCCTTCTCAGTCACCGGATCTAGCTAGCCTTTGGTTGTTGCCTTTGGTAGCAAACCAGATTTTTTTTAGAAATTTGGTTGTGGCTTGTGGGCTGCCCTTTGGTGAACCTCGTGCTGGCTCGTCAAGCTAAAAGGACCGTGCTCGAGTTAGCCCGGCACAAAAAGTGACCCGCGAGACCCGATGGCCTATGGAGGCACGACCCGACAGCACACGGGTCAAACAGGCCTGTTGCTCATCTTTACTAGTACGTACTCATCTCCCTCTTAATTAGGCATGCATGCTAGCTAAGATTTTAGTGTCAATGTCATGTAAGAACGTTGACGCAGCTTGCAAACAGGCACGACGGCAGCCGAACATGAGCATGCATGTGCCCGAATTCGTTACCAGTCGCTCGTTCCGATTTTCCCATGTGAACGCGGGTGGGTGACGCTGCTAGTACTGTGTTTCTGATGCGCCGCTAGCTGCGTGCAAAAGAAGTTCGGCAGGCAGGAACCACGTTTCTTCCTCTTGGATTGGATGTTTGTAGCTGAATTCCTGCTTCCGGTCCTGTGTCTCGTAGCGCTTCGATCAGTTTGACCATCGGTTTTGTTCCGTTCCTTGGTCTCCGATTGTGCTGGAGACGACGGAAGAGGAGGAAGAGGATGGAAAATGGAAGCAAAGCAAAGCAAGAACCGAGGAGCATGACTGCATGACAAACACATGCAGTTGCTGTTCCTCCTGTTGCTAGCTGTTCGGTTATATCCTCTCCGAGGTAGCAACTAGCAAGCAAGAAGCATCCAATCCAAGGAGCCAACAAGGACTGCTAGCTGCAAGCAAAGACATGCATTCACGGCAAAGACCACACGTATATGGGATCATAGGATGTGTCCGTGCCCAAATTATAGGTCCGCTTGGTGAAGTTGTTTTTCTTCTTCTCCTCTCACAAAGACATGAGTTGATATGAAACTAAAAAAAAATCATTTATTGTAGTTTTTTTCCTTATTTCTCTCTCATCTGTGCATGAAGCTGTTGGTGAAGCTATTTTACCAAATACATTTTCCCAAATAACTCAGTTTCATTTAGAAAGTTGCTCATAAAACTATTTTTTTAAAAAAACAGCTTTACTAGTGAAGTTGAGTTGTGCCAAATAAACCCAAACTGCCAATTTTTTCCTCCCTCTACTGTACTACGTATCTGCGCGTGCGTGCGTTTTCCCCACGTATACTTTACAAATTGCTGCTCGGTATACCTAATTTTGGCTGGCTCGCTGCTGCAGGCTGTATTTTTTTTTGACAAGTAAATCATAATATTATTAATAGCACGAAGCTGTTAGGACCATTACATCGTTAATGGTTACAACATTGATTGCCCGAAGAACAAGGCAATCATTTTCATAACTAGGATTAGTACAAATACCTGAATAATCAAGTTGATTGATTTGTAAAGTAGAAAGTGCCTGTCTTGCTAGGGAGTCAGCCATCTGATTTTAGATCCTTTTGATCCTGCGCACCACTGAGTTTGTTCCTGAAAATAGAGCAGCAGTGATCTGGGTATATGGCTTAATTAAGAAATAGGCTCACCTAAGACGGCGCTGATGGGCTCGACCAAGAGCTCGCCGCCAGCGCACCAGCAAGCGCCGCCGCTGCCATGAGACTCCTCATGTGCGTGCGCGCGGCCAGCAAAGGGCGCTACGGCAGTGGTGCGTGCAGCTTTGGCTACGCGCGTGCACCGGCGAGGTGCCGCGGTGGTGTCACCATCTCCTACCGTCGGCTGCTCAGGCCGTCGTCGCGCTGGCCTTCGAGCTGCACAGTGGGCGGCGGCTGGCGTGAGCGTGAAAGGCTGAGGGGATGAAAAGAGAAGTGAAGCTAGGGTTTTGGGGAGCCAGTTTATGCTGATTTTGATCCTCCAAAATTGAAGGCCAGCCGTCCAATGCATCTCGTTGGAGAAAGCTCAGGGCCTTCACAGGCCAGCCGTGGAGAAGGCTCAATAGCCTTCATCGGCCCACAAAATAATTGCAAATTTTCTGTGCGTGTATAGTATTTTTATATGAGTTTTAGAAATACTGTTAGAAAAATTTTTATGAGAGCCGACTTCCTGCTGTTTTTTTTTGCGTTTCTGTATTTTTTTTTGTCGGTATATCGTGAAACCCACAATAAAATGCTTTCTGTGCGTACAAAAAACACAAAGAAAAATCATCAGTCGAAGAAGTATTGAAGTTTCCAGTCTGTCAGCATATGACTTTTCTCCATGTATTGTCATTTTAACTCCTGGTAGAAAAAAAATAAAAAAATTGAGAGAAAACTTCATATTTTCTAAGAGTTATTAAATATCTATAGGATAATTAATTCTATGTTTTTGTTAGAAATCGATACTCATAGATTAATTCTATATTTTCCTATCAATGACTCACTATGAAGTGATGCTAGGCCAATAAAGTGGCCTAAATACATAGAGAGAAATAAAAAAAATGTCTGTCTTAGATTTATGACAACGACAATTGACTATTATAACATGACAAAGATTGTCATGATATGGAGTTTGACTATATTGAAGACACTTTTTATGACATGAAATCATTTATGTCACTAAGTTAAGATGGCTTTTAAAAGAACGTCATAAATTGATCGATTTAGTGATATTTTGATCACATGTCATGCCATAATCGTCATAAGATGACACGTTTCTTGTAGTGCCGGGCTTGTGGCAGCGGTGGATGTAGTTGAGGATTGCTTGATGGCATTGGGGGTGGTGGCGAGTTGGAGGAAAGGTGCAGGGGGCGAGCTCTGGGAAAACTAGGCGACTATGGATGCTGCTCGCTAGGAAGATGAGCCTAGAGCGGAGTTCCTTTGAGATTGGTTGACGGCGGCGAGCAGGGTAGGAAGTAGAGGTGTGCCCAATGCAGAACACCGGAGACAACGAATAGGGTATCTGCACTGGGCAACTTGGTTGTCTAACCCGAGGCAACAGTGACAACAGCCGGCGAGGCGCTTCTTAGGGCACTCACAATGCAAGACTCTATCACAGAGTCCAAGACAATTAATTACATATTATTTATGGTATTTTGCTGATGTGGCAGCATATTTATTGAAGAAAGAGGTAGAAAAAATAAGACTCCAAGTCTTATTTAGACTCTAAGTTCACATTGTTCGAGGTAATAAATAACTTTAGACTCTATGATAGAGGGCACTCACAATGCAAGACTCTATCACAGAGTCCAAGACACTTAACTACATATTATTTATGGTATTTTGCTGATGTGGTAGCATATTAATTGAAGAAAGAGGTAGAAAAATAAGACTCCAAGTCTTATTTAGACTCTAAGTCCATATTATTCGAGGTAATAAATAACTTTAGACTCTATGATAGAGTCTGCATCGTGAGTGCCCTTATAGTCCTCGCGGACCGTCTCGGCATGTGCCGGGGGAGGGCGCCTTACTTCATGACGGGGTCGCCCTGAGATGGGATTCTTCAGGAAAGGATCTTTGCGCCAGGAGTACTTGCCTTTGTAGAGTTGCCAATCTGGTGAAAGCAGCTCCCCCTCCGCTCGGCATAAATGGCCTTACCCTTCTCCTACAGGTTGGCATGGGACTGGGGGCACTCGCTCGCAGGGGCGCTCCATCTCTTCGTCACTAGTAGAATTTTCAGCTCGCTAGCTGTTGGGCACGGCACACGGACGATTTGCTCTGCACTCTGCTGCATGCATGCAGCATCCATATATATACTGTGTATACTCAACGTGTATATGTTCATGCATCATACTCCTAATTAAGGCCTAAAGCAGATCGTTAGTTAACAGTCGATCGGGTACTACTACTATATTTAGGATATGCAATGATCCATCTGTTCATGCCAATGCATGCGTACGTTTCAACGGGCGGCCGGCAGGGTGATTAATTGGGCAGGCCGCCGTGGTTCGTCGATCTGCGCTGCACTTGAGCGAGCGGCACCTGCCACCATATGATCAACTTATCAATAATGCATGCTCTGCAAGCAGTACACCGCACACTGTCCGGCCGGTCAGTCCTACTTGGCACAGTACTCGCTCCTCTCGTCAGTATGCATGCTAGCTATTCTAATTAGAGTAGCATTATTAACATCATCATCAAGTTTAGAGGGAGGGACGTACGTACGGCAGCCGAACATCTCATGTGCATGTGCCCGAATTCGTTGCTACTGTAGTACTTCGATCTGGTACCAACGGCGAGTCAAGTCAATGCAGCATGCATTGGCTGGTCGGTCGCTCGTTCCGATTTTCCCATGTGAACGCGGGCGGGTGACGCTGTGTTTCTGATGCCGCTAGCTGCGTGCAAAAAGTTCGGCAGGAGCCACCTCTTTGGATTGGATGTTTGTAGCTGAATTCCTGCTTAATTCAGTCCCGTGTCTCGTAGGGCTTCGATCAGACGTTTGACCATCGGTTTGGTTTCGTTTCCTTGCATTGGTCTCCGATTGTGCTGGAAATCATATCGAGATGAAGAGGAGGAGGATGCATGGAAAATGGAAGCAAAGCAAAGCACGAACCGAGGAGCATGCTTGACTGATGCATGACAAACACATGTAGTTGCATGCTGTTCCTCCTCCTGTTGCGCTAGCTGTTTCATTTCTCCGAGAGAGGTATGTAGCAGCAAGCAAGAAGCATCCAAAGGAGCCAAGGACTGCGGCTATAGATAAGCTGCTGCAAGCAACGACACAGAAATACTGTTCATATAGAGAGTTTGTAGAACATATAGTAAACTAGAGAGAAGCTTACATAAATGAAAACTAACTACCACGAAAGGTAAAGCAACTACGGCGGCACGTGTAATTATCGCTTCTCCTTATTAATAAATACTGGTCTTGTTCCGAATCTTTTGAAAAAAGGTTCACATTAAAAGTGGGACAACATGCTTTTCTGATATATGACGTTGACATACATATATATGTTTTTTTCCTTCTTAGCTTGCCCTGATATGTGTATGTATTATAAAGGCACATTATCCAATAGTGACTTGTGAGCTAACTCTAGTCATTTTATTTTATATTTTAATAGAAGAGAGAGAGAGAGAGAGAGAGAGAGAGAGAGAGAGAGAGAGAGAGAGAGAGAGAGTATCTCTTGATCAAGAGTTTGTCTCATACATACATTCTAAGATCATGTGAGATTATCATGTGGATCTATTCATATTATGACCTATTGGTGAAAGTTTAATATCATTGAAAAGTTATCTTAGAGCTAGTAGCAACTAGTTTATATGTGTTAGGAGGTGCCCTGATATTTTTGTATTCAAATGAAAAAAAATTGAACCAGACCAAACTATATATCTTGGCCACACGTTTTTATGCAGCTTCTTAGAGAAGTCTTTTTTTTTTAAGAGAAGCTATGACACTGATATCCTCTATCTGTATTTTCTCTGTTGACCTGCCCTCCAAACGTGAAACGTGGTTAACATGCATTAGGTGTACTGTGTCATTTTTCCTTAATTTTTTTAATAAAAATAAGAGGTTAAAGTTGTGATTCAGAGACTGTGTCACTGTCCTAAACGACTTATAATAATTCTTATACGAAGGGAGTACATTAGTACGTCCGTATCTTTTGACTTGTTGAGTCTCTGTTTTTTTTTATAGGTTAACTTGTCGAGTCTCGACCACACGCAGTAGTGACACGCACGAAAGATCACACACACGGAAAGAATCATGCAATGTAATGTGAAACCATTTGCTGCCGATGGATCGAATTCGATTTTTAACCTCCCATCAGTTTATGTAATGGGGTTTAGTTGGACTTTACTACTGACCGAAACCGTCACCCCCTGTCACTGCGAAAGCAGCGCTTAAGCAAGAGACGATATATAACAAGTAAAAAGTTTTGTTTGGTTGGTCGCAAGGACCCATCATGCATGATCAGGATCGGAGGTAGCCCGAGAACGGGAGCAAGAATGCAGCAGCCAATGGCGACGCCGCCTCCGCGAGAGCCGTGCGGGCATCACATTTCCCTGATGTCTGACATATTTTCGTCGGTCTCCAGCTTCCAACAGAAATTCAGAGTAGAATTCAGAATTCAGATATGGATCGTCGTCCCTCTCACACTATGCTTGATCGATCTCTTCTTGATCAAGCTGCCTGCTTTGGTGCTTTTGCCTAGCTAGCCAGCCATCGAGACAGCAGACAGCAAGCACTTTTTTCTTGTGGTGTCTGGACGGCTAAGGCATACTAGTCCACTCGCTTGGGTTGCATTGCCGGAAGGGTTATCAGGTTTGCATATGCATGTCTGCTGACTTGAGAGCAACATGCCAAACCACTAGTCTTTGAGCGTTGCTTTCGACACAGGTATTTGACCACACACAGGTGTATGTGTATCTATAGCAGGTGAAGTTATAACCAGCGATGCAAGCAGAGCATATGTCGTGTACGAGACAGATACGTACGCGTACGGTTGCATCGATTGTCCGCGTCACGAGTGGCTGCCATGGAGGCAGCACGTAAAAGGTTTCGCCTTGTATTGCGCCGTCAGAAATAATAAGGCGTTGGTAAACACTGCACGAGGTTCAGATTTGTGAGGCCTGGTTTATTTTTCTTTTTCTTTGACGAAGTTAACAAGACTGCTGCAAGTATACAGTGTCTGAAACGAAGGAGGTGTCTGAATTGAAAACACAAGTTTTCTGAAAGACAGACATCCATTCCATCCTAGCTATAACGCCTGCCTGTAAACACTGTATTATATATTTGTAATTATTTGTTCTCTGCATGCATGCTCAATAACCATCAGAACAACTGAAGGAACTGAGGATGTATGGATGATAAGCACCTACTGCCACTTATTTGGATTCAATTAATTTGCGTCTAAAAAAGATCCAAACAAGCTCAGGACTGATGTCTCATTCTGACTACCCATCTATCAGGTAATTGACCACAAGCAAATACCTGACAGGAATGATCAAATGACAAATCGTGTCTGGTGCAAAAACCTCACGATGTTCTACTTGGAGTTTGTTCACAAGTCACTCACTCAGGAGCAAACCCTCTTTCTTTTTTCCCCTTTATTTACCGACGGGTCGTAGACCTACATCTATTTAAACGGCACTAATTAAACAATACAACCAAATCAACTAATTACTTTTTAAAAAAATAATAGCCAGTATATAAAACTTAGTACGAACAAATCAACTAATTATCATGTCATTTCCCTTGCCATGGAGCATAAAGCGAACTTACCGAGCAGTTCTAAATGGATATAAATATTAGCACCTTTTTTTATTTTTGGTAAAATAATGACAATATTAAGATGGTGTTTGGATCCTAGACACACATCATCTTAGACAAGTTTGGTCAAGTTGACAAGTTTTTGTTTGGCACCTAAAGCTTTGACAAGTTTCTTTCGAGCTCCGTATGTCATAGATTCTCTTATAGGCAAGGTAAAGTGTGGCTTTAAATTTCTGAGCCATATATTTTGTGGCTTTCCATACTTACCGAAGATTTGTTGTGGCATCCTACAACTAGAAACTAAACAACACCTAAAAGAAGGGAAAATGGTGATATAGTGGTAGAATTCTAAAATTTGAAGCATGTTAGAATTATATCAAAGTTCTGTTTTACAACTTTGTTGTTCATTTTCTTCAAATACCAATACTTATCCTTATCAAGTCAACTCTGGTCACACCATGTTCATTTTACATTTGGTTATATACAAAACATGTTACCATGTGTCATATATACTAAAACCAATATCCATGGAAACTACCATGTTTGGTTTTCTTTTAACAAACCAACTACATAGTGTGCTAAATTCTATCAATAAAGGACTGCTATGATATGTATACACACAATACTTGGGTCAAACCAAAAGACAAAAAGAAAAGAAAATTGAAATAAATCGAGAGAAAACAATCTTGATCTCGATGAAAGAAAGCCTCAAAGCCTCTTTATTTTTGATCGCTTACTCAAAGTGTTGGGTATACAGGTTCATTGATTGATCGAGACGGTACTTGTCTTGAAAATTTCTTAGAAAAGAAAGAAATTTCTCTACTCGAACTCGTGTTTTCCTTTTTATGGAATTTGGTGTACTCCAATATCCCAAAATAAATAACTACGAGATTGCAAAGGTGTAGACAGAGAAAACACATGTTGGAATATCTAATAGGTAGCCGCTTCATCTCCTACCAGCATGTATATATATTAACTTTCCACAGTAGGCATGGCATGCATACTGAAATTCTCTATTCCCTTACAACAGGCAGGAAGCGTGAGCTCTTCATACTATACTATTTATATGAGTGCTACCACCGTTTATTGCTGCTTTTCTTTTTCAAATTAAAAAAACATGCCATTGCTGCTTTCTGGCATGCCAGTCACATTTGGGGAATGTAACTCGAAACAGACATGAAGGAAACGTTAGCATACATACATGATATTCCCTCCGTTAAATTAACTAAATCTATACAAAAATCACTTCCCGGGAAAGTAATTCTCACTTTCTGAGAAGCCATAGCTTTAAATTGACTAAAATCACAAACGTTTATGATAACGAATAAGGGATGTTTGGATCAGAGAGTTAATAATTAGTCCATGTTTTTTTATACCAACTTCAAAGCTAAATTTGGCCGGATTTTGGGTTAATAAGAGCTAACAAGGGCTAATTGGTGGTTAGATCCCTTATTAGCCTATAATGAGCTCATATTTAATCCATTTTTACAAGTTGGGATTTTAGCCTGGGATCCAAATAGATCTTAAATATCATTAGATTAATTACAATATATTTTCGTACTAAACCTAACCGCAGACATAGAAATAGTTTTTTTAAAAAATAATATAGAGAACTAAAAAAAATTTTTTATGGCATCAAATATGTATACTATAAAAATATAATTAATGAACAATCTAATAATACTTATTTAATATCATAAAGATTATTAGTTTATTATATAAAGTTGGTCAAACTTATAATATTTTTACTTGATAACAAAGTTAAAATGACTTTATAATTTGGAATAGAGAGATTACTAATTTACTTTCTCTTATTTTAGTTGCAAAAGAGCAAGACCCACTTCTACTATATTATTTTAGTTGAATAAGGACAAGATGGTCATGCAGCGGTCTTGCTGTCTGACTTGCGAGCAATATGCCAAACCACTGGTCTTGGAGCGTTGCTTTCGACACAGATATTCGTCTCTATTTGATCACACAATGTGTGTATCTACCTTTGGTAAAGTAACCTACGTGCAGCGCATGTCGTGTACGAGACAGATACGTACGTGTACGGTTGCATCGATCGTCCGTGTGCCTCACTGCCTGCCTGCCTGCTTCGCTACAAATGGAGCAGCACGTAAATGCGCCGTCAGAAATAAGGCGTTGCTTGGTAAACACTGCACGACATTCAGATTTGTGAGGCCAGGTTTTTGCTTTGACAAAGTTAACAAGATTGCTGCAAGTACAGTGTGTTTCAAACAAAGGAGGTGTCTGGTCTGAATTGAAAATACAAGTTTCTGAAAGACATAGACATCCATCCTAACGCCTGCCTGTACAGTGTAAACATGTACTGTAGCATTTTGCAATTATTTGTTCGCGCTGGATGCTCTATAACCATCAGAAGAACTGAAGGAACTGAGGATGTATGGATGATCAGCACCTACTGCCACTTATTTGAATCCAATTTGCGTTAAAAAAAAATTGACCAAATGTTAAGGATCTCAGGAGTCAGGACACATGTTTCACCCTGACTACACCATCGATCTGCAGGTAATTGACCACAAGCAAACCTTTCTACACCGGAATGATCAAATAGCATATCGTGTATGGTGCGCAAAACCTTTCCTGCTGCACAAGTTAAGTTCAACTTGGAGTTTGTTCACAAGTGTCACTCGCTCAGCAGGAGCATACCTCTTTTTTTCGTTCTTTACCGGGTCATAGACCTACACGTACTTAAACTGCACTAGTTAAACAATACGGAAACCAAGTACTTATATTTTCTTTTTTTAAAAAAATAGATAGTATATAACTTAAAGGTCAAATGTGCACCAACTTGTGATTTCATTCTTTGTTGAATTGTCGTGTCATCATGGCAGTTCCCTTGGCATCGAAAAATCTTAAGGCTTTTATTATTTTGGTAGAATATAAGAAAAAGATTAAAAAGAATTAAAAAATATTGTAGTAGTAATACATTTCTAAAAACTTCGAAAAAATGTTAGAATTATGTCGAAATTATTGTGGGGCTTTACCTTGGCCTCCTACCCTTGCTAGAGGCTAACATAGAGGAGGAGGCCGAGGGTTACCCACAAGGCCACAAGAATAGGGGCGCGAGGATATAGAACTGGTTAGAACGAGAGACGTTGCAATAAATTTCAGGAAAGTTGTACGATATCTCGAGAACTCATGTAGGCAAGTGAGGGTTTCGCCTACGGGCTGAAGGTGGAACGGGGTGGCACGACTATGGTGGTCCCCAACAATTATCTTATACAACTTTTTTATGCATTTTCTTCCAATATCAATACAACAATATATCTTTGGTGTTTCTCAAGTTAACTCTTTTTATATTTGTTTGTACAAAATATATTAGCATGTGTCATGTAACAGTACGTAAGCCAATCCATGAAAAAAAAAATCCTGGCTGCAACATACTTGTTTTTTTGTGCTACTTCTGCTCCTCAATCATCAAAGAGAAGTAGTGCAGCAGCTGGACCTAGTGATACAGTAGATGCATTAATTAATGGGAAATATAGATGACAACCTTGAAGGCTTCTTAGGCTATCTCCAATAGAGCCAACCGAAACCAAGACCTATTTCATCCGTTTGGGTCACACACAACAAATGAGCAAGGGACCCAAAATTGTCGTACTCCAACAGCGAACCCAAACAGAGACATATCCCTCCCCGCCGAGCGCCGCTCGCATCTCTGCACGCGCTCCCCCTCCTCTCCCTCTCTACCCCAGCACCCGCGCGTGAGGAGCTCAGATCCGCCGCTGCTGGCTCCTCGCCGTGTTCGCACACGCCGCCCCTCCTCTCCCTCTCTACCGCAGCGTCGGCCCTTCTTCTCTCCCCTCCATCATTGAGCACGGCACCTCTCCTTCTCCTCTCTCTGGATTCGTTGGTTGTGGGTGAGGAGAAGCCCGGATATGGTGGCCGCAGGCAAGGAAGAGCTCAGATCTGCCACCGACCGCCTCCTCGTCGAGCGCCACTCGATTCTCGGCCAAGCGCCTCCGTCCACCGCCTCGCTGTCGTCGAGCCCACCACTACGAGCACGTTTCATTTGCGTCATCGTCCAGAGAGGACGTTTTTTTTGCGTCTCGATTCGGCCGGTAGGCAAAATAAGGCATCTGTTGTTTTGAGGTAGGCAAAGTTATTTTGGCTATAGATTGTGTTGTTAGAGACGGTCTTATACGATATCAGCGAACCTGCTATGTGTGAATCAAATGATTTGGAGAGGTACATGATAGAACCACTTTTGAAGATTATACGATACGATCAAACGAAGTAGTTATTTTAAAAAAAAACAACAGAGAGTATATAAAACTTAATACGAACAAATCAACTGATTATCTCTTTGAAATAAAGAGTACATAACTTAAAGGTCAAGTATATATGCAGCAGCTTAATATTTCATTCTTTGTTGACCCTATTTTTGTCAAATATATATGCAGTTCTAAATGAATATAATATTAGCACTCTTTTATGTTGGTAGAATAATGATATTCCGTTTTCAACAGGCAGCAAGCGTGAGAGCTCTTCATGCTATTTATATGAGTGCTACCACCGTTTGCTGCTGCTTTTCTTTAAAGAACATGCCACGCTGCTTGCTGCTATGCCAATCATATTTGGGGAATGTTGAAACAGACATGTAGTATGCAATTATGCATACATGATACATGCATGTTAAAACCCCGCTGCCATCGTCCACACACAACCCAAAACATACAGATTCATCGATGCAGTAATTTGGTAGCTCCTCTTGTGAAACTTCTAAGAATTTTGTGCACCAAGCGCCATTGATTCATCATTAGGCAACAACAAGCACATGTTTGGAAAGAAAAAAAAAAGATGACAAACAGTGTGTATATATTTCTTATAAAAAAAACAAATACAATATGTTTTTACTTCTCGAGCTATACATTTTGCTTCATCATCACTAGATCACAGTATCACCGAATTTATATATAATTAAGTTTCATCAACCCCTACTAATTTGTTACTACTACTACTTCCTCTTGTTCTTGCTTCCAACGAGCAAGACGACGTAGAAGAGCGCCCTGAAGAAGAAGCCCCACGCCACGGTCACCAGCAAGCACTTCCATTTCCCAATATCCGTGACGGCCTGCGACGCCAGCACGTCGGCGCCGGTGGTGACGCAGGTGGTTGCCGTCATGTTGGTCCCCAGCGTCCTGCTGATGGCCTCCAGCACCTTGAGCTTGACGCCCTCCGCCATGTGCCCGATCGGCGTTCCGTCGAACATCTGCACGCCGCGCGAGAAGCAGCGCGACGCGTCGCTGAACTCGTTCTGCAGCACCGCCTGGTACGGGTACTTCACCAGCGACAGGTAGTGGAACCAAATCCAGTAGTCCGGGATCCTGTCGCGGTTGATGAAGAAGCCGGAGAAGAGGAGGAAGTAGGCGAGGATGGCGACGACCACCGTGTAGCCCAGCATGACGTGCGGCACCACCGCCGAGAGGAACGTGACGAAGCCGCTGCCCGCCCAGAAGGATGCCAGGATGATGAGCACGAAGAAGAGGAACGACGGCGCGCCGCCGGCCAGCCCCACCGCCCAGAACGTGGTGACCGCGAACGCCAGCGACAGGAACACCAGCGGCGGGAACGCGACCACGGCGTTGGCAAGCACGTACGAGATGCGGCGGTACGCGTTGTGCGCCGTCTCGCGCAGGTAGATGTGCCGCTCCTGCACGAACACCGGGAGCGCGTCGGCGCACACGTAGAACATGGTGGACATGCCCATGGCGAAGAACCCTAGCCGCTCCTGCACGCCCTTGGGCGTGTCGTCCAGCCGCCAGAAGATGGTGGCCAGGATGAACCCCGTCACCATGATGGTGCCGAGCCGCATCACGAAGAGCTCCGGCATCCGCCCCGTGTTGGTGAAGGAGCGCTTGATCAGCACCCACACCTCCGTCCACGGCGGGTTCGCGAACGTCGGCACCGTCACCGCGCTCCCGCCGCCCGTCCCGCCGCTCCCCGCCACCAGCTTCCCTCGAGACACGCTCTCGGCGATCGCCAGCTCCAGCGGCATCAGCTTGTTGTTGTTGTTGTCCTTGTCCACGCCGGCACCGGACGACGCGCTGCTGCCGTGCTGCCACTTGACGTTGAAGTCGGCGAGCGGGGCGGCGCCGTCGGGGCTGCGCTCGTACTCCCGGATGGTGTCGAGGGCGAACTCGGCGGGGTTCTCGTTGTCGGGGATAGGCGTGCCGAACTCGGAGAAGAAGGGCTTCAATCCGGCCGGCGTGCCGGCGTACACGGTGCGTCCACGCGAGAGGAGGAGAAGCCGGTCAAGAATACCAAGGATACGAGCACTAGGCTGGTGGATGGTCATGATGACAACACTCCCACTCTGCGCGATGCGGCGGAGCACCTGGACCACCATGAACGCGCTGGCCGAGTCCAGCCCCGAGGTGGGCTCGTCGAGGAAGAGGACGATGGGGTCATGGACGATATCCGTGCCGATCGACACGCGCCGCCGCTCCCCGCCCGACACCCCGCGGTGGCCCTCGTCGCCGATGATGGTGTCGGCGGCGCGGGCGAGGCCGAGCTGGTCGACGAGCGCGTCGACGCGCGCGCGCTTCCGGTCCGCCGGCAGCGCCCTGGGGAGGCGGAACTCGGCCGCGAACAGCAGCGTCTCCCGCACCGTCAGCATCGGGTACAGCAGGTCGTCCTGCATCACGTACGCCGAGATGGCCCGCAGCCGCCGCCCGTGGAGCGGCTCCCCGTTCAGCGTCGCGCCGCCGCCGCGCAGGCTGTCCCGCGCGATCCGACCCGCCAGGGCGTCGACGAGCGTGGACTTCCCGGAACCGCTCGCGCCCATGACCGCGAACAGCTCGCCCTCCCGTGCTTCCCCGGAGATGCCGTCGAGGAGAGTCTTGGTGTTGGTGGTGGTGGTGGTGGTGGTCGGAGCGTCCAAGGACGCGAGGCGGTTGCTGGGGCGGCGTGTCGGGAGGCAGCCCAACCCCAGCCCGCCGCCGCGCTTCTTGACGCTGTAGGAGAGGTCGGTGAAGCGGAGCACGTAGGGCACCGGCGGGAGCATCACCGGCTGGAGCTGCGGCGCGGTTGCCGTCGACTCGGCGGCGGCTGGTTCGTCGTGGATGTCGACCACCACGGCGTGGCCCGAGGTGGCCGCCATCGGCGTCAGTCGGCAGTTGGTTGGGTGCACGAGCTTGGCGCGCTCTGGTGGTGGCGTGTCGCTGCGGAGACCTCGGTCGGGCGGGCGGGCAGGTGGTTGTGGTTGGGTTTGGATTGGAGAGCGTGGCGTGGCGTGGCGTGGGCGGGCGCGTTTACTTATAGCGAGTCGGAGTTGGGCGGTCGGCTGGGTCTCGTACTGCCTGGGCGGGCGGCGTACCAGTCGGAGTAGGAGACCGGCCGTCCAGGCGTCGACCACGTTTCTGTCCGGGCTTTGGCTTTGGTTCCCCTTCGCGGCTATTTCTTTTTCGGACACGATCCCTCTGTGCCAGCTTGGGTTCCTATCTCATTTTACAGATAAGACGACGACGACTGAAGGCCAAGTTGTTTCACATTCACGGTACTGTATTGTGATATGGTAGGTTGTTTTGGGATGGGAGTTTTTGAGTTTGGTAGCCAAACTTAGTTCGGAAATAGAATGCAGCTACGAAAACCATGTATCAGCCATGTGAGCAGTTACGAATCTACTACTATCTCCCACGGTGATTTCTTTCTTAATCGATAGTTTAAATACTCTAGCTGCAACTTTGTATATATATCCTTCAAATACGGTACATGCAACCGTAGCAAAGAGCACTTCTTTTTTTTTCACAAATCACAAAAAGAAAACAAAAAACGCTACAAAAATGCAGAAGTTGTACTAGGGTGGTGGGTGGGAAACCCATGTTACCGAAAGAACCGTATTGTACTGCTGTAAAAAAAAAAAAAAAAGAAGTTACTAGAACGAACGGGTCGTTGTACCTGTCAAGGCTAGTCCATCGAGTCCATATGAGCAGCAAGAATTGCATCATCCAGGACGATCACGGCCTCTGTACCGTGCTGTGACAACTGCAAAGTGTAACCGTTGGCAGCAAGGACGAGCAAGACTCGGCCAAGCAGCCAAGCACAAGTCGCGCAACAACTCTGCCGTGCCACCTATATCACCACTCACTCACCAACAAGCAGGGAAAAAAAAAAGAGAAGGCATGGCCTAACTGTTCAGTTACTGTAACTTTCAAATGCAGTATCTGGTAATTTTGTTCAGGCCACAACAAGACTGACGAAACCATTGCTGCACTCATCAGGCAATAATATCAACATGGTACACAACATGCGAACATCCACTTATTCAGATGCAAACCAGCCCGAAGGCATCATATCATATCCATAAGAGAAAAATACGAGTCCTAGCTCAAAGCAAACAAAATAAGTCCACGTTTCAGATAGGAGAAAGATGCATGTCTTTGGTATGTGATAATAAAAACAGCAATGACGATAAAGTCTGTCCATTGCATCATGAAGCAGCACAAACTGGGATGGGCATCTTTCAGGGTGACTTGCTTCCTGCTGGGGAAGCACCACGGGCAGCATCATCATCGTCATTGTTACCATTGCCCTTGGGGCTTGGGCTACGGTCAGCCTTGGGGCTTGGGCTACGGTCAGCCCTGGGGCTTGGGCTACGGTCACCTCTAGGACTCGGGCTCCGCCCATTAGCTGCAGGGCTGCGGTTATCACCGGATGGGCTCCTGCTGCGGCTCCTGCTCCTGCTAGTTTCCCTTCCTCTGGGGCTCTCGCCACGGTCTGAACCATTGCCTTCGCCGTTATCCTTTGGTGGTGGGCTCATCACCTGATCCTGGGGGCTGCGACTCCTTGGGCTCCTGCTTCCATCAGGTGTGGGGCTGCGCTCCTTTTCCTTTGGAGGTGGCGAGGCAGATCGCATGGGGCTCCTGCTGTAGCTAAGACTCCTTGATCTCCTATCGTCACGGTCACGGCGACCTCCCCTAGGAGATCCAGATAGGGATCTCGATCGGCTGAGGACAATAAAAAGGGATTATTAAAACAAGCCATATAAAAAGAACCAGATACCAGAGAAACACTAATAATATAACCAATACAAACAAACAGCTCAACTGCTCGAGGAAAAAACATGATACCTATAGCTCCGACTCCGGCTCCTGCTCCTGCTTCTACTATAGCTTGGACTGCGACCCCTTCCACGACGTGGAGATGGGGACCGTGAGTAACTTCTTTCACGCCTGCAATATATACATATTCATCAAGATCTTTTTCAAGTAATACCGTTAAAGAAAGGAAATGGTTCAATAATTTATGTTAGATAGCATTAGGATGGAGGGCAACAATATTTTCAGTATAAGCACCTGACACTCCTAGGACTGTTCTGGCAATTTCTTTCTATATGCCCTCTTTCTCCACAACGGTAGCATTTGTTTTTCCAGTCACCAGCCTTACAGTCTCTTGCCCAGTGACCATCAATTCCACAGTTGAAACAACGACCGGTACCTGGTGGAGGGCCTCTTCCCATATATTCACGTGAGCCACCTGGACCACGTGGGACCTGCAAGCACAAGATATGCACAAGATCATAAGCAAATCCAATATCAAAATACACATGATAATTTGAGTGATAAAAAAATGAAGATAAGAATTATAATCAGTTCATTCAGAAATCATGTAATTGAAGAGGCAAATTACCCCTTTAGCAAACTCAACAACAATGCGACTCCCATCAACATCCCTGCCATCTAGTTGGTATCGAGCCTCATCAGCATCACGATGATCACTGAACTCCTGTATGGTAATTTGGAAAGAGCAAAACAGACAAAACCACATATATATAAAAAAAATATATTTCCCACACAATAACAAGTATGCTAACACAGAAAGCATAAATAGCTATGAATTAAATTGGGCAAGGTAAAATTAACGTACAATAAATGCATAGTCGCGCTTCAACTCCACTTCTCGTATTCTGCGGAAAGGGTTGCCACAAACAGTAAGCCGTCATGAGTCAAGTACTCAAATGCATCACCAACTTGGAACTTCCACTAAAACAGTCAATAACATCACACCAAGGGCACCCTTCACCAAATGGTCACCAAGTCCACCAAGGGCACCCTTCCACCAAAGACCTCCCGGTAAAAACCGAAAAACCTTCAACAAGATCATTTAAGTCAAACACACAATTTCTGAGGGGGCAAACTTCTACATTATGTAAGTAACAGAAACTACCAAAGACAATGGTTTGGAGAGAGACTCAAACACAAGTAACTTGAAGGGACTCAATAGTATCACTGAACCCAGCACCTGCTAAAAACGGCTATGAGAAGGGTAATAAGGAGCCCCTAGCTTACTATGCTCTCCTATTTAACAGATGGTTTGCACCTCCACCAGTCCAGACCAATCACTGTTTACCAACAGATAGCGAATTTAACAAGTAGCTTATCACTTTACCTGACACCTGATATCAACCACCGATTAAAAGAACCCCTCACTAGTACATTCTACAGACCAGACATAATGACAGCCCAAATGTTTCACAGAAATCAAGTATCCTGACTCGACTACCACATGATAGGCTAAACGTTTCACAGAAATCAAGTATCCTGACTCGACTGCCACATGATAGGCTATAGACTCATAGCACAAAACTTATGTCTATCATTATAACAAATTACCACATTTTTTTTGGACAAAGTAAAGCATTGCAAATTTCTCTACTCCTGGATACTCTTGGCAACCTCTGAGTGAGCATGGTGCTGTTCTTACCTCCCATATCTGCCGAACAGATATTCTAAATCGCGGGAACGAGTACGGGGGGCCAATCTGCCAACATACAAGCGCGTGCCTCCATAGCGGTCATCATAGCGAGGCATATCTCCTGCCCACAAGCAAAAACAGTTATAAGTTATTTCATCAAGAACTTAATGAATAAAGTGACAGAACACAACTACACCAAATTGAATTAACAATACGGTTGAACGATAACGAGTGGTGGGAGTACAAACAATCTGTCAGAGCTCTATAGGAGTACAAACAATGTGTTAGAGCCCTATATGAATGGTAGGTGGAAGACCAGATGATTTCTTCACAAGAGAAAATCGACAAAGCTAGCGACTGCAATTGCAACACAGAGAACCCCCCCCCCCCCCACACACACACACAAAAGGGTCGTATCAGATAGCAACCCAACTAATAAGGTTGGCTGCTGGTCATTAATCATGAAAACCACTATACAGAAATTGCTATGTGAACAGTACAATCCGATTGGGCTCAACTGTATTTGCCCTTCGCTACAGGTCTCAAGCCATGTTATTTCATTGCGAGAAGCAGCTGTCACTAGTTGCCAACTGCAGTACAGTCGCAACCACAGTGCAATTAATCAAGGTAACAGAAACTGGAAATTCAGACGAGAATTCCCCAACCTTACTCAACCGAAACAGTCTCATCCATGGTCATGGTGGATTGGTGCTAATCACTTATGAGAGCAACCATACAGGAATTTCAGTGCCAACAGTATCATATAGGTTATCCCTAGGATAGAATTGATCCCTATAGATTAGGGCTCAACTGTACTAGCCCTTCACCAAAATAATGTCTAAAGGCTTGTGGTTTCATTAAGGCTGTCTCCGTTGCCCTCCCCAATTCCCCAACAATACAGTGCGACACTGTTCAATTCGAGGCGACAGAAACTAAAATTCGCACGAGCTACCCTCGACCTCACCCAGACCGAGAACAGCCTAATCCCCCCAACAAAACCCTAGGCGACCCTCGAAAACCCTAGCGCCTGTAGATCGGGCGGACGTGCCAAAGGCTCACAAAAATCCCCGCGTCAAACTGCGCGCGGGGCGCACGGGGGTTCATCTAGACACTAGAATCGCTTCTGGAAATCAAACACCCGGACGAGCACGCGACCGCCACCACGAAACGCAGCAAGCCGGAACCGAACGAACGAACGTCCCGAACTCCCGATTTCGCGGCCCCGCGGAACGTACCGGCAGACACTGCCCGCCGTGGAGACCGAGCGGTACGGCGCGCTCGCCGGCAGGAGACGAGAGAGAGAGGGAGCCGGCGGGAGGATGGGGGTACCTGGATCTGGGCGGGCGCCGGCGCGCTGGAGATGGAGAGCCGGCGGCGCGCGCGTGGAGAGGAGGGGGAGGGAACGGATGTGGCGAGAGGGATCTGAATTCTAGAGCCTCGGGGAAACTGGAACCTGAAGCCGGAGGCGGTGGAGGTGGAATCCTCCTCTTGTCGTGCAAGGATCGGTCTGGGCCGGGCCGAGCTTGAACGTATAATGGGCCTGCGCCGCATTTTGGCCCACGGGCCGTAACGGGAGGCCTGGCCTAGTCAGCAGTCAGCACCGAACGAGCTGGAGTCAGAGTGAGACCAACCATATCTTCTCCCCACCCCGCTCCTCGCACGCCCTCTCCCCCCAAATCCTTCCCCTCCGCGCCGCCGCCGCCGCCGACGGGAGCACGTCCCCGATCCAGATCCAGGTAGTACACGGTGCACCTCCGCCGCCCTCTTTCTGCTCAAGTTATACTGGTTGCTCTCGCGTTCTTCCCCGTTGGTTGTTGGTAAGGACCCGGTGGCGCCGCTTGCACTCCGTGTTCCGCTGGATCTGCGCTCTGCTGCGAGCTTTCGAATCAAATTTTTTTCTTTTTTTGTTGTCTCGTCTTGTTTGCGGCGGATTTGTTTTGTTTTTTGCTTTACGTTCGATTTGCTGCGTGCTGGAGTAATAGAATCGTTCTGGTTTCCTGGGCTTTAGCTCCCCGCGTTGTTCGAGGAATTTGTAAAATACTTATTGTTAGTCCGTCCTGGATGTCTGTAGTAATTTCCAGGCCGCAGATTCCGACTTCTTGGTTGCGGAGCTCGTGGTTTGTCTGTCCGGCTTGTTGCTTAGGGTTTTGCTTTTGCTAGGGGACGATTTCGCGCGGATCTCGGACTTGTTTACTATGAGAGATTAGGGGTATTTGCAGCTTCGCATAACAATCATAGCGTTGACTGGCGGTTCACAGACTGATTCCTGTCTGGTGACTCTGCTGGATTCTACTTAGTGTCTTAGCTAACTTTGTATCTGATATATATATGGTGCGAGGGGGCTTTTGTTTCTTATTACAGCTTTCGATGTTAGATGCTGCAATTGCTGTGGTGTTCCCAGATTTTTTTTTCTTTTTACCTTTTTCATTGTAAAATACTGATGGAAGCCTCTCATTTGTTCAGGAGATATGCCTCGCTATGATGATCGCTATGGGAATACACGCTTGTATGTTGGAAGATTGGCTCCCCGCACCCGTTCCCGCGACCTAGAATATCTTTTCAGCAAATATGGAAGGTAAGAACCGCCTGCACGGAGAGTTACTCTGAAGCTCAGAGTGCTACTTTTTGTTATGAGGGTCAGACACCAGTTCTGTGCTAGTGCATATCACGAGCAGTTGATATGCAAACTATGCGTGGTTAAATTTTGTTGTACACAGCTACACACCAATCCAGTTAAAATACACTAGCAAAGCTAGGGGCCTTCCTGTTGTGTTCATAATAGGTGGTTTAGGGTTTAGGGTTTCCTGTTGTGTTCATAATAGGTGGTTTATGAAGGTGTTCGGTTTTGTCATGCTTGAAGTCCATTCTGAGGTTTTTGTGGATGGGATGATCAGTGTCTTTTTTTCCCTTGGTGTATGCTCTGTTACATCAGTAAGCACAACATAGATGTTTGACCTCCGGGCCTGTTTGACTTGAATGATCTTGTTGAAGGTTTTCGGTTTTTTACACAACCATGGAGGTCTGTGGTGGAAGGGTGCCCTTGGTGGAATTGGTGGCCATTGTTCCGAAATTTGTGGAGGACTTTGGTGAAGGGCGCCCTTGGTGTAATCTTATTGACTGTTGTAGATGAAGTTGCAAGTTGATGATGCATTTGAGTAATTGACTCATGTCGGCTTACTGTTTGTGGAAACCATTTGCGCAGAATACGTGAAGTGGAGTTGAAGCGCGACTATGCATTCATTGTATGTGTTCTTTACTACCCTCAGTTTATTTCTGCAAGTTAGCTTACTCATACTATGGAAATTGAAAAACACATTTATTTTACATGTGGCATTCTTTATTTTGGCCCTTGTTTTAATTGCAAAACAGGAATTCAGCGACCCCCATGATGCTGATGATGCGCAGTACAACCTAGATGGCAGGGAAGTTGATGGAAGCCGCATTATTGTTGAATTTGCCAAAGGGGTAAGCTGGTGTCCTGTCAAAATCTTTCTGTTTATCAAGCTTCTGCTGAAACGAGCATATGGATATTGAACTTATGATTTTCCAAAATAACTGGGGTTTGCAGGTTCCTCGTGGTTCTGGTGGTTCACGTGAATACATGGGAAGAGGGCCTCCACCAGGAACAGGCCGCTGTTTTAACTGTGGAATTGATGGTCACTGGGCAAGAGACTGCAAGGCTGGTGACTGGAAGAACAAATGCTACCGCTGTGGCGAAAGGGGCCATATAGAAAGAAATTGCCAGAACAGCCCAAGGAATCTCAGGTGTCTATTGACTACCCTACTCAGCTAAATTCCACTGCTATATGGCACGTAATCACTACATTTTAGTGTATCATGGAATGCTTTCACTAAAGCATTTGCTTGCTAAATATGTTTAGGCGTGAGAGAAGCTATTCACGGTCTCCATCCCCACGCCGTGGACGGGGCCGCAGCCGGAGCTACAGCAGAAGCCGTAGCTATAGGTATGCTGAGGAAAGGAAACCCCTTATGTGTTGTTTGTTAGGCTATTTCAATTGTCTTAGTTGTTTTTTATTATTTGAATTTTGTTTGTCAACCAGCTTGTGTTAACAATCCTTTTATTATTCAGCCGATCCAGGTCCCCATCTGGATCTCCCAGGGGTGGACGCCGCGAACGTGACGAGAGGAGATCAAGGAGCCTGAGCTACAGCAGGAGTGCAAGCCCCAGGCGTTCTGTGTCACCAGCGAAGGAAAAGGAGCGCAGCCGCACTCCTGATGGCAGTAGGAGCCCAAGGAGCCCCAGCCCAAGGGATGATGTGAGCCCACCACCAAAGGATAATGGTGCACACAACGGCTCAGACCGTGAAGACAGCCCTGGGGCCAGGGAGAACAGCAAGAGGAGTCGGAGCCCATCTGACGGCTACCGTAGCCCTGCGGCCAATGGGCGCAGCCCGAGCCCTAGAGATGACCGTAGCCCAAGCCCCAAGGGCAACAATGGTGATGACGAGCGCCGTGGCTCACCAAGAGGAAGTCAGTCCCCTTGAACTGAAAAGCTCCCAACCAATTTGGGGCGCAGTGTGCCGATTCGGTTGTAACAGTTATATTTTCAGTTTGAGACAGCAAACAGTATTTGCTCATTTCTCAGACTTGCGCTTTTTACCCTAGAAAACTTGTGTAAGAATTTGTTGCCCTCGGGCTATGCCTGGTTTGTGATATGGTGATATTTGATCTATTTAGCCTGCCAAATCTTAATATTGAACTACCAAGTATCTTGAGTTTGTTGTCTGCTTGGTAAGCCGCAACGTTTCTCTAACTGTCTTGGAATGTATGGTTTCGAACTTAAGAATGCAAGTGCAAATAACCTATTTATATTTCAGTGATTGCCTAAGGATTTCCTCTTCACAAGGATTACTGAATTCACAAGGATTACTGAATTTTCTCTACGTCAAATTCTGTTTGCTTGAATCTTAAGATGCAGCTTGTCAACTGATATGGTGGTGAAGAAAGATTGTAGAAGTTACCTGTGGAATCTCAGCCGAAGCAGTCTTTCTCTCCAAGAGCTGTAGCACTGTAGCAGTTCTGGTTTGTACCTATAATTTTCGACTGGATTCCAACATACACCATTTCTAACATCACAAGGGCTGCCTTGTGTTACTCCTGCAGTGGACACACAATCACTGCATTTGAGCTGGCATAGCCTTTTGTGGTTGCAACAAATTCCATGCACTGAATGGATCCCACTACTACAACTGTACCACTACAAGTATGCCGTCCAAAAAAAATGATGGATCCTCTCTATTGCAGCCACTGGATAGAAGTGACCAAACTTCCGACGGGGAATTCACTATTGCCATCTCTAATCTCTAACCATGATAAGCCATGAATAACTTGGCACCTTAACTCCAAGACGTTGGTCCTATGCTCTGGTTATTCTTGTACTGTACTCAATTATAGAGGTAATTGCGGTTTACATGAGAACAGAAGTAGACCTGCTAACGGTGAAAAGCAACCCCATTTCCGTCCCGCTCCGTAGTAAAATCCACCTTCCTAATCCATTTCGAATGGATGCAGATGTTAAAGGCAACCCGATCAGGCTCATGCCGGAGCCCGAAGGCTGTCAAAGCTGAAGGTGCTTGATGTATGTAACTTTGTATCCGAAATATATAAACTCTATTTTAGGCCTAAACATTTGTTGTAAGGCCCTGTTTAGTTCCCCACCCAAAAAAATTTCATCCATCCCATCGAATCTTTGCACACATACATAAAACATGAAATGTAGATAAAAAAAATAAACTAATTACACAGTTTGGTTGAAAATCGCGAGACGAATCTTTTAAGCCTAGTTAGTCTATGATTAGCCTTAAGTGCTACAGTAACCCACATGTGCTAATGATAGATTAATTATGTTTAATAGATTTATCGTGTAGTTTCTAGACGAGCTATGTAATCTGTTTTTTATTAGTTTTTAAAAACCCCTCCCAACATCTTTCTGACACATCCGATGTGACACCTAAAAATTTTTCATTTTCAATCTAAACAGGGCCTAATAGACCAAATTGTTAGGATTTATTCGTGTCCGCTTGTGGTGTACATCCATGAATCCGTATGACTGTGCTTAGTGCTCACTAACATGCTACGTCATATACTGAAGCAATGGCAGTAGTACCACCAGTAGAAATGGCATGAAGAGCCCATGATTTTTTGCCATTGCAAACTAACATAGCAGAAATAACTCATAGAAATGGCATGAAGAACTATCCATTCTTGGCTATTGCAAAACTAAAATGCCTGAAGAACTCAGAAATGGCATGAAGAGCTCACAATTCTTGGCCATTGCAAACTAATATAGAAAAAAAGTACGCATGACTAGAACAAAGTGTTGCAACCCTACAAGCTATATATATGTTGCCATGTTGGTATAAGAGATGAAGCGGCTAGCAACGCGTTCTGGTGCGTTTTTTATTAAATCTTTTTTTTTGCCACATGAGTTATTTATTTTGAGATATTGAAGTAGACCAAATTTAATGTAAAAGGGAGCATGAGTTGGAGTCAAAGTTTTTGCTTTTCTTCATGTTTCTAACCATTCATTAGGCAATGCATTTTCTTTTGATGCTTTTTTCTTTATTTTCAAAATTAAGGTTTAATTTTTTTAATTACTTGAGTTTGAGGCTTTGAGCATGTATCTATAGCAGAAAAAATATGTAAAAGAAGGGACATTCGGTTATCCACCACTGTAGATTAAAGATATCTGGTCCTTTCAAAGAGAACGGTTCACACGGCATGTTCTATTAACAAATACCAATTGTTGAGCTCTATAAGCAAGACATTGTCGTCGGGTCACCGCTAAGGGCACAATGATGTCTAGCTCAGGTGTGTGGCACCACCACATGCTCGGTTGTCTGTCCTCAATTATTGCTCGTATAGGAGCTGCACGAGGAGATATCACCAAGGAGGTACTTAAAACCATAACCATTGGTTTTAGCAAAAGATATTGTAAGGGGGAATCGATAAGCACATGTGCAATATGATATAGTAAGAATAGATGAATGAGAGATGAATAAAATGAAAACTTTGTTTCAGCATCTTAAAGGTGGAAACTCTGTTTTAGTATCTTAGGTGAATTTGACATCCAAAGAACAAGATCTAAATATGTACTCAGTCTACCAAATATGTAGACAAATGTGCCGCGACAACACCAAGAACCAAAACCAAATATGTACTCAATCTAATAAGGACATCCAGAGGTTTGGCATAGCACATAGAAGACTGAGAACCGAGAGAAGAAGGTAGAGAGTGATAAGACTTATCGGTGAGAAGTTGGATGCTCCATCGGCGGGTCCAGGAGATTGTGACATCATCGATGTAGATGCCGCCAACTCACTCCATAGTTGTGTAGCAAGGCGCAGCAACAACTTCATCACCTTGATTGTTGGTGGCATTCTTAGTCGCTTGCGACCACAATCCACAACAATGCGAGGACTGAGCAATCCGCCGACATGGCCTTTTTTGTGAGAAGTTCCACGACTCTTTTAGTCTGTCATGATCTAGGGACATAATTTGGAGAAAGTCCTCATCTCTCTATTATTAGTGTAGTCCATATTTATCTCCTTTCAACTAAAAAACTGGATATTTGCATTCCTCAAACTATTGAAACCATCTGATTTACCTCCGCCTTAGAGCAAGTACAATACTGGTCGTATCGCCAAGCATGTCAGGAACTTGTCCAATCTGATGAGGAGAGAGAATAGGAGATGAGATTGCTCGGTGCTCTTGCAGTCGATTAGCTGATCACGAATTTCCATAAGAAAAGTTGTTGCCTAGGGTAGAAAGAGAATATATAAAGGATGAACGGTGGGCCCATACTAGTACTAAGAACATATATAATTATTTTACAAAAAATATGAAACCGGTATCATATTTTATTTGAGTTAATTTTTTCTAACATTAAATCAGATTTTAGTATTTTAAACGTATATTTATTTTTGAAAAATTATTTCAACAAATTATTTTTTTTAAATGTCTAACTAAGAGGGTGTCTAGTTCTCCAATAAAATGTAAATGTAAAATGTCAACTACTTTGGAATGATAGAATATAAAATGACAAAATATTTAGGGTTACGTTTAGTTCCATTCAAAGTACAGAATTTATTACCCTCATAAGACTCTTTTGAGATTTTTTTTGGAAGACCAAAATCAAAAATAGAGAATAACTATCTTTTTACCAAAAATTTTATATAGAGCATCTCCAAGGGTTATGCATTTAGATTTTGCATTTACTAATTTGCCAAAAAACCTGAAAATGTGTTGTCCAATGGTTTTGCATTTAGACTTTGCAATTTGCATAACTTGGCATTTAGAGGTCTAGACTTGGCATATATGCCAAGCCCCCCAGGCTTTGCAAATCGTGATCGTCCCATGCCCGCGCGACTCGGCCTGCGTTCCGTCCATCCGCGCGACTCCTCCACGCGCGAGCACCGCCAAGTTTTGCCGAGAAGCTTTGCGCAGAGGATCAGGACGGGGCGAGGTTCAGGACGGGCGAAGTTCACGACGGGGCGAGGTTCATGACGGGTGAGGACCAAATGACGCGGCGCGAGGACCTGGATGGGGCGACGATGGCTGCGAGGAATGCCGCGATACGAACGCGCGCGACGCGTGAAGAATTACCGGTGACAAAGAAAATCGCGCGCCAAGAGAAAAACCTTCCGTGGAAAAAAAGTGTGGGTCCAAAATTTCCTCAATGCCAAAGTGAAAATGCAAAACCGTTGGAGATCATGCCTTTTTATCCTTGCCATTTTTATTTGGAACTTTGCAAACTCCATCAATACAAAAACTAAAAATGCATAACCCTTGGAGGTGCTCTAATACTTGTCAATTCCGTTCGGCTCCACGTCTGAATCGGGCGAGATAAATATATACAGGGCTTCTGCTTCTACTTTCTTGTGCTTCTGCTTCTCGATCTTTCTTTCGCTCGCTCTTTCTCTCTCTCTTCCTCAACGCAGACGCTGGCGACGGCGACGGCGACGGCGACCACACCCTTCGCAGGTCACGCGTGTGCCCCCGGTTGCTCATCCCCGGCACGAAGACGCGCGACTGGGCCCTGCTGGTGGCCGTCGGCATGGCTTCCCCTCGGCGCTGCATCCTCCCGTCGATCCGCATTGTCTCGGCGAAACCCTAGCTGCCTCTTTCCGGTCAAGCCGACCTAGTCAGGGCCTCCATGGCGCAATTGTGCGGGCCTGGCCCCAACACGAGCGGTGCGCTGGTGTAGCCTCTGAGAGTCTCGGTGCACACCAGCGCTGCCTCCATCCACGCCCCCGGCTGCGTCGCGCCGGCAACGTACGTCCAGCGGCTCGGCAGCGACACAAAACCAGGTAATTTCCGCGTCCTTTACATTTGAAGGTCCTAGTGCAGGGCTAGGTTGGTCCACCCTTGAGATGTTGCCCCAGATTTGTGACTTTTGCATTGGCTTCTTGTTGCAGATTAGATTTCCTTGATGAGTTGCTGACCAAACTATGTGTTGCGAGCTGCATACCATGTGTTTGATACAATGCCCGTGTGTGCTTACTGTCCTTTTGCGTTTAAAATGTGGTTTACCATCATGTACAGTACGATGATAACTGGCAACTGAAAGTGGTTTTCTCACATGTGTTCATCCATTTAGATTAGGCTAAAATCTTTACATTCTTATCAGCTAATGCACTCCTTTTCAAATTACTGAGAAGCTAAGAAAAAACTTTGCTTGCAACACTGATTTCTTTGCTTATGGGATTTCATATTTGTATCTTTAATAGTTCAGTAACTTCAGTTGATTACAGAACTGGTCCAGGATCTTGCATTTACTATTTTTGAACTTACAAAACCACGAATCATATTTTTTCGTGCATCCCTTATTCTGTTTGTGATTCTGCATATAAATTATGAATGTTAATTTGTGTCTAGAAGATAAACATCTTGTATATCCTAAGGGGCGTCAAATGACAAAAGTTGTATGTATTGATTTCTTTCAGCTGGAATAGAAGCATGGAACTACTGGCCTGTAGGTAAAAAATTGATTATTTTGCAATACTTTCTCAAAAATAATGTATGCTATGAGACTTAGATATCTTTCTTATATCTTGTGAGCTTTTGAATTTGGAGGACATGACTGCTGACTGTTGCAACGGTCATGCTTTGTTGTGTGGCCTATTGGTAGATATGCAGTCGCTGGAACAACTGCTAAGATAATAAGAAATAGTCATATGTGCTGCCAAGAATTCGTGTCAATCGTTTGCATCATCACAGTGAACACCCAGCTGTTTCATTCATGGGGATGCCCCTCGGCTACCTTGTTGTTTCTTGCAATCCTCATGGCAACAATGCAGGTAGGTTTATTCCCTACTCTGTTATTTCGTTTCTCCTGTTGCTTCTCTAATGGAGCACGCCTTGCTTCTTGTGGTTGGCATGTATGAGAATTCAGTCATAATATGTCTGCCATGGCGTCGCTGATACCCAGCGACAAGTGACCAGTTTGAGAAAGGATATTTGCCAGATTTGCTTTCTTGGTTCACCAGTATTTTGATTGACAGCCCATTTCCAGGTATGGTTGGCTGCTTCTTTATGTCTATGTTCACGATTTCTGTGGCTTTAGGTTGGATTCAATTAAATTGGCCGCATGTGTGCTTCCATGGGTCTGAAGAATACACTTAAATTTTTTTGGGGGGCTCATGTTTTTAAAAGGCGATGAGATTAGCGCTTTAGGCTTGCGCCTTACTGCTCCTATTTTACAAAAAAAATCATGTATTTCATTTCATTCGAACTCAAAGATTAATTGCACGTCTGTTTGTTTTTAACTAGAGCCATTTTGTTCAGTTAGTAAGTATCCATATGCATTTTTTTAGCTACAGGACTTCAAAGTTTTACATTTATTTCTATGTTAAACATGTTTTTGATTGCATCATCTTTGTACAGTGAAACTGACACATGAAGACTAAAACAACAATTTTTGCAAACAGATTTCTTTACAAACGTCACTTTTGTATATTACATACAGATCAAAAGTCTGATGATTCCCGACAGGAGCATAAAGGCAATTCCTTCAGAACAACGCCAGAAGTGATTCAGGTCGAACCAGATTTACATCCTCAATACCGATCGCTCTTAACTCTTACTTCAATACACTGAAATGGTGCCTTTTACTCTGTAATTTTTAAACTCAGTAAACCATCTCGCTGCTCATACACTCCTATACATAGTGCTGTTTGCCATGCCTTCAGCTTCTTGTTCTATGAATGACCTCTACACCTATGTCTTGTATTTATCGAGTTTCTAACTTTTTCACAAATTTTACAGATGCGAAGCAAGATACTTTAGCGCCATGGAATGGGTTAGGCTTTATATGTCAGAAACAATCATCATCCCCTAGCTATCTCAGAACGGCTCGTCAAGGTCTACGATCTTTTTTCCTATAATGCATGTAATATATACCTCTCTATAATCAGCTCCAAAGACATCAAGGTCTATGACCTTTCACCTATGTACTAAGCCATCAACATATGTAATATAATATACACGTACAAATATATACCTGTACATGTATATCTCCATCAATATAACCTTATCATGCATAATCTGCATGTAAACCCAAGTGTGCTTACACGCGCGCGATGGCGCGCGCTGTTGCACTAGTACTGCTATATACTCGGTGGTGAGCTTAACACCCTGTCCCCTCCTGCGGCCACCGAACGGTGCCAATTATACATCTGCTCGGGCGTACATCTCTAGGATTTGGAGACCCCTAAACGAAATACATGATGATGCCTTAAAATTTGAGAAAACTAAAGCATACTTTGACTTAATTATAAAACTTCAAATTTATATGGATCTTACACTATTAAGAATAAACCAAAATTTATCTATACCTCTATCCCTAGTACTAAAGAAGCAAAATTTCAACTTAAATTTTAGGGCAGTCTCGGTGCTCGTATGCTATGAAGCGGTGGCCATCTCACGCATAGCAGCTGGCGCAGAGGGGATAGGACAAGGACAGGCTCACATGCTTTAGATAAGATACAGTAATAGAATGACATGTTTTCTATTATTTTATTTTGTTATTAGATTATTATTAGAACATAATATAGGACTCACTAAAATATAGAACCCTGCTCACTGCCTAAACGAAGGATTTGACTTTAAAAACTTTAGTTCACTTTGGTCCATAAGAATTTTATTCCTTATTAAGAAGTACTTTCCCAAGACTCTTTTTATTAATTGTATACTTACATTGACTTAGGACCTGTTTGATCCCAGGAAGTTAAAAATTAGCACTATGTTTAGATGCTAATTAGAAAACTAAATATAAAAACTAATTACATAAGTATTGACTAATTGATAAAACAAATCTTTAATCCTAATTAGGCTAATGCCTACGGTACCTCCATATATATATAAGCTAATCATATACAGATTAGGACTAATAGATTTGTCTCACCAAATAATCATTGCATATGCAGTTAGTTTTGAAATTAGTTCACAATCTGATCCTTTTAATCAGCATCGTGCTAGCCCATAGTACATCTGCTATGCCAATTAATATTTGTTGGAGTTTGATGTTTGATGACTTTAGAGCATTGTCATATTATTATCAATATCAATTTACATAAAATAAATTATAAAATAGAAATTTATAAATATATATATCTTTTTATAGCTTATTTTTCCGTTGTATCGTACGAACATGTTTTGCTAGTTATACAAAAATAATAAACCAAAACTCAAAAAACTTTTTCGCGATTTCCACGCGTGGCCGCAGGGGTGACAGGGTTTTGTGGGAAATAGGAATAGGCCCGGCCGGGTAGCAGCCACGACTGGGCTAACTGAACATGCGTTTTTGCATGGGCCGGCGAGGTCATCTCCGTGGATCAGGCCACAAACCCGGCCCGGCCCATAAGGGCCCAACCGAACAAAGCCTCAATAAATAAGGAACCCTCTCCACCCGCCTCCACCAGCCGCTCCTAACCCTAGCGCCGCCACCGCCGCCGCCGCAGCCTCGGAGCGATGGTGTCAGGCTCCGGCTTGAGCGCAAAGCGCATCGTGGTGGACGCGCGCCACCACATGCTGGGCCGCCTCTCCTCGATCATCGCGAAGGAGCTGCTCAATGGGCAGAAGGTGGTCGTCGTCCGCTGCGAGGAGATCTGCATGTCCGGCGGCCTCGTCCGCCAGAAGATGAAGTACCTCCGTTTCCTCCGCAAGCGGATGAACACCAAGCCGTCGCACGGGCCCATCCACTTCCGCGCCCCCTCCAAGATCCTCTGGCGTACCATCCGCGGGTATGTGTTTCTCCTTTTTTTTTTCCTTCCCATTTTGCGATGTACGATTAAATTTATGTGTGCGGTTGTTTTGCAGGATGATTCCGCACAAGACCAAGAGGGGAGAGGCGGCGCTGGCGAGGCTCAAGACGTACGAGGGCGTCCCGCCGCCGTACGACAAGACGAAGCGCGTGGTCATCCCTGATGCTCTTAAGTATGTGTTCTTCATTCGTAATTCGAGATTTTTCTGATTTTATCATCATGTGATGTGATGTGATGTTCCTGTCTGATGTAATTCTGTTGTTGTGGTTTGTTTGTAGGGTTCTGAGGCTGCAGCCTGGGCACAAGTACTGCCTCCTCGGTGAGCTCTCTAAGGAGGTCGGATGGAACTACCATGACACCATCAGGGTAAGCGTTCCCCCATCTCATGTTCTTGTTTGTATTTATGTGTCATCGTTTTGGACCAACACTTTAGTAATAAAATGTTATGAATAGCTGTAATTCAGGCATTGCTACTAAAACTAGCTGTGCTGGTCATCTTCTATTATTGTGAATCCTTCACTTTTGTTGTTGAATTCTTATTGCTAGAATAGCCGTTTACATGTTGGGAGACACATTATGCTGAATTGTGCATGATTCTGGATGATGAAGAAAAATCAATTGGATTGATTTTATAATATGATTCAACAACCAGCTACTTCTGACAAAATCATGCACATCAGAACATACTTGCCTATTTGGTCTGAGACAATCGAATGCTTCTGCTGATGTTTGTGCCATTGTAGTTGATTATTTGATACATACTTTTGTTATGATGATATAACATTTTCAGATCATAATGTATACATGATTCTGTATGGAGTTAAATTGTCTCTTTGCTTCTAAAATTTTCAGATCATAATGAATTATTCGTTTATATTGTGATGTGCCTGTGATGTGATCAAAATATTTGCTACTCTTGATGGGTGTTCCCATTTGATGATCTTAACCACCAAGATCTCTGAGGCCCATATTGTGGCTGCTGCTGCTGCAAGCTGCTGTGGCTTCGTTTTACTCTCTGCAGTTTCTGTAGCAGCAGCCACAACAAGCTCTCCTACTGTCACTGAAGTGCTTGCATGAACTGAGTGTTTCTTCTGTTCTTTTTACATTTGAATTTATCGTACTGTGTGTCCTTGTATCTGACTGACTGCCCTTTGTTTTGCCCTTTCAGGAACTTGAGGAGAAGAGGAAAGAGAAGGCCAAGGTTGCCTATGAGAGGAGGAAGCAACTGGCTAAGCTGCGCGTCAAGGCTGAGAAGACAGCCGAGGAGAAGCTGGGATCTCAACTGGAGATTCTTGCCCCGATCAAGTATTGAGAAGCTGTGCTTTTGTGCGGTATCAGTTTTGTGGAACATCTGGCCCTTGTTTAAAGTAGTTTTGTAATAGTTTGTGACAGCTTCAGTGGTAAACTGTTATCCTTCTGTGACTTTTGGTTAATCAGATGTATCGGTTCACATTTGAGAGATTTCAGATCTCATGTCTTGACTGTTGATCTCTATATATGCTTAGGTTGAACTGTTATTCACAGTTCAAACTTATACAACATCTTACACGATTATTGAGAAGAATGGATTATGTAGTTTTTATTATGCACCTATGCTATGGCAAGATACTAATAATTTATATATAGAGTCAAGTCCACTAGTGGTTCTTGAATTTGTTCTATTGTGTCATCCTGCATGTCCCTAAACATGTAAAAATCACCATGTAAAAATCACCTTTTTTTTTTAGATAAGAAACATGTACATCACCTATCTAGGTCCTCGGGACTTGTTCATTTGTGATCCTAGACTAGATGTTGTAAACTTATAAATTCATTATATATTTATAGACTTGTTCAAAAAATATAAATTTAATTCTGTTAGACTTATAGGCATGTACTTTAAATTGGAATAAAAAAATTATCATGTATTTCCTATTTTTTAACTCTAATTTTATACGTTGCTCTTTACGGAACGTTGGTATTTTTGGAGGAGGCATTTTTTTTTTGCCAATAAAGCAAAAGACCCCCACCGGCCAATAAATGCAGCTCCTCCTTTCCCTCCTTGACGGCTCCCGTTTAAATGCGTAATTATAGTCCAGACATAATTCTTCGAGTGTTGGGAATTTTTGAATGCGTAATTAACAGCTACACGCTTTTTTTTTTTTCTCTCAATACAGATGGGTGGGGCGAATAAATGTCCGTGCTCTTTGGACGGCACGACGCGTCCAGGGCCCAACTCCATCGCACGCCCGCCGACTTCGAGCCTATCTCGTCCACACCCGCCCCGCACCACTCCCTATAAGAGAAGTCGGAAACGAGCCCAGCCCACGCTCCACGCGCACCTGCGGCTCGGCTGGCAACCAATCCAAACAACCAGCCCGCCCGCCCTCGCCGCTCGCTGCTCGCCGGCGCTTAGAGCCAAGTAGCCAACACAACACACATGGCAGCCACCGGCCACGCCGTGGTCGACATCGACTTCCCCGACGAGGCGGCCGACGCCGCAAAGCCGCCGGTCGCGCCAGTCCCCTACGTGCTCCACTTCGCCGACCTGTCCTACAGCGTGAGGACCCGCAGCAAGGGCGGCGGCGGCGGCCTGCTGCCGTCGTCGTCGTCGGGGCACCGCCGCCTTGTGGCCTCCGCGGCCACGCCCCCGCCCCCTGCGCCGACGTCGTCCGGATCGTCGTCCAGGCGCACCAAGACGCTGCTCGACGGCGTCTCCGGCGCGGCGCGCGCGGGCGAGCTGCTCGCCGTCATGGGCGCCAGCGGGTCGGGCAAGTCCACGCTCCTGGACGCGCTGGCCGGGCGGATCGCGCGGGACAGCCTCCGCGGCGCCGTCACGCTGAACGGCGAGCCGCTCCAGGGCCGGCGGCTCCGCGCCATCTCCGCGCACGTCATGCAGGACGACCTCCTGTACGCGATGCTCACCGTGCGCGAGACGCTGCGGTTCGCCGCCGAGTTCCGCCTCCCGCGCGCGCTGTCTGCCGAGCGGAAGCGCGCGCGCGTCGACGCGCTCGTCGACCAGCTGGGCCTGTCACGCGCCGCCGACACCATCATCGGCGACGAGGGACACCGCGGGGTGTCCGGTGGGGAGCGACGGCGCGTGTCGATTGGGACCGACATCATCCACGACCCTATCCTGCTCTTCCTCGACGAGCCCACCTCCGGGCTCGACTCCGCCAGCGCGTTCATGGTGGTCCAGGTGCTCCGCCGCGTCGCGCAGAGCGGCAGCGTCGTCGTCATGACCATCCACCAGCCCAGCACCCGCATCCTCGGCATCCTCGACAGCCTCCTCCTGCTCTCGCGCGGACGCACCGTGTACGCCGGCACTCCCGCCGGGCTCAAGCCCTTCTTCGCCGAGTTCGGCGCGCCCGTCCCGGACAACGAGAACCCGGCCGAGTTCGCGCTCGACACCATCCGCGAGTACGAGCACCAGCCCGACGGCGCCGCGCCGATCGCCGACTTCAACGTCAAGTGGCAGCACAGCAGCAGCGCATCGTTCGCCGCCGTGGACAACAACAACAACAACAAGCTGATGCCGCTGGAGCTGGCGATCGCCGAGAGCGTGTCTCGAGGGAAGCTGGTGGCCGGGAGCGGTGGGACGGGCGGCGGGAGCGCGGTGACGGTGCCGACGTTCGCCAACCCGCCATGGACGGAGGTGTGGGTGCTGATCAAGCGTTCCTTCACCAACACGGGGCGGATGCCGGAGCTCTTCGTGATGCGGCTCGGCACCATCATGGTCACCGGCTTCATCCTGGCCACCATCTTCTGGCGGCTGGACGACACACCCAAGGGCGTGCAGGAGCGGCTAGGGTTCTTCGCCATGGCCATGTCCACCATGTTCTACGTGTGCGCCGACGCGCTGCCGGTGTTCGTGCAGGAGCGTCACATCTACCTGCGCGAGACGGCGCACAACGCGTACCGCCGGATCTCGTACGTGCTGGCAAACGCCGTGGTCGCGTTCCCGCCGCTGGTGTTGCTGTCGCTGGCGTTCGCGGTCACCACGTTCTGGGCGGTGGGGCTGGCCGGCGGCGCGTCGTCGTTCCTCTTCTTCGTGCTCATCGTGCTGGCATCCTTGTGGGCGGGCAGCGGCTTCGTCACGTTCCTCTCGGCGGTGGTGCCGCACGTCATGCTGGGCTACACGGTGGTCGTCGCCATCCTCGCCTACTTCCTCCTCTTCTCCGGCTTCTTCATCACCAGGGATCGCATCCCGGACTACTGGATTTGGTTCCACTACCTGTCGCTGGTGAAGTACCCATACCAGGCCGTTCTTCAGAACGAGTTCGGCGCGGCGTCGCGCTGCTTCTCGCGCGGCGTGGAGATGTTCGACGGCACGCCGATCGGGCGCATGCCGGAGGCCATGAAGATGAAGGTGCTCGAGGCCATTAGCGCCACCCTGGGCACCAACGTCACGGCGGATACATGCGTGGTCACCGGCGCAGACGTGCTGGCGCAGCAGGCTGTCATGGACATCAGCAAGTGGAAGTGCCTGCTGGTGACTGTGGCATGGGGGTTCTTTTTCAGGGTTCTCTTTTATGTGGTCTTGCTAGTAGGGAGCAAGAACAAGAGAAAATAAGGTAGCACCCACAACAGAAACATGTAAAGTTATAGCTCGATTTGTGTAACTTGTTAGAACGTTTCCAATGGTTTTTAAATAGCTGGTCTAAAAATAATTCTATTGGCTATTTTCTGTGTTCTCAGTTTTAAATCAAATGGCGGGACATTATTCTTTTTAAACTGAAAGAGATTTTCGAAGGCAGGCGAATAAGAACTGGCTTTCTCCGTTAAAGTGTAACAGAGGCAGACGCCTCAGCGGTGCCACCTTAGTTAATGGATTAACGAGGTAGACAATTTAGGAGGCCCTCCTCCATTAATACACATTAACACAAACGGCCATTCTAATATAACCATTTGCGTTAATGGATTAATGGAGGTGCACGTCTTGCCCACCAAGCCTTTTTTTTTACCCGCCTCAGATAAGAAGTTTTTAGTAGTAACAACTGGTAAAATATCTCAAGCTCTAACCGCAGGTCGTATTTGGATAGCTCTTGATCAGATTTAGTTGGAAGCATGTATATTATGAGTATATGACTCATCAATCATCATGCTCAAGAATCAAGATCCAGATGGAAACATATCAAGATGGTCTTTGATGTAGGCCAATTCACCCATACCGAAAACTGTATCGAGCTATAGTTATGTGTGATGACGACTCTCCTGATGTTTTTGTTTCACAAAAAAAAAAAAGAGACTCTCCTGGTGTGGTGCCGAACAACCTCACGTGCCCTTCAGCCGTATGGAAATTGGGAAGAGGTTGGCTGGCACTGGCCGTGTGTGTGTGATGGCCCTGTTTAGTTTTTCACCCAAAATTTTTTTCATTCATCATATCGAATCTTTGGACACGTGTATGAAACATTAAATATAGATAAAAAATAAACTAATTATACAGTTTGGTTGGAAATCGTGGGACCAATCTTTTAAACCTAGTTAGTCCGTAATTAGGCTTAAGTACACGAAGACGGAGAAGGACTGTGATTTGAGAGGTAGGCAGGCGGGCCCGCAGGTCAGTCGTGACCAAGTCCAAGCTAGTACTTGTGTAGGCTACCTCCATCAGGCATCAGCCACACTTGGCGCCGCCCGGCCTGCCGTCCAAAGTAGCCCATCTCGTGTCTTGTAGCGGCGGACCAATGCCAGTTCCTAAAAATTTTCTAAATTTTTTTAAAGGTTTTCTATCACATCAAATATTTACATGTATATATAAAACATTAAATATAAATAAAAAATAACTAATTATATAGTTTATTTATAATTTATAAGATAAATCTTTTAAACATAGTTAGCTTATAATTAAATAAAAATAGTATAATAATTAAATCTATTTTTTTCACCAACTAAACAAAAGCCCAACTGAAAATATGATCTGAACACAACACTGGAGGAGAAAAGCTGCTGCCTGCCGCACATCAAGGAGGAACTAACGCAGACATTAGGATCCGATTGGCCGGCCGCGACCGTGACGATGATTTTGACATGGATCCGATGTGGCGTTCTTCCACCGCGATTCAATTCAATCACGTGTCATCCCGTTTTCCCCATCCGATTCTGCTCTTTGAGGCAACATCGACCAACAAGGGTGCCCAGTGCCTATATATATTCCCTAAGTCTCACAAAGAATGAAATTCTAGTTTTATTTGAGTTAATTAAATTATCTTAACAATTTGACTAAGAGGGTGTTTGAGACTGCTCTGCTCTACGTTTTTCAGCTTCGCTCCACGTTTTTTAGCCAAACAGTTTCAGCTCCACGCACTCAGTTCGAGAAAAAAAAGGGTGGAGTTGTGAGAGCACCTCAAGAGGTACTCTACGAACTCCAGATTTTTGTGGAGCTGTTTTATGGTGGAGTTTGTAGAGCAGAGTTCGTGGAGCAGTGCCAAACAGCCCTTAAGTTGCATAGGAAATAGCATCTATCACTCCGCTCCAAATGAACGAACATGTTACAACAATATATTCTACAACGAATCATACGTATTAGGCCACAGTCTCAAATCTCAATGGCAGTTTCATAGCTCGGTTTCCAAAACACTTTATTTTGAAAATAGTGCAGAAGAGTTTTATCCCCATGAAACTATCTCTACTCCCATAAAACTCTCATCATCTTTCTCTTCATCAATATAGTGCCACGTCAGCATATTTAATGTGTATAGAACTCTTATAAGCTTACGGAGTATATATTTGGGCTATAATAGTGTGCCAAACATGTGGATGCTATGGTCTGAGAATGCAGACAAAGAAGGAGGAGAAGAGAATTGGAGTACTAGGAAAAAGGAAATGGTGGATTTGGAGTGTGGAGTGGACCTACACGCACAGTTTGAATTGAATGTAAAGAACGAATTCAAGGTTTCACACAAACTCAATCACGTGGCTTTTTATTAATCAGTTTCTACATGACATCTATCTATCTATCTATCTATCTATCTATCTATCTATCTATCTATCTATCTATCTATCTATCTATCTCAACAATTTGGAAATGCTGTTAGTTCCGCTAATATAATATGCTCGCTTGCCACTCGCAAACGAGTGAAAGTAGCGGACCTAACAACATTTTGTAACTTCAAACTCATTTCGTCTTAACGAAACATGGGGTAGCCCTGTTCGCGAAATTTTTTTTGGAAATTAAGTACGCGCGGGAAATAAACGCACGCACGCACGAGCAGATATATATACATAGTACAGAACAGGGAGGAAAAAATTGGCAGTTTGTTGCCTCGAAGCTTTAGTTTGGGCACGTACACATCCGATGATCCGATACGGCAAACCGTGTGCAGTTCGTGTGCATGCATGCATGCCGTTTGCAGCAGCTAGCAGTCCTCCTTGGCTCCTTGGATGCTTCTTGCTTGCTACCTCCTCGGAGAAACGAAACAGCAACAGCATGTGTTTGTCATGCATGCTAGCTAGCTCCTAGATCAATTCATTCGTTCTTTGCTTTGCTTTGCTTCCGTTTTCCATCCTCCTCCTCTTCATCTCGAGCACGTATGTACATCAATCGGAGACCAAGTACCTGAACGAAACCAATCCGATGGTCAAACTGATAGAAGCGCTAGCTGCTACGAGACACACGGGGCCGAATTAAGCAGGAATATATAATTCAGCAGCTGCAAACATCCAATCCAATCCAACAGGAACAAAGGTGGCAAATAAAGACAGCAGCAGCTCCTGATGCCTGGGCCTTGTTTAGTTCCGAAAAGATTTCGGATTTCGCTACTGTAGCACTTTCGTTTTTATTTGATAAATATTGTCCAATCATGAACTAACTAGGATCAAAAGATTTGTCTCACAATTTACAGACAAACTGTGTAATTAGTTTTTATTTTCGTCTATATTTAACGCTTCATGCATGTGCCGCAAGATTCGATGTGACGAGAAATCTTGAAAACTTTTTGAATTTCGGGATGAACTAAACAAGGCCTTTTTTTTAGTAGCGTCACCCGGAAAATCGGAACGGGCGACCGATCGACCAATGTCCAATTCATGCTGATGCATTCAGACTTGACTCACCCCGTAAGAGCAACTCCAAGGGAGTTGGCATTTAGAGTTGGTATTTGTGGTTTTTTGCAAAGCCCCAAATACAAATGCAAAGTCTAAAAATAGGAGTACTTCAAGGGACTTTGCAAATCAAACTTGGCATTTGTCTAGGTGGAACGGCAAACAAATTTTTTTAGCGCGAACGAGTTCCTCGCGCCGCGCACGGTCTTCTTTTTTCCCGCGATCTTGTTTTCCTACGCGCCGATCTCCAGTCCTTCGCCGCCTCCAGTCCTTCGCCGCCGATCTCCAGTCCAGTCCTTCTCCGCCGAAGAACGTCATTGGGGGACCGAGGGCAGCTAGGTGCCGGAGGTGCCTGTTCGTCGTCCTCCCTGTACTTGGTGCCCACGATGCCGCCGACAACTTCGTCAAACAGGATTGTTGTGCGGATTGCCAAGGTTCGTCGTGGAAGGGAAGGAGGGAATGAGGCTGCTTGGTTGTCCATCTATGTAGAGGCCGATGAAGGAGGGAAGGAGGGTGGCCTTGAACAGACAAAGGCCGGCGTGGGAGGGACGGCGGGCTGCCTTGAGTTCATGGCGACGATCGAAGCGATCTGTTTGGCGGCGGCGGCGTGGGAGGGGACGATGCAAGGCGCCGGCGCGATCTGGAGAAGCGAAGGGACCGCGACAACCTATTTGTAGCGCGAAGAAAAGTCCCACCGCGCGGGAGTACGTCGCGGCCACGAGAAACCCGCGGATACGCCGTTTGCCAAGCCAAGGAAAGTTTGGCATTTTTGCCAATTCTCCTCCTCCAAATGCCAACTTGCCCAAAATGCCAAACTCAAATGCCAAACCATTGGACCCCTCTTTTTCAGTTTTTTGGCAAATTCTAAAATGCAAAAGCCATTTGCAAACTCCCTTGGAGCTGCTCTAACTCGTACAGTATTAGCAACGAATTCGGCAGATGCAAATGCACTGATGTTCGGCTGCCGTCCCTGTTTTGCTAGCAACTTTTCTTACATGATGTTGAGATGTTAATGATAATGCTACTCTAAAATCTTACCTACTACTAGCATGCATGCCTAATTAAGAGGATAGGAGGATCGAGTACTGTGCCAGCAAGTAGGACTGGCTACCGACCAGACAGTGTGCAAAAGCAGTCGTTTTTGGTGTGTACTGCTTGCAGATCGAGCATTATTATTGATAATTTGATCATATGGTGTGGCAGCTGCCGCTCAAGAGTCACAACTCAAAGTGCAGCAGATCGACGAACACAAGTACGTATGTAGTCCGGGTTGCACGGCGGCCTGCCCAATTAATTAATTAATTAATAATCACCCCGGCCGGCCGTTAAAACGCATGCATGAAAAGATCATTGCATCTATAGCAGTACCCAACTGCATGCTAACTAACGATCTGCTGCACTTCCACTAGCTAGGTCGTGTTTGGATGTCTCTTGCTCAGATCTAGTTTTGAAAGCATATGAGACATGAATGATGACTCATATACATGCTCAGGATGCATGTAGCCGGAAACATGCATGTCAGGATGATCTTTGATGTAGGCCTTTCACGGTTACGGATGCGCCCGGCAACCAAAATCCAGCTATCAATGAAAACTGTATCGAGCTATACTTATGTGTGTGATGACGACTCTCTGATGTGGTACCATTTTCATTTTGAGGTGCCGAACAACCTCACGGCCGTATGGAAATTGGAAATAGGTTGGCTGGCAGTACTGTGTGCGAGACTAGAGGGCAGGCCGAGTCAGCTAGTGGTGGTCGAGTTAGGCCTTATTTAGTTCCAAAAAATTTGGTAAAATGAACACTGTAATACTTTCATTTGTATTTGACAAATATTGTCCAATTAGACTAACTAGGCTCAAAAGATTCGTATCGTAAATTACAGTTAAACTGTGTAATTTGTTATTTTCTTTTATTTCTATTTAATACACCATGTATGTGTCGTAAAATTTGATGTGTCAGCTGAAAAATTTTGTAAAATTTTTTGAGAACTAAACAAGGCCTTACTTGTGTAGGCTACCTCCACGGACAGAAAATTAAAGTCTAATATGTGTGCTATCTGATTTGATAAATAGCAAGTTTAGTATCCATAAACTTTCGCTTGCTATAAATAGCACGCTGTCCTCACTGACTATCTCATACAAAGGCTGTCGTGGAACTCTACGTTTTGAATGATTTTTTTTATTTTAGATAATAGCTAAATTTAGAATATAATTTTACCTAGTTTCTTGGAGATGCTCTTAGCCTTCCCTAAGAATTGTCATAGATAGATGCCCCTTGAGGAGAGGTTGAAACTATCTAGAGGCTGAACAAGCCCCCCCTAAACAATTGTTTTGGATCCATCCGACCAGATGGCGGCTAAGGGAGAGCGGCGAGATGGTGGCAGTGCACTGTGATGGAAGGATTGGGGTCAGGACTCCTTCGCCATGAGCTTCGCGTGGCTTGCGATGTTCATTCACCGACACTACTCGGTGGTGGCAGGGAGGTCACCACGGTGGAGCCAACCAAAGGCAAGCAACCAGTCACTCAGACTCCATCATTAACCTTGACTAGGGAGTGATTCAGCCCATCTCTTGATATGTTACCTTCTATTTTTGTTTATTCATATTTGTATTGTTATCTCTCACTGCCTGTCTACCAATTGCCCGTATGCCCGGGTATCCATCGGCGTACAAAGCCACAGTCCAAAAGGACTAACAATGTTGTTGTTGTTAGGCCTTGTTTATTAGATCCAAAAAAGTTTTTAGATTTTGATCTTATAACACTTTCGTTTTTATTTAACAAACATTGTCTAATCATAGAGTAACTAGGCTTAAAAGATTCGTCTCGTGATTTACAGGCAAACTGTGTAATTAATTTTTGTTTTCATTTATATTTAATATTTCATACATTTGCCGCAAGATTCGATGTCATGGAGAATCTTGAAAAGTTTTTGGTTTTTTGGGTAAACTAAACAAGGCCTTGTATTTCAAAGCAACTGTTTGAACACTGGTTGACGACCAGTGACTTTGACATGCTAAAATTATACATATACTAGTGTCATACCATGTTTGTATTTTAGACTAGTGTCAAAGTCCATAGATCGTCTAAAATATGTGGCTTGGACATCGGTGGACGCCTGGGCATAAGGGCGATTGATGGACGAACAGTGGGAGATACCAATACGAATATGAATAAACAAAAACAGAAGGTAACGAGATCAAATGATGAATCGAATCACTCACTGATCGAGGTTGACAATAGAGTCTGGAGTGATCGGTGGCTTGCCTTTTGACGGCTCCACCATGGTGACCTCCCCACCACTGCTGTTGCGGCCATCGGATCGACTGCCGCGATGAAATAGCGCAGGAGGATGAACATCACGAGCCACACAAAAGGTTCAGGTGATGGAGGCCACGACCCTAATCCTTCCAACATAGCATTGCCGTCCCGCCGCTCTCCCAAGCCACCATCTTCTCTTCCCAAAGCTCACTGTCTTTTCCATATAAAGACAGAAACAATAGGCAAGGAATGCGAGGCAAGTGAGAGTGTTGTATCTATGTGTATCCCTCTGCAGGGGGACTTGTCGATTTTATAGCGGACATATATGGGTAGCCTGCACGACATCTTTCCACATCGGCCGGTGACATCTAGCGCCCCGCCAGCTCACCTTTCGGCGTGGCGCGATCGACTAGCAATGGCAACAAGAAAGAAAGCCAGGATCTCCGCATAACGCCAAGCGAGGACGTCTAGATGTGGATGTGTGTGGCGGAGGCCTCTAGGTTGTTATTAGATCACCAGTGTGGCGCGGTGCAGAATGATGTGGCCTGGAGCGTCATCTTGCCAAGTCGGCCAGTGGCATCTAGTGCCCGCCAACTCATCTTTTGGTGTGGCTTGTTCAACCTACAATGGTAGTGAGATGGAAAGATCCTGGCTTTCATATGACAAGATCATGACTTTCCATCTCACTGTCATTGCAGGTCAAGTGCGCCACGCCAAAAGATGAGCTGGCAAGTGCTAGAATTAGCACTAGCAAAATAATTATTTACTCATATATATTTGGTTAGAGTTAAAAGTGTTTAACTTCTCGGAAAATAAGAATAACATTTATTTTGGAACGAGAGGAGAGTTTGATGATCAACGTTATGCAACCACAAGCAACAAGTGATTTGCTAAATTTTAAGTGTATGAGAATTTTAGTTTTCTGTGCGACTGTTATCACATACATTTTATAGTAAAATTGTAGTCTTAGTTTGCTATAGTTTCTGTAGAGACACTACAATTTTTAGTTCTGACTATAAAAAACCCGTTAAACAAAATCATAGAGTTGACAAAATCTGATATGTTAACAATTTACAGTTATATTTCTATAAGAACAAAAAATTGATATACGTTATGACACAAAGATAAATAATAAATCATAAAAAAGACAATTTACTTGTATTAATTGGTAGTAAAGGGTGTTGTCTGAAATTATGTTAAAATTCAGGCACCTGAAATATAGAAGAAGTGTTTAATTAATGATAATATATTGTTTCAATCATGGACGTAAATTGCTCTTTCCAATTATGCAAGACCACCCTTTGGCTAGTGCGAACGAAGTCGACGGCGATCGGGAGTAGGGACGACGGGACGACGAGTCCAGCAAGAGTCCAGGAGAGTCGAGGTCCCACCATGGTGGCGGAGGCGAGGGTCAAGAGGATAAGGCTGGAGGAGGAATGCCGCCGACGACAAGAACCGCCGTTCGCAGTCGGACTTGGAATCGGCAAAGGAGAAGATGTCGTCGTCGTTCATCCCGATCTGATCAGCTGCCTCCCCGACGAGATCCTCCATGACATCATCACTCTCCTTCCCACCAGGGACGGCGCCCGCACGCAGGCCATCTCCCGGCGGTGGCGCCCGCTGTGGTGCGCCGCGCCTCTGAATCTTCAGGTGGACCACCGCGGGCTCTGCGGGCAGGACCGCAAGCGCGTGACCTTGGTCGCCAAGATCCTCGCCGACCACCCCGGCCCCGCGCGCCGCCTGGCGATCCCTTGGTTCCGCCTCCGCGACCGCTACGCCAAGATCGACGGCTGGCTCCGCTCGCCGGCGCTCGCCGGCCTCCAGGAGATCCAGATCAGCTACGCGCCCGACGGCGGGCCTCGCCCGCTGCCGCCCTCCGCGCTACGCTTCGCGCTCACCCTCCGCACCGCCGAGTTCTGCTGCTGCGACTTCCCGGCCGCCGACGAGGAGATGGCCGCGCCGCCATCGCTGCACCTGAACTTCCCCCAGCTCAAGAACCTCACCCTGCGCAGCGCCTCCGTATCGGAGGCCACCCTTCACCGCCTGCTGTCTGGTTGCCCGGCTCTGGAGAGCCTACGGCTGGAGACCAATGTCGGCGTTGGTAGCCTACGCGTCAGCTCGGCGACTCTCAAGAGCATAAGCATCAGAGTTTTGTGCTATCCGTACAGAGTGACAGATCCTGTCATGCTCCAAGAGCTCGTCGTCGAAGATGCTCCTCGCCTTGAAAGATTGCTGTTGGTTGATCCGAGAAACGGCCCTCGAACCATCCGTGTGATGAAGGCACCTGCACTCGAGACAATGGGCATGGTTTCAGATGGCATCTCTGAACTAGTGCTTGGGACAACAGTTTTTCGGGTAGCTGGAAGCCTGCAACAATGTTGCAATCTGCTCTCTCTACACCTCTATATATGCTGGTTAATCATTGTGCCTAACTGTCTCTCTTCTTCTTTTTTGGTCAGGAGATGGTTGCCTTAAGTTTGACAACCTTGATGTCCACTGTAAAGGTGTTGGCGCTTGACTCTTTGGGACCTAATCTGGACTCTGTTGTTGATTTCCTCAAGTGTTTCCCTTGTGTGGAGAAGCTATATATCACGGTGAGCATTTGTTTTAATTTGGATAATGCGTTAACATTTGAGACATATATAGTATAATCTAGGAAGCAAAAAGTATTATTACTTATTATTAGGGACTGCATTCACCTTCAGGTTGGGGATCCTCTCCCCCTCCGTGGACTTCTGAAAAAAAGAACTGCATTCATAGTGGTTTCACTTCCTTTTGCAGTCTCGCCTGCAAAAGAGTATGAAAAATGCACGGAGCTATGACCCACTGGATCCAATCGAATGTCTCGAGCTTCATCTCAAGAAAGTTGTCATCAATTATTATCATGGCATGAAGCCTGAGGTCGACTTTGCCAAGTTCTTTGTTTTGAATGCAAAAGTGTTACAGAAAATGAGCTTTGGACTCGCTAACCGCCGCCAGGATAAGTGGATGGCTAATCAACGCAGACGACTTCAGCTGGACAACAAAGCTTCACGAGGCGCTCAATTTGCATTCGAACGTGATGGTAGCAGTTCTATCCCTAATTCTCTGAAGGCTGATCCTTTTGAGTGTATGGAACCAGGAAAGTTTCCTTAGGTCTGTTATCTGCTAGGGGCCAATTAGCATGTACTCAATCCATCCCAAATTGTAAGTCGTTTGACTTTTTTAATATCAAGTTTGACCACTCGTCTTATTCAAAGTTTTGTACAAAATATCAATTTTTTTTGTTGTGTATTGGTTTATTAATAAAAGTTCTTCAAGAATGACTTAAATTTGACTATATTTGCACAAATTTTTTGAATAAAACGAGTGGTCAAACTTGAGGTAAAAAAAGTCAAACGACTTACAATTTGGGATGGAGGGAGTAATATTTTGTGATGAAATAGGGGTGTTCATGGGAGAGTAGAGACCCAACCCTCCACACCTCTTGCCAACATGAAATGTTTTTTCCCCTAAATTTAATACTGTGCTCATTTAGTTTAAGTTAACTTTTGATAGATGTTTTCTTCCAGTACCAACATGCGTACCTTTGTGTGGCAGTTCCTGTGGTGGTTGTGTCATTGTGAGAAGAGAGGTTATAGTGAGAAGAGAGGTGTGGGGGATAGACGGACGGCGGAGTCACGTACTAAAGTTGTATTTAATTTAGTAACGGGTGCATGACAACATTTTCGACTTGCAACAACCATTAGTGGAATAAATACTTTGACAGTTTTTTTTTGGTGTAATGACTTTATTATAGTTCACGTGAGGTGTATTTAACATACCTTTGTGTAATGACACGTTGATATATTATAAAAAGATGTACTCAATCCGTTTCAAATTTAAAACATTTTAGCTCTTCTAGATACATATCTTGTGCTATGTATTTAGGTATACTCTATGTATAGATACATAATAAAAGCAATATATCTAGAAAGACCGTCTTATAATTTGAAATGGAAGGTAATATATGATAGTAAGTTGAATTATACATATGTCACATTTTTTAATGACAAATGTTGTAAGTAAAATTTGTTTTTTTGAAGTACATAACAAACTTTAATAAATTTGATATTCTATTTTTTTCTTAGAAAACTGATAATTGCATTATTACGTGTACACTGACAGCGCCTGCAGACCTTTGTGCATGCCGAACAAGGGAGTTGGGGCTGGTGTAGGGACATGCCATGATTTCAATTTTGTTTTTCTGATTGTAATTATACTTATTTAAAAATATTTTCTTAATCATAAAAATTAATACAGATAGTCAGAGTATCTTAGCAGTGCCCCTATCTATAACTTACTCGTTAGCCTTTTTTAGGGCATGCTAGCTTATTCAAAGAATATCAGTCGAACAGGCAAACGAGACCAGACCTGGAGCAGAAAACAGAGGGTCCCTAGAGAACAAGAGAAGAGGAACCAAGCTGATGGGCAATGTTTTTTATTTCTGGATTGGTTTGGAACCTATTTGAGGAATGAATTGTTTGGTTTTGTAGGAAGAATTAAATTGTTTGACTTATCATATATGGTGTGGCGTTCATCCTAACCATGTTTAGGCCAGATGCCTCAGTCTCCTCGCTAGAGACAGTCACGCGAACTCACCAGCAAGTCACACTTAACTTGTTTGTTAGAGTCATCAGACGCACATTTTAATGCTAGCAATCATAGCAACTTCCTGAAATGATACAACAGCTCACGTATCTTGTACCACTACCATGAAATGGAAATGGCATGTAATACTCACTCAGTCTGTAGTATATATGCATTGTTAGGAGATAAAGAAAGTGGTCTTTTGACGTTACAATCTCATGCATCCGTGCTATTTGATAAATTAACAGTTGGAGCAGAGTATATATATTGTTATTAGTGTTTGTTGCGAGGAGTACCTTTGTAAGTTTAGAAATGAACCTAATCACATTTCTTATCTTAGTTATTTGTGAGATATTGGAGGTTACCAAACATGGAAATAGGCTGATTGACATAACAACCACCAAAAGATAGCCACTACTTTAGTCGGGGACACTCAAGGTCTGTTTGGATGCAACTATAAGAAAAATATGCCTAACCTGTAGACGGCTAGGGATCTGCCTCTACATTGTTTGGTTACGGTGCTAGTGAACTGCAAGTAAGTGTCATCATTCACTATGCTTAGACACAGAGAATGGATCATCTTCAGAATCCACCTGTTGTCCGACCTAAAATATCACCAATCCAATTATGATGTCTACTCTATCACCAATCCAACGCCATGAACCTTCTTGATCGGCCATAGACTCCGTCCATTGTCACGAATTCAATTATGGTTACAACATCTGTTTTATATTTTTTTTATTGCATGCATCACCTATAAAATTAAAAAAATGTTATCCTCTGGTATTGCTTGCTCATGCATTGCAATGGAAAACATCTGTCTAAAATGTGTTTTTATTTTTACTAGAATCATGCTCGTGCATTGCATCGAGAAACAAATAATGATAGAAAAGGGGTTTTCTGCATGAGCCATAAGCTCTCGGTTAAAGGAAGCCGACTATGCAACATTTAGCGCACAATTTAACTGCACTAGATATACCACGAAGCCATTGGCGACATTTATTTTACCGGACATGTGCCACATAGGCATCTACCATTAGATGCACATGGGGCATATACCCTGATTAAGGGCAAAATTTCCACGTCCTGAAGCCATTGGATTCAACGACCATATATATTCTACGGGGATAGCAGCGCTATCTCACGCCGATGCCTCCGCAGTTCAGAATAACCATACATTTGTCTTAATTTTATTAGCCAATCAACACGCCAACGTGCTGCCCAACACCAGCACTAATGACGACTGACGAGCTCACAATGCCAATGGGCCCACACTTCAGTGACTACTACCTCTGAGTCACGCCACCACTTCTCCGCCACTACCACCTACCAACGACTCTCGTGTGCTGACAACTAAGCACAGAATCTGCGTTCCTCCTCGTCTGGTTTAGAGGTGTATCATCATCAACAGCAGCAGATGCAATCACCGGACATTGACCATTATTGATGGCATTCTTTCTAGCCTCACTTTCTTCATGAGTTCTGATATCTCGCCATTTTTTCTTTGTCCTGCAAAGAAGGGCCTAATGATCAAGGACCACCAAGATCACAGAGGTATTCAGATCGATTAGCCTGTGCGCATTTCAGAAAAGTTCAGTGAGACATGCTTGTGCTGTTGTGCAGAGCAGGGTGAGCTTATATACACAGAAGAAGAGCGTGGGTTACCCAGCTGAGGAACTCTTGAGCTGAAGGAGGCAGGAAGAACAGCATGCTGCAGCGCGCGGCCAGCAATGCGTATTCATGGTGGTGGGCTAGCCATGTCCGCACCAAGCAGTCCAAATGGCTTGACAACAACCTCAGAGGTTCGTCTTTCTTGAGAACACATCCCATCCATGTTGATTCAGCCATAACACCTGGGTCCAGCCAGTCTCCCTTTTTGAGCAAGACAATGCTCAAGACCTTGCTTCATGTGCAGCTTTAGTTTCAGCATGTTATATGACATTTTGTTACAATGAGTGATAGGATGATTGCTCTGAACTATTTCTTTTCTTCCTCCAAGCTCTTTGATAATTTCCTGCAAAATTCGCTCAAAAAATAATTTCCTGCAAAAGATCCCAAATATATGAAAAATACATGGTATGTAATCTGTACAGGATTTTACCAGGAACATATGGTTTCTAGCAATAAAAACCTTAGTCGAGGTGATAATCAAAGTTATGTATGGATCATCTAAGCATAGAGATGTACTGTTCACTTTGGAAGTGTCTGGTTACTCAGAGCAAGAAGTACAATGCTTTCAATTCTAGTTCGACTGGTGTTGGCCTAGTAGTGAGACTGTGAGAGATATATACAATACAGTTTGCCATGATTGTAAATCATCTTTGTGCAAATGAATTTCCATAAGTTTCAAGGCACTCAAGTGCATAAAAAGAAAGAACAAACTGAAACCCCATAACCTTTACAGTTGCTTTGGAGTTTACACATTTTTACAGAGTATTGTGGTACACCCTTCAATATGTATTTCCTTCTCTGTTTCTTGATTGACCTCTTTGTTTACACCATCAGTTTTTTTATTATCACCACTCCTGTTTCCTAAAATATAATTTATTTTTCAATATTTCTCAATGCATCTAACTAATGATATTTTATCATTATTTTTCTGAACATCTAATGTCTCAAATTGGTTCGAAATTATGCCTGCTTTTTTAATTGCTCATCACTGGTTTTTAGACATAGTTTTCTACCACACCACACGTCCACACCACCCGCCTAATGCCTGTTACTTTTTAAACACAGTTTTTTCACAATCAAAACGATGCATATCATTCTGCGCAAAAAAAATGACCACGAAATTGAAGACAGTAAAGTAAAGAAACAACAAGCTGAAACCACCTATCAACCAATTAACAGGTAGAATTGCTTCTGAGCATTTTTTTTTTCTTTCTAGATACCCAGTGTCTCCAATTGTACTTGCTTTTTTCATTGTTCACCATTATTGTATTTTGGGTGTTAAAAGATTTCCATGCATGTGCACTTGTGCAGATATGGAAGATCGGGTCAAGTGTATTCTCTTCCTCCTCGGAGAGGAAGCTGATTCTTTCGCTAAGAGGGCGGAAATGTATTACAAGCGACGACCAGAGGTGATCAGTTCAGTGGAAGAAGCATACCGGGCATACAGGGCCCTTGCTGAACGCTACGACCATATGTCAGGGGAGTTACACAAAGCAAACCACACCATTGCAACTGCCTTCCCGGATCAGATTCAGTATTCACTGTTAGAAGAGGACGAAGATAATCCCCCAAAGGCTTTTACCACAGTTGATCGTCAGAAAATCCACAAGTCAACTGTGGAGGGACTCATGAAGAAGAAGCATGGTCAGAAATCAGGACTGAAGGCTTCAGGCAAGAAATCTGCAGCTCCAATCAGCAAGGATAATGTGCAAGCTGAGATTAGCAGGCTGCAGAAAGAGATACTAGTCCTGCAGACGGAGAAAGAATTTATTAAAAGCTCTTATGAGAGTGGAATTGCAAAGTACTGGGATCTTGAAAAGCAAATTAATGAAATGCAGGAAGAAGTTTGCTACTTCCAAGATGAGTTCAATGAAAGTGCAGCAATAGAGGATCATGAGGCCCAGGCTTTGATGACAGCCACAGCTCTTAAATCTTGTGAAGGTGCCATTATCAAAATGCAGGAGCAACAAAAGTCATTTTTCAGGCAAGCAATGATTGAGTCAGAAAGAGTTAAGGTTTCTAGGGATAAACTGAAGGGTATCTTCAGAGCACATGGTAAATCGCTATCCTATTCAGGAAATTCTGCAGATGAGAATGTTAATAATGATGCCAGTGCTAGGAAAGATGAATTGTTCTCTGTGAAGCAGGAGAAAACTGAACTCCAAGAACTGGTAGGTAGGATCAAGGGATACTTCGAGATGAACTCTGACCTTTCTGTGGCAGATATTGCAGAGAAAATTGATGAACTAGTTAACAAAGTTGTGGATTTGGAACTCATGATTTCAACACAGACTGCACAGATAAATAGGCTGTGTCTAGACAACAATGAGCTGGAGAAGTCATTGCAGAAATTGGAGGAAGAGAAGACAGAACAAACCAGTGACCCGGGTGAATTAAATGACAAGCTCAAGCAGGCAGAAGAGGAGCTTATGAGAGTGCATAACCTTGAGGCATCCTATCATGCAGAAGAAAGAATAGTCTATACAAATTTCACGGAAACAATAAATAGTTTCTGTGATATTTCACATATGCTGCAATCATCACTCATTGAGCACCAAGCAGTTTCTAGGTGCATGCTGACTGATGAAGCAACAGCATCCACTGACACTGAACCATCTAGTGTGCATGGCAAAACAAGCCCATCATCAGAAGATCCTGAGATGGATGAAACTGCAAGGAAGCCACATGTGGATGGATGTCCTAATCGTCCAGACACATCAGAGCCAAGTATCTTCCATGGCGATCGTCAGTCATCTAGTTGCCACTATGAGATTAAAGCAGAAAAGCATTCTCATCTAGATAAAACAGAGGATTTGTGGTCTTGTGAGTTTGAAGATAAGTTCAGTATATCTGCATCAGTGGATGTAGGAACAACAGAAAATGCATACCATAGTTTGTCTGCTGATAATAATAATGGAGGAGCAGAACATGTTGATGAAATCACTAGTAACCCTGAAAGCAGTGTGCAACCATATAATGTACACTCCCATGAGAGTGACCTATTAGAACAGCTGCATCACAGCCCAGGAGAAAATGTGAAACAAGAGGATAATGTGATAAATTACTCAACACAGTGTAACAACATGTCTGAGAGCAGGTCAGAACACAATATGGAGATGAACGAAGCAGAAGCTTCATATATCACTAAAAATCCTACTTGTACTAGTGGGGAAGTTGCAAATGTTGGAGATCAAGAGGATGGCATGATTAATCTGCAGCAATTGCTTATGACTGGACTCCAAGATAGGGAAAAGGTACTATTAGATGAGTACACTTCCATCCTCCGAAACTATAAGAATGTAAAGCAAAGGCTTGCAGAAGTGGAAACAAAGAACCAGGAATGCTTGAATGAGATGCGAGCTATGATAAGCGAACTAGAGTGTGCCAACGGAATGAAGGATGCTGAGATTCGGTCACTTCGTGAGTTCTTGGAATCTTTAGCTTACAAAGATGCATCACAAAGAGGTCATAAATTGAATTCAACCATGTCCCTAAGTGAGAAGAATGGAATGGTTAGGGGGCACCGAAGGACTACAAGTATTTTGCAACTTCATCAAAGAGCACAAAGTGTCTCCTCTATTCCTAGGAGAATAGAAAATAATTCTAGCCTGGAAAATAACCTGAGTACCAATTCTTCCATGGAACCTGATGCAGCACACGATGCTGTTACTAATCAAGAAAGCATTATTCTGGAGGATCTCACATCAAAAAATGTAGTTGAGATGGAGAAAGCATCACCACTTGAAGAGAAGTTCAGAAGAAACATTGACACATTTCTGGAGGAGAACCTAGCGTTCTTGATGAAGTTGAGCATGTCTTTCCAACAGATACAAGGATTTCAGACCAAGTATGATCAGCTACAATCTGAGATCAGTAAGCTAACAAATGGCAAGCTAAAGCCAAACAAGGATGACACAAATGATTGCCCTGAAGACTCGGAAATGGAAGCAACAAAAAAGGGGCTAAGAGAACTCAAGATTGAACTGCAAGTATGGTCGGAACAGAATATGATGTTTAAAGGTGAACTCCAGTGTAGGTTTGATTCCCTATGCAACCTACAGGAAGAAATTGAAGGAGCAACGGAAATGGATGAAGACACTGAGCGTGGAGCTAGATTCACTTCGTATCAAGTTGCAAAATTCCAGGGAGAGGTCCTGAACATGAAGCAAGAGAACAACAAAGTCGCTGATGGACTGCAGGCTAGTTTGGATCATGTCAAAGGGCTCCAAACAGAACTTGATAAGATTCTGGCAAAGACTGTCAATAGCACTAGCTTATCTGGGCCTAAAGCTAGCAGCACTTGGAGGAATGCACCCTCTAAATCAAAAGTACCGCTCCGGATGTTCCTCTTTCCAGCCAAGAAAAAGAAGACATCGCTGTTTGCATGTGTAAATCCAGCGTACCTTTCAAAGCAGCACAGTGACATGGCATTCTTCACTAAAATGAGCTAGGTATGCATGATGGTCAGGTTTTCAGGATCGAATCAAGTTCATCATTGAACAAGCAAACAAGCCTAAAGATTTGATGTCAGGTTGTGGCCTTAAGATTTGATGCTCGTGGTATGGGAGCTGTGGAGAGAAAGGAATGGAAGATTATTCCGGAACAAAGCGGCCACCAGCGCAGCAAATCGCCGACCTTTGGATAGAGGCAGGTGCGCGCCACCTAGGAGATTTAGTCCGCGAGTAATTACTATATGTAATCAGGCTAGAAAGACTGCGTCTTTTATATATTTGTTTCATCCCTAGTGTACGTTGTAAAAACATCTCTTCTTCTTAAATACAAAGATACACAAATCTTTTGTGTATTCGAGAAAAAAGAAATAGCATATTTTTACTAACCAGCTGGTTCAATTCAAAAGAGATATATAGTTCAGAAAACAGATCCTTTGAAACGATTATTACATGGTATAAAATTCAGCTTGTGGCGTTTAACATTGAGGCCATAACCAAACGATACATTCATTGCAGGGTTACTGTGTGGGTTACTGAGCTAACAACTCTGCTATCCTTGTGAAGGAAGCTCTTATCTCCTCCCGGTCCTTCGGATCCTCCCAAAGGTTGAAGTACTCCTCGGAGGGGATAGGAAAAGCATAAGGCTCCTCCGCAGCAGCTTCTGCCGCCGTCGCTGTAACACCCTAGGTGTTAAGCATGCACTTAGCCTCACCAAAGCCATGCATAAGCATTCCATCAGGCATAAGCATCATGAGCATGACACTCTTGAGCAAAGTATGATTTTATGTGCTTCATTTCATGTGTTTTAAATATGATAAAAATATGATACTTGCTTCTAAAATTTTGAAAAATTCAAATTAGGTAGATTTATGTGTGAGAAGAATTTAGAATATTTTTGTGCAATTTTTGGAGCTATGGAATTTGAGAAATGGAATTTATACAAAAATATCTAAAAAGAATTTAATTAAAACCTAGAACTGAGTTTTAACTTGTAATTCAAATTCTGTTTGGAATTTGGTTTTGCTTGTTAAAACAAAGTGGTAGAGTTTTTGTGTTGGAACAACTTTGCTTTTGGGTGAAAATGGTGAAAATGATTTGAAAATAGTCAAAATGCTTTTGGAAGGGGATTTGAGAAAAGAAAAATTTAAAAAAAAAATGGAAAAGGGGAAAAGGGGGCGCTAGCAGGCCGCGGCCTCGCTTCTGGCCCACTGGCCGAAGCCGGCTCGGCCCGCCCGCGCTCTCCCCTCCCCCTTCCCCGCGCTCGCGCTCGCGTCCGCGCGCGGACAGCGCTCGCCGCGGCGCCGTGGCACGCCGGCAGGGCTCGGCCGCCGCGTGGCGGGCATGCGACGGCGTGGAGACGCCCTGGTCGGCCACCAGGTGCCCCCGGTCGCGCTCGCCTCCGTCCCCTCTCCCATTTGCGCCCCTCAGCTCTCCCTCTCTCTCGCTCTCTCGCTCTCGCGCAGCGCTCGCCGCTCCGCCGCGCGCCATAGCCGCCGACGGCTCGGAGCTCCTCTCCCGGCCAGCTCCGGCCCTCTTCTTCCCCTTCGCGACCACCACCGGCTCCGCCTCGTCCTTCCGCGTCGCGTGCTCGCGCTCTTCCGCGCTTGGTAAGCCCTGCGTGTCCGCTAGAGCTCACCGGAGTCAGTCGGAGCTCCGGCGACCTCTCGGCTCGCGCGGTTCTCCCTCTCCTCTCTGTCTCTGCTTGCGCTCGTAGGTGCTTTGGGTCCGCCGTGACCTCGCGCACCTTTTCCCGTTAGTGGCTCGCGCTCTACCGCCGTGAAACGGCCGGACCACGGCGAGCAGCGCCGCCGCGTCCGCCATTCACGACGGCGAGGTAGTTCCGGTGCTCGTCCGGTGCCAAAGAGGGTACGGCTGGACTCGTCTCGTTCACGCGAAGCCATAGGTGCTCACGGTGTCGCCGGAAACCTCACCGGCGGCGAGATTCCGGCCAACCTTTGGCCGCGGGGTCCCGGGGTGGATGACAGGTGGGGTCCCCTGACTCGCGTGTCCCGCCTGTCAGTGACTCCGGGGGAACGGATCCGGGTGCGTTTAGCGTTTTAGGTGGTTTTCCGTTTTAAAAGTTTTTCCAGAAAATGATTTAAATGTTCAAAAATCCATATCTTGATGAATATAGCTCCAAAAATGGTGAAACAAATTTTGGTGTGTTCCTTGTTTCCAGATCTATGTCCTAGTATGATTGCATGTCATGTTTGAGTAACTTTTCTGTGTAAGTATAATTAATCCATGTTTTTGTTAAACTTGGAAAATGCATAGTAAATGGAATATGGCTCAGAAAAATGTGAAACTTGTTTTGCTGGCTCTGCATGTGTGTTTACTCACTGAGAAAATATTGTTACATATTATTTGGTGTATAAATGAAATTATGGTAATTTAAATGCTTGCATGGCAGTGGTTTATGATTTTTAATAATTAATTGAGTCATGCAATAAATCTGGAAAATTTTGTGGGTGTTTCTTATGATATTAGACAAATTGTAAAAATATGAAATCTGTTGTTTGACACTTATATCACAGTAGGGTGATTTTAATTGCCTTATTAATTAATCTTGTGAATTTTGTGGCTCAAGATAAGTAACCAAAAATTATGAAAAATTTTCAGTAAACTTTATGTTTAGCTGGAAGTCTCCTGTAATTTTTGTGGAATTTATTGAGGAACAGAATTGCATGTCACTTTTAATGGGCTTAGAAATGAATAAAGAAAACTATGAAGGGTTGTATATATAGGTTGAATGAAATAAGTTGGGTTTGGTGTATCTTTGAAGCATCATGTAGGTTGCTGATGGCAATTGAAAAATAATTATAGAAGAGAATGTAATAGATGTTTGATTCAATTGTTTATTCTTGGATGATGATTGACTACCTTGTAATAGGCATGATCAAGTGCATTACCTATGCATCATAACATGACTCTTTTGGTACTCTCTCATGTAAGCATCCACTCGGGCATCTCGCACTCCACTCATGAGCATATATGCATCATACAGGCTCGCAGGAGAACGGAGTGGGACCCAAGGAACCCGAGGAGCTTCAGGAGCAGGAACCTCCGGAAGCACCAGAGCCCGGAGAGGAACTGCAAGAGTGCCCGGATCACCGACCCAGCACGTTTGAGAAAGGCAAGCCCCGGAGCATTCTAAGTCTCCCTATTCTCGCTAACTTATATAAAGTGCTATACTTATTCTACTATATTGCATATTAAGTGATAGGAGTTGCCTGATACCGTTGCTGCATATGTACTCCTTGTTATCCCTACTCGTTATCTACCTTGTCCTATGTAGATAGGCGCGGAGTCTATGCTTAGCTTGCTTAGTCCGGTAGAAGTCGGGTGATGTCCTGTCACCTGCGAGATATAGGTGGATACCTGCTTGATTAAGCAGTGGTTGCTGGGAAAAGAAATAACCAAGGGTGGAAAGTAATTGGAGACCGGGCAGGGTCTTATGGTGGGTTGCCCATAGTGCCCCTGCCTGTGTCAATTAAGGACCGATCGTTGACGGCCCTCTTGTCATGTTGAACGCATGCCCCACACTTAGCTGGAAGGATAAGTCGTTCCGACCGCGAAGCCTGAACACTATCCGGGCCGGGAATCGAGCCGCCATGCGCTGTATTGGTGATGGATGAGGAGAACGACGAGGGCGCGGCGCGCAACCTTGGTATACCTTGGATACCTCGGTCGCCGGAACGGTCCTCGGGTACTGGCGGTGCCTGCCGAACCCGCGAATTGGTCCTGGATAGTGTAATATGGTGATCTGTAGCTCACTTGATCAGTGAGTGTGGTTTGTGTGGGGAATACCTCGCCAGCTGGTTAGAAATCGATTCGAATCGCCATCGCTCCTGGATAGTGAGCACTTGACATGAGCCCTGTCCTCGTAGTAAGGACTATGGAACACTTGGGTTATAATGAAACGGGTTTATGACTGCTGTGACGAGGTACTATCGTAGTCTCATACTTGCTTGTAATAGCACAGGAGCAAACCTAGATAATAGATAATGATACTTCCAACTTGAGCAGATTAAAAGAAGAAAATATTTATGTAGGTTCGGGTAATAAAATCTTGCGGTCTTTGCAAAATGGTTGTCAGCTACCCCACTAAATAGCCTTCATGATCCTTGATGAGTCTTTATTTTAAGTTTATGACGGGTAAGTCTAGCTGAGTACCTTCTTGTACTCAGGGTTCTATTCCCATGTTGTTTTGCAGATGGTCAAATGTACTATGGTTATTGCATCCTCTGTCTGTACCCAGCTATGGGTGATGACTAGACCAAGGGCGATGGTCACTCCGTCTCTTCTTTTGCTTTTATGGGAATGACCGAACTATGGCACTGTATCAGACTTATCGCGTGTGTTGTATTTTCGAACTATGAAGCTTCCGCTACTTGAAGGACTTGGTTTGTAATAACTTTAAGCACTCCGATGTATTTTATGAATGTTGTAATCTGGATGTGATTGTGGATGGCGACCGCTAAACTTATTACGATCTTGGCTGTTATGCGATGTGTGGTTTGAAATCCTTCGAGATTTCACGGACTACCGGGGTTATATGGGCTTAAGCGTGATGGTTCGACTATGCAAATGGTCACTATTAGGCTTAATCTCTTATAATTTGGTCGGTTCTGTTACAGCTGGCATCGGAGCAAAGTTTAGCGAGTTACTGTTCATAAGCACGTTCTAAACAAAAGTCTAAACCGGTTTAATGAAAGATTTTAGTAATTAATAAAGATCAAGGTGTTAAACTAAGTTTTGGAAAACTATCTAGTGTGCCATGGTCATATCCTTTATGCCCAGTTAAGGACTCTAAGGTGGCTAGCTAAGTACTGACTTGGGGGTTAATGCATCATATTTTTATTTCGTCGCTCATACGGCGTGCAATAGTATGAGTGCCATTCATTTGAATGGTAATGTATGGATCAATTCTTCCTCTACGCCATGGTAAGTGGGAGTTGTGAGAGCATGATCGGATACACTGCCGGTCTAGGGAAGTGTTGTCAGGTACTGTGTCAGGCACACATGTTGGTGTGTCTTGGGAACAGTACCGCATGCTGGGAATTCCGTCCTGAGAGGCGATGCCGTCAATAGGGCGATGATGTGGGTAGTGGCACGTCACCTGCATGGACGGGTGTCTGTGTATGTGAAGTGCATGGTTTTAAATTCTTGCTCTGTATGATCATACTGTGGGTGGGCTGAAATGAGTTTTCTGCAGGTATACTAACCACGTTCTCGCTTAGAACGCTAGTTACGTTATGAGAGAACGCTGTGTGCCACCGCATATACCGCTTAGTATTAACCTTTGTTTTCTAAGTTTGTGAGATCGTAAGTTCGTACATGCATCATGTTCATTTCATATCATTGCTTACTTCCCCCTTAAGTTAATCTGTCCCATTTTATAAATAAAATAATTAAAGGTAATCCTCACTCTTACCCACGGTATTCCATTTGCAGCAGATGGCACGCACTAGGCTCACAGCTCGCAAGTCCACTGGTGGGCGGGCCCCTCGCCGTCCGTTGGCAGCTAGGAGCTCGCGACATAAGAGCAAGTTCCTAGAGGAGTTTGGGATGCCCACTTTGCTTTGGAGGGTGCTCAGTTCGATGGGGTATCCCGAAGGAAGGGAGCCTCGCTACTATTGGGATAAGGAGCCGCTTGGTGACGAGACCCTGGTGGGGATCGAGGCAGTTGTCCCTACCAGTGGAGGAGACCCTGCTTGGGGCGGTTGGGTGTACGAGTCCCGAGGTGTCACGCCTTTCCACGGTGCCAGCAGGGCAGCTTTTGCAGTTTTGAGGGACCTCATGGAGAGGTTTCCACAGGAGCTGGCCCACGCCTTCGCTGGGGTGTTTCCCCGGAGTGACCCTTACACTTCGGTGTGGGATCAGTCCGAGGTGAATGCTCTAGAGAGGAGTGCGGATGAGGACCAGCACAGTGACAGTGCAGCTATGAGTGCCATGTACGCGTTGATGAAGACCTATGGAGGCCTGGAGCGTTGTTTGGGTCGCTTGTCCGGGTCTGTTCTCACCGTCCAGGATGAGAAGCGTCAGTTGCAGCGTGAGTTTGACTCTGAGGTTGAGAGGCTACAGGCAGAGTTGGCTCGTGTGACCAGAGAAAGGGACCAGGCAGTCCAGAAGAACAGTGAGCTGAGTCAGGACCTGCTTGCAGTACGTGAGCAGAAGGACAGGGTGACTACTGCTCACAGGAACTGCGAGCGCATGCTAGTCCATGTGCTTGGACAGAGGAATGAAGCCTGGCACGAGGAGGACACTTTGAGGGCCCGACAGCTGGAGCTAGAGCAGCAGCTAGCTAATGCCGAGGAGTACAATGAGAACTTGCATGAGGAAATCCACCAGCTGCATAACCAGCTTCACCCTCACCACCTGCCTGGAGCAGCTGAGCTGGACTCTGAGGACGAGATGGACGCGGATCCCGAGATAGGAGCAGCTGCTAGTGGTGACGAGGATGGAGATGGCTCTGGCATGGACAGTGACCACAGCGAGTAGATGCTAGGGCTCTAGAGCTAGTCTTCCCTCTTTTGTTGTTGTATGTTGCATGGCATGTCGTGTACTTTTGGATCTGGGCTGTGTAAGACTTTATGAGTTGATACGGAAAGTCCAGTGTATGTATGCTGGCAAGTTGGATGTACGCGAACCTCGTTGCGTAAATGTTAAGTAATCTGTTAGTGATGTTGTGCGTGGATAATGAGTTGTTGTGCCTTTGTTTATTGTGTGAATCTATCCCCTCAGTAAATTCAGTATGGCACGATTTTACACATTTTCTACCGGTCGATGGCAACTCCTAACGATTGCTTAACATTGGCGTATGCAGATGGTGCAAACACGTGGCGGGGGTAGCAGCAATCCAGGCCTTGGAACAGGAACATCCGGAGGTGGGTCTCAACGGATTGAGGACAGAGCACCAACACCGCCACCACCACCGCCTCCCCCGTACACTGCGGATGTGTTTTTCGCGCAGTTTCTGGGAAGCCAACGCAACATGGAACAAATGCAGCGCAACATGGAAGAAGCTTTGCGCAACATAGCTGACAACACCCGTCGTGGAGATAATCCGGGTGGTCGGGAGGTTAACCAGTACAGTTCGTTCAAGGACTTCATGGATACCAAGCCACCGATCTTTAAGGAGGCTTTGGAACCACTCGAAGCAGATGAGTGGATCAACACCATGGAGCAGAAGTTTCGTCTTCTCCGAATGACAGAAGAACTCAAGGCTGAGTATGCGGCACATCAGTTGCAAGGACCCGCTGGGATTTGGTGGTCCCACCACCGTACCACCTACCCAGAGGGGACACCAATCACCTGGAACCGCTTCACCACCGCTTTCCGGGGAAATTACATTCCTCCTGGTGTGGTTGAAATGAAGGTTGGGGAATTCATGAGGCTGTCCCAGGGGACGAAATCTGTGAAAGAATATCTGCATGCCTTCAATAATCTCGCTCGCTATGCCCCTGAGTTTGTAAACACGGAGGCCAAGAAGATTGCCAGTTTCCAGAGGGGCTTGAATCCAAAGATGCTGAAGACCATGGGTACAGGGGCCAGGGCTACCTTCAATGCTTACATCAGTGACTGTCTGACCCAAGAGAACAATAACAACAACTACAGTGCATCCAAGTCACGTAAAAGGGCTTTTGAAGCAGGATCATCCCAGTCCAGGGCACCCGTGACAGGGCGACAGCAGTATCGTCCCCCTGCCCCAGGTGCTAGGTTCCGACCGCCGCAGAGAAGGAACACCGGACATCCGACACAGCAGAAGCCGTACAAGGTGGCGATAGCTCCTGCCAAGCCAAAGGCAATTCAAGCTGCAGCACCTGCCGCCAACAATGCGCCCAAGGGTCCATGCTATAACTGCCACAAGATGGGGCACTTTGCTAAGGAATGTCCCTACCCCAAGAGGCAGCAGCCAACATATCCAGCTCGTGTGCATCATACCTCGATTGAGGAAATCCCGGAAGGAGAACCGGTAACAGCTGGTATGTTTTCTGTCAACCAACATCTTGCAGTTGTTTTGTTTGATTCTGGATCGTCGCATTCATTCATGAGCCAAGCATTTGCACAAAAGCATAATCAACCAGTTACAGATCTGGGCTATGGCTACCGCATCAGCTCAGCAGGGGCAGATGTGTTGACCAATAAAGTGGTCCGAGGGGCAACCCTGGATGTAAGGGGCCGAGTTTTTCGGGTAAATCTAGTGGTCATGCCTGGGTTAGTTTTGGATGTTATCATGGGCATGAACTGGATGAGAGAATGGGATGCGATCATAGATACTGGAAAGAGGATGTTATCCCTCAGAGAACCACAGGGCAGTGACTCTTTTCAAGTACCTCTGCCCCGTCGTCTTGACTTTGCTAACATCTCCTGTGCTACGCACGTGGTCCCTTTACCACAGATCCCAGTAGTCTGTGAGTTTCCCGATGTGTTTCCCGAGGAGTTACCAGGACTTCCCCCGGATAGGGAGGTAGAGTTTACAATCGAGTTGATGCCAGGTACAGCACCAATATCTAGAAGGCCGTACCGGATGCCACCAAACGAACTCGCAGAATTGAAGAAACAACTGAAGGAGTTACTAGAAAAAGGGTTCATCCGGCCCAGCTCGTCGGAATGGGGTTGTCCAGCGTTGTTTGTGAAAAAGAAGGATCAGTCGTTGCGCATGTGCGTGGACTATCGCCCACTCAATGCAGTGACAATCAAAAATAAGTATCCCTTGCCAAGGATTGATATCCTGTTTGATCAGTTGTCCAAGGCAAGAGTGTTCTCTAAGATAGATTTGAGATCCGGGTATCACCAAATCAAGATTCGTCCGCAAGATATCCCGAAGACTGCTTTCTCCACCAGATATGGGTTGTACGAGTATCTTGTCATGTCCTTTGGGTTGACAAATGCTCCTGCATACTTTATGTATCTGATGAATTCAGTCTTTATGCCAGAATTGGACAAGTTTGTTGTGGTGTTTATCGATGATATCCTGGTGTATTCAGAAAATGAGCAAGATCACGCCGAACATCTGAGAATCGTGCTGACACGATTACGAGAGCATCAGTTATATGCCAAGTTCAGCAAGTGTGAGTTCTGGTTGAAGAAAGTTCCGTTCCTAGGGCACATTTTGTCTGAAGAAGGGATTGCCGTGGATCCATCAAAAGTGCAGGAAGTCATGGACTGGAAGGCACCAACTTCAGTCTCGGAGGTTAGAAGTTTTCTTGGTCTAGCCGGGTATTATCGTCGTTTTATACCTGACTTCTCCAAGATTGCTAAGCCAATGACAAGTTTGCTACAAAAGGACCATAAGTTCGTCTGGACGAAGGGGTGTGAGTTAGCCTTCCGCACCTTGCGAAAGTTGCTAACCACTGCTCCCGTTCTGGCACAACCTAATATAGAGAAGCCTTTTGATGTGTTTTGTGACGCATCGAAGAGTGGCCTGGGGTGTGTGTTGATGCAAGATGGCAGGGTGATAGCTTATGCTTCCCGACAGTTAAGGAAACATGAAGTCAACTATCCAACGCACGACCTTGAGTTAGCAGCTGTGGTGCACGCTTTGAAGATCTGGAGACATTATCTGCTAGGAAATAAGTGTCACATTTACACTGATCACAAGAGTTTGAAATACATCTTCACGCAGTCTGAGCTGAATATGAGGCAACGACGGTGGTTAGAGCTAATCAAGGACTATGACCTGGAAGTTCACTATCATCCAGGCAAGGCTAATGTGGTCGCAGATGCTTTGAGTCGCAAACCGCACTATCAAATGGTTCAACCGTTGTTTGAAGATGGGTTCAATCTTATGCATCCTGAGGTCTTATGCCATATACAACTCAGTTGTTCCCTCGAGAGTCAAGTCATTGAAGGTCAGAAAACAGACAAGGGTATTTTCCACATTAAAGAGAAGATCAAAGATGACCCAAAGACTCAATTTCGGGTTGATGAGAAGGGGGTACTATGGTTTCAACAGAGGTTAGTGGTCCCGAAAGATCGGGAGTTGAAGAATCGCATCATGGATGAAGCCCATCTCTCTAAGCTGTCCATTCATCCTGGCAGCAGCAAAATGTATCAAGATCTAAGGCCCCACTTTTGGTGGACCAAGATGAAGAAAGAAATAGTAGCTTATGTGGCCCGTTGTGACACGTGTTGCAGAGTTAAGGCCATCCATATGAAACCTGCAGGTCTGTTGCAACCGTTATCAGTTCCGGAGTGGAAATGGGAAGAGGTCAGTATGGACTTTATCACAGGTTTACCAGCCACAAGGAAGGGGAATGACTCGATTTGGGTAATCATAGATCGATTGACCAAATCGGCCCATTTCATCCCTGTGAAGACTCGTTACCGACCTCCTGAGTATGCCGATATATATATGGCTGAGATCGTCAGATTGCATGGTATTCCCAAAACTATCATATCGGATAGAGGACCGCAGTTCACTGCTCACTTCTGGGAGCGCATGCATAAGAGCTTGGGGACCAGTCTGATAAGAAGTACGGCGTATCATCCCCAAACTTCAGGTCAAACCGAGAGGTTAAATCAAGTGTTAGAAGATATGTTGAGGGCCTGTGTGCTATCATCCAAGGGATCATGGGAATCGTGGTTACCTTTGGCTGAATTCTCCTACAATAATAGTTATCAAGAGAGCATCAAGATGGCCCCGTTTGAAGCTTTGTATGGTCGAAGATGTCGGACTCCGTTAAACTGGGTTGAACCTGGTGAAAGAAGATACTATGGTATCGACTTTGTGAATGATGCCGAGAAAAAGGTGCAGATCATACAACAACATATGCAAGCAGCACAGTCACGACAGAAAAGTTATGCTGATAAGAGAAGAAGGCCACTTGAATTCAACATAGGCAACTATGTGTACCTCAAGGTTACGCCGATGAAGAAAGTTCAACGTTTCCGAGTTCGAAGCAAGCTTGCACCCAGATATGTGGGACCATACCAAGTACTAGAGAGAAAAGGCCCGGTGGCCTATAAGATTCAGCTACCTGAGGAGATGAGCTCGATCTTTCCGGTCTTCCATGTGTCGCAACTACGGAAATGTTTGAAAGTGCCTGAGCAAAGAATTGAACCCCGAGGGATCAAAATAAAAGCAGACTTAGAGTATAAAGAGCAGCCAGTGGGAATCGTGGATACCAAGGAGCGAGTAACCCGAAACAGAATTGTCAGAACATACAAGGTGGTGTGGAGTCATCATGACGATAGGGATGCCACCTGGGAAACAGAGGATTACTTAAAAACAGTTTACCCAAAGTTTCATAAGAAATGGTTAGTAACCCAAAATCTCGGGACGAGATTTCCCTAAGGGGGGGAAGGGCTGTAACACCCTAGGTGTTAAGCATGCACTTAGCCTCACCAAAGCCATGCATAAGCATTCCATCAGGCATAAGCATCATGAGCATGACACTCTTGAGCAAAGTATGATTTTATGTGCTTCATTTCATGTGTTTTAAATATGATAAAAATATGATACTTGCTTCTAAAATTTTGAAAAATTCAAATTAGGTAGATTTATGTGTGAGAAGAATTTAGAATATTTTTGTGCAATTTTTGGAGCTATGGAATTTGAGAAATGGAATTTATACAAAAATATCTAAAAAGAATTTAATTAAAACCTAGAACTGAGTTTTAACTTGTAATTCAAATTCTGTTTGGAATTTGGTTTTGCTTGTTAAAACAAAGTGGTAGAGTTTTTGTGTTGGAACAACTTTGCTTTTGGGTGAAAATGGTGAAAATGATTTGAAAATAGTCAAAATGCTTTTGGAAGGGGATTTGAGAAAAGAAAAATTTAAAAAAAAAATGGAAAAGGGGAAAAGGGGGCGCTAGCAGGCCGCGGCCTCGCTTCTGGCCCACTGGCCGAAGCCGGCTCGGCCCGCCCGCGCTCTCCCCTCCCCCTTCCCCGCGCTCGCGCTCGCGTCCGCGCGCGGACAGCGCTCGCCGCGGCGCCGTGGCACGCCGGCAGGGCTCGGCCGCCGCGTGGCGGGCATGCGACGGCGTGGAGACGCCCTGGTCGGCCACCAGGTGCCCCCGGTCGCGCTCGCCTCCGTCCCCTCTCCCATTTGCGCCCCTCAGCTCTCCCTCTCTCTCGCTCTCTCGCTCTCGCGCAGCGCTCGCCGCTCCGCCGCGCGCCATAGCCGCCGACGGCTCGGAGCTCCTCTCCCGGCCAGCTCCGGCCCTCTTCTTCCCCTTCGCGACCACCACCGGCTCCGCCTCGTCCTTCCGCGTCGCGTGCTCGCGCTCTTCCGCGCTTGGTAAGCCCTGCGTGTCCGCTAGAGCTCACCGGAGTCAGTCGGAGCTCCGGCGACCTCTCGGCTCGCGCGGTTCTCCCTCTCCTCTCTGTCTCTGCTTGCGCTCGTAGGTGCTTTGGGTCCGCCGTGACCTCGCGCACCTTTTCCCGTTAGTGGCTCGCGCTCTACCGCCGTGAAACGGCCGGACCACGGCGAGCAGCGCCGCCGCGTCCGCCATTCACGACGGCGAGGTAGTTCCGGTGCTCGTCCGGTGCCAAAGAGGGTACGGCTGGACTCGTCTCGTTCACGCGAAGCCATAGGTGCTCACGGTGTCGCCGGAAACCTCACCGGCGGCGAGATTCCGGCCAACCTTTGGCCGCGGGGTCCCGGGGTGGATGACAGGTGGGGTCCCCTGACTCGCGTGTCCCGCCTGTCAGTGACTCCGGGGGAACGGATCCGGGTGCGTTTAGCGTTTTAGGTGGTTTTCCGTTTTAAAAGTTTTTCCAGAAAATGATTTAAATGTTCAAAAATCCATATCTTGATGAATATAGCTCCAAAAATGGTGAAACAAATTTTGGTGTGTTCCTTGTTTCTAGATCTATGTCCTAGTATGATTGCATGTCATGTTTGAGTAACTTTTCTGTGTAAGTATAATTAATCCATGTTTTTGTTAAACTTGGAAAATGCATAGTAAATGGAATATGGCTCAGAAAAATGTGAAACTTGTTTTGCTGGCTCTGCATGTGTGTTTACTCACTGAGAAAATATTGTTACATATTATTTGGTGTATAAATGAAATTATGGTAATTTAAATGCTTGCATGACAGTGGTTTATGATTTTTAATAATTAATTGAGTCATGCAATAAATCTGGAAAATTTTGTGGGTGTTTCTTATGATATTAGACAAATTGTAAAAATATGAAATCTGTTGTTTGACACTTATATCACAGTAGGGTGATTTTAATTGCCTTATTAATTAATCTTGTGAATTTTGTGGCTCAAGATAAGTAACCAAAAATTATGAAAAATTTTCAGTAAACTTTATGTTTAGCTGGAAGTCTCCTGTAATTTTTGTGGAATTTATTGAGGAACAGAATTGCATGTCACTTTTAATGGGCTTAGAAATGAATAAAGAAAACTATGAAGGGTTGTATATATAGGTTGAATGAAATAAGTTGGGTTTGGTGTATCTTTGAAGCATCATGTAGGTTGCTGATGGCAATTGAAAAATAATTATAGAAGAGAATGTAATAGATGTTTGATTCAATTGTTTATTCTTGGATGATGATTGACTACCTTGTAATAGGCATGATCAAGTGCATTACCTATGCATCATAACATGACTCTTTTGGTACTCTCTCATGTAAGCATCCACTCGGGCATCTCGCACTCCACTCATGAGCATATATGCATCATACAGGCTCGCAGGAGAACGGAGTGGGACCCGAGGAACCCGAGGAGCTTCAGGAGCAGGAACCTCCGGAAGCACCAGAGCCCGGAGAGGAACTGCAAGAGTGCCCGGATCACCGACCCAGCACGTTTGAGAAAGGCAAGCCCCGGAGCATTCTAAGTCTCCCTATTCTCGCTAACTTATATAAAGTGCTATACTTATTCTACTATATTGCATATTAAGTGATAGGAGTTGCCTGATACCGTTGCTGCATATGTACTCCTTGTTATCCCTACTCGTTATCTACCTTGTCCTATGTAGATAGGCGCGGAGTCTATGCTTAGCTTGCTTAGTCCGGTAGAAGTCGGGTGATGTCCTGTCACCTGCGAGATATAGGTGGATACCTGCTTGATTAAGCAGTGGTTGCTGGGAAAAGAAATAACCAAGGGTGGAAAGTAATTGGAGACCGGGCAGGGTCTTATGGTGGGTTGCCCATAGTGCCCCTGCCTGTGTCAATTAAGGACCGATCGTTGACGGCCCTCTTGTCATGTTGAACGCATGCCCCACACTTAGCTGGAAGGATAAGTCGTTCCGACCGCGAAGCCTGAACACTATCCGGGCCGGGAATCGAGCCGCCATGCGCTGTATTGGTGATGGATGAGGAGAACGACGAGGGCGCGGCGCGCAACCTTGGTATACCTTGGATACCTCGGTCGCCGGAACGGTCCTCGGGTACTGGCGGTGCCTGCCGAACCCGCGAATTGGTCCTGGATAGTGTAATATGGTGATCTGTAGCTCACTTGATCAGTGAGTGTGGTTTGTGTGGGGAATACCTCGCCAGCTGGTTAGAAATCGATTCGAATCGCCATCGCTCCTGGATAGTGAGCACTTGACATGAGCCCTGTCCTCGTAGTAAGGACTATGGAACACTTGGGTTATAATGAAACGGGTTTATGACTGCTGTGACGAGGTACTATCGTAGTCTCATACTTGCTTGTAATAGCACAGGAGCAAACCTAGATAATAGATAATGATACTTCCAACTTGAGCAGATTAAAAGAAGAAAATATTTATGTAGGTTCGGGTAATAAAATCTTGCGGTCTTTGCAAAATGGTTGTCAGCTACCCCACTAAATAGCCTTCATGATCCTTGATGAGTCTTTATTTTAAGTTTATGACGGGTAAGTCTAGCTGAGTACCTTCTTGTACTCAGGGTTCTATTCCCATGTTGTTTTGCAGATGGTCAAATGTACTATGGTTATTGCATCCTCTGTCTGTACCCAGCTATGGGTGATGACTAGACCAAGGGCGATGGTCACTCCGTCTCTTCTTTTGCTTTTATGGGAATGACCGAACTATGGCACTGTATCAGACTTATCGCGTGTGTTGTATTTTCGAACTATGAAGCTTCCGCTACTTGAAGGACTTGGTTTGTAATAACTTTAAGCACTCCGATGTATTTTATGAATGTTGTAATCTGGATGTGATTGTGGATGGCGACCGCTAAACTTATTACGATCTTGGCTGTTATGCGATGTGTGGTTTGAAATCCTTCGAGATTTCACGGACTACCGGGGTTATATGGGCTTAAGCGTGATGGTTCGACTATGCAAATGGTCACTATTAGGCTTAATCTCTTATAATTTGGTCGGTTCTGTTACAGTCGCCGCCGCCTTGTTGGCCTTCTTGGTCGCCTTCTTGTTCGCCCGAGCCTCCGCCGCCGACTTCTTGTTCACCCGAGCCTAAATATGAGCAACGGGCTGGTCCGGCTCGGCCCGACACGGGCCTGTGCTAGGCACAGCCCGATAAGGCACGGGCCCGTATGGCCCGCGTGTCACCAGGCCGTGCCTCCACAGGCCACCATGCCAGCCTGACGACCCAGGCACGGCCCGTGGGCTGATTTTCGGGCCGAGCCAGCCCGAAAAGCACGAGGCCCAATAGTCCTTCGGGCCGGCCCGTGGCCCGCTATATGAAAACACCAAATTTAATACAGAATTCAACAAAGCATAAGTACATTATATTCAAGTCACAGATATTAATACTTCACAATTCACATAACACAATATACTCTCAGATCATATTTCACTTGTCACAAGTCACAGAACCTGATACTTCAAGTTTCACAAATTTCCTGATACCAGGCCATTACCGTGCCTACTGTTAAAAGCGGGCCGTGCCGTGCCGCCCAGCGAGCCGAGGAGTCGGCCCAAGCACGGGCCGCTACGTGCTTTGGGCCGGCCCGGGCCTAGTTAAGATGGGGTCGTGCCGTGCTCGGGCCGGCCCAAATCACCGTGCTTTGGGCCGTGCCTTTGGCCCGCGGGCTCCATGCTCAACTCTACCCGAGCCTCTGTCATCACCGCCTTAGTATTGGCAGAAGCCTCCGCCGCCGATATGTTCCTCGCTCGAGAAGCTTCGGCCTCCGCCACCACCACCAGCTCTGTCGTCACCTTCTTGCTCGTCGCAGAAGCTCCGGCCTCCGACGCCGCCACCTTGCTCGCAGCAGATGAACCCAAGATCTAGTCCAGTCTAGATCGTGAAATCGCGGCGGCTTTGGCGGCTGTTGTTTTGGCGAGGAACCAACCGGGCGTCAAATATATAGGCCCTTGTACTGATGATATCGGGTTTTCCCTCTGACTCCGATCCACGAGCGCGGCGCCCCGATCCATGGATGCTGATGCGGACACAGATCCCATTGCCATCGATATAGATGGCAACGGGTACCCGAAATCCAATGGGTTTTTACCCTATTAGGGCATGGGTTTGGGTCAATTTTTCTACCCACAGGTTTGTTAATGGGTAAAAAGCTAGACCCAGTGGGTTTATGGGCATAGGTCTGGGAATGTAGTATCCAAACCCGTAAGCCCATGGGTTTTGTAAACCCGATCCATGATAGCAAAGTAGTTTATATCTACCCACCTACTCTATATCACATGCGCTTTGTATAAATAAATTTTAGATAATAAGGTATGGAAAACAATTTTGAGTTAGTATTAGAAAAGATAGAGAAAAGAACAAAACACAAGTATCCATACATGACACATTTGCTTGAGGTGTTGTTATCTACCTGGGTCTTAACAAGGAAAACGAGCCCACATGTGTTTGTTTTTAGTTATTACTCACAACATGATGTGTTTAGCCTTATATCACCAACTAGAGGAGAGAGTGGTGGAATCTATACTATTTAGTGATATTTAGATAAACAGTTAAAATCTATAATATTTTTCTCTTCTTAGATCAGAAAGACAAAAAAGTTAAACTATATGAGACATTTAGATCTAATAAATATCTATAAAATAAGTTTAAATTTTATTGATATCATGGGCGACCCGTGGGTACCTATGACCCGAATGGGCATGAGTTTGGACACAAAACTAAACTCATGATGGTTCATGGGTTATTTAACGGGCAGATTTTTTTTTTCGTGGGCATGGGTTTAGAAAGATCATAAAATAGAAATCTAAATTTTTAGACTCTATATAAATAGATCTACATAATCAATATATAATATGGTATGTTTTATTACAAAGTTTATTGTGTAAGATAAAAAAATTAATTATAATATAGTATGTTTTATTACAAAGTTCACGACGAACACTTGGTTATAAATCCAGGGCCATGAGAGCCTGTTAAGATAAAAAAAAAAAGAAGTGGCTGTGGAGTCCAGCCTAATTCAGGCTCCGTTTGGGTCCATTGGGCCAGCTAATACTCCATTCACAAAATGATATATATACGTACGTATATAGGATTTGAACAAGTGAAACTAGTAGAATGTCTCCAGTTAGTTTATATAGTGCATAGTCTTGAAATTTGTGCCCCCAATTAAACTATAACGAAAATATATTTATTAACTAATTTAATATAAAAGAGTACGCTTATGTTCAAGACTTTAATTAATGCCTTAATTAATTAATTAATTAATTAATTAATTAAAAGAGGGGAGAAAAGAAGGACAAGTCATTTTTTTCTACTTTAACAAATTTCCTAAGTTTCATGGGAAAATTATACTAAAGAATTTAGCCTCACATTCTAAAAATAAAATAACCCTTGAAACACTGTTTAGAATCGGTTGTCTCTATTCAATCGAAAGCAACACGTTGTGGCTCGCCAAAACACTGCTTCTTTTTTGAAGTCTATCTTAAAAAAAAACTCTGAGGTAAAACGTGGTTAGCCTAAAATAATTTCGGGATGGATGATCGATCGAAAAGCTCTTTCCAAGTGTGCACGAGTGAGGACAAAGTGTAAAATAACACTGATATTGGTCTATGAGGACGGTCTATGTCCTAGAAAATCTGCCAGATGTAGGTGAGCTCAGCCTTGAAAAGGCATGATGTTACAAAAAGGTTGCGCATAGGCTCTCTAATCGCTTATTGGCCAGAGAGACAGAAAAAATAATTATTAGACATGTTTATTTCTGTCCAAGCATGTTGGAGTTATGCCAAAATAAATGAGCCATAAAGTCCCTGCAGAGAAGCTCTGCCAAACATCTCCTAACAAGTTATGTCACCATTATTCACACCATGAATCTGTTTGTTAGTTCAATTTCATTCAATCCTAGCGTGATGGTGATCATCTCATTTATGCTGGGTAGGAGTCCAGCCGTAAGTATATATACCTTTATTTTTATATATGTTTAAGTTCTCAACTTATTACGAGTGCTCACATTTTCCTAGATTTATTTTGGAATCTAACGGTGCTATGGTTTCAGTGGTAGGCGACATCTGCATCAATAACGAGGCACCTGTGGTGACTTTGTGAGTCTCGAGATATACCGACTCAGTCCGTAGGAGGTACTCATAGAAGTAAATTTTGTGTACGTGTATTCATATAAGTGAGTGTGCATACGTGTAAGTGTCTATGTTGTACTGTATAATTTTCAAAGCAAAATTTCTAATTGTATTCCTCATAATTTCATCCGTCACTTTACCGTGAGTCCGTATATCTTTTCACACCCTTGAACATATGAGTCTTCTCCATTTTTACTACTATAAAAATAATGTATATGAGAGATAAGAGTTCTAATTGATCCAGTGTCCAATGTGTGACTTAAACTCCTGATCATGGTTATACATAGGAGTTAGAATAGTGTGCGTCCATTTATATAGTAGAGTAGACAACTTGTATATTCGGAGAAATAGGTAATTTCCTAACATGGACATTATAATTATATGAGCTAGTGGATTTTAATTGTGTATGATAGTAGATTGTCTAGTTGGATAGCTTGCATATTAAGAGAAATAGATAGTGGGGTGTGATAGTGGATTGTCTAGTTAGATAGCTTGCATGTTGAGAGAAAAATAGGTAGTACAGTTAAGGATGGCAACAGGACGGATTCGGATCGGGTGAAATCTATGTGCACCCGAACCCGAAGCCGCACCAAACAACGATTCGGGTGATAACACCTCCCTAAAATCAAACCTACGGATACCCGAAACCCGAATGGATACCCAAAACCCGCTTTCTATGTCAACATAATAGGCAATAAGGACATATATATATATATATATATATACATGTATAAACAAGAGGCAATAAAAAGATAAATATTTTCATGAGTTAGCTTAAAATAAATTTAATAATCTAAGTAAACAAGTTATTGTTATCATATTATAAAATATAAAAATTAATTCTAATAAATTATTTTGGATATCCTTGGATGGAAAACCAAACCTGAAACCGAACCCAAAAACGGTGGATGAAAAATCATCCCTAAACCGAAAACCGCGAGAACCGAAAAATGTGGATATCCGAACCCGAAACCGAACCCGTTAGTTTTCGAGACCCAAACCCTGAAACCGCCCCGCTACCATCCTTAAGTACAATTTTGTTTTATAAAAATATAAGATAAGATAAAGATGATATAATCCGTACATTTAACTAGCAATGATAAAAAAGAGAAAATTTTCCCCATAACTTTCTCATCAATCAGCCTTTTCCAACAGGGTGTGTGTCTAGCCATTTTTTTGCACCTCACTCCCCTTTTTGCATCTCACCATTTCCATTCATACGTTTGTAATTCAAATTCAATATGGGACCACATTTCTAATCCAAAGACCAAACCACTTTTCCAACAGGGTGTGTGTCTAGCCACACCGTGGAGTCAAACTCTAAGATGTATTAAAATAAATGACGCGATTGATTGATGCATAAATCCCTGAAGGTGTCGTGTGACTGCGCACCACGTTGGCAAGTTGTAACTTAGGGGTGTTGGTTTAGATGGTAAAATTTAACAGGTACTATAATAGTTTCGTCTTATTTGACAATTAGTATCCCATCATAGACTAATTAGGTTTAAACGATTCGTCTCTTAAATTATTCTCCAGCTGTATTTTTAGTTTTGTAAATATCCTATATTTAGTACTCCACACATATGTCCAAATATTCGATGTGATGAGCGGTAAAGTTTAACAGGGCAAACCAAACACCCCCTTAGAGCATCTCCAAGAGAAAGCTAATAATACCCCCAAAACTGAAATTTGCGTACTTGTGAGAAAAAACCACGGTCCAACAGCTCCCCAAACCTTCCCCCAAATTTGCTCGCTCTGAAAAATTCACCCCACGCCCCTCATATGTCAGAAGCAACGGCGCGGCCCCAATGCTCTCCCGCGCTTCCCTTCCCGCGCTCGTGCCCCGTTCTGGTAGTTTCCGCCCTCTGTTCTCGTCTGTATTCTGCTGCAGTTTTGACGCCCTCCATCCTAGCATCGGCATGCAGAGCTGTTGTGTGTCCTGCAATTTGGCCGGAAGCACCTCCAGATGCGGCCGCCACGACCTACTGTCGCGGCCCCGGGGCATGGTGCGCGTGGCAGCATACAGAAGCGGATTGTGGCTCCGTCGGCCGGTGGTCGCAACCGCCAGGCCGGTGGCGGTCGATTTTTGTCGGGATTTGGTTGCAACGTCGATCCGACCGATGGCACCTACGACTGGAGTGAACAGCAACGTCGAGGTCCAGCCCATGATGGCTATTGCGGCACATCCCGTCAGGGCAGCTGCGGTCTTCCTCGGCCTGCGACATATGCCGGCGATGCTTCAGATCCCCAGGCTCCAATGGTGTATTCCTTCCCTGACGACACCTCTGAGGCTATGGAAGATGTGGACGGTGTTGACATATTTTGCAGTGGTAAGAATCTAATCCATTCTGATTGAAATAATAGATGGCACGAGATGCTTGTTCAACTACATGCATTTTTTAACCAAACGCATTATACCTTAGTCTCAAAAAAAATGGAGCGACCAGGTGAGCGAGCGCCCTTCCACTCCCCACCGCCGGCGTCCGCCCGGGCGCCGTCGGCCACCCACCCAGCCCCCTCCACCCAAATCGCAAATCCACTACCCCAAGATGAACCAGCAGCGACTGAGCCAGTTCTGGTGGCCCTCCTCGACGGAAGTGACGAAGAGGTGGTGGACTGGGGCGACGACAGCCCTGACCACACCTTTGCCAAGATGCAAGGCGGAGAGGATGCAGAGCACCCGAGGAGGGGTGCCAGCCCGCCGACCCCCACTGCCCCACTACCAGAGCTTGCGGCCGTCGAAGCCCCTGGCGGATCCGTCGCCACAAATGGAGATTCCGGCGAATCTGCTGCCGGTGCGTCAGAAGAGCCTTCAAGCCGCAAGCTGCTACGCGTGCTCCTGGAGCAGCGCCGCCCAAGCTGAAGTCCATGCTCGTCCAGCTGGCTCCGGCGCCTGTGCCACCACGGCGAGCTCAGAGGAAGGTCTAGAAGCGGATCGACCTTAATGCTCTGTTTTCCGTGGAGGGATCTGGCAAGGAACCTGTGCCCGGTTCCAGGACTCTGGCCTCCCAATCTGGGCTGGACTACTCTGATTCAAGGTGGGAGATGGGCGACTCGGCCGACGTTAATGCTCGGCTGGCGGAGCCCGGCGTTAATGCACGGCAGGAGGAGCCAAAGGAACCACTTTCACCAATGTGGGAGAAGGCCAAGTCCGGACGGCGGAAGCGCCCGACGACCGTACCTCTTCTGGACAAGGGCGCGGCCATGCCGGCGTCCGGGAATGCACCTAGCGCGTCCCTGGCCACCTTTAAAAGCCGCTTCGCCGGAAGATGCTTCCGATGCCTGGCTTCCGACCACCAAGTTGCAAGCTGCCGTGATCCCGTTCGGTGCATCACCTGCAACCGAGTAGGGCACTTCTCTCGCGCCTGTCCATCCCGCCGCCCTCGAATCATCTCCGACAAGCTGCGCGCCCGCCTCATCTTCCCCCCCGACAACATCCACAGCCGCATACGCTTCCCCCCACTAACGTCACGCACCCACGCCATCCGCCGCACCCGAATCATCTCCGACAAGCTGCGCGCCCGCCTCACCTTCCCCCTGAGAACATCCACAGCCGCATACACTTCCCCCTACTACCGTCGCGCGCCCACGCCGTCGGCAATAAGGCCGCGATGGACCACCTCCCCGGCCGTGCCCACCAGCGCCCTGCGCGCCGCTGCATCAACATCATGTGCGACGCGGCCATGGACAGGGACGCAAACCGGCTACGTGCGCTCGCCGTCATCATTGCGCCGCCACCAGAAGATGTGCGCGCCAACGCGCATCAGGTGAAGGAGGCGCTCGTCAGCCAACTGCATCTGCCTAGACACACCATCCGCGTCACCAAATACAACGACTTGGAGCTTCTTGCAGAGTTCGGTTCGCCGCCGGACAAGTCGAGGGCTCTGGGCATGGGATGCCTGGACCTTGGCGGCTTCCTTTTCCCCATCCGCCCTTGGCTCTCTGCTGGCGGTGGGGAAGAGGTCAACTGGTGGTTCCATGTGAAGGTGGTGATGGAGAACGTCCCCTTGGAGGCCTGGAACGAAGAGGGGGTCAGGCTGATCCTTGGCGACTCCTGCGTGTTCGACAGGTTCGACAGCAAGACGGCGGCCAGGGAGAACTCCCAATTCCTGGGATGCTGGGTCTGGGTGCACGACACCTACATACCGTCGGGCAACAGATGTGGACCAGGCTTGGTTGGATCGGGGTCGTCTGGACTCCCGCTCACTGCGAACACTGGTGTGCGGGCGGGATGAACTCCGACACGCATCTGAAGGGTGGGAACGTCGTCGCTCACGCTCTCCAGTACCACGCCATCGGTCGGTAAGCCGTGACCCCCTGCTTGATTCAGTCAGGTACTCCAGCCATGGTGGGCCGGTGCGTGCCCACATGCTCTCTGCTGCTGATGACCCAATGGTGCATGAGCATGGGTGTTCGCAGTTTGGTGTGCCGCTCTGCTTCTCCCCCGACTGCAACGACAGTGTTACCTGTGCGTCGCCGGAGTACAAGCCGGTCAGCACCACCTTCCGCCCAGCCTGCCCAGACCCTCACGCCAACGACAACTTCAGCCAGTACCCCAAGCCTCTTGCGCAGCCTTCAGAGGTTGTGTTCGGGCCTGGGGCACAGCTTGATGGACCGGAACCGAGCGCGGCTGCGATGGACGACATCTTGGACCGCGTCACCAACATGGACATTGATGAGACAGCCCGTGACAGCACTGCTCAGGGCACTGGAGGTCCTGCGAACGACGGCAAGGTAGCCCAAGTCGAGAAGGACATGTATGAGGTGTTGTCTGTACCAGGGGAGCCAAATGATGCAGTGCTGCCTGTTCCAGGGGAGTCGAATGATGCACATCAGGCCGCGACAGATGCGTATGCCTCCTTCGCCGCTGGCATGTTCAGGGCGACCCCGACACCGCTACTCCAGCGGCCGGACCTGTCGGCACCGATCAACTCCCGCACCAAGAAGAAGCTCGTGGCCCCGACCCGCTCAAGTGCGCGTCAGGCAGCCCGCCCATCTGCGGTCCCAGTTGCTGAGCGCGCCAAGCTGAAGCTCATGCGCGAGCTGGAATTCGTCAGCGACAATAGGGCGCCGGCACCAGATGCAGCTGTCACGGCGTACGCTCAGCTGTATGGCCATGGCCTCCCTGATGCAGCAGTCAAGGTCCTCCGTGCGGCAACGAAGATGGGGAACAAGGAACTGACCAAGGTGTTGGAAGCCATTGCCGCAGAGGTAGGGACAGCAGAGCTCGAGGCAGCCTAGTGTACTTGTCCAGTGCATCAGTTTCAGTAGTCTGCAATGTCATCCATGTATCTTAGGTTAGCGCCAGCACCAGCCGGTCTCCAACCGGTCAAGTTAGGATTAATGTTTGATGTTTGTTTCAAGGGCGGAAGGGCTGTGTTTGTATGGTGTGAGCCCAGAATGTTATCCTGGGGCAGTGTGGTCTGTGGCTGCTTGGCAGGTGTTTTGTGCTACTTTTCACAATTAAATTTCAATGGTTTGCTGGTCAACTCCTCTGCCTATGTCTGTAATTTTGATTGTTGCCATTTCTGGTTCAAAAATGAGTGACATCAAGATACTGAACTGGAATGTTCGTGGCCTCAATTGTGGCGCACGGAGAGAAGGGGTCAAAACTCTGATCCAGCAGGCTGCCCCAACCATCATTTGCCTACAGGAGACGAAGCTGGACAGTGTTGACAGATTCCTAGCACTAGAATTTCTGGGTCAGCAATGTATGCAATTTGAGTACTTACCTGCTGAGCATACAAGGGGGGGAGTCCTGGTAGCATGGAACTGGGATCTGATATGTGCCGGGGTGACCTCAAAGAAGAGATTCAGTTTGTCAGTGAACTTGACAATGAGAATGACAAATGCTTCTTTCTTGCTTACATCAGTATATGGACCGAATGAGGACAATCTGAAACTTCAGTTCTTGGATGAGCTGATTGACTGTCAGCCAGTTCATAGGATGCCATGGGTGTGCATGGGTCTATTCCGCCGAAGAACGATGGGTCTATTCCGCCGAAGAACGATGGGTCTATTCCGCCGGGCCCTAGACGCAAGCGAGTTATTTGAGCTCAGATTGCAAAATAGAAGGTATACATGGAGTCGGTCGAGTATTGCCAACCCTCGTCCATCTTGATCGCATTTTCTGCAACAGCGATTGGGATGCGATTTTCCCAGGTGTCTCACTACAGGCAATGTCCAGCTCCCTCTCAGACCACTCACCGCTCCTCCTGTGCAAATACCAACAAGTACCAAGGCCGGCAATTTTCAGATTTGAGCAATTCTGGACCAGAGCGTTGGGTTTTCAGAAAGTTGTGGCCTCAGCATGGAGCATCCCTGCCAGCGGGACGTCACCAATGATGATCTTACATAATCGTTTATCTTGCACAGCAACATCATTACGGCAATGGAGCAGGTCACTTTTTAGTGAAGCCCGAGATAATCCTTAGACTGGACATTGCGCAGGAGTCAAGAACTCTAACCCAGCAGGAACAAGAGCTACATAAGGGACCGAAATCAAGGGTGTTGGGTTGGGCCGTCGTCGAACGATCTCGCCGGAGACAATGTTCACACCTTATACAGCTAAAAGAGGGTGATGCCTGTACGAAGTTCTTTCATCAGAAAGCCACCGGTCGACGGAAAAGAAATCTAATCTGCTACCTCAAATCTGAGACTAGGAGCATTGTCTGGAATCACTCAGAGAAGGAAGATATCCTCTATAGATATTTTAGAGGAATTTTAGGAAGTAAACCAGAAAGACCAGTCTCTTTAGATTGGGAAAGACTTGACCTCAGTCAGATCAATGATCCTTCAATGGACCTGCCTTTCACTGAGGAAGAGATTGCAAACACAATTAGAGAATTGCCTGCGGAAAAGGCCCCTGGACCAGATGGCTTCACGGGGACATTCTACAAGTCTTGCTGGCCAATTATCAAACATGATCTCATGGCTGCTGTGCAGTGCTTCTACCACCTCAGAGCTGGACCGCTTGAGCACCTGAATGGGGCGCTGATTGTCCTCATTCCCAAAACTGAAATCCCAGAGCAAGCAAGCGACTTCAGGCCGATCAGCCTTATTAACTCCTTCGCAAAACTGATCACCAAAACACTGTCCATCAGGCTGTCTGTACACATTGATGACCTCATATCCAACTCCCAGAGTGCATTTATCAAGGGACGTTACATCCAGGACAATTTTATGTATGTGAGGAATCTGGCAAGGGCTTATAATCGGACTAAGACGCCAGCTCTTCTTTTCAAGCTAGACATATCCAAAGCATTTGATACAGTATCATGGGAATACATGCTTGAACTCCTTGAGCACAGAGGGTTCAGCTGTAGATGGAGAAATTGGCTAAGCCTCTTGTTTTGCACCTCCCATTCCTCGGTCTTGCTCAACGGCGTTCAAGGTGAAAAAATTAAACATGCAAGAGGCTTACGCCAAGGTGACCCATTATCGCCATATCTATTCATCTTAGCCATTGATGCCTTGCAAAGGATCTTGGATGTTGCTATAGAGGATGGAGTTCTAAGCCCTCTGAGAGGAAGGTTTGCTAAACTCAGACTATCTCTTTATGCTGATGATGCGGTGATCTTCCTCAATCCTGTACAAAGCGAGGTTTGTGCACTGTTCAAAATTCTAGAGCAGTTCGGGAAGGCTAGCGGACTGAAACTCAATATTGCCAAGTGCCTGGTTGCTCCTATCAGATGTAGCGGACTGGACCTAGACCATGTTCTTGAGCCATTCCAGGGACAGCGGGTATCCTTTCCAATCAAGTATCTAGGACTATCCTTAACACTTGGCCGTTTGAAGCTGGTGCATGTTCAAAGCACCCTTGACAAGGTGAAATCGAAGCTAGAAGGTTGGCAGGGGCGGCTTTTGAATCTTGCTGGACGACGAGAACTAGTGCGTACTGTCCTCAGTGCAGTCCCAACTTACCTGCTCACTGCTCTAAAGGTCCCCAAAAAAACTAGCTCAAGAAATAGACAAGGCTCGGCGCCGCTTTCTTTGGGCTGGTGACAACGAAATCTCGGGCGGGAAATGCAAAGTAGCCCGATCTATGGTAACTAGGCCGACCGAATTTGGAGGATTTGGTATCATCGACCTGGAAAAATTCAGTCGTGCTCTGCGGATGAGATGGTTATGGTGCTCCTGGACAGAACCGCAACGGACATGGGCAGGAACTACTATCCCAGTGGACAGCGTCGACATGGCTCTCTTTGCAGCCGCAACAACAGTAACAGTCCACAATGGCCGTCGAGCGTTGTTCTGGCACTCCTCTTAGGTCCATGGCTGCAACCTGTCATCCTTGTTCCCATTACTCTACAATCACAGTAGGCGAAAGAACAGGACGGTGCAGGAGGCGCTGCACCAGGCGACCTGGGTAAAAGACATCGCCCATGATCTAAGTAATGACCTCATCGACTCTATCACCTGGAACCTGGAAAGCAGTGGCCGATACTCAGCTAAGTCAGCCTATAACATCCAATTTGCCGGCTCCATTCCATCCAATTTCCCGAGGCTAATATGGAGAATCTAGGCTCCTCCAAAATGCAAGTCCTTTCTTTGGCTTTTGCTACAAGACCGTCTGTGGACGGCGTCACGTCTACAAGTGCGCGGTTGGGAAAACAACTATTTTTGTGGCCTATGTATCAGGAACTTGGAAACTGCAGTGCACTTGTTCATCGAGTGCCCCGTTGCTAGAAAGGTAAGGGATCTGGTGGCCACCTGGAGTAACAGCATCAACCTAAAGCCGTCTCTGTGGTCTGAGCAAGGGGAGGTGGAAGATTGGTTCCTATCGATGGTGCAAGGAGGGAACAAAATGGCACATACTCTTGCAATCCTAACCACATGGTGCATCTGGAAGCAAAGAAATGCAGCAGTCTTTAGAAACTCCATATGCTCAGAGATGCAAATCTTCAGCACAATCAAAGATGAATGCTCCATGTGGGCAAATGCGGGCGACATTGCCCTCAGGCCACTCACAGTTGTTTCTAATTTAGGGAGTAATTAACCTTGAATTCTTATCCACCTGTAGCAGTCTCCTATAGGTGGAAGCGCCGCTCGCGCATATGTTGTAAACTCTAGTTCTCCTTATTAATATAATGCCGGGTAACCGGATCTTTCAAAAAAAAAAACTACATGCATTTTCTATGTGGTTTCTGAAATCATCTCAAATGTGGTTTACTTGATGCTAACATAATCTGCACACGTGGCTTCAGAAAGATCCTCTAATTACTCCAGGTGTCACCCATTGCAAACACACATTCAGTTTAGAAATTTTATCTTTGCCAGTCTTAGCGCCCGTGCTTCTATTCATTTTGGAGGAAAGTAGTTCACTGTTTCCTCATGGTCTGTCCCTGTCCCTATTCGTCTCCCTCTCTGACTGCTTGCTTGATGCCTACCCTATGTACGTGTGTGTGGTATTCTGTGAACCATTTGGCTTAAGTTGGCTTAAGTGTAGATTTAAAAGTAATATCTCTAATTCTCTATAAAAGGCTGGTGTTTTAAAATTTTTACTAGGATCTATGGCACTAAAGTTTCAGTTTCCTGTAATTGCTAGAGTGATAGCACAATTTGGCATACAATTTGAGCTCTTTCTTTGCTAGGATCTATGGCTGCAAATGGATATTATAGCAATTTGATGAGAGAAGGGACCAATCCGTTTGAGTTTGAAGATTTCAGCGGCCCATATGCTGAGCAACAATCACAGACAGTGGAAGTCGCTACTTGTAATGAGCAACAATCACAGGAAGTGCTAGTGACTCCATCAGCCTCCTCTGCAAGACCAAATCACAAGAGATCAAAGAATTTCAATGAGAAGGAAGATGAGATTTTGGTTTCTGCCTGGCTAAATGTGAGCTTAGATCCAGTCACTGGAGCAAATCAAACACATAAATCGTATTGGACTAGAATTTATGATTACTTCCATGAAAACTTGCCCTTCCCCTCTGACCGTACGCAAAATTCTCTTATGCACCGTTGGTCTACTATACAAGATAGTGTGAATAAGTTTACAGGATGTCTCTCCAAGATTGCAGGTAGACGACAAAGTGGTGCTACAATGCAAGATAAGGTTCTAGCCAGCTATGTATAAGCATATGTTTATTCTCTCTAACACATAAATTACAATTTAGTGACTTTCCAATACATGGGTGTTGCATGTGTGCAGATTGAGGATGCAAAGGCTCTGTACAAGTCTGAAGACGGGCAAAATAGATCATTTCAGTTTATGGATTGCTGGAAACAATTGAGAGGGCAAGCAAAATGGATGGCTAAACTAGACGAACTGGCTGGGAAGTCATCTAATAAGAAGCAAAAGAAAACCTCCAATTCGAGTATGCCCACACCTTCACTCACTACTGCAGATGGACATGAAGATGCTGCTGCAGAGGACAACACATTGTCAAGACCAAAGGGACACAAGAAGGCCAAAGCAACACTATATCAAAGTGGCAAAAAAGGTTGTACAGAAGCTTTAGAGAATTTGTGGGCAAAGAAGAAAGAATTTGATACTGAGAAGGAGCTAAAGAAAGATGAAAGGTTCAAACAAGCTTTTGCACTTGAACAAGAGCGGGTTGCGAATGAGAAATTAAATCTTGAGTTGAAGAAAAAGGAGTTAGAATTGAAGGCACAGGAGGTAGAATTGAAGAACAAGAAGGAGGAAGAGAGGATTATGACAATGGACCTTAGTGAGTTGCCTGATAATCAGAAGCACTACTACATGTGTTGCCGGTCTAAGATCATGAGCCGTCATCTTAGTACCGAAAAATCTTAAATTCAGTTCCCCTTCATGTTAGAATCAAACCTTGCATTGTATTTCATACATTTGTAGGAGTCAGAACTATGTTGTTTCTATTAGCATACATGTGCAAGTGTCAGAACTATGTGATTTCTATCATCATTCATGTGTAAGTGTCAGTACTATGTGGTTTCTATCAGTATACATGTGTAAGTGTCAGAACTATGTGCAAAAAAATATGATCCAAATATGATTTAGGCTTCTGTGAATCTTAAATATTCTCAATAATATATATGAAGCAAATATGACAAGAATAGATGAAGAAAAAAAAATGACAAAGCATAATTACAAAATTATGTCCATAATAATTTTGTAATTTAAATTATTCTATAAAACTGTAAACTAAAACCATATATAGAAAAACAATTATATTTGTCTCTATAGGTCCGGATGATTTTGCCAAAGGTGCTCAACTAGATCATCTTTTAGCTGCATATGAATTTGTTGATCCTTAATATTCTTGTAGTTTTGAATAAACTCCTCAAGTTCAGGTGTAGAGTCATGAGAAACTTTCACATTTTCTCCCACCACATCATAATTGAAATCATCTTCTTCATCTGGCTCATCCTAAATTATCATGTTGTGCATAATGACACAAGCCCTCATGATTAGGCTAAGCTTATCATCATCCCAAAAACGAGCTGGCCCTCGAACGATAGCAAAACGAGCTTGTAGAACTCCAAAAGCTCGTTCAACGTCCTTTCTACAAGCTTCTTGGGCTAGGGCAAAATATTTTTTCTTATTACCTTGGGGCTCAAGTATGGTCTTTACGAACGTGGCCCATGAAGGGTATATGCTATCTGCAAGATAATAACCCATTGTATAATCATGGCCATTAATGGTATAGTGGACCTCTGGAGCTTGACCTTCTGCTAGCCTTACAAATAGAGGTGATCGTTGCAAAACATTGATGTCATTGTGCGAACCAGACATCCCAAAGAAAGCATACCAAATCCACAGATCTTTTGAAGCAACAGCTTCTAATATAATTGTAGGCTCATGCACATGCCCTTTGTACATACCTTGCCATTCATAAGGACAAATTTTCCACCTCCAGTGCATACAATCTATGGACCCAAGCATACCAGGAAAACCTCTTCTTTCTCCAATTGCAAGTAATCTAGCGGTATCATCTTCATTAGGCGATCTCAAGTACTCGTCTCCAAAAACTTCGACAACAGCGGCAACAGACCTTCTGAGACTTTCAATTGCAGTACTCTCACCAATACGGACATAATCATCCATAGCATCAGCTGCTACTCCATAAGCTAACATCCGAAATGCTGCTGTAATCTTCTGCAAGCTAGATAGACCAAGTGTACCGGCAGCATTCCTTTTTTGCACAAAATATTCATCCCGTTGTTCTACAGCTTGCAGTATGCGTAGAAACAACGTACGACCCATTCGAAACCTGTAGTATAAAATAGTTAGACACATATATATATATAAATATATTTTTTTTAAAAAAAATGTGTTGCATCGCATACCTTCGTCTAAAATAATTTGGCGCATAGGTAGGATTATCGGCGAAATAATCCTGGTATAGCCTTTCATGTCCTGCCTGTCTATCACGCTGAAGCATTCAATGCCCATGAACAGAACCACCATGTTTTGGCTCTTCATCAGACTCGTCCTCAATTACCACATTTACGGCATCAAAAAAGAAATCATCATCATCACCTGACGACGATGAATCATCTAACACTTGGTTCATGAGAAAACTATGTTGATTCATGGCAGATCTTTTTACCTATCTCGAAATAGAATCAAACAATATTACAAAAGATCTTTGTGGTGTGGTAACAAGTCGACAAGAGGAGGAGCACTAGCAGAGAACAAGGTCACGGGTGATGGCGATGGAGAAGCCTGATGGCTGCACTAGCACAGCCTGGTCTCATAGACTTGTACTTGTATTGGACTTGGAGTCACGGACTACGGTACTAGCAGGATGGAATGAGCGGCTGCAAATTGTCAAAGTCCTAGAGCTACGGACAGAATGATGGCTGGCCGGATGAACAGGTCACACGGACGGATCCAACTAATTCTGTTTGTATGCTTATCCTCATCCAACTAACTGATGATGTGGCAATTCAAAATATTTTGGGTGCAAAATATTAGGGAGCTGCTGTGGAGGAAGCTAGTTTTTGGGAAACAATTATTTGAGAGAGCCCCCAATACAGAGTTTTTGGAGTTATATTTTTGGGGAACTCTTGGAGTTGCTCTTAAGTCCTTAACGCCTCTCCTGCTTAATTTTCAACAATACAGGCCCAGCCCAACTCGGCTCACCTGGGCCTGCCCATCAAGTCGGAGAACCCAACGAACGGGTCCAGCCGAGCCGATCCAGTCCGGCCGGCGCGTGGGGCCCCTCGACACGCGTCAGCACGCGTGGATACCACGCAAAATCACGGTCCGTTCGCCTCACCCATGTCACTGCGCGGTGGGGCCCTGCCGGCGGGTGTGGATTCGGTTCCTTCGTCACGTTACTTTTCTTCCTTTCCTTTTCCTCCCTCCCACGCGCTCGCGACGCGCATGTCGCAGGCGGCAACCGCCCCTGCCCCCGGGGCCCGCATGGCAGCGTGCGCGGCGCCTGCAGGTCAAAGCCTATCCACCCGCGACTCCCTCCTCCCCGGACCCACATGTCAGCCTGACTCGCCGCCACGCGTTTGCCTTGCCCCCACCCGAATCCTTCCCTGCCTTCTCTCTCGCCGCGTCGCGTTGCCGGCTCCGTCTCCTCCTCGGGTATATAGCCGCCAGCAGGGGGGAAGGGGATCGGCCAAACCAGCAGCCGTCGTCGTCGCTCTGCCCACAGGAACATCGCCGCCGGAGGATCGGCTACTTCTGCTGTTTCTGGGCGCGCCGGAGCTCGCGTCGTCGTTCGGTATGCCCCCAACTCTTCTCCCACCTTGTTGTCTCTCTAGTCTCTATATATATAATACCTGCGCGTAATTCGGTTAGATTTTTTTTGGTTCGGTTGCATAAGTTTAGGGATACATGTGGTGTGTGTAGATCGATGAATTTTGCTTGTTATCATCATCATCATCATCGTGCTTGAGTTCTGTGGATCAGTGGATAGTGTGTGATCTGCTGATCTGAAGTGCGTGGCGCTGTACTTGTAATAAGGATCCTCCAGATTGACCCTGCCCTGTTTGATCGAGCTGGAGGTGGAGGGGAATTTATTGTGCATAGGGGATTCATTTTATGGATCTAGCAGTGATTAGGGTGGAAGAGTTACTAATAAAATGAAATGTTCTAGGGCTGGAATTTGGGCAACTAGTAGATCCTACTTTTGGTGGCGAAGAAGGCAACGCTTAGGGTCTGTTCTGCGTACTTATTCAGTAGCATGCTGAAGTGATGTGCAGTAGGAAATTGGAATGATAATCGTTTGGCTTGCGTTAACTATTATGTCTTAGACGCATCGTTTTTTTTCCTTTAGCAAGTAAATATATACACAGCAGTCTTTTTTTTTTTTTGTAGCTGCTCTGTTTTAGTACTCTTCTGATACCCCAGTGGAACATCTTAGCTTGGATCACAAGTTGTGTAAGGAGAGGGGAGTAGAACTGTAAAAGCAGAATTTAGAACGAAGCAGCTTTTTTTCTCTCTATGTGTTTCTGTTCATTATATGCAGTGTATGGATCTCAAATGTTCTTATGGAGGGGAAAGGCCAGAACTTCATTAATAAAACTGACTTCATCTAGAAAAAATGTTCTTACAGTATTACTACATTCGTCCTGTTCCGATATACACCGTTCAATTTTATCAGTACACTGCTACATCCAAACCGAAGCTAGTCTACTTCTCTCCCTGCATCACCTGTTCCATTGCTCATTGCTGTGCATTCTGTTGCTGATATTTTGAATTTACTCACTGCATTCTTCCATCTTGTTTCAGTCTGCATTCATCTTGTTTCATAATACACTTCAGCTGGCTCACAATTTGATATATACTCTGCATGTTCTTTCGTCAGGTAACTTGGGGAGACCATGGGAGGAGGGAAGGACAAGCATGATGAGAGCGACAAGGGGCTCTTCTCAAACATGATGCACGGCGTTGCCGGTGGCCATGGGTACCCTCACCAGGGATACCCTCCGCAGGGCTACCCACCACCACAAGGAGCATACCCACCTCCCCCAGGGGCGTATCCTCCTCCTCCACCAGGGGCATACCCACCTCCACCTGGGGCATACCCACCACAACATGGGTACCCTCAGCCAGGTGGCTACCCACCGCAAGGTGGATATCCTCCTGCAGGCTACCCAGGCTCATCTCACCAGGGTATGATACTACAGTTAATATACTACAGAGGAGTTTAGAGATTGTTTTGGTTTGCTCTGTTGTATTGCTTTTTATTGTTCAGATTCAGAACTCGTACACCTTAACTAACATTTGTATCCTGATCATGTTGGAAATTGGTAGTAGTTCTATTTTGTTGATTCAGTCAAATGACAATAGATAGCTAAGCATTCCTTTCACAAAAGAAGTGGTCATGAGAATAGCTAATTCGTCCAACTCTAGCAAATACTCATTTTCTATTTACAAATTATTGAAACACTTTATATACTACACTCAGGTGTTGAGATTGTTTTGGATTGCTTTGTTGTATTGTTATATACATTTTATTTTTCAGATTTAAAACTGTACTACCTCATACAGCTGCACTAACATTTATATATACATTTTATTGTTGTAATGTTGGAAATTGGTATTTCTGTTCTGCTGATCCAGTCAAACGTTGAATCTCAGTTCATGCTAATGTCTCTTGTGATTTCAGGTTATGGGAGCAGCCATGGCGGGAGCCACATGGGGATGGGGACAGTTCTAGCTGGAGGTGCTGCCGCCGCCGCAGCTGCTTATGGAGCACACAAGCTTTCTCATGGCCATAGCGGACACGGTGGACATGGTGTCTTTGGAGGAGGCTATGGTCATGGTGGCTACGGCCACGGCTACGGCGGCCACGGCAAGTTCAAGCATGGTCACGGCGGCCACGGCAAGTTCAAGCACGGTCACGGCAAGTTCAAGCATGGCAAGCACGGGCACGGCATGTTCGGCGGCAAGTTCAAGAAGTGGAAGTGATGCGCTCTCCATGGTTGATCATAACTGAACTTGTATGCAAGCTTCCAGCACATCTGTTGCCTGGAACGCCTTTGCATTGTATCTAGTAGGGTGATCACTTACTCATCCTTGGTCTATATTGCCGTGAGCTTGTGGCGAGTGACATGACTGCTAATAAGTGACATAATAACCATTTACTGTCTTGCTGATACGCTGTGTTGATGCTGTGGATGAAGCGCTCTGAAGATTATTCATGTGCATTGATTCGGTCGTGCCCTGCGTTTACGGTGCTCATGCAGGCACTGAATGTTTCGACTGTATTATCTGACCAATCATTGAAGTTATTATTTTCTGACCAGTAGATTCCGGTACCTTGTTGCTGGTGTCCAAAAAGATGTGATGTCTGAATATTATGCTCTGATAGGGTCAACTGTTTCTTTGCTTGCCTGAAAGGCTGAAATAGTAGGTTGAGTTTTTGTCCCCAAATCTGACAATTCCGAAATCTTGCAGTGGGTAGAGAACTACTTCAGTAGTACTTTTCATTGAAGAAATATTTTTTTTTCTTGCAATAAATCAGTATTAGCATAAGTCAAGATAAATTTCAGCAAAATGAACAGGGACTGAAAGTAGCCATTTTCGACTTGGCACACGAATGGGTAGGCAGTTAGGCACAGCTACCAGGAATGTAGCCTTGGTCTGGTGGGTGTTGCGCGCAAGGTTGTAAAAGAATCTTGATCTGGTCGGATGCCATGCGATCTTACCAAGTCAAAACAATATTGATCCCATAATGTATTTATTCTAATCTAAACTTTTTATAATTTACAAAGCTCGTGCGTGTTAGTTGACGCAGAAACGTGCGACACATTTGTGTTGTTGCACCAAGTCAAAGCCATTATTCTTGCTCAGAGTCTGCATTTCTTCAGGATTCCACGCCCACGTATCGTCTGACTGCCAACAAGGTGAGCTGGATCATGAATCCGACGACGGCCGGAGATAGCTGCAGAAAGGCCGGCGGCTGGCCGGCGCGATGGCCGTAACCGTAACGGCGGTGGCGGTCACCGATGCGGCAATGCCTTTTTTTTTCCCCATTTATTTACAGAGATGGGCCGGATGGCGGCATGGACTTCAGCATGGCCCAAAGCGTCTCTCTCTTTGTTGCTTCTTTAACTGGTGCCATCTAGAACAGGGCACAAGTTCCTGCCGGGCCTAATAATGAAACGTAGGTCCGGCCCAATTCAAGTCTAGTGATATAGAAATTGCTTTTACAGGTTAGGACATCTAACAAGAAATTAACACAGTTTCATAAAAAAACAACGAATTTACACTAGATATAGAAATTGTACGAAACATAATTATGAAAAAATGTACGTTTCAAAATAAGTTGTGATGTGATCCGCAAAAAAAAAAACTTGTGATGTTCGATATCACTTCTCTAATTTCAAAATTAAAACTCGACTTGTGTATGGAGACAGAAACTTTCGCTAATGGGCAAACGGTATTGTGGACCAACTCTAAGAGGTTATTTGGACATTGGCCAAATTAGAGGGATTAATTTAGCCTTTTTCTTTTTGAGTAATGTACCGAAGGTTTTCACACGCAGCATTGCTTCGCCAGGCTTTCGTCCATTGTGAAAAATTCCCCACTACTACCTCTCATAGGAGTCTAGGCTATGTCTCAGTCCCATGTGGCTAATCATTCTCTCGAATCAACTATTAACCATCGTCTTGGTAAAGCTATTGCCTCACCAACTAGCTAATCAGACATAAGCCCCTCCTTGGATGGATTTCTCCTTATGCTCAGTGTGAAAATACACACACATATCGATCCAATCGCGCAAAAATATACACACACGTATCGATATGCCAATCTAAAATTGGAAGGGCGTGAAAGAAATACGGAGTAGGACATAATTCCTAGTGCAAATATACAAGAGAAAAAATATATAAAAAGTGGTCGGAGTGATTTAGTAATGGTTCGAGATTCTTGATGTAAAATTGTTTTCTATATTTTAGGAGTGAGATTTTAAGAATTATTGGAGAAACCCAACAAATATGCTCCTAAATTTTTTAGCTACTTGTAAAACTTATTCACTTACAATTAATTTTTTGGAAACTATTGGATATGCTCTTAGATGGTTAGGTGAGTGGTTATACATGCTATAAACATGGGTCTCTAAATAAATATATCAAGACCGAATTTTTTAGAGGCTTTTGGTGTAGCTTTTAGATGGTTAGCTACCCCTGGCCAGGACGTCATCATTGTTTTCCTGCGCAACATTCTCCCCATGTGTACTCCATATCGTATATTTTGGCATGAACCCCTGGTAATCAAGTGCATTCGTACATACTCAATTATCTCCCATTTCCTTTGATTAATCCAATCTTTGCATGGGTAGAGAAGACGGAGTTTCCATCCTTAACATCGGCTTTGGCATCGGCGATAAAGTTGCTGACGCCAAGTATGTACCGCTTGTCCATTCGGGACAGATGCATCCACTCTCGCTCCATCTCTACACACAAAAAAAAAAATTGAGACTTCATGCCACATAGTGATGCAGAGAGTAATTACAAAGGAATTATATATATATTCTACACTTATTTAATTTAGTCAACCCATTTTAGGAAAAAATAATCTGCACTAAATATTAGAAAATTGAAATTGGTAGCCCCTGCCATATAAATTAAAAATCATATCCTCATAAAAAATAATTGTTACACAATAATGAAGAACAATCATTCTACTCCGTGCCACATAGAAATAGAGATACTAATTTAAAAAATACTAAAATTGGAGACATGCTCATGAACAACAATGTAGCTCCAAACAATGTGTTGGTATCTGACACATGGATTAGCTTGCTCATCAGAATCTACTCTACTCCTAACCAGAACTAATTATAGCATTACATACTAACAGTCATCTTGATGACCATGTAATTAGCTAGGAATTTAAATGGGTTCATAGAAACCAACCTTTGGATGACGGATTCTCCACAATTTGCTTGGATGTCTTGCACAAAGTCCAATTGGAAAGTGCTCTCTAGAATGGAGAAAGAACTAGAATAAGAATCAAGCAATGTAGCCAAGCTAATTATGCAACAAAATCAAAGGAGTGGATGCTTGTTACTAATCTTAAAACAAAAAGATCAAGCCATTTTTCAAAATCCAAGAGCTAGCTTCATGGTGAAGAGCAGCCGCAACAGTGGAGAGAGGGGGCCAAACGCGTGTCTCTGTGCTCGGGATGGAAGAGAGGAGGGAGGAGAGGACAACGGCAACTTTTTTACTGCCATTTTATCACCGTTGGTTCTTGGCTAGAACCGACAATGATTGCACCAAATTACTATTGATTCTTAGCTAAAACCGGTAGTAATATGTGACCGTCCAATTGCTACCGGTTCTAGCCACAAGATCTACAGTGATATGGACCTTCCCCCCGTTTTTGTCACACCCCTAATTATTTTCTGATTTTAAAGCTCAGAACCGATAGTGAAGGGTCATCACTGTCGATTGATCGAAAGGTACAAATGAACATGGGTCAAGCCTAAAAAATTTGACACCATATGTCTCATTATTGTGGGTTATCTGCCCTCGTGATAGTGTGTGTAGTCGTGTCTAGAAAAAATAAGATCTTTATATATACAATTAATACTAATATATGTAAGTCTACACTATTCTAGGTCAAGGTCAAGCATAATAAGAAAACAACCACGGCGTTGCTGTCCCAGTTGCTGTGAGATTCGTTCTCGCATTCTTCTCCAGCGGCGGAGGATAAAAAGGAGATTTTATTTCACTGTGCTGAGATTTGTGTTCTTTAATTAGGGGCTATATTTTAGTTGTCCGATCGAGCTTATCTTTTCTGGCATCTAATGCCATTACCATAGTATGAGCACCAAATTAAATAAAAAAATGCAATAATTATAACTCCACCAGTGATAATCACAACCAACGGAACAGGCAAATTAAACTACCTCGGGTATTGATGCGGCCGATAAAAGTTGTTTCTCTGCTTGTGCATTGACTCTGACACTGAGTTTGATACCGCTGGATATGGTGTAGTATTGGATTGCTGACTAAGCTAAAATCGGCTTACTCTCTCCATATTCTTCAATTCCCCTCGTGCGAGCATTTCTTACCATCCACTACAAAGCTGGAGTGTATTGTTTAATGACAATAGGGAGAATCAAGCAAAGGACTTGGACTGGTCTAGTCTCGACATTCTGTGTCATAAAAATACAGCTGAGATCTTTTTTATGCATCAACGGTGCAGTGGTCACAGATAAGTCTGGACGAAAAACTCGAAGCTCGTTAGCTCACTCGGCTCACGGCTGGCTTGGCTCAGCTCGGCTCGGCTCGTTAGGATAACGAGCCGAGCCGAGCCGAGCGAAGATTTTAGCTCGTTAGCTATAACGAGCCAACTCGAGCCAACTCGCGAGCCGCTCGCGAGCCTAACGAGCTACAGTATTAGAGAAAAAATCATCAGAACTTATACTAGTTTTGTATTACTTCATGTCTTACACTTTATAAATACTTACAAATGAACATGAGTAATATGTTAGCTCATATAAATATTTTGTTGGACTTAAGATAATTGGATATATTATTATTTATTATTACTATTTTTAAGCTTTAGATAAATACAAATATTATATTTTATATACTTTTTATACCTGACTCGCGAGCTTAACGAGCCAGTTCGAGCTTTTAACAAGCCGAGTCGAGTTGGATTTCTAGCTCGTTAAGATAACGAGCCGAGCCGAGCTAGCTCGTTATCCTAATGTGCCAAAACGAGCCGAGCCGAGCCGAGCTGACTCGTTATCCAGCCTTAGTCACAGACAGTTGGAAATGGAGACATGGCAAAATTATGGTTACTGGCTTGGTTAGAAAATCAGCAAGAAATATTGCACCAAATCTATCTACTAAAGCTAATAAGAAAGAACATAACAGTTTAAGAAGCTCTCAATAGCAACAGATGGGTTAGACACGTGCTCTGCCTATAGCGTCGGACAATGAGATTAAAGAATATATAGAATTATGGAAAAGATATTGAACATCCCTTGGAATATTGAAAACGAAGATGAGATTCTTTGGAGTTGGACTTCAGATGGTGATTACACAACCAAGAGTGATTACACAACCAAGAGTGCTTACAAGATTCAATTGATGGGTGACTTATAATAAACTGAAGATCAACCTTATTTTGCCAAAGCTTAACCAAAATGTGTGTTCTTTGCTTGGACTTTGATGCATGGCAAAATTCTCATGGTGGATAATCTACAAAAGAAAGGTGAGGATGACCTAATTTGTAAGTTATGCAACAATGAACAAGAAAACCCAAGGCATCTATATATGCAAAGATTTGCTCCTACACAAAAAGAGTTTGGACAATCCTCAGCGGGTAGTGGAACTCATCATCATAGATTAGTGCGAACTTACAGGATCCAGTCTACATATGTTGGAGAAGACGGAGGAGAAAAATTAAAAAAGCCAAAAGAAAAAAGTTCGACAGTCTAATTTATTTCTTGTTGAACATATGGAAGGAAAAAATCGGAGAACGTTTCAGCAGGAAGATCGGCTATTGGAAGAGGACATTCACTGCCAGACCAAGTCAAGAATAGTCACAAAACCGTGAGGAATATATTTTCTTACGGGCAGTCGTCAGGAATACGCCGTCGGGAACAACGCGATAGGGAAAACAATGAGTTCCTAACGGCTGACCGACATGAAATAATTCCTAACAGCAGTTTCTGACGGCTTCTGACTCCCTAGCGATTCCAATGTACCGATAGCCTGATCGATAGGAATTCTCATCAGGACTTGTAAACCGACATGAATGTCGCAGCGGCCGTCAGGAGAAAACCCGGTAACAGTGCAACTGCTAGGATTCAGGTCCGAATGCGATGCTCTTGGGGCACTCTTGGGGCGGTGGAGTCCGTGTCGACGTGCGGGGCTTGGACGGAGGTGAATGCCACAGCAGCGGCAAGGCACGAGCGGAGCTTGGGCGGATCTTCAACCTGGCCGGCCATAGGGTGCTGCTGCGGGTGCTGCGACGCGGGCGGCGGAGGCGGCTGCGGAGGTCGCGACACGTGTGGAGGAGGGGGACCACAGAGCCCGTGGCGTGTGCGGAGTCTGCAGCGCGTGCGGAGGAGGCCGCTGCAGAGGCCGCGACATGTGCGGAGGAGGGGGTCGCAGCGCATGCGCTCGGAGGCGGCCGTGCGCGGGGGATGCCGTGCGCTCGGAGGCGGGGGGGGGGGGGGGAGGGGTGCCGTGTGGCCAGGCGTACTTGTGAGGGGAAGCGGCGGCCGCACATGGGGAGTGGGAGGCGGCGGATTGGGAGATTTTGTTAGGGTTTAGGTTTCATTTTTATATGTGTCTCAATTTGGTAGTGAGCCCTCGAAAATGAGCGCGAGATATCTCCACACCAGCTCATTTTCTCCCGCGTCTGTTCCAATTTGCAGCGTTGACACAATTCGTATCGCTACGGAAGCCGACGGGAATTAAGTTCCCGTCGGTTTAGAGAGCCCGACAGAAATCCGCATCAGTTCTTGACGGTCATATTATTTTTCTAATGGTTCTTTGAAGCCGACACAAAATATTTGCATGATTCCCGTCGATTTTCGAAGGGCGACAAGAATGATGTCGGATTCCCATCGGTTTTTACAAAACCGTCGGGATTTAATGTGGCCGAGGAATCAGCAACATCGTATAGCGTTTGACAAAGACAGTGACGGATAGAGAAGCTTTGGTTTTAGTCTTAAGGTTTTTTCTTTGTTTTTACCGGTCCACTATTGTTGAGGTGTTGTTCCAGAGCTCTTTTTTCACGCGAAGTCCAGACTTGCGGATTTGTGCAAGGTTTATTGCGAATTGCCTACACTAGGGGAAGGCAGTAGGTTGCTTGAGGCCTTGATAGTGGAATGTTGCAGAAAGTTTGGGTTAATTATGAACTTTGGTCTCGTTCCTTTGTATGTCTTAGCTTTGTCTCACCGTAATGGTGAAGCGTGGTCTAAGGGCAATGAATCTGTTCTAAATCTCTACACTCATTCATATGTGAATGTAGGAGGCCGGTATGTGTAATTCATTTATCTAAAAATATCTGCTTCTGTTCCTCTTTGTGAACAAGCTGATAGCTAGGTAGGTTTTTTTTTTGACAAGTTTTTTTTTTGACAAGTAATAGCTAGGTAGTTGGCACCGAGCAGCCGGTCGGGAGTTCGACTCCCCACCTCGCATGCCCATGTATTGCACGTTGTAAAAAAAAAAATCTATTCATCTATCTCACGCCAAAGCACAGGTTTAAGAACCGGCAATTATACCACTGTATGGGTAGAACCGGGTCAAATCTCTCACATGGACAATGATACCACCATGGGTAGGCTTTCTAAGCACAGGTTTAAGAACCGATTCAAGTCTTATGGGTAGACTTCCTTCTATTTAAGTAGTATATGTCTGGGAGCGCTCGTATATATGCCCCGCGGGGCGAGTTTTTTTTTTTTCTTTTTTTTAGTTTTTTAGATAAAGGATATATAAATATCCGGCCTCTACATCCGAGGATGTACACAGCCAATTATTACAACGTTTGGGATAAAAGAAAGAGAAAGAGCAAGCCATGGTCATTGACCAGGAAATTAAAGCAAACAGTAAACATGTTTCCATCCTTTATTAGAAATCTCCAAAGCAATTGTCTCCAATCTCTTGCTTGTCGATGTGAGGATGTCCTTGGCTTGCTCATCACGCTCTTGCTTGTCGATGTGAGGATGTCCTTGGCTTGCTCATCACGCTGCAGTGGGGCCCAGAAGCGGAGCCAATACGCTCCTCTGAAAATAACCTGCATAATGGAGTTAGTTTTGAGTTTGTTAAATATAACATCATTCCGGCATCGCCAGATGGCCCAACACATGGCAGCCACCCCAACCAAGATCACACCTCTAAGCCTCTTATACTGATTATGAAGCCAAGTGCCAAACATATGGCTGATAGATCTTGGTTGAGTTAAATTTGTAGCAAAGGAGATAATTCTCCAAATTATTTTGGTAAAGGGGCAATCTATGAATAATTGTTGGATAGTCTCATTCATATTACAACAGATACATTTCTGGCTCTCTTTCCAATTCTTCTTAGCGAGGTTGTCTTTGGTTAGGACAACACCCTTTTGTAGGAACCAAAGAAAGATTTTAATCTTGAGGGGAATTTTTATTTTCCAGAGAGTTCTATGACGAAAAGGTGGTTGTGTATCAATGAGATGGAGATACAGCGAACGGACAGAAAATAATCCAGATGAACCACCCACCAATTGAGCATTAGAAATCTGTGCTACTAAATTTAGCCATTGTAAAAGTTTATTGTCCACCAGAGCCCTATGAAAAGAGATGTTTAGGGGACTAGAAGCCAACACCTTCGATACAGTTGCGTGGCGATCACGCACTATATTATAAAGAGAAGGGTATTTAACTTTTAGAGGCTTGTCTCCTACCCATGTATCATCCCAGAACCTCGTCTTGGTCCCATCTTTAATTTCAAAAGAACCTTTAGATAAGACCTCATCTTTGATGCGCATGAGGCCTCTCCAAAAATGTGAATCACTAGGTTTAGCTGTCACTTGGGTGAGGGTTTTCGATGTTAGATATTTATTCGTTAGAAGGGACTGCCACATGCCCTCTGTGTTAAGTAGATTTACCAGCCACTTTGCCAATAAGCATTTATTCTGCAGCTGTAAATCTAGGATTCCTAAACCCCCTTGGTCCTTAGGACGACATAAGATGTCCCATCTGGCAAGTCTATATTTATGTTTGTCACTAGATCCTTGCCAGAAGAATCTTGATCGGACATGATCAAGCTTTTTGAGTACTCCCTTAGGAATCTTGAAGAAGGACATCATAAACATAGGTAGACTGCTTAAGACAGAGTCGAGTAGAACTAATCTTCCCCCATAAGATAAGTATTTTGCTTTCCAGCAAGAGAGTTTCTGTTGGAATCGTTCATCAACCTTTCTCCATTCAGAATTCAGGAGTTGTCTATGGTGCATTGGAATTCCTAGATATCTGAAAGGATATTCCCCTGCATTACATCCAAAGAGAGTAGTATAATAAGGTTCCATCTCTTTGGCTGCCCCATAGCAGAAAATTTCACTCTTGTGGAAATTGATTTTAAACCCAGATAATTGTTCAAAGGCACATAGCAAGAGTTTTAAATTCTTTGCTTGTTCTGGATCGTGGTCCATAAAGATAATGGTGTCATCTGCATATTGTAGGATCGACAGACCATCATCAATAAGGTGGGGGATGACTCCTCTTATTTGACCATCGGCTTTTGCTCTATTGATAAGAAGAGCTAGCATATCAGCGACGATGTTAAATAAGATTGGCGACATAGGATCTCCCTGCCTAAGTCCTCGTTTGGTTTGGAAGTAGGGGCCAATATCGTCATTGACTTTGATCCCCACACTTCCCCCAGTTACCAAACTCTCAACCCACCTACACCACTTGGGGGAGAAGCCTTTCATGCGTAAAGTCTGTTGTAGGAAAGACCATTTCACTTTAACATATGCCTTTTCGAAGTCAATTTTGAAAATGACCCAATCTCTTTTTTTGGTGAGTAACTCATGGACGGTTTCGTGTAAAATAACTACTCCTTCCATGATATTTCTGCCAGGCATGAAGGCAGTCTGTGTTGGGCTTACCACTGTTTTTGCAACCATATTCAGTCTGTTTGTACCCACTTTAGTAAAGATTTTGAAGCTCACATTGAGGACACAAATTGGTCTATATTGCTGAATTTTTGTAGCATTTTGAATTTTTGGGATTAAGGTAATGATTCCAAAATTTAGGCTGAAGAGATCAAGTGCCTCCCTATGGAGATCTGCAAAGAGGCTTAAAAGATCCTCTTTAATAATTCCCCAAAACACCTGATAGAATTCCGCAGAAAATCCATCCGGTCCTAGAGCTTTATTATGTTCCATTTGGAAGATTGCATCTCTCACCTCAGATTCGGTGAACGGACTAATTAGAATATCATTTTGTTCCGGAGAAACTTGGGGAATATCGAGATTATGATCTTCCACAAGTGTGATCTCAGAGCTTTCAGGTGGCCCAAAGAGGTTCTTGTAATATCTTGTAATATGGCTTTTAAGGGACTCATCTCCAACTACAGTCCCTTGATTATTTTCAAGTTTGTAGATATGTTGTCTACGGTGTTTTCCATTAGCCACGAGATGGAAGAACCGAGTGTTAGCATCCCCCTCCAAGAGAGTTTTAACTTTGGCACGCTCATACCATTTCAGTTCCTCCTCTCTCAGAAGACTAACTAATCGCTCTTTTAGATAGTGTTTAAAATTGATTTCTTGATCAGATAGTTGAGTACACTCAGCTTTCTTATCAAGAGCCTCTAAACGAGCTAGCAGTGTCTTTTTTTCTTTCTTGTAGGACCCTGTAGTGTGTTTAGCCCAGCCTCTAAGATGTTGCCTGAGCCTGCGGATTTTGAACTGCCAACGTTCAAGCGATGTCGACCCCAAGCATGGAGATTGCCAGATATTTGTAACCATGTCATAAAATCCATCCCACAACAACCATCCCCTTTCAAATTTAAAAGGACGAGTATTGGTCTGGTGAGTCGAAGCTCCAGTGTTAAGCACAAGGGGAGTATGGTCGGAAATATTTCTATCTCTAGGTTCGACTGTCGACAACGGGAACTGATTTTCCCATTCAGTGCTGACAAGGACTCTATCTAACTTTTCGAAAGTTGGATTATCCCCTGGCGCCGCCCAAGTATACTGGCGGCCTGACATCACGATCTCTTTTATATCTAGAGATTCGATGACAGCATTGAAAAGATTAGACCATTTTGAGTCGAAATCCCCTGAACTCTTGTCCTCTGGAGCTCGCATTATATTGAAATCCCCCCTATTATATACAGAAGAGTTTGTTTAGAGCAAGTGTTGGCGAGTTCGACCAGAAAGGCATCTTTGTTTTGGAGTTGAGCAGGCCCATATATTGTGTATAATATAAACTTGAAGTCATTTGATTTGTATCTTAGGGTGAATTTTATATAAAAATCACCCTCATCAATGGCTCTAATGTCGAAAATATTAAGGTCCACACCTAGAAGCATGCCTCCTGATCTACCATGGGGCGCCATGGTGTGCCAAAGAAAATCATGTCCACCACAAAGATTTTTGAGGATATGATCTGGAAAAGAATCCCTCCCCGTCTCGGAGAGAGCAATAAAATTAATTTGCTCTTCCTTAACTAACTCCGCCAAGAACCTATGTTTAGCCAAGTCTGCAAGACCTCTGCTATTCCAGAAGACACCCTTCATTTTAGAATAATTTTAGAAGGGGTCTTTGGCTTTTTAGGCAGTTTGCCCTTGCCAATTTTTTTGGCATTATTATATTTTTTCTTCCGACGGAGAGGAGAAAGATCTATGATTTGATCGTTCTCCGTGTCTAGCATATTCTCATTTAGATTACCACAAGCGTGGCTGAGAACTGCCTCAAGTCTATCTTCCCTCTCAACATCACTGTCTATGCTGGAGCACCTAGGTTTAGGACAACTCTTCTTTTGATTAGCACAAAGAACTAACCTGTCTACCTCAAGATTTTTAATGACTACAACATCTGAGGAGCCTAGGTTGATGCCTACCCTACCAAGGTTTGAAATAATTTTTGAAGCTGGGAAGGTAGTAAAAGAATTACCTGGGTATTCGAGGTTCTTCTTCGCCGTCAACCCTTCTGCCTTGTGTAGGGTGTGGATGTCCGCCAGCGCTGCGATCCTGGCACTTCGACGTAGCTCTTTGATAGGAGCTACAGCAAGTGCAGGCTTAAATAGCCCCGCATTCAGCGGTGAGGTAGCGCCAATGTCCAGCGGCGAGGTAGTCCCGTTAGCAGGCTGAGCTGCACCACTAGCGGCCTGTGACTTGGGCGTTGGTCCGGTACCTTCCCCCTCTGGCTGCGCGTTAGAGAGCTCAGCGTCCCTAGCCGCAGGGTATGGTTCCCCTTCGGCCATGTACATCGCCACTGCCCGTGGCGAGGCCGAGTGTCCTTCCTGTGCAACAGGAGGGTCATGTGGCACAATACACCCTTCGCTGCTCCCGGTGGACGACGTGATGAAGACCTCCTCCATGAGGTCGTGCGCCGTGTGGTGGGGGGCGAGGGGTGAGGTGGATCCCCCCACCATCGGCGAAGTCTCGGACGGGGCAATGCCTCCCGTGGGCAAGACCAGTGCCGAAGCACTGTCCATGTCCGCCAGAGGATCAGCCAGCGTCGGGAGGGGGGGCGAAGGCGGTGTAGAGCCCCCCATGTCTTTGTCCACCGCGCCGAAAAAAGTGCCAGTGCCGGGGGAAGCCTCCCTGGCCAAGATCTCCACCGTTGGTGCCATCAACAAAGAAGAAGAGTGAATTTTGTTAGGAGAATCCACTAATATATTATAGGTTGCCAGTTCTTCTTCTGTCAGTGGAGAATAAGGCCTCCTTTGAGATCCAACATCTGACTCAAGCATTACTTTAATACTAAGCTCAGTGAGAAGTTGTTCACAGGCCAGGTCTACACTTTTGTTCACCAAGGAGCGAGGCTTGCTTGTGAGGGGGGCAATTCTGAGAAGTTTCAGGAGCCTTATTAGAAGTGCCATTATTATCTTGAGAAGGGTTAGGATCCTCCGCATCCTTCATTGCACGGTCTCCATCAGCCTGTTTATCATCGTCCCCTAATAAGTCATCATCCTCTGGATCAGAAACATCAACCTGTGGAGCTTCATCAGGCTTAAAATAAAGGCGGTAGATACCACAACCGGCACAAACATCGGCCATCTTAGGAATTTTCTTAGCATCCATTACCGCCACTAGGATCCGTACCTGACCAGTTGCCCGAAGATGTATCATATCCACCTTTTGAGTGGCCCCGACGATGGAACCAACTGCCCACAGAGGAAGAAAAGCTCGGAGTACCCTGGGCACTCTTGTGACTGTCACCCAGATTTGTTCCAGTATCCTAATGGGCTGCACATCATCTACAAATTTATCAAAAACAATTGTACCTTCTTTGTTCTTCGTGGTGATAGTACGGATAGCAACCATGCGTTCCAGCTCCTCCATGCTAGGGAACGGTACAACAAAAGAATTATCCCCTTGTCATTGGACGTCCCACTCCCAGCGTACTGGAATAATCCTTGCTAGCTCCGCCTGCAATAACTGAGCAGAAACCTCACCCGCTTCCACTGTGATGAGAGCTGTGACTGTCGACTGAATATTGTGCACTATCTGATTGTTTCTTGCGGTCTGAATCTGAAAGAAACCCAGCCCATCCTCAGCGGCGCCACAGTAAGCGACCGTTGGTTTGGGACCTCGCAGCAGTGGGCATTGGTTGGTGTAGTGCTCTTCTGTGCATATAGAGCACTCCAACTTCACAGGCAGGTCTTTACGCTTCCTCTTATTGACTTGCATGTCTTCTGCATCGGCCTTGTTGCCGCCGCGGACACGGCCCGCTCCCATGGGGTCGGCAGCAGGATAGATGTGTGTGTCCTCGACAACCTCAATATCGCCCGTGCCAGCCTGTTGATCGGTTCCCGAGGACGGCCAAAGGTAACCCCGACCGCGACCCCGGGCTCCTGCGCCGGCACCGACTGGTGGAGGACCATGACTCCCAGCTGGCGGCAGCCCTCCACGTCCACCGCGTCCGCGATCCCGATCACGATCACGATCGCGGCCATGATCCTCGCGACCCCGTCCAATGGCGTCGTTGGCATGGCCCCGTCCGCGACCACGGCGGCGATCCGACGGAGCACTGCGGCTTGGAGCACCTCGGTTTCCTTTCCTCCCCACTTCACCCCCCGCCATGAGAACGTCTCGGTAGGAGGGTCTTTGTGCGGCGGCTGCGATCGCGAGTGTAGGGTTGACCAGGCGTCGAGTAGGTCCTCGCAGACGCTTGGCCGATGATTTGGTCGAAACCGTGATAGGGCCTGATGTTGGTAAATTGGTCCCGGTCCGGTCTAGCCCAGTTCGGTCGCGCCGATCCGATCCGGTCCGGTTGGCCACGGTGACACTCGGTCGACAATTCAAATTTTCGAACCCCGTCCGATGCGGATCGCGGTAGCGCCGATGTTAGAGTCCATGATGCATCGCCGGTCGGAGGTAATCTCCGAGGGTGGTGGACGGTGTGATACGTGGAGGAGGCAGCGGGGCCTTCCAGATGTTTTTCCATGGCGGCTTGAAACTCCGAGGAGCGGGAGGCGGTTCTGTGATGGTCTTGCCGCTGTCGACGCCGGCGTCGGTGTCCATCGCTGCTCGGAGCCTGTCGACGACGTCCTGGTGGCCCTGGCGCGCGCGGTCCGCGGCCGACGCGGCGTGCCTGTCGAACTCCGCATCCACCCCCATGGTTCGGCCAGTGCCGCGGCCTGGCGGCCGGCGGCTGAAGGTCTGGAACCTATTTCAGTGGCGTGGAACACCGAGCTCCTCACCAGCTTGCGTTCGTGGCGGGGAGACGGTGGCCGGCGGCCGGCTAACTGCACGCTACAAATTTCTGATATGATATGATGTTGTTTCTTGAGGAGATCACCGAGAGGGAGAAGTCACGACAGACAGAATCACAGTGCATACAGGATAAATCTTTAGTCAGTTGGAGATTAATTATTATATATGTATATATTAACTAATAATTGCAAGCTCGACGACGTGATTCAGTTTGCTGGTCGGTCTTGATGCCCGGCCCATATATTCGCATTCGGTCTTCGTCATCGTCGTCGCGGCGATGACAAACAGATTCTATCCTATCGACACATCATTGCAAGGTGAAATCTTTGCATACACTTGTCTGAGGCCCGTGAGGCGTCGTTGGGTGCACGCGAACTCCAGTAGCTGATGAGACCATTCCCAAGTGTGTATATATATATATATATATATATATATACAAGTGCTATTCTACACCCTAGGTGTAGAATACTATTCTACACCAAACTGTTATACTGAACAAAATTCAGTATCGTTCAGTACTCGTGTTTAAGTATTGTTCAGTATTTCGTGGTCCTGTTAGACAAGATGATACTGAATGTTGTTTACTGAGCAATACTGGAGAACCTTCAGTATCATCCCGTCCAACACTCAGGACCACGAAATACTGAACAATACTGAATCACGAATACTGAACGATACTAAATTTTGCTCAGTATAACAGTCCGGTGTAGAATAGTATTCTACACCTAGGGTGTAGAATAGTATTCTACACCTAGGGTGTAGAATATATATATATATATATATTGTGTGTGTGTGTGTGTGTGTGTGACATGTGACATTTTGCTGACTTATTGGCATATAGTATGGAAAGAAAGAGAAGTAGAGAGCACAACTTAGGCTCCATATCAAGACTAAAAACCATCCTGACATTTTAGGTTTAGTCTTAGTGTTTTTTTAAAATGAATTCATTTTTTTTGACGCAAACACAAATAAATTATTTGCTCCAAGTGACAAAAAGGAAACAATAAAAAGGATGCAATGAATGTATTCTTCTACGTAGTAGTATACTCCCTCCGTACATGAAAGAATCAATCTCTAGAGTTGTCCTAAGTCAAACTTTTTAAACTTTGAGCACATTTCTAGAAAAAGATGCTAAAATTTATGATATCAAATTAGTACCATTAGATTCATCATAGAATATATTTTCATATGATGTGCATTTTATGTTATAAATGTTGTTACTTTTTTTATAAAGTTAGTCAAACTTAAAAAAAAAGTTTAACTGGCACAGATTCTAGGAATTGATTCTTCCGTGGACGGAGGGAGTATATAAAACATAACAGAATACGTGTGTTCGCCAGTCACCACGCTGAATACTCCACAAACATAATTGGAGGGGCTCGCAGAATTACATACATCAAGTAGTACATACTTAATGCACACAAGCGCCAATAGCAATGTAAATGTAAACATTACAAAACACTAGTACTAAATCTAGAGCAAGTGATAAAGTGGCCTATAACTTATTTAAGAAATAATTCTAGTACTATTACTAATCTCCTAATCTTCTCTTAAGTGCATATGGTGGCTACAAGAGAATGGGATGAGCCTCAACTCAGGTATAGTTTCAGCAAGCTCTAACACCCTTCAAATGGTACATATAACCCCATACCAACGAACTTGTTGTTGGGATCTACAATGAGCATCAGATAGCTCTGGTGACCATACTAGAGAACAATGCTCTGCCACATGGACTAGCTGTTGCTGACTATTGGAAGTGCATCACTTTGGTGGTTTTCGGTGTGCCATCTAAGAATCCTGATGCACTATCAAGAGGACTGGATCTTCTCTAGAATACCGCACCTCAAAACTCTAATAAGCTTCTCCACCGTGCTTCTATATGCCTTTGGAGTATAACTCCAGTGTCCACTCTGGTGACCACACTAGAAGGATGCCTCTGGGCTTCTTCAACTCAGCCTCGAACTGAGTCCACTTGGAATCTTTGGTACTCGATATAGCTTCGATGACATAGGAAAGTTCATGTGCACCTCCCTCAGTGATATTATTATTTCTTCGTGTCCATTTTGTCCAGGCTTTACTTTGATGTCGTGAGCTTCCTGCTTGTCTTCTAGGCTCTTCATGGTTGCTCATCAGTCTTATTTTAAGGTGTACATTGCTTGACCTCCATCTTATCTCAAGTTCATCCTTGCATTCCTAGGATGAAAATATCTTGTATACTAGCAAACATTGTTACTCTTAATTATTGTAACATTGTATACTAGTAAACATTGTTAGTCTTAATGGCTATGTTGTTTTTTTGGAATCATTGGTTATGCTCTTATTTAACCAGAAAAATCACTAAGCCTTTGCTAGAGCAAACATTGTTAGTCTTAATGGCTATGTTGTTTTTTGGAATCATTAGTTATGTTGTTATTTAACCAGAAAAATCACTAAGCCTTTGCTAGAGCACATGGATGTTTCTTACACATTGCCAGTTATTAGCTTGATGCCTTGTTCTTTCCTATTTTGACATTTCCTGCTTAATTTTAGCGGTGACATGGTTTTCAAAATTGGGGGTCTTGATTTAAGCTTAATTAAATCAAGAGATCTCTCTCCATTTCAAATTTACCATTTAGTTTTGTTACTATTATCTTTTGTATTTGATGTTTGACTTGCCTCTACATATTTCAAGTATGTTGTTTCGATAACTCAGTCAAGTTCTCACTTACCCGGATGCAGAGGTGGGTAGAGAAGTCACGCTATATATGTTAATCTTTTCTTACTGGGAGATGTGTGGTTTGTTCTCATGGTCACTAGCTATTTCAATAAGCTCGAGTTGATAGATTCTTCTAGTTGCCAGTGCAGCCTCTTGATGCCCTATTGTTCGTATTAAGTCATAGCATAGCCCAAAAAGTTTGACCTGAACAAATCAAACTAAATTGAGTGTATATTACAAAAATTATATTTCCAGCCTTAATAATATCATTAAAATTATATTGTGCATTGACCAATGAGCACGAACAGTCAGCTGAGTGGCTATACGTGAATTCTCCTCTATAGTCATCGTCGTCGTTAGTATTATATTTTAAGCCTATCCATCCACCAAGGTAGATTCTTTGTACTTATAGTTTATCTATCCATTCCAAGGTGGATTCCTTATACTTCTACCCTATCCATCCATTCCAAGGTGATTCTTTACACTTGTCTAATTGAGGCTCTCAATCCCATTTAAATACTAAGAACCTGTTTGGCAGAGCTCTACTTCTAGCTTCGAGCGGATCATTAGGATTCCTACCAAACTATTAAAGCACAACTACATAGATTTTGATGGAAAGATTGGCAAGAATCACTTCTTCATTTATACTATGAGCGTGGGGCTAAAAAATCACACCCCCACTACTCTACATTCGATCCCTATCAAAATCACTTCAGAATCACTTCTCAACTACTCCCCTACTAGAACCACTCCACTATAGAATCAAGAAGTGGACCTCAAGAATCAAGGAGTGCAACTCACTAGCATAGAAACCTTTTATAGAGGTGGGCATAAATCCTTTCAAGGGGAATCTTGAGCCCCACCTCTATCATATGGCCTGTGTAATTTAAAGAGTGACAAATAAAGGTATCTCAAAAATAGATTTAAAAAGTTCAAAACAAAAGTGCATTAGCTCCATGGGCAGCCGCTTCTACCCCTAGTCGTAGCCGCTTCTACTCTTAGCTCTTGCAACCAACAACATCAACTGCCTCGACTTGAACCTAGCATGTAGACCTCACTGGAGTCATGGTCATGAATCGACACACTTTTGGTGCCAAGTCCATTCTCAAAGCCAGAACAAGGGTAGAGCACGCTTGTGGATCTCATCGAAGTTGCCATAAACCTAGCATTGTGATGTCCTGTCCTTGTCATGGATCCCACATGTCCTGGCATTTGAAGATGACATGATGCGTGGGTTGACAAAGTTGGGGACAAGCTTGCCAAAATCTGTGGCGGCGTGGCTCAGAGCTATAGATCAGCGCAGGGTCAAAAGGGAGACGAGGAAGGGGCTTGGATGGAAAGGGAGATGAACCTAAGAGGGGAGAGGAGGGGGCTAATGGATAGATTGGGTGGAGGGGAGGGAAGGGGAGCAGAGAGAGAAAACTGCAAAGGATGAGGAGTTGAGATGCAAGAGATTAGGGTTCAAATTATGTGTGCCTCTATTTTTAACTAGGCTTGGTGGACCTTTGGTTGTGTGGGGGCCAACCATTTTTAAAGAGGCAGTCGTTGCAATGGACCACCTTTGAAAATTTATTTTTGAGAGGCAGGGATATCATTTGAACGTCTTAGTTCTAAAATATCTTGTCTCCTAAAATCACTTTAAAGAGGCGGTCATACATAAGTGTCACCTCTTAAAATAAAAGTCTATATCTTGATCTACAATCATTTTTTAGTAGTGACTCTACCAAACTGGTCCCAAAGCTAGCTTAAATGCACTTGGATCATAAGTTGTAAGGAAAAAAAGTCATTAAGAAACCAATGTACTTAAAATTGCTTGCTTTTGCGGTAAATAACTGGCAATAACTGAAGCTTCTCAAAATGTCTTCTTTTATTCATTAATCATCTGTTTTAAAATTAAATTAGCACAAAAGCCAGTAGAAGCCAAAACAAAAAGGAGCCTAAACTCTAGTGCCATAAGTAAATTAATCAAACCCGTCCATCCACGTCTGGCATTAAACTAAACGTAGCACAGTTAGTTTGATTAATTCTTTATGATAAAATCTATGCACCCATGATTAAGTTCCTAAACTCAGCATCAGTGGCTATATTGTTTGTATATTTATTACATGATTAAAAGTTTACTTCCTGTGGTTGGTGATGCGGCCGTCCTATGACAGCACAATCTGAAGATTTGTGGATCAAATCTGTCACATATGTGCTCACAGTAGCGGAGTATCGTGCTTGCATTATTCATGTGTGTATATGCGAGCGTACCTGTCTATATATATATACCATGTTTAAAAAAAAAGTGATGATCTATATGCCGGTGAGTCGCTGCATGTGATGGGCCATGCCCAAAAGTCAGTAAGATTACACGTGTGTGGATATAGAGGCTCGATTTCTATCCATTATCTATATATATATATAAAAGTTAGATTACCCTGCTGCCCTCCTCGCCTATATATAGCTCGCCAGTCCGTCTTCCATGGCACACAACAATTAGTATCTGCAGCTCCATCTTCTTCCTGGAAGGTAAGAAAACACCTGTCATCTCTCTCAACCCATCGGTATGCCTCAATCGTCTCTGGCTCACTGGTCTATGGGACTATGGATCAATTTATCTCTCAACGACTCAACATGTAGCAAATATACTATAAATAAAACCATGCATGCACAATAATCCTTAGCTTTCAATATCTTCATCCTCTCGTTCCATGCATGCATGGTTTTATTTATCTATTTTTTTCCTTCTTATTAGATATTTTACTCCTATTATATATCCTATATAATATGATGATCCATATGCATGCATGAAAAGGTGACAGAAGAAATTGAAGCTAAGGATTATAAGGATGGAAATGGTGCTCCAAATGGGAACTCGCAATTCTTCTCTAGTCTAATTTAATGAACTAAACAGATAATTCTTTCTCTTATTTTTTTCATTTAATTTATTTAGCTAAACTAAAGAAGAACCACGGGTATCTATTTGGAGGATCATCACCACGCATGCACATTGATTTAGTTATCATCATTTAATTATCATCATATGCTTTAGTGGTTGGTTGCATCTCTAACTTGGCCAGATAGAGATCCAGATCAGCGGAGAGAGGGAGATGGCTTCGCACAATAACAATAAGGATGCCAACATCTACCACGCACCAGTCGGTGGCAATGGCTATGGTGGCACTGTCAACATGGGCCCTACGGCACCAGCACCGGCCAAGCCGGAATCACCAGTGGTGACGCAGCATGCCGAACAATACACCTCGTCATACACCGCTTACCCTGCACCTCACCGCCGTCCTCCGGCGCCATACATGCGCCCTCAAAAGCCGCCGCCGCCGCCGCCGGCGTACTATGGTGGTGGTTGGTACTGGGGCGAAGCTGTTGGGGAATACGGCGGCGGTGGATACTACGGGTACCGACCTCCACAACCGCTGCCGTACGGTGGTGGTGGGTATGGGTATTGCCCTCCGTCTGAGTTCGGTTGGGGAGCCGGCGGTGGTGGCTACAGCTACTACGATGGCGGTTATGGAGGCGGCGGCGGCTACGGAGGTGGTGGTGGCGGTGGCTATGGAAGGCCACCACCACACATGAGCACGGGGTGGCTAGCGGCCGCCGGAGCTGCTGCTTATGGAGTCTACCAGCACCACATGCGCAAACACCACCAGGGACATGGACATGGACATGGACATGGTGGAGATGGCTGCAGCTGTGGTGCCATGCGCGGGGAGTTCGAGCACGAACACCACACCAAGTTTAAGCATTCTTCCACTGCTGCTCACCACGATGGCAAGTGCTGCAGTGAGAATGATGGGCCGCACGTCACGGTACTGGCGGAGACGAAGCGAGCTACCGAGGTCGTCCAAGCTTAATTAGTGTACTCTCATGTCTCGTCGTCAATGCAAGATCAGATGATGGATGCCCTACTAGCTTGTACGTACGTACGTACTGAATAAACTCTCTCCCATGTTTCAGTTATATGATGATATATGAAATATATTGTATCCGCTGCTTTGCTCTGGTGGTGTATGTAGGCGCCGGCTTCCCTTTCAGGACTAATAACTACACTGGTCCATATCCTAGCTTGTTAATTATGGAATAAAGTTAAAGCTTGTGCCTTCGCCATGTATATGTTTTTTTTTTGTATTCTGATGTACCTCTATATATCTTGCATATTGCATTATATATATATATATATATATATATATATATACAAGTGCTATTCTACACCCTAGGTGTAGAATACTATTCTACACCAAACTGTTATACTGAGTAGAATTCAGCATCATTCAGTATCCGTGTTTCGGTATTGTTCGGTATTTTGTGGTCTTGAGTGTAGTATTAGATGATACTGAACACGTTTCAGTACCGCTCAGTATTTTTTGTACTCAGATTTGGCCTGCGGTGTAGAATAATATTCTACACCTCTCTCTCTCTCTCTCTCTATATATATATATATATATATATATATATAGCTGAAAAAGCAAAAATTGTCTCTGTGTCTGAAAATACATAATGAATTTCGTAGATGGTCGGTCTTTTTAAAGGGATATATGATCCAAGAAAACAATTATATGTGTAATAGATTTACACAGGGGCAAACCTCTTAAAAGACCCACCTTTGGAAATAAGACTAGAAGTCGTCCAACCCATTTCTAAACCATACAAACTCATTGCTATAGATCGAGCGTTGGTGTAACGGATCCATAGGTCGGTGGCTCAAGATGGCAATAGTGGTAGCATAATGGCGGTGTGGCAAGATGGGGAAGTCCCCGTTCTCGCAGGTGAAAGTACCTACATGTGATGTGTGGGCTCTATTTTCCAGATGTCAAGTGATATCAATGTTGTCCTTAATTAGTAACGACACCCGAACGATAAGCTCATCGCCCTTCTGACCCTAGAGCCGGCGAGCTATACGGTGAGGTCAGCTGGGTCCAAAGTGATAAACTTGGCCCCCTTCTCCTAGAAAAGTGAAAACTTTTCGTAGCACTTTCGTTTGTTTGTGACAAATATTATCCAATTATGGACTAACTAGAATTAAAAGATTTATCTCATGATTTACAGCTAAACTGTGTAATTAGTTTTTGTTTTTATCTATATTTAATGTTTCATGCATGTGCCACAAGATTCGATGTGACGAAGAATCTTTTGAAAACTTTTTGGTTTTCGGAGTAAACTAAACAAGGCCCAGAACAACCCACTGTTGCCAAGGCTTGTCTTGGAGCAGAGCAGATCCAGTGTGGACTGAGGCACTGTACCCCAAGCAACTCCACGAATCAATACTCTCCCATCAATAACCCTACCCTCTGCAGCATCTCGAGACGAGGACTTGACGGTGTTCCTAGAGTAGATGTGGCACGTGTACCGTACAATGGTGCCAATGTGGGGAGAGAAGGCCCTGGAGGGACTTGCGGCTAGCACAATTTTTATGGGCTTTAATTTGAAAAGGTATTTGCAGAGGTGGCGAGTGAATCTATCTCTATTAATATTCGATTAATTAATAATAGTGGCCCTAGGTCAGATGATCCGCACCTCATCCTTTTGTGGTTCATTTTTTACTACCTTTATGACCTTCTTTTAATTTGTAGTAGGGTGAGGCCATTTGCTCTTGATTCTCTCCTCCTCTCTGCTTGCCCTCACTCACTCTCTTCCCTTTGTTGGAGATAACACAATGGATTTCCTTCGAGATTGGAGGCATGGGTTAGCTAGGATGGAGGACTGACTAGAGACTTGGATCCCCGAGGACAAAGGGCTGGAGGCGTAGGGTCTGTGAGCATGGATGTGGGCCTTGGCAATAGGCACAACAGGCACGGTGGCAAGCCTCAACAATAGGCATGAATGTTGGCCTCAACAGCAGGCTGGGTGCCGACACTACATGAAAAACTTACTAAGAGAGCGTCCTCCCACAGTGTAGGGGCGGTTAACATTTGAACCGCCTCTCTGTAGGGGCGGCTGGTGCCCCTACAGTGGTCTGTAGCATAAGTGGTCAGCCCACTCTTCTTCTCCCCAAGCCACTCACTTCCACTCGCAAAAAAAAAAGTTTGGGAGGCCTTGGGCACCTCCCTAAAATCACTCTAGTAAGGGGGGAGGTTTTGAACTTAAATCCTTTGGTGGTGAGCTTGTTTAAGGTAAGAAACTGCTATTCCCACCCTCTAATCCAAATTTTATTGGTTGGTTAGTGAGCAATTTATATTTTGGTTTTCTCTCTCTTCCATGGAGCTTTGTGTTGACCAAATTAGAGCTTATCTATGATGCTATTAGTGTAGAATAGGTAGAGACACCACCTTGCACCATCAATCAGGTGATATAGCTTGTAGTTTCATGTATGGAGAGAAAAGGCATTCTAGATTAATTACGATGATGACTGTTTTTTAATCTATTTTTAAATACAGAGTATTATAACGCACATGTGACCTATCGATGTAGATGTGATTTCTACATACGGGTAGGATGACGTTACGGATTGACCTATGTTGGTCTGATTTTCAGAGGTTGCCTTTTTCTGCTGTCTCTACAAGGCATCTCTACAAATTTCTTTTGCTTGTCTGGGGAAAGTGAAAACATAGTAGTGGGACTATATATATATATATTTTTGTTGGTGTATCCAATGCGGCTACTATATACTATGATATGAGCACCAAAAACTTAAATAAAGAACGCAATAATTAGCTCAAGAAACAATCATACGGGTACTGATGCGGCCGTTAAAAAAATCCCTTGTGCATTATTAACGCTGACATTCAGTACGTATTGATTATTTCTTTTCCTATTTTTTACTACTCTCTCGGTCCTCAAATACAATATATTCAAACAATTTTAAGACAAGTTTGGCAAAAGTCTAATTTTTCCTCATTGATTAGTTAATTTGGTTGTCAAGTTGTTTGATTTTCTAGTAACACATAATTTAAAAAAGACGTGTAGGCATATCATTGATTTCTATTACCAATTATAAGACTCGTTTTGTGTAAGATGACACTTAAAAGGAATGGAGGGATGGGGTTTAAAAGGTCGATAACATTTATCTTGGACAGCATGAGGAGCGAGGGTGAGATGGGAGAGTTTTTTTTTTTGGCTCTTTGATTGATGTTAAGTACACAGTACTCCCCCTCTATCCCAAATTATAAGATATTTCAAGAATCTTGGAAAGTCAAAGCCTCTTATGTTTGACCAAAATTATAGAAAAAATTACAAAAATTTATGACATCAAATAGATATACTATGGAAATATAATTAATGAAGAACCTAATAATACTTAATTGGTATCATAAATGTTGTTATCTTATCATATAAATTTGGTCAAACTTAAGATACTTTGACTCTCCAAGATTCTTGGAATGATTTATAATTTAGAGGAAGTAGATCATAAAAAGGGGCACATCACCAAGTTACAAACAAGTCCGTGGAAGAGAAGAAATGACAAGAAAAATATATTCAGACATAGAGAGCAGCATCGATGTGCTCTCAGGCCAGTCTCAATGCATAGTTCTATGGTACAGTTACCAAGACTATAAACTAGGTAACCGAGCCATATGAGTTTGATAGGGATGAAACTTCTCTCTCATTTGATGAAACTCCTTCATTTAATGAACATATCAAGTCAGCAATTTTGCTTATGTGGCACTCTATTTAATGTGCATGACATTCTCATAAAACACACTACTACAAATAAACTTTACCGTGGCGGGCAAAAACGATTTCCGAGGCAGGCAACTAAAACGCCTCGGATGGAAGGTCACGGTTAATGAGACCTTTTTCGAGGCGGTTTGGTGCCCGCCTCGGTAAATCGAATAAAAAACAAAAAAGCGAAAAAGCCCATAGCCCAACTGGGCCTGGATTTGGGCCTCGCCGCCGATGCTTCTACCCACTGTCGCCGCCAGGGGGAGCTGCTGCCACTGTGGATCCATGCGTCCACCGTGGATCCATGCGTCCACCGTGGATCCGGCCACCGTGGCCATGGATCCGACCACCGCGCCGAGGTGCGGATCCGACCACCACGAGCAGATCTAGTGACCTCCCCCATGGATCCGGCCACCATGGATGCTGATACGCTTGGAGAAGCCGTTGAAGGAGCTCAGATCCGTGACGTTGGAGACGATGGGGCGCTGCATCGTTGCCTGAACGGGGAGAGGGAGAGGCCACGCCGCTGCTGGCCATGGGGTAGAGGGAGGAGCGCCGCTCCGCTGCCTACTCACTGGGAGAGGGAGGGTCTGAGAGGAAGATAGGGGAGGGGGAGGGGGAGGGGAGGGGAGGGGAGGGCGATGGGAAGGGGAGAGGGTGACGAGCTGGGAAGAGAGCGTTGGGCCTGGTGAGAGGGCGTCGAGCCTGGGGAGCGACGGGGGATGGAGACAGGGGCGTCGGGCGAGTGACGGCTGAGTGAGGGAGAGATATATGAATCCAACTCTAATTCCTCGTGCATATATATATATACCCGATAGCATATTTAATATGGGCTTTTGTCTAGGCCTAGATAGTATTAACCAAGACGGGTCTTATAAAAGGGCCCGCCTCCAAAAATAGAGTATTTTTGAAGACGGGCCTTTTATAATGTCCACCTCGGTTAATAGATTTTGCGAGACGTTTATTTTTTAACCGCCACCGTAAATCCATTTTGCGAGGCGGTTTTTGTAACCGTCTCGGTTTATAAAAAATGACCACCTCGATTAATCGCAATTATTAACCGAGGTGGTTAAAGTTTCTGTCCGCCTCGGAGGCCTATCCAAAAGGTCTTGTAAAATCTTTTTTTTAGTAGTGACATGTATTGAGACTAGCCTCAAAAACCACCAGAAGCAACAAGAACCAACGCCACGAAGACCAACGCCACGACACATCTACATACGACTACAGGTGGCCAGGTGGGCCATATAGCCGGCGTAGACGAAACCGGCCGGTGACCTGAAAGCAGGAAGCAGAAAGGGCCGCCGGCGACCAATGCAAGAAACTCACCTCCTAATTAAACGCACATATATATAAAATAATCTCCAAGCAAGACCCGCTGAAGACGATAGAGCTAGGTGAGGTGCAAAGAGCGTCGTCGTCGTCGCCCAAGATGCTGAGGATCGGAGCATGCAAAAGAGCCGGCTCCGGCACTGGCTAAAATCAGTCTTGAAAGTTTTATTTCATAGAGTTATTTTAAACTTCGATCGAATTTCTAAAAAAAATATTAAGGTTTATAGTACCAAATTAGTATTATTACATAAAATATATTTTTATAAGATACTTATTTTATGTTGTAGATACTGATGTTTTTTTCTATAAAGTTGATCAAATTTAAAAAAGTTTGACTGACACGGATTTTAGGAATTAAAGTTTTAGAGAGAGAGTATATAGATTCCTCGCATATCGCAGTCACTATATATATATATATATATATATATGGAACTGTTGTCGTCAATGCAAGTCTAGCTAGGTCATCGATCGGTTATATACTTTAATTTCGTCCCCCCCACCGTCGTTGCAAGATTCGATTCTCGACTTCTAGTTACGTGAAACTAACGTACATGTGTAGTGACGTATCGGAACAAGAGTATGCATGGTCTTATACGCAAAGTCTTGAGCAGTCTGAACATGGACGTGTTGCGCGGTTACTTGTTCGGACGGAACCTTCATCAGATAATCTCTATAGTCAGATGTTCCCATACAGGACCGAGAAACACATTGGCATCGTAAAATCGCTTATTTTGACTGATGGGAGGCAGCACTACTGGCAGGGGGACTTCGAGTTGACGGTGAAAATGTCATTTTGACCAAGACGATTTCTGTAGTAGTGAATGGTTCCTCAGCTCTAAGGAGAAATCCCTAAGTCTAGCCGCCTTAACTGGTTGTACCTAACAATAATGGTGGCAATGTTGTTGCTCAATTTCTTGTTGAAAGGTTATCATACTATCCTATGGAGTTCCAAGAACCTCTGTACAGGGTGAACCCTTGGTCACATCTTTATTGGTTGGATGCATGGTAGCAAGTAGCAATATGAGAGAGCATATATGCATATTATTTCTTTCCTAGAGACATTTTTTTTTGGAGGGCCCTTAATTCCTCTCGTGGTTCAAGTGTTAGAACTGAAGATTATGTTACGTGTTGTAACTCATTGTAACATGATACAAGATATCATATCGTTAGTGTTTAATATATATATATATATAATCATAGGGTATGTGCGTGATCGAGAAACAGATAAAACTATTTTTTTTCGAATCGTGGGATATATCATAGTAAGTTTCTTGCTAAGATGCAACTTTAACTTCCGCTTGAAAAATATGATTATATAGTGACAACTATATATGTATGATCACTAACTTCATATACTCACGTCCAATTAGTTTCTCAAGACTAGTAGTGCCTCGTTCAGGTGGATTCAGGTCACACAGGTCTAACAGCGAGGCTAATCAGGCACTATAGGAAACGCGAGCTTTGCCTAGGGCCTGGCTTTGCCGAGAGCCAGGACACCCTCTCGGCAAAGATCCTTTGCCGACGGCCAGGCTCTCGGCAAAGATGGGCTCTAGGCAAAGGTCAGCTTTGCCTCTCGGCAAAGAAAAGCTCTCGCCAAAGGTACCACGCTACGAACGGCTGCCGTAGTCGTCACCTTTGCCGAAAGTCGCGCCGTTAGGCTCTCGGCAAAGAAGTGGACCTGTCGGAGGGGACTCGGAGCACTTTGGCACAGCGCCACCTCGCCACTGCACCGTCTCGCCACTGCACCGTCTCGCCACTGCGCCAGTAGCCTGTCTTCACCGCCACCTTAGGTATAATTAACCTCCCTCCCTTATCGTTGTCATACGTAGGTCGCGTAACCCAGTTAGGTGTCTCCCGTCCGAAAGAGATACTACCGTTGGTATGCGTGTCTGTGTATATTCGTCGGCCGTATCTGTTTTGGATTGTCCATGTTTTTTGGACAGCCTGTGGATGCGTAGATGGTTAGCTTCCATGTTTCGCTCCCGTCCGAGTCGGAGTTTCGGCAGCACCTCCCCGTTGTTCTCCGGATACACACTCTCCTTGCCAGGACGTGTATCTGGAGGACAGCGGGGAGGTGCTGCTGAAATTCTGACTCGGACGGGAGTAGAACATGGAAGCTAACCCGTCTACACATCCACGGGTGGGATTAGGACATATCTTTCACCTATTAGAAGGGAGGAACGTCATGTAGATGCAATTATTGGTTTTATTACTCGCTTACACATGTATATGACAGAGGATGGCTAACCGTGACTGGATGTACACGGGCTTTGAAAGTAAGAGTGCTGAATGGAAAAGGGGGGTGGAACATTTCGTGAATGAAGCATTTGACCCGGCTGTTGCTAAAGGGTCGAAACGGATATTTTGTCCCTGTAGTGCCTGTAAGAACTCAAAAAGAAAACTGCCTAGAGAGATGTGGAAAGATATTCACAAGAATGGATTTATGTCAAACTATACCCGCTGGACCTTGCATGGTGAGCGTGATCGTATGGCAGCGAAGGATGTGAGAGCACGCCTCGAGTATTTTGATGAAGATGCCGGGGTGACCGACATGATGGTAGACCTCAACGAGGCATGTGACAATGAAGGATCGGTGGAGGAGGATCCAGAGGAAACTGCAAAGGCGTTCTACTTGATGATGGATTCGGCACAAAAGCCCCTTCACGAGAATACAACAATGTCGCAACTCGATGGCATTGGACGCCTTTTAGCGTTGAAGTCACAGTTGCATACACCAACACTGCCGCCTACGAGAAGATGTCCGCGTACGCCACTGTAGCTCGCACGCGCCATGGGGATGACTTCGACCTGACCACCGAGCCACTGGACACGGACCTGCTCATGAGGACGGGAGGAGGGAAGCAGCATGGCCGGTACATGATTGCCCACAGCGCAATCAACCCGGCCACCGTACCCACGCTCCGCGAGGTTCGGCAGGGGAGCAGCTCGACCTCCGACGTCCCCATACGGCCTCGTCAGCCGAGCTCCGTGCAGCAGATGGCTGCGATGCAGACGGCGTTTCAGGTAACTACAGCTTAATCCATCGTCCATTAGTTTTACATATATACATCTTCTTTTGCATTGCTTAACCATTGCGGGTGTAATATTGCAGTCGCAGCTAGAGGAGTTGCGGGCCAGGCAGGTTGAGCTGCAGGAGGCTCATCAGCGAGAGCTGTCGGCCAGAGACGAGGCCCATCGGCGCCACATGGAGGCACAACAGCAGCACACGCAGCGTCAGATCTCGGACCTAGTCGGCTACTTCCAGTCTATCCAGAGCTCTACAGCGCCTCCGCTTCCTGCCTCGCTCTTCGCTCCACCCCCTGTTCCACCCCCTATTCCTGCCCCTGCAGGCAGTCCGGTGAGTATATATATGTTTGTCTATTGCTTTGGCTTGTGCGGCCGTCCTGCAGATACTAATGAGTTCGCTTCTATATTATGCAGCATCTGTCGTGGGGTTCGAACCCGACCCCCTTCTCCAGGCAGTGGGTGGCAGGTTACTCCTTATGGCCACCCAAGTACGCAGCACACGTGGCCTGGTGCCCATCCACAGCACGGCCACCTCGGGTTGTCCGGCATCCCTCCTCCGCGCCCCGGGTACTCGTACCCGTATCAGTCGGTGCCAGGACAGGCCATGTGGGCGCCGTGGGCAGGTGCGAGCTCTCCACACCCTGGGGGGCACTCACCCTGGTCGGCTTGGCCAGATGGGGGTTCAGGACACGACGGAGGCCACGACGACGACGGGTCGGAGTCACAGCACTAGGGGTGAGGCGCTAGCGACTTCGAGCAGTGATATTCATGTGGACTTGTGGTTTATGTTATGAACTTGTGGCTTATGTTATGAACTTATGGTTTATGTTGGACGTAATGTTAGATTTGTCATATCTATGTAGATTTGTGATATCGGTGGACTTCGATATGTTTCATGTGTGATATATATGTGGATTGTGATATAGACATGTGGATTTATGATATATATATATATGCATATGTGGTCGTGCATGTAAAAAACAGAGAAAAAACAAAAAACAAAACAAAATTCCCAGCTTTGCCGAGAGCCTGGATGGCTGGCACTCGGCAAAGATAGAAAGCTAGGGTTCAAAAGAACTACAACTTTGCCGAGAGCCTGGCTGACTGGCTCTCGGCCAAGGGGGTCTTTGCCGAGAGCCGTACAGGCAGGCTGTCGGCAAAGATTTTTAAAAAAAAATAAAAAATATCTTTGTCGAGAGCCTTCCTGCACGGCTCTCGACAAAGACCCCCTTTGCCGAGAGCCAGACAGCCAGGCTCTCGGCAAAAACTTTTTTTAAAAAAAATAAAAAATCTTTGCCGAGAGTCTGCCAGCAGGGCTCTCGGCAAAAACGACGTCAACATTGACGTTCCTCGACGGCGCCGTGGGTTTTGCCGAGGACATTTATGGCCTTCGGCAAAGTTTTTGCCGAGAGTCTACCACCTGGCTCTCGGCAAAAAATTTCTTTGCCGAGAGCTCCTTTGCCGAGAGCCACGTGGCAGGCTCTCGGCAAAGACTTTGCCGAAGGCTTTTAGGCCTTTGCCGAAAGCTGCCGGCTCTCGGCAAAGAAGGTGGGGATAGGCGAGACCGATTTGACGCTCGTTATTCACCTGAAACCCCCACAAACATCTCCTAGCTAGGAAGACCCGTGACCCGTCAGGATGGAGCATAACCATAATGTTCTAGAATCGGCAAAGGCCACATAAAATGTTGGTAAATTAGGGTTTATGGTTTTGGAGAGAATTTAATTACTACACTACTACATCTACCCCAACTTTGCTGTATCAACAGAGACACTCATATGATATCTACACGCTCTAGTGAGCATCTAACCTAATTTCCGCAACAAGCAAGCTGAGTTAGTGGTTATTATATATTCCTGTGTCTAAAATCAAGTCAATACAGCCTCTACTTGTATCATCAATTACTTCTTTAACGCGTTCTCTACGTTGCAAAAAGTTAATGGCAGCTTACATTCTCCCTCTGTCTTTACCCGGAGGTCACCGCACGAGATGCATGCTGCGCTAAAGATATGAAATCCCATTAATTTCGAGGTTGCTTCTTAAGCATGGAATAATTATGCTTGGTTTGTTGTTCACACATGCATATGGTTATGCTCCATCCTAAAGGTCGATCGATCGAGGTGTGTAGCAGTGTAGGTATACGTCTTCCGTTTACCCGTGGTCAGTGTAGGTCTTGATGCTGTATTAATATTTCGTCGTGGTCGGCGTCCTTCGTCGTCGCCGTATCATATTCTATACAGTCCATCCCTCACTTTGTCTACGGTTTGCCGCGTCGTGTCGATACACGCAAAACACAAATAGGGTGTTTGGTTCTACTAGTTCGTTGTCCTTTTCACTCCAGCTTCTTTTGTTTGTCTTAGGGAGTCAATCAACGCATAGGGACCCACAAGGCAGTTGCATTCAGACTAACTTGTCAATGCAATGACTCACCTACACCTGACTTAAAGTTAGAGAGAACAGGATTGTAGTTGCCAGACTCCCCTCGCCTATAAATAGCTAGCTAATTAATCTCCCTCCGCCATTACACTGCATAGTGGTTAATCGATCCCTCTCCTGGCTCGATCGGTATGTGTCTTAATTAATCCCTGTTTAAATAACTAGTAGATATATTTATATCTCTTTGTGCACATAGACTTTGTTCATTCCCTCGTATTTATAAATAGGAGTCATCGGTCTTTTTTTCCTTGTAATGCAATACATTGTATTTAAGCATGAAAAGCAAGTATATTTTTAGTTAATTTTCTTAGTAGTGCATAAAAGTAACTCCAAGAGCTTCTTTAAATCCTTCCTTTTTAATCGGAATAGAGATTTTGGTTCAAAAAATACTCTCCAATGATCTTTCAAGTTTCAGTTATATCTTTAGATATTGCTACTCCCTAGCTATTCCGGATCTCTCGTTGGTTAAAGATGGAGACCGGGTTTGCATTGGATCTCTAGGATGTATGTAAGATATAGAGAAGCTGTTGAGTGAAAATATATAGAGAGAGATGCAGGGGCAAACACTAAATGTTCACTATTTAGCCCCCCTTTTGTCCCCATCCTGGATCCGCCACTAGAGAGATGTGTCCCCATCTTGGATCCGCCACTGGAGAGATGTTTATTCAATTGTCCCTTCAAATAATGATTAAGAGAGTGAATTTAAGAAAAAATCTTGAAGATGCTCTAAGTCATTGTAATTAGGTATAACAATTATGAGTTAATAATGTAATGATAATAATGATGGTTATGATTTATAATTAAATACATATAGGCCTGGGGTATTCTCCTAATGGCAGCCGTGGCACTACTACACAAACAATTTGACATACGATTTTCGAGTATATGATGGTTCAATTAGCAAACCATTTCCTAGGAGCACTATAGCTAAGAACACTCCCAATGCTAGAAACTACATGTAGTTTCTATACATATTAATTTTTATAAACACTATATAGAAACTATGGTCCCAATGGATAGTTTCTATATAGAATATTTTTTTATCCAATCACATTCATATTCTCTCTCCATTCTTAGCCAATCATATCACTTCATGTCTTGAATTTTGTGTAGACATGGTTTCTAACTTAGACCCAGTTTCTATAATTTTTGCTCTCTCTCTTCAATAACTCTCTTGCCACGTCAGCAAAATGCTTAGGTGGCACTGTAATTAATATCTATAGAAATCATAATGATTTCTGCATTGGGAGTGCTCTAACAAATCGCTCCTAGAAGAAACATTCAGCAACATTCCTAGGAGCACTAAAAATAGGTGATTTTCTAGGGATAGTTGACTTAGTCAATTATCTCTAAAAATTGATTTTTATGGACAGTTGACTAAGCCAAATGTTTTAAAAATAGCTTCAGAACTAATGAATTCGTAACTTTTCCAAATAAAGTCGGATGAAGATAATTTTTTTTCTAAAAACATAGAGAATGACAAGGTTTAAAACTTTGTATTTGGAGACATTTTGATTTGAGATGGTTTCAGATTTGATATATTAAATTCTAAAATTCAGATTTTTGAAATTTTCAAATGATCATGGATAAAGCAACACCACTTGTAAAAGTTATTGTGATCATTGAGATCTAAAACTTTATAGTTAAAACTTTGTCTGTTTAATAAGGTTCTTTTGAAGATGAAATATTCAATATAAAATTCATACTGCGAATAGGAAAGGATAGCACCTATATACTTGGCTACATGCATGTGACTCTACGGCCGGCGTGGTGATAGGAGAAGATATGTACGAGGCAAAGGTCCTAGGTTCGGTTTGAATCTCCCATGATGCACTTGTTCAAAATTTGCAATAGATGCATGGCAGCCCTCGGATTCAATAAAATACTTTTGTAACTCTAAAAGATATTTTAGTGGTGGTTGACTAAGTCAACTATGGCTGAAAATCATTTCTAGAGGATGGTTGACTTACAAAACCATCCGGTGAAAATCGACTGTTAGGGGTGGTTTTAAAAATGTCCCTGAAATAAAATACCTAAGTTCTATAATCAATGGCGTACTAATGTTTTGAATATCGGTCCTGAATATCGATTCTTTTTTTTTCTAGAACACGACTTCACGTATATTTTATCAAGGAGCTGAATATTGCTTTGAACCGCTTCTAAAAGTATTTTTTTTGTGGTAGTGTGGGTTCACTGTCACTGTCAAAGTTCTAGTCGATCATTGAGAGAGGGAACATAGAGGCCCCTTTTAATTTGTTGGCCACATACCTTGCATTGCATGGACCCTGACAGTTTATTAAATTCACATTATTAGCTAGCGTAAATTGTTGTTTCTTCTTTATATAATTTGGGCAGATGGCGACAGAGGAGAAGGATACAAACATTGGGCAACTGATAGTCAACATTTATCCCCGTCCCGGCCAGACGACTGAACCACCACAGCTGACTTACGGCGCCGGGTACCCTTACCCTCAGCTGCAGCCGCCAAGCTACGGATACCCTCAGCAGCAGCAGACAAATGAACTACCACATGCAGGTGGGGGATACGGATACGGATACCCTACACCTCAACAGCAGCAGTATGAAGGATTCGAATACGGATACGGATACCCTCCTCATGGGTCTGCATACTATGGCCACGACGGTGGAGGGCACAAGGCTACGGCGTGGATCAGAAATGCTGCCCGTGGATTGTTCCATTGCTTCAGCTGCAGGCGCCGTCGCAGACATGGTCATGGTTACGGCTATGGTGATGGTCACGCACCACGGCAAGTTGAAGAATAATGAAGCATGCATGATGGGCAAGGCAAGTTCGATCGGTGCCAACTAAGTCCCCTGTGTAACAGTATTTGTGGCACCATGATGATTGATGATCGAGGGGCGGCTTTCCAAGATCATCATATATATCCATCCTGGTATGGATACCTTAGTACTAATTTATATTATGTAATACTATATAGGATTATCATCGATCATCGTGCGTTGCAATGGAATAATGTAATAAAGAAAGATGTGTTCAATACTTGAATTCTGATATTGTATTGTGTAGTAAATTATCCCTATTACATGAAGCAATCGCAATCCACGTTGAAAATGGATGGGCTGTACTGTATAGAATATGATACGGCGACGACGAGGACGAGGATGAGGACGACGCCGACCACCACCGGATACGAATACAGCGCATCAAGACCTGCACTGGCCACCGGTAAACGGAAGAAGTGTACGTATCTACACGCCTCGACCTTGGAACAAAGACCATGTGTGCGTGAACAACTAGTTCCTTGCGCACTTTTGTCTAGGTTTGCCGCGTCCTGTTGATTGCACCTGACGTTTTCCAGCAGGATTGCATGGGAATGGGGGACCCGGTTGTCGGACTTGTCGCTATAGTTTTCCAAACAGACCACCGGCACGGGCACGGCGAGGCACGACACTATGCGGCACGGCGGCACGCCGTGCTGTGCCTGATAGTGCCGTCGTGCCGAGTTCTCAGCCCAGGCACGATCCTATGGCCGGTTTAGCTGTGTCATGCCGTGTCGATGGGCACGGCAGCCCGCGTGCCTCCCCGTGTCACTGTGCCAGCTTGAAGTCGTACGCCGCGCTGTCGTCGTCGCGTCGGAGCTCGGTGATGCACCACTGCTGCCGCCAACACCGCACCGTCGTTGCGTAGGAGCTCGGGGACGCCGCCCACGTCGCGCCCCCAGCTGCGCGCCTCGGACGAGCGTCGCGGTCACCCACATCGCGTTGCCGTCGTCACGCGACCAGAGCAACTTGTCGTGCCGTCGTCGTCACTTGTAAGCTCGGGGGGCCGGAGCTGCTCATCACGCTGCTGCCAGGTCGTGCCACCAGCCGCGCGTCGCCGCCGCAAGGATGCCGAATGCAGGGAACACCAAACAGCTAGAGATGGAGAATAGAGGTGGAGTGGCTGGTGATAGTCGGCTGGGGAAGAAGAGGGCGGAGACGGTGAGGGACGGGTGTTGAGAGGCAAGCTGCGGCTGCACACAGGGATTGGGAATTTTGGATACGACCATACGGGAGTTAGGGTAGGAAGTTATATATATGCTTGATCCAACGGTTACAGCGCATCACAGATTATCCAACGGTGGGGAATTATCGTGTCGATGACGGACTAGGCCAAATTTCGTGTCGTGCCCGTGTTGACCCATGGGCCAAATGTACAGCCTAGGCACGAGCACGAGGCCGAGCCATATGCCAGGCATGGGCATGGAGGCAACCAAACCGGGCTGTTTTTGGGCCGTGCTTTTTCGGGCCATGCCCATATCGGCCCAACGGGCCTAACCCGTTTGGAAAACTTTACTCGTCTCCTATAAATAGGTATCTAATCTCCCTCGTCCATGGCACAGCTCTACAGCACAGTGGTTAATCGATCTCTCCTCGCTCTATCGGTATGCCTTAATCCTCTCTAAATCTATTTATATCTCTTGGTGTACGACCTACATTGAGTCTATTTGCTTGTCTAAAAAATCATGGCTAAAAGTAATGTTTGCTGATTTGTTATGAACTGAAGCGAACAGATTCATTCTTCGATTCATTCCATTGTTGAGCTAGGTCTAGGGTATGCCTGACCATACCTGTGCAGCACACTGGATCTGCAGCACTACTACAGATCTAATTTTTATAGCACGGTTTTCATCACCAGTTTGTTCAAAACCGGTGGTGATAGGTTTTCGCAACTGATTCAAAGATTGTCGAGCGTAGCCTGACAAAAAAACGGCAATCAAAACTGTTTTTGATTGCTAGATTGATCAGTGAATGATCAGAAGATTTAAACCGTGATGGTCATCGATGAATCATATGCCAAGCCGATGACGAAAACAGTTTTCACTTCCAGTTTTTCGATCACTATGTCACCCACTAACAAACTGGCGGAGGCAAAAAAAAAATTCACTGCCAGTTTAAAGGTACAGCAGGAGTGGTGGCATTTTGAGACGACGGTGAAAACTGTTATCACTACAAGCTTGGCGAACAATACGGCTTTAAAGGTCATCACATTTTCCATCGCCGATTTGTTTGGCAACTATACTGCAGCTAGCCAGCTACTATGATCTAGCAGTGAATATACCCCTTTGAACAAAACCCCCTTTTCCATCCTCTTCTTCATCACCGATGGATTGGACGTCAGACCGGCGATGATGAACGCTTCGTTACCGATGGATTGTATGCCAGACTTATAATCGTCGCCGTCGGATCGTGTGCCAGGTTAGTGGTATTTGATGTTTATCACCACCAATTACGAACCGACGATGATAACCTTACACTACTGTAGACAGGAATTTTGCCGAGTGTTTTTACACTTGGCAAAGAGCTTAAAAACACTCGGCAAAGGCTTTGCCGAGTGTTTTTCAGCAAGGCACTCGACAAAGTTTGCTCGACAACATAATTCATGGCAAAGAGACTTTGCCGAGTGTTTTTTTCGGGCACTCAGCAAAATAATAATATATTTTGCCAAGTGTTTTTGCTATCGGCACTCGGCAAAGATTATTTTAAAAAAAATAAAAAAATACTTTACCGAGTGTTTTTGTTCAAGGCACTCGGCAAAGATTATTTTTTTGAAAAATAAAAGACATACTTTCCTAGTGTTGTTCATCAAGGAACTCAGCAAAGACTATTTTTTCAAAAATAAAAAATATGCTTTGCCGAGTGTTTTCCCTAAGACACTCGGCAAAGATCATTTTGAAATTTTTTTTGAAAACTTTGCCGAGTGCTTATGCGCAAGGCACTCAACAGAGTATTTTAAAAAAATAGAAAAACTTTTCTGGGTGCTTATGCTTAAGGCACTCGGCACAGATTATTTTAAAAAAACACAGAAAAATTTTACCGAGTGTCTAAACTAAAACACTCACCAAAGTAACCGAGATTTGTAGTTTTTATTTATTTTTTCAATCCATTATACAGTTATTATATATATATATATACACACACATAATTAAACCAATCATCACAGCTATATCACCAGCATGCATTATCACAAGCACAAGCATATTTCCGTTCGCAAAAAAAAGCACAAGCATATTTCATAAATCCATTACAAATCCATCAAAGTTCACCATCACAAGTTCATTATTACAAGTTCAACACCACAAAGTTCAACATCACTACTACGACGACGAAGGATGCACCCGTGACGGACCGGAATGCAGTGAAGGATTGACAGGATCAGCCCTCGGTGACACGATATGACGATTGTTTGAACCCGCCAACGGGGGCTGCACAAAAGAGAAGAGGTTGCATATGTTAGACTCAAAATTGAAAATTTCGGCAGCACCTCCCCTACACGGGGAGGTTTCCAACCTGCAAGAAACAACGACACGAAGACCGACAATAACAATGGCATGAAGGCCGACAATCACAACAGCACGAAGGCCAACAATCACAACGGCACGAAGGCATTAAACTTTTATACTCACAGGAGTGAAGAGTCAAACCAGAGTTGGAGCTGGCAAACTGCACTACTACACCCGATGCTTGCACGAGGGTTTGTAACACCTGATACATGTCCGCCATCTGCTTCTGCGTGGCCTCCAACTGAGCGGACAAGTGTGCGGTCGTCTCCTTTGTTTCTGCTAGCTCGGCGTGCAATGTTTCAATCACATATTTAGTATTGCAAATCTGATCGATGTGTGTAAAGTTTAATGTACGACGAGTGAAACCAGAATTACCTGAAGTTCGTCAACCCGCGATAGTGCTGGAGTAGGCCGTGCACATATGGGAAGGCTTCTGACCATGCTTTGTGCCCTCACGTCAGAGAGAGAGGGTGCAGAGCTCGAGGAGTCGCCGCCATCTGCAATCCATAACCGCTCGTTCTTCGTGCCTTGCCCCAGCCTCACGATCACCTATGTATCAAGGGGCTCAGTGCTCAGATTGTAATCTGGGCCATGGAGTGACCTAACCGCTTCCACATAGTCCGTGACTTTAGAGTGGACGGTTGGGTCAGAGTAAGCCTACGCCGAGGCATTCGGGTTGAAGACAACACCAAATTTCACCGAGCCCATGCCCCTAACTTTGACATCGGCGCGTCCGGGTGTGCGATCTCCTATGAGAAAGATGATAAGAGACGCAAAATTGAGCGTTACAATAGATAAATGACATCACGCATAAGTGCTCGCTTGAAGTTGGGAGGTTGCGGCTGCCCTGGTGGTGAGTGCCCGCTTCCGCTTGTCAAGCTAGTGCTTTTTGAAGTATGCCGGGTCAAGGTACCTGTCCACGATCATCGCCCATGCCGGTCTATGCGCCATGCACCACGAGGCTAGCACCGACACATCATCAAATGAATCATGTCGCCGGCACATAAATCTCAAAACAAATCAATATTATTCACCTACCTGAAGGTACTGCTCCAGTGCTCCTTGATCAGCGCCACTATTCTTGAGTCGGCCTTTTTGAGGGATTGTTTCTTAATGGACCTGTAGTAGTCGACGTGGGCCTGGAGACGCGCCTCATGAATCATGTTGCCGACGTACTTCTAACAGGCTCTTTGTGCCGCCTGATCCACCACGTTCTCTAGACCATCTTTAGCCTTGAAAAACTCTGCATACAAACACGATGTATCCGTTCATTAGTTCAATAAAAGAGAACCAATTGAGTAAAACACTCAGCAAAAGGTCATTTTCAGAAAATAAAAAAACATTTGCCCAGTGTTGTGGCTAGAAAACACTTGGCAAAGTTGTTTTTCAGAAAAATAAAAAAGCTTTGTTGAGTGCCCATGGACGGCACTCGGCAAAGTTTGCTCAAAAAATCAGAAAAATTTTGCCGAGTGCTTACGATAGAAAACACTCGGCAAAGTTGTTTTTCAGAAAAATAAAAAACTTTACCGAGTGCCCAAAGATAACACTCGGCAAAGTTTATTAAAAAATTATTAAAAAATTGCCAAGTGTTTGATGATTACCACTCGGCAAAAGTTAACGGTAGGTGGCCGCTATCACAGTCCGCCAAAATTTTGCCGAGCGCTTAGCTTTGCCGAGTGCCCTGCCAAGTGTAAAATTTTGTCGAGTGCTACACTCGGCAAAATATTGCTTTGCCGAGTGCCACGAAATTTTGCACTCGGCAAAGTCTGAGACACACGGCAAAATACAGTTTTCCAGTAGTGTTAATTATTATCATGGCTAGTGATGACAATCTTGTAGTTGTATTTTCGATTAATTTTCATAATATCAAAGGCAGATAATTTTGATATAGACTAAAGGGTTATCTTTTATATATAATGGTAGACGTGTATAATTTAGGTAAGATTTCAGGGGCTACTTTAGAGAATCTTTATATGCTAGAGATGTGTAATTTTTTTAGAAAATAAAATATATCCAATAGCTACTATTATTGATGACAGTCAGTGTATATTAGATCGATGGCTAGATGCCTTTGGTTTTTGTGAGAAATTTTAGAATTTAACTTTTCGGTATCACGTACGTTCTCTTGAAAACGATTGTGGAGAAGAATCCTGGATCAGTAACCCATAGACTGTTAACTTTTTCGAAGTAAAATACGACTTACTCTTAGTGTTGTATCTTTTAGAGCATGTATAATAATGGATTTATAGTCAAGCTAATGTTGATATGAGAAGAGAAGATAGAAGAGAGATGATAGCTTGACTCTCATGTAAGCACCAAGCTGGACACAGATGCATAGGTAGTGGTGGGTCTAAATAGCAAGTGAGATGGTGTTATGAGACAACTCACTGTATAACTTAGCTCTAATCATTTAGCTTATAGTCAAATACTTGACTCTATTATTGATCTTGCTCTTAGAATTGCTGGTTGATATATATATAGGCACGGTAGGCCACTAGATATTTGTTGTACGTGTAACTTTAACGTTGTTTCCGTCACCATGACTCAATCACACAAGTTCTCACTTAGCCGGAGGTCACCTTTCATCGATGGAGAAGTGGCGGAGGATATGAATCTCAGGTGGCTTTGTCTCTTTGGGACCCGAATGATGCTCGCTCGTGTGGTTTGTTTTCACGGTGGCGCTCGCTATTCCCTGCTCGAGGTGGTTCTTACGTTTCCCAGGCCAGGCCTCTTGATGCTCTATTCGTATTATTGGTCGTCGTCGTCGATATTATATTCTAGTCTATCCATTCATAGCGAGGTGGAATGTTTTACACTTGTCTAAAGCTGTGAGGCTCCGTCCATTGCACGCAAATTACACTTTGTTTTCTAGGGCGGCACAGCTTTACATGACACGATCACATAAATTGCACTTTGATCATTTATTTATTTTATATTATATTGTTTGTGTTTATAAACTCGTGTTGGATAGTCCATATATTTAATCACAAATCTAATGGTATAAAGCTTGTATAATAGTTCAAACAACTAGCCAAATTAGAATATATATATATATATATATATATATATATATATTGAAGTAAGGCCTTGCTTAGTTTACAATTTTTTGGAAAAATGACACTATAGTACTTTCGTTTTTATTTGACAAACATTGTCCAATTATGGAGTAACTAGGCTTAAAAGATTCGTCTCGTGATTTACAGACAAACTGTGTAATTAGTTTTTATTTTTATCTATATTTAATGCTCCATGCATGTGCCGCAAGATTTCGATGTGACGGAGAATCTTGAAATTTTTTTTTGTTTTTTGGTGAACTAAACAAGGCCTAAGATGTACAATTTGTTGTTATGCAATACTCGTACCAATAATTAGCTACTCCCTCCGTCCCTAAATAATGTTATTTCTAGGAGAAAATTTTATCCACAAATACTGCTATTTCTATTAGCATACTCAGTCCACCAGCCTATTTAATTCTCATTGGAACTTCCGTGGTCCACCAACCCATTTAATTTCTTCTAAGGAGTAGTACTTTGACGCATGGTAATTGTTTGAGTCTGTTTAGTTGGCATTAAATGCAGCTCGTTGGAACCAGAGAACCATGGCTTAACGTGCATGATTAAATGGTGGAACCCAAATTAATTGAGGGTACAATGGTTTTTTGTTTGCCACACTGATCTGTCTGTAATCTGCTAGAAATAGCAATATTTGAGGACGGAGGGAGTAACTATTTTGTTACATTTAATTAACCTTGGTCTAACTTTAAATCAAATAAGTTCCAAGGACCATAATAAATGCTGGTGTATGTAATAAAGATAGATCTTATATAGAATAATTCACTTAAATAGATAGCTATTGTGCGCATCTATTGTGAGTTTAAGAAAGGTGGAAGACTAGCAATACGCCTGCATGTGCGGTGCGCTACGCCATGAACGAGCTCAGGTGACGTGGACATGACATGAGCGGTGTGGTGGCAACAAAGATTTTGCAGCTCGGTAGAAGAAAGAATTTTCACTCTTTATTTTTTGCAGATTCCTGATACATATTAGCTTCACAAAAGCTTTATTAGATAGTAATGAGTCAAGAGATAAATTATATATCCTCCACCCAAAGAAAAAGAAAAAGCTTATCCTCCACCCAAATTAAACAAAGAACCAGCCTGGCCAGTCACTCCATATACGAGGTCCACAAGTCAGTTGGGTTGTACGAGTCCGTTGCCGGCCTCCTCGCCTATATATATGGCTAGCTAGTCCGTCCTTCATGCACAACACAACATCCCCAAGACCAAGACATACCGGTCTCAGCTCGACTAGCTCGGCACTAGCTTCATCTAGTAGCTTCTTCGATCCACGATGGGTAATATTATACTATGTCCCTTACTAATCATCCCCTATAAATCTATTGTTATTCGTTGTAGAACGTAGCTTAAGTTTTCTAAGTAAGATATCTCTATATATATTAGCGCCACCAACAACTTTTTTTTTTTTTGTCTTCTATAATTTGGCTAGGTATGCAATGGGAGCCCAAGTTTAATTTTGGGGACATTGGCCAACAACATATGAACAACGGTAACACCTTCAACGTGGGTGGTAATCGTGAGTACAAGCGTCAGCAAGCGGCGGCGGGGCAGGGGCACTATGGTGGTGGCGGCGGTGGAGGAGGAGGAGGAGGAGGAGGAGGATATGGATACACATACGGTTATGGATACGGTGGTCCTCCAGCACATCCTCATCAAAAGCCATCGACTTATGGTGGTGGTGGTGGCGGCGGCGGGTGGTGGGATAGCGGGGCATATGACGAGTACTCTGCTCCTCCCCCTCCCCCTCCTCGCCGTCGTGTCGTGGATTGGGACGATGGAGCACACGAATACCCGCCGCCGTCACAGCAGAGGCCACCTTCAGTGAACAAGAAGCCACCGCCAGAGTGCAAGCCTCTGCCATGTCCGGAGCATGAACCACCACCACCACCTCCAGATGAAAATAAAGAGGTGGAGGACATGCCGCCAAAAGTGAGTCCCAAGCGTGAGGGTAGCAGGCCTCCTCCATCTGCAGTCGACCCTCCTCAGAAACAGCCGCCGTCGTATGGCTATGGCCACCCTCACCCAGGTTGGGGTACTGAGGGTGGTGGTGGTGGTGCCTACTATGGCGGTGGCGGTGGCGGTGGTGGCGGCTATTATCCTCCGACACAGGGGCGGGGCTACCCACCACCATACCAAGGTACCGTTATTTTGCGGGTGCTAGCTAGCTATTCTATCAATTGCATATGCTCATGGTGAACCATGTATGTATATATATAAGCTACACCTGAGCTAACGAACATACACGAATGAATGCATGCTACCAGGAGGTCATCATGGGGGCGGCGGCTATGGCGGAGGGGCGCAAATGGGGTTGCCAGTGCCAGCACCTCCCGGTGGAGCTTATGCTACTTATGGAGCATACCACAAGCATCACGGCGGATATGGTGACGGTGGCTATGGCGTATACGGTGGCGGCGGCTATGGCGGCGGCGGAGGTTACGGCCATGGCAAGTACAAGCACGGACACCAGGGCAAGTTTAAGCAGTATTCTCACCACCAGGGCAAATACTAACAAGCATATGCAGCATGATGATGATGGGTGAGCTAGTAGGTAGCAAAAGTTCGGTGCCGGCCGGTCCGGGGACCCAGTCACGGCATGATATGTCAGAGTTCACCATAGTACGTACGTACGTACGTGTGCATCCTGATGCGCATGGATGCTAATATGACTACTAAATAAAGCTTGTTATGGTGTAGGCTTCCCTTTAAGGATTGCCACATCGATCTGCTTGGCAGGAGATTGAATTAGCCTAATGCCTTAGGCGATGGATAAGTGTATGTATTTAACTAGCTACTATATATACTACCTTAGCAGTGTGATACTTGATCAATGTCCTACCTCTATATCTTGCCATATGAAGCTTTACTTTGCTTTCTAGAATATGCAGCACAGCAGGACTGCATACCTGTGTATATGTAATATATGTATGTAAACCAATCTAGCGGTTTGCTTGTAAGACCCATGCATCACATCACATGCATGGTTTGCTGAATAAGCACGGAGACTGAAATACAAACTGTGTGTGTGTGTTTTTTTAATTTTGCGAATGCATATGCCCACTCACCCCTATAAATGTAACACGCAAACTCTAGCCCTATTAAGCATATTGATGTAGAAGGGAACATTGCCTACCACTAAAAGCACAACGCCATTAAATGCTGGAAAAATTCAATTCCATAGGGAGCCAAACCCATGCTTATCCACTGAATTGTCTCAAGTTTTTTAAAAAAAAATATATTGTTGAGGTTGATGTGTACCGGCACTGTCGACTTGTCAAGTGCTTACTACGACATTATTATATGCTGGCATACATATATACAAACATCTCCAAATGTATGTATTTGTTCTCTGGTCCAAACGATAGATGGTATATATCCACTGAGTTATCTCAATAATGTATCCTTTTCTCAACGGAATTGATGCTGACCGAGACCGTCGAATGCTTACCAGTTATTATGCTGCCTATGTTGGATTGATGATAAGCCAACTGGCCGGGGAAAGCACTTGGGGAATTACTGTGTGCTAAAGATAACCAAATTTGCTTTACCTTGATCAAGGGCACAAGCTAGAACCAACCTAGGAGCTTGCAGCATCCCTTGGCCCCAACGGCAGTGATACCAACATGCATGTCTCGCGGGCTCCCTCAGCCAGATCTCAAGTGACAGCGGCGTTGCCCTAAAGTAGCAGTGTCCATGACGAGCTCACCGCCTTCTTCAGCTTCCCTGACCTAGGATTCGGCATGCAATGGCCCCAGGACAAAGGCAGTTGGTACCACTTCATCCTCTATAGTTAGCACTACTCAGTGGTGGATCCAGAAACGATGCAAGAGGGAGGGCTAAATAGTAAGAGAAGACTAGAAATTCTACGGCAGAAGGCTGAGTATCCACGAGTAGTTTTCTTCCAACCCCAAATTCTTCCACTGTATGGAATCTATCTGAAATTCATCTATTTGATGAATATGTAAGAACTTGTTTCAAACTAGGCCATTGAGGGCCAATACGAAATACATAATCAGGTGGGGAACGACTCCCCCCGTTGACAGTCAAAAAAAACTAGAAATTCTACGGCAGATCAGTGTCGAGTAAGGCTGAACACCTAAACTTTGAACCATTTTGGACTCGAGATGAAGATGTGTTCTTAGTAATTTTGGGTCATGCCACGGGCTGCAGCCCCCTAGCCCAGGGTGCAAATCTGCCTCTAGCACTACTTTTCAACTATAACCGTGTTTTTCTCTCATAACAAATCAGCAGAAGTTTTTTTCAACCAGCTGAACAGGGTTGTCATGCTTGTCCATATACTTTTGTACATGTGTGCATGAGCATGTGTGTTTAGCTATTTACATCGTGTCTAGCTGTTTAGAGCAATACAAGCTTTATAAATACTCTCTCCATTCTTTTTTAATGTCATATTAGCTTTGTCAAACATTTTCATCTTATTAGACCATCAATTTTAAGAAATCTATGTAGTTTCACAACATATAAATTATATATTATTAAAGTATTTGTTACAGTGGATCTAACTAAAAACATAACGTATACTTTTAAAATATTAAGACAAAGTTACGGCATGTAATGTAGTAATATTACTACGTTTACACTGTTCTAAGTCAAGGTCAAGCTAGCTGTCCTAAATCCTAATTATTTTTTTGCAACTGCTGTCCTAAATCCTAATTATTGCTGCTGGATTCTCATATTCTTCTGCAGCGGAGAAGAGGAGAGGAGAAATTAAAGCGGGGATATTGTTTCACTGTGCTGAGATTTGTGTTTTGTACGGGCTACATTTTTTTCGCCGACCTTATCTTTACTGGTATCTAATGCCGTTATCCCGTTACCATAGTATGCGCACCAAATTAAAAAAATGCAATAATTAGCTCCACCAGTGAGAATCGGAACAAACCAAACATGGCACATAACAACCTCAGGGATCACTGTCACTGCCACACATGCACATACTCTCTTTGCATCAATATCTCATTCCTGACAGTGACCGACAGAGGCCGGCCAGCTCCACCATCGCCGTCTGCGGCAGGAGAGGAAGAGGATTCAGAGGAGATGGCCGGCGTCGACGGCGAGAGGTGGGTGGGGCTGGCGGCGACGGACTTGTCCGAGGGGAGCCGGGCGGCGCTGCGGTGGACGGCGCTGTTCTCCATGCTCGGCTGATCGTTTCTGCGACTGATGTTAATACTAATACTAATTTTTTCTAAAAGAAAAATACGGTTTTGTGACTGAAAAAGTAATGGCTGGTAAGCTCAAGTAATACTAGGACTAGCTAGGCGCGGTAAAATTTGCTGCTAGTAAACATTGCAAACTACTGATGGGACGTTCAGGCCTTGTTTAGTTCACCTCAAAATTAAAAAACTTTTTAAGATTTTTTGTCACATCAAATCTTGTGGCACATATATGGAGTACTAAATATAGACGAAAACAAAAACTAATTGTACAGTTTGTCTATAATTTACGAGACGAATCTTTTGAGCTTAGTTAGTCTATATAATTAAACAATAATTATCAATACAAATGAAAGTATTACAGCGTCAAAATCTAAAAAAAATTTACAACTAAACAAGGCCTCAGTTTATATTATCTAAAGCCTAGCCTGTGACATCGATCACAATTTCTTTAGAGATGGTGCTAGGGTAAGGAACATGACCTGGTATTCTTACACAAACTGACACACAGACACAGTATAACTGTCGTATACAAACATATAGTGAAATTCAGATATACACCAATATACTACGTCTGTGCAAGAATATGAGGAAAAGATATGCAGCAGTACGGTCTTGATTTTCTTTTGACAAACAGTTTACGGTGGTTGTGAGACTTCTGTGGGGAGCTGATATCATCCTGCAGGGTTGTGTTCTAGGTTAGTGCTGCGGAGGCGGGCTAAGGAGGCCCGGTTGCTGAAGCTGGGCTGCGGAGGTAGGCAAAGGGAGCGGGCCGCATCATGGGCCAAAAGCTGGGGCGGGCTGAAAAAACAAATGAGAAAAACAGGAGGGCAATCAAAAGCTTTTTCTTTTTATTTACGACAGGGTTTTAACAACTTTTCCAACTGATTTTCTGAAACTATTTTATATGTTATAAAAACTCTCAGACTTTTTATAAATAATTTTTGAAAGTGGACATTTAAAATAATGTGTTTTATCTGTTTTTTCAAACATATTTAGGAAACTCTATTTAACCTCTGTTTTTAGTTGATCATTTTTAAAATATTTTCAATCAGATTTTGAAAGACAATAAAAATATTTTTTTGAAACCCATTTGAAAAGAAATTTCGAACATACTTTGAGCTTGTTTATGGAATATATCTTAAGCTATTTTTAAAATTTATACCCGTCACATTTTAAATAATTTTCAGACTTAAAGCTTAGTCTTAGAAATAGTTTGCTAAAAACATATTTTTTAAGTTTAATTTTATTTTTTAAATATATATAGAGTAAAAACATCAAAACAACACGAATTGTGATCAGACCAAACCCACATCACTAGCCGCAGGATGTCGGAGGCCCAAGTGGCCGGACTCCGCGCCCATGATGCAAGGTGTTTTTGGTGGAGGTTGAACTTCTGATTTGCAGAGGCTCAATCCTAAGACGTTTGAGTTTTGGAGGTTTCATGCAGACATTCGGACTGATCGGAACTTCAAATACTTGCATTAGATTAGAACTTCCTATTACCCTCTGTCTGAAAGTTTTGGAGATTCAGCCATTGCGAAAATCGGAGCTTCCAACTGAATCCTCTTGAGAACCACAACGATTGACAATGTGACATTTCCTCTTGAGCATGTTGTCAGGAAAGACAGGGACGCTTGCAATCTCTAAACAGCATCAATAATAATGGTCACAGTTCAGTAATTCACCATCCAAAATTGACGCTGAAAGTAAATACAGTCCTGTTCCCACCTCATATCACTGAACAAACTCAGAAATTCAGCATCACCCAAAGCCAAAAGTTACAGTTTTTCGTTTCCCTGCAACGCAAAAGCATCCTCCCTAGTCTGCAAATACCTTGTCATCGAGCTGGAAGGCCTTGGTGAAGAATGCCGGCCAGCAGAGGTAGGTGGAGAGGATGCTGCTGACAGTGGAGGCGCTCAAGAGCATGTACGTGACGACGATCTGCAGCTGGATGGCCTCCAGCGGCGACGCGCCGCCCATGATCAGCCCCGTCATGGTGCCCGGCAGCGTGATCAGCCCCACCGTCTTGGCGCTGTCGATGTCCGGCGACAGCGCGATCACCAGCGACCGCTTCACCTGCTGCCGCGTCGCCTGCCGCGGCGTCGCGCCCAGAGCCAGCGCCGTCTCCACCTGATTGATCAATGCAGACAACTATGAGCAGCTTCGAACTATGATCAAGTCAGAACTTTATAAAGAAAATTCGATAAGCAAGAACTGAAAAGTTATGAGCAGCTAGCTCTGTTTCTGATGTAACAACTTCTGACGTTCGTGCCATGTCCTTGCAGAATCGAGAATTATTGGAGAAGCAAGGATGAGTATAAACAATTGAGCAGCAATGCAAACGGAAAGGTCAGCGGTGAAGAGGTGACTGACTGACTGACCAGGTCCCTCTGGATCTTGATGTCCTCCCGGAGCTTCTTCATGGTGACGCCGGTGACGGTCATGGCGTTCCCGATTATCATGCCGGCGAGGGGGATGATGTAGCGCGGGGTGAAAGGGAAGACGCCGAGCAGGACTGGCAGGAGCACGGTGACGGCGGTGCCGACGAGGATGGAGACGAAGGCGATGTACTTCCCACGGGGCACCTGCTTGGCGCGCTGGCCCGCCGTGTAGCCGGCGACCGTCACCTGCAAGAGAGCCATGCCACCCAGAGCACGGGCACGCGTCCATGGAAATTGAATTCAGCTCTGATCGATCAGGAAGAGACGGAAGTGGAGGAAGCAGGGAGAAGGTGGATCAGAGACGGTGGACACCGTACCATGAAGAGGTAGGCGAGGAGGATCCAGAGCGCGTTCTTCTGGGTGAAGATGAACTGGAGCACGAAGCCGATGACGGAGAGCTGGAGGAAGGCGCGCGCGGTGGCGTAGAGCATCTCGCCCTCCAGCCCCAGGCGCTGCGAGAAGCTGAGCGCGACGGCCATGGCCACCACGGCCGTCGCCGCCACCGGCTTCAGCATGCCCAGCAGGAAGTCGCGCCAGAACCCCGGCGCGCCCGGGTCAACCTGCTTCGCCACCAGGTCCAGGAACGCCATGCCCGCGTGCCGCTCCATCACCGACCGGCCCGTACAGAGCAGCTGCTCTGTTGAGCAGAGCTTGCTGCCACGAGCTGTCGCAGGAGGAGGAGGACAGAAGGGGGAAGTGCCCAAGTGAGGCAGGCCGCAGGGGGCGGCTGAGGCTGGTGAGGTGCGGCGTCACAGGGTGATGATTGGTGGGGTTTGGAGCCGGAGAAACATGACGATTAATCAGTGATGAAGTCAGCTTACCGAAAAGTTGGGCGCAACGCGTATTTGTGGTGATGAGTTGACGCCGGGAGGATAGGAGATGATTCATGAGAATTTGGAAACTTAGGGTCCCTTTCACAACGCTTCTCCTGCTCCGCCCCACGGAAGATTTCGGCGAACACGGCTAAAGGCCTCCGAGCCGTGCCCTTCCCCCAAGGAAGCGCTCCTCGCACTACGGGTGGGGAGACCCACTCACTCCCTCGTCTCCGCACCTCTCTCACTTTGCCTCCCTCGTTTTCGAGCCCTCGTCTTCCTCTGCCTCCCACACTACCCCCAATGAGCAAGCCTAGATCTACCAGCACTAATCCCTTCCCCCTCTTGCCACCCGTTGGAGCACGCTCCGTGTCCCACGGCCACCCACACACCCAACTCTCCTATTCAATGGTGCCCCATAGCGGCAGATCGAGAGTAAAGTTTATTTTTTCTTTAAGGGCACACGTCTTCACTCTTTCATCTATTAGATTCACTTTAAAAAGTGTGTAAACACACATTTCAATGCGAAACTGCATTGAAATGTGTGTTTGTACACTTCTCAAAGCGAATCCAATGAGTGAGAGAGTCAGAGCATATTTGTCCTTAAGGGTAAAAAACCGCCTTTTAGATCGAGCCCATTCTCCACTGTGCAAGCCCAGTGACAAACACGACGTCGCCCTGACACCCCGACCTCAAATCCATCATCGTGGGTCCACATTTACTCCTCGGAGCATGCATTGCTGCTCCCTGCAATACGGACCAGGCGAATGGTAGGCCATGTAAGCGACTGAGTTTCTCCTTCCCCTCAACGCTCATGCAAAGAGTTACTACCCCCAACTGAAATCCCTCCACCCTACCCCACACCCCCCCACACACACACACACATTGGAAGTACCATGATGACAAGGCCTGGGAACCCCTCCGAGCGCCCCTAAGACACTACAGCGGTGGCCTTCTCCACCGAAAACATGGACCATGAGCTGGACTGCCTCTCCAAGCATGGCATGGTGGCCTAGCTCGCGAAGAACCACACAAAGGTAGATAGAGCCGACAGTCATCAAGAAGGCCATCTGCACCGATTTGAATCCACCTAGAGGATGTCACCATCGTCAAGCACTTTCTTGACGACTTCTACGTCGACTTCAAGCACCACCACCACTGTGATGAAGTTACAGCTTTGGAAAGGTTCCCCTACGGCAACCTCAACATCCACACCCGACCTTAGCAATTGATCGCACACAGCAACATCTACGACCTAAAAAATTAGTACCTTAAATAGTACTAGTGGATCCAAACAGACCTACTAATTATTAGCTGGAGGGTTACTAACTATTAGTTCCATTAGTAGATTTAAAATTTCTAATAAGTGCTAATAGTTCGTACACGTCTTCGACTCACTATCTAACCATCTATTAGCAGGTTATTCCAAAACAACTCTTTTCTAAAAAATTAGCACCTATTAGCTACTAGCTAGCTAATTTTCAATGCTAATAGATCCAAACAATGTCCTCAGCTCTCCATCAAGACCTCCTTTAGATCCACAACAATTTGCAATGTGGCATTTCCTCCTAAGCATGTTGTAAGGAAAAGAGGTCACAATTTGTGGCATTTCCTCCTGAGCATGTTGTAAGGAAAAGAGGTCACAATTTGTGGCATTTCCTCGAGCATGTTGTAAGGAAAAAGAGGCCATGTGTAGTACTCATCAGAAATAACAGAAGCTAAAATTTCCACACACGATCGCTTTCGCAGTCCCTGAAGTGCTAGTATTGCAGTTCAGTAATTCACCATCAACATCGACGCAGAAAGTCACCATCAACATGACTGCAAACTCAGTAAATTCAGCATCACCCAAAAGCCCAAAGTTACAGTTTCTGCTTCCCTGCAGAACATGCTACCTTATTACCTAGTCCGCAAAGACCTTGTCCTCGAGCTGGAACGCCTTGGTGAAGAATGCCGGCCAGCAGAGGTAGGTGGAGAGGATGCTGCTGACGGTGGCGGCACCCATAAGCATGTTCATGACGACGATCTGCAGCTGGATGGCCTCCAGCGGCGACGCGCCGCCCATGATGAGCCCCGTCATGGCGCCCGGCAGCGCGATCAGCCCCACCGTCTTGGCGCTGTCGATCACCGGCGACAGCGCGATCACCAGCGACCGCTTCACCTGCTGCAGCGTCGCCTGCCGCGGCGTCGCGCCCAGAGCAAGCGCCGTCTCCACCTGATTGATGATTCATCGATGCAGAAAACTATGAGCAGCTTCGTCTAACTTCCATTCAGCACTTGTTGTATGTATACCATTCTTGGTGGTCTCAGTCAGAAATTTATAAAGAATTCGACAAGCAAGAACTAAAAAATTATGAGACCTACGTGTGCTCTGTTTCTGATGTAACGCAGCTTCTGACTTTGGTGTTCGTGTCAGAAGAATTGGACAAGCAGGGATGAGTATAAACAATTGAGCAGCAACGCAAGCGAAAGTCAGAAGAGCTGAAGAGGTGGCTGACTGACTGACCAGGTTTCTCTGGATCTTGACGTCCTCACGGAGCTTCTTCATGGTGACGCCGGTGACGGTCATGGCGTTGCCGACCATCATGCCAGCGACGGGGATGATGTAGCGCGGCGTGAAGGGGAAGACGTTGAGCACGACGAGGAGGAACATGGTGATGGCGGTGCCGACGAGGATGGAGACGCAGGCGATGTACTTCCCGCGGGGAACCTGCTTGGCGCGCTGCCCCGCCGTGTAGCCGGCGACCGTCACCTGCGAGATCGAGACGACGACGAGAGAGAGAGAGAGAGAGAGAGAGAGAGAGAGAGAGAGAGAGAGAGAGTAACACATCAAAAACCGTCGTCGGCCATGGCAAGGCATGGCACGAATCGGAGAGGTCGTAGAGGAGGAGGTGGGGATCATCGGAGACGGTGAGTGACGGTGGATACCAACCATACCATGAAGAGGTAGGCGAGGAGGATCCAGAGCACGTTCTTCTGGGTGAAGATGAACTGGAGGACGAAACCGATGACGGAGAGCTGGAGGAAGGCGCGCGCGATGGCGTAGAGCATCTCGCCTTCCAGCCCCAGGCGCTGCGAGAAGCTCAGCGCGACGGCCATGGCCACCACGGCCGTCGCCGCCACCGGCTTCAGCATGCCGATCAGGAAGTCGCGCCAGAACCCCGGCGCCCCCGGGTCCACCTGCCCCGCCACCAGCTGGTCCAGGAACGCCGCCATGCCCGCAGCAAGCAGCTGCTTTGTTGATCGAGTAGAGCTTGTTGCTGCCCCCTCGTCGTCTGCTCTGTGGAGGCGGAGCTAGCGCCACGAGCCGCCGCAGGAGGTGGGGGAGGAGCGCGGCGACGTCGGACGGCCTTGAGCTTGAGGAGGAGGATCGGAGGGGAGGGAGGGTCCAAGTGAGGCAGGCGGCGGCTGAGGCTGGTGAGGTGCGGGGGCCGTACGCCTGCTTTGTACCTGTCCTACGCGGGGATCCCGAGGAGGGATAGGTACGTACGGCGGTGGAGACTGCGGCGGGCCCACATGACGGTGACTTAGGGCACTCACGATGAAGACTCTATCGTAGAGTCTAAAGTTATTTATTACTTCGAACAATGTGGATTTAGAATCTAAATAAGACTTGGAGTCTTATTTTTTCTACCTCTTTCTTCAATAAATATGCTGCCACATCAGCAAAATACCATAAATAATATATAATAAATTGTCTTGAACTCTGTGATAGAGTCTTGTATTTTGAGTGCCCTTAGGGCACTCACAATGCAAGACTCTATCACAAAGTCCAAGACACTTAATTACATATTATTTATAGTACTTTGCTGATGTGGCAGTATATTTATTGAAGAAAGAGGTAGAAAAATAAGACTCCAAGTCTTATTTAGGCTCCAAGTCCACATTGTTCGAGGTAATAAATAATTTTAGACTCTATGATAGAGTCTGCATTGTGAGTGCCCTTAGGGTACTCCCAATGCAAGACTCTATTACAGAGTCCAAGACAATTAATTACATATTATTTATGGTATTTTGCCGATGTGGTAGCATATTTATTGAAGAAAGAGGTGGAAAAAATAAGACTCAAAGTTTTATTTAGACTCCAAGTCCACATTGTTCGAGGTAATAAATAACTTTAGACTCTATGATAGAGTCTGCATTGTGAGTGCCTACAGTGTCCAGGCGTCCAGCGACGGCCGGGAACAGATCGACACGTGCCACCACGTGTCCCGTTCGTGCGCCGCCCGCTCGGCTGGTGGTGGTGGTGCCTCCGCTTTCATTTCATGGAGGTTATTATTAATGAAAAAAAAAAGAAAAAAAGCACTCCCACTCAGGCAGGCCAAAAGGAGGCTGGAGAGAAAGAAGAGGAATGTTGACACGACGAGCCACGACGTGTGTTGTGGGCTGTCCAGCTTTAATTTCCTAGCACCAACATGACTAATTATTAGTCACTCAAGTTTTACTATCAGGATATGTCAATTATTTAGTAATGTTTTTTCCCTCATAATAATTTAATGAATAATACTTTTAACTATAATTGTTCAGACTCTTAGCATAAGGGAGACACGCATGGTCCCACCCTTAACTGATGAAATAAAGTTTTTTTTTTGACAAAAGATAGCTAAGTGAAGTAATAGCTACTATAATCCATGTACCTAAACAGAATAGGCCTGAACTTTATAATCAGCTATAAACATTAACCCACCTAACAATTAGTTGTAACATCTAGTAAACTAACAGTGTTTTCATTAAGGGAGGAAACTTAGGTTCCATCTAGTTGCCATCATATATATTTTTCAATGCCCAATGACAGATTGCACATGCCGCCACAAATCCAGGCTCATGGACTCCTTTTGTCAATCACTAAAAATAAATAACAATATACCCATGATCAGTCACCATCAGACTCGTTCACGAAAAGGACCTCCCCAGTTGAGCCAAACTCAATCATGGCACTTTCATATTCCAAAATCCAGGTCGTAGCTTTCACCTCAAAAATTGTATTGCCATCTAGACAGATTCAATCCGAGGCAAAGAGTACGCCACAGTTGCAGTATACCTCAAACAATCCGAATGCTGTTCCAACTATTAGCTTCCTACTAAACCGGTGGTTTTCTACACATAAAGATGGTGGAGCGCGGACTGCAGGTCAATGCTATTCGTTATCCTTGTTCTTGCCGTTGCCCTTCTTCTTGTACGATTCTTCGAACTCCTTGGCCTTGCCCATCACAGTCCACATGAGCTTCTTTATGTTTGGGACTTCATAGTTCTGGGCAATGTAGATGCCGCAGCCGGTGCCGATCAACAACGAGAAAGTGCTTTTCAGGAACCCCATCGGAACCAAGCTGCAGGGGAAACAAGAAAACCAATACAATGAGCAACATTGACATGATGAACCCACTAACTTGATTAATCAATACATGTCTTTTTTTAACAAAAACATAATCAATACAGCATGTAGCTCTCAGATTCGGGGATCAAATGCTGTGTGCACGTAATCAATTAGCAAACTTAAATATTGCACATGTGCTGACATTGTGAACTTCATCATCAGTATAATAATTTCAGAACAAACAGCATGGCAAGTCGAACCACTGATACAAGTCATAAACTTTGTAGCAACCCAATCTTTCTTAGTCTGTGGTTCTTATTATTGAAGATTTGCAAGCAGTTAAGAGTTGGAAATTAGCAAAGTCCCCCACTGACCATAGTTATGCACACGTTAACATAAACCATCTTGCAAGTTGCAAACAACAGTGAAACAAATCAAACATGAGTTAAATTGTCAGAAACTGATCGCTCTTTTTATATCATATTAAATTACTGAGTCAACTAAACTTCTCATCCTAACTATAAAGGCTTGATACATAAAAGGATAGCCTTAGCCACAAATATATTGAACTGACAGCAAGGACAGAACAGCGGGCCATACATGCTCAAATGGTAAGCAGCCATAATGTTTCAAGCATATATACATGAGAAATCGCAAAAATGTCCATCCAAATTGCTCATACATATCGGATTGATCGTCATATTCAGTATCACATCTCAACTTCTGCCTTATAACTGACCAGGGACAAATCTATGCAAAAAGAGTGACAGGAGGCAACCAAACTAAATCAATGCCCCAGCCCCACCCTGCCTTTGGCATGCTAAAAACTCGATGAGAAACAGGGTAAATTACCCCTTCTCCAGTGATATATAGCTTTCCATTTGCATTACAACAATGGAAAATTAACATGCAGATAAACTGCACAAGGCTCAAATAAACACAAAAAAATTGACTTCATTAACCTCTGAGGCCTGGATGTGTCACAAACTACTGCTAGTGGCGTAAATTTTCAATGTTGGCTCCAGCTCCAGGCCTACACATCTATTCCTTACACTGAAGCATGAGCAGAAATAGCAGAAACATTCAGGCATCCATGAACACCAGTTTAAAGTTTAACTAGGCTCAATTTGTCCCAGCTGTCAAACCAGATGTACACCCAACAGAGGACAAAGCAGGCACAAAACAGTGGGCCATACATGCTCAAATACTAGCAGCCACATGTTTCAAGCATACGCATGAGAATTCACAAAAAAATGCCCACTCAAATTGCTCATGCATATCGGATCGATCGGCACATTCAGTATCACATCTCAACTTTTGCCTTATAGGCTTATAACAAACCAGGGACAGAACAATGCAAAACAGGGTTATAGGAGGCAACCAAACTAAACTAAATCAATACCCCACCCTGCCTTCCACAAGTTAAAAAATCCATGAGAAACAGGATAAATTACACCTTCTTCAGCGATATATAGCTTTCTATCTGCAGTAAGACAATTGAAAAACTGACACGCAAATAAACCACACGAGGTTCACAGATACACAAACACAAACGAATCGACTTCATTAACCTGAGCACTGAATGTGCCACAGACTATCGCTAGTGCCTCCAATTTTCAATGTTGGATCCAGTTCCAGGCCTACAACATCTGCTCCTCACAGTGAAGCGTGAGCAGAAATAAGAGAAACATTCAGGCATCCACGAACACCAGTTCAACTAGGCTCAAGCTGACCCCCATGATTCTGAACTAGGAACATATGTGAACCAAACAGAAATCTAGCAAATCCCGACCTGCGTCAAGCGATAAGCTGTTCCCAATTCCCATCCCCGACCGAGCAAGCAAAGCCCCTCTCAGAACAACTAAACCTCGCCCGGATTCAATTCAAGGAGGGCAGCGCCACGAGGAGAGCGGAGCGGCGAGAGTTACCTGAGGTGAGCGGAGCGGAGGAAGAAGCCGTGCGGCGGAAGCGAGGCGGAGGGAGGGATCCGGCGATCGGCGAGGGGGCTAGAGCGGATTTGCGAGCAGTTTTTTTTAGAGCCTCCTCCCCACGGCAATTTCCTTGTTGTTACCATGATACCATCGGAGGTCGGAGGACGCCACCATTACGACTCGCTTCCATGGGCTGGGCTGAAACTTGATTTGGGCTGGATTTGATCGCCGCGGATGGGCCACTAGTTGCACTGAGTGGGCCGATTCGACTCGTGGGCTTACACTACTGCATCGTATTTTTCCTCTGTGTTTTCCTTTGCTTATATGAAAATAAATAACAATTCTAGTTTCCATGTGTGTAAAGAGAAGAAGACAAATTATCAAAAAATAATAAAAGAAGACAAAACTGTAATTTTATTTAGAGTTTACTTTTTGGCTATTCCTTGTAAAAAAATATTTGTAATATATTTATTTACTCTGTAGTATGCACTATGCACTACTACACGATTGAGCTTGCGCGACGTTTTGAAATAGGCCTCCAAAACAGACATTATTTTCAACCGCTTTGATTAGGCGATCATTTTTTATTAACCAAGGTGGTTAGAACAACTGCTTTATAAAATCGATTAACCGAGGCGGACATTCTAACTTAACTTCCTCGGTAAATTATTAACCGAGACGGGCATTCTAATTCAACCGCCACGGTAAATCAGACCCATCCCGCTAGCCCATACCAGCCCACTATCATCTATAATATATAAATGCAGGGTTTGGGTTTCAGTCACAACTCTTCCCACTCCCACGACGCAACTCTCTATCTCCCTTCCCGTGAGCCCGCCTTTCATCTCCTTCCTGAGCACACCTCTGGCGCCCCTCTCCCTCCTCCCTCTCCATTACAACCGATGACCATGGTGGCGCACGCGCGAGTGGCCTAGGTGGCGCGGGCATGAGTGACTAGGGCGACCATGGTCACGTGCGCGGGCAGTCTAGGCGGCGCGGGCGCAAGCGGCCGACCAACCAGGGCGGGCGGATCTCACGCTCAGCGGCAACGGCATGGATCCCTTTGTCCTTGGCAACCCTCTCTTCTTCCTCTCCAGATCCATCGTGGCTACGCGAATCCGGTTGGGGACGATGGCGCTCCTCCCTCCCCTGCTAGATTAGATTGGGAGCAATAGTGCTCCCTCCCCCCCATGGTGCAGCAACACTCCTCCCTTCCCTTGGCACGGTGGCACCCCTCTCTCCCCTTAGCGCAATAAGGAGCGCCAGATGCGGGTGGCGATTGGGTCGGTGACGGCAAATCCAGCGGTGGAGCAGCCAGATCGTACGACATTGGCTTCAGGAGACTAGATCTGACGGCGGGCTCTCCCCCAACAGCGGTTCTGCGCCCTCTCGGCAGTCCGGTTCTCTCCCCTGAGCTCTCCACCAACAGTCCAAAGCGAGCAGCTCCGGCAAAGCCCAGATCCAAGCCCGGTTAGGGCTGGGTATGGTTTTTTGTTTTTTGTTTGACTTACCATGGCAGGCATTTAACCGCCTCTGAAAGTTATGATTTACCGTGACCTTTTACCCGTGGCAGTTAAGAGAACCTCCTCGGTAAATCAAAACATCCGCCATGGTTAAGATTTGTGTCGTAGTGGGACTATACTAACAAGTAACAACCCATGAAAATAGACATGTCAGAGACCCAAGTATTCATCGTATTAGAATATTTTTCAAAAGATGACGTGGCAAATTCACTATTACAATCCTACTAATAAGATGTACAGTTTCTAAGTACTACATTATCAAGAACCAACGAGCTGTGTGCGGGATGAACATAGATATAGACAGGCTACAGTACATCACTGTGCCAGACACTGGAACATGAAACAACCGTGCTCCCGTGCATATATATGTACCTAGAGTACATGAGAACATGCAATGCGCACGCAGGCACGCACGTCGTATATATGCCATGGTATTACGTACATATCCCGGAGATCCATGCTTGCTCTCAATACTTCTACTAGGCTTTGATGACTATATCTCGTGATAGACAAATCTCCCGTAACAACAACAAAAATACAAAGAAACAACACGTACACCGTCGTACACGTACGTCAAAGGAATGCATGTGCAGCAGCTCCTCGATCTGATCTACTACTACATGTGTGTAGGTAGCTACAAAATATTCGTGTGTGTGCGTGTGGAACCAGTACGCGTACATCGTGTGCACACACACGTATATATGACGTACCAATATATATGTATGTGCGTACATATATATGTGATCGATCTGCTAATTACCAGTGCTAGGACGGCGACAGGGAAATGACAAAAGCGTAAGTAGACTGACGCGCGCCTAAAAGCTTATAATTGTGTCACTAATTGCAGGGAATATATGCGCAGCACGTACGTACACGATCCCGCGGCTAATAATGCATGTACTTGATCTTCTAATAAGGTCAATTCATCGTCGTGTACGTACCACGCATGTCAATTAAGTCAATCCTTCCCTGATTTCAAATGTCAACAGAAATTGCCCCTTTGGTTCGTCTCCTTCCATCCGTTCCCTTCTTTTGTCTGTCACTCTCCTAGCTAGTTCATCCTCCAGCACGACGTTGGTAACAATTTGGAGCTGTAATAACTGGCATCCATCATGTTGTTTCTTTTGGACATGTGGCTCGCTTTTCAACTTCTTAACCTCACAACATATCCAAAAATAGCCATCTATATATTTAAGGTGAGTTGATCTCCGGTCAATTTTCCATAAGCGATTATCCTCCAATGCTAGTAGCATTTTCTATGGATCTTAGAATTTATTTGATTTAGTTAAAAAGAAGGTTGGACCAAGTCCAATTAAATTCAATGAAGATATAGCATTACTACAATACACATTTCTAAAGACGGTCACATTAGATTTCCTTCCCACCTCTGCCATAATGTCACTGCTAATGAAAAGCTACATAGACGGGCTCAGTATCCACCTATAGAAATGAGGAAAAATATCAACTCTGTCTTGGTCGTTGTCATCATGCCATATCCACAAGGGTCACCATCGCGACACTTATCCATAGGGGGCACCGCTGGTGAGGATGAAGTTGTTGCTGGTGGTGAACTTGAGAACGATGGCCCCATCCTCTAGCCATGGCACATCCCCTTTCCTGACATCCCCATGTCCTCCTTCGAAAAGGTCATCATCATATCTCGCATCGGACACCATCGCACCTCTTACCGAACCCTTGCCCCACCCTTGACCTAGCATTGGACCTTCACTTGACAAATAGTGTAGATCGATTAGGACACAAGAGACCGAGAGGATTGGAGAGATACATAGAGAGAGAGAGAGAGAGAGATCGAGGGAGCGCATCTGTTGTCATGGGAAGAGAAGATGTGGGCGATTGGCAGCCACCGGCATAGGCCCAGCTATTTGCGATGAAGAGGCACATGGTTAGATTTCGCTTGCCATGGAGAGAGGAGAGGTGGGAGCGAGGCGTACATGAGGGTGATGAGTTGGGTGGTGGCGATGGCGGGATGAGGATTAAGGGGAAGAAAGAAGAATAGAGAACAAGGAGGTGTTAGTTGTGGGTGGGTTAGGGTTTATTATATGGACTATGCTTTGGTTGGGCTTTTTTTAGAGGTGACCTCTTAAGAGGTTAGCCTCAGGCTTGATTTGCAGAGGCAGATCTCTTATAAGGCATGTCTCTATATCAATCATATGTCCACTTCTGAAAATCACCTGTTATTTTAGAAGACCATTATAATTTCTTTCTGCCTCTATGAATCAAAATGCTTGTCTCCTAAAATGTTTTTTACTAGTGTAGCTAGCTCTTTTTTAGCCTGCACAATGCTTGGTGCTTGTTTTTCTGGGATCGTGGACTTCGTAGTCGATGACTTGGGGCACTTATGGCCGACTTTGACGCTCCGTGAGGCACTAATGCTTGAATCGGCACCTCTTGTGTGATCGCTGTAGCCACATGCTCAAAAATCTATCCGCATGCGACCCAATGGTCGCAATACGCTTTCAACTAATTTTTGCTGTGTAAATTAAACTCGTAGAGAGACGCTTGTTTACGTAGTTTTTTTCTTTCCATCTAAGCACCTTTACAGGAGTCTTTACATTGTACCTGCCCTTATAGACTTGCTCGGCGGTAGGTAAAAGTCGTTGGCAACCGGCTGATAAGTTCAGCCGAACAGGCCTTAGCAAAAACTATGTACCTAGAATACTAAAATGTCTTAGAATTTAGACCAGATGGAATGATAGACTTTAATATCTCTAGGTGAAGCTTGACTTATCATATTATATGGGGACTACCTAAGCACATCTCTAAAAAGACCACAAGTACCATTTTAGTTCGAGGCTGATTATTTGGTGGGAAAACAAAACAGAAGGCAGAGAAAAAAAATAAGTGTCCACACACACAGGGTGTGCAGTGGGGATCTAGATGCTAGAGATGAGAGAGAGAGAGAGAGAGAGAGAGTTGTTGGAGGTTGGGAGTTGGGGAACCGGCATGCAATGCAAGGAACATTCCATTTCATCATATCCATGAACCACCTCCTCCCAGTCTCCCACCAGTTAAATGAGGTCTGCAAATCAGGCCTAGCTAGTAGGTACCTTATTACCCAGCTAAAAAGCTTCACAACAAGCAGCTGCAACATCTCATCTCACACTGCATGCCTGTTAGCTACACTACTAATAAACACGCACTGTACGCACGGTCACATTCCATAATAACTCAATCACTGCACTCCACTGCGCGCCACTCCGGCTGGCCGGCCGGCCCTCTTCTACTCTGGAGTACTGTACGTAGCTTGCTCCTGCTCCTCAGTGCTCACTCCCTCTAGGCAAGCTAATGTAGACGTACAGTACGTGCACTAATCTCTAGAAACTAAGTACAACCCTCTAATCAACACACATCAGAAAAGAACAAGACGACGACGACGACGACGACATATATAGCTCTCGTAGCCATGGAGACTGGAGAGAGTGACAGAAGCTAGCTCTAGTTCTAGCTCTAGCTCTAGCTCTAGCTAAAATTGATTGGGAGGGACGAGATTGATCATGTCAGTACGTGTGTGTACTACTGCATGACATGCATCAAATTAACAACTGATGGCGACGACTAGCTAAGTACGTAATGGCATGGCATGCATGTATTGGTCGATCAGGCCACGTCGTGCTGCTCTTCTTTGAGCCCGCCGGGGAAGAGGTCCAGCGTCTTGAGCGGCCGGCAGAAGGCAGCCGGCGGCGGCGCCACCTCGAACCCAGGAGGCGCCATCATGTCGACGGCCGTGGAGGTGGAGCTCACGACGACGTCGTCAAGCGCCGCCACGCCGAAGTTGTCCAGCTTCCCCAGCGACGAGTACTCCGGCCGGCCGAGCGCCTCAGCCGCCGGCACAAGCCCTCCTCCACCGCCACCCTGTGCGTCGTTGCATGGACGGATTATACATTAGATATATATATATATAGCGAGATAAAGATATGGAAACTTTAATTTTATTTCAACTCCGGCGATGTGACGTGTGTAGATAGACGATACTACGTACCTGATGCTGATAGTGGAAGAGCTGGGTCGTCGGCGACGGAGGGGTGGCGTTTCCGGCGCACCTGCTCGCCGTCGGCGCCGGTGGTGCAGCGAAGGCGGCGGCGGCCGTGGTGGGGTAGTAGTAGCCGTACGCCGCAGCGGCAGCAGCAGCAGCAGCCGGGGTGGGCGACGTCGACGGGGAGAGCATATACGGCGCGACGACCGGCGGCGGCGCGGCGGCGAGGAAGCCGCCGTGGCCGTGGCCGTGGTGCGCCTGCGCGGCGGCGTAGTACTGGGCGCAGGAGAGGAGGTGGTGGCTCATGCAGAGCCTGCGGCGGAGCTTCTGGCGGTCGCGGGCCTTGTGGTTCTGGAACCAGTAGAAGACGTTCTTGCCCTCGATGCGGCCGTAGCAGGCGAGGTGCGCCGTGATCTGCTGGATCTGCGACGCGTTGGGCGTGCGCAGGCCGCCACGGTACATCTCCTCCAGGATCATCAGCTGCTCCGGCGTCGGGCACCACCGCGTCGACCCCGCCACCACCTGCGGCTCACCTCGCTGGCCCTGCTGCTGCTGCTGCTGCGACGGCATGTCGGTCGTCGTCGTCGTCTACCTCGATCTCCCAACTACGTACTACTACCAGCTAGCAGTAGCTAGGATTTGATGATGACTAGCTAGCTATATATTTGTGTACGTACGTGCTCGATGGATCGATCAATCAGTTTGTTTGTTTGTTTGCTTGCTTGCAAGAAGCTGTCTGTGAATAAGCAAGCAAACAAAGCTTGTTGTTTGTGGTTGGTTGGTTGGTTGGTTGGGTGTGTTGAGGGAGAGAAGGAGAGACAAAATGGGTACTAGGAGGAGGGAGGAGGAACAGATAGTTGGGTGGATGGAGGTCTGATGAGGAAGATGAGGATGAGACGAAGAAGAAGCATATAATGGAGACACACACAGAGAGAGAGAGAGAGAGGCCGGGCCACTACTGCACTGCTTCCCTTCTTCCTGTCTGCAGTATATATAATGGATGCAGACACTATCCATTACACACGCACATGCCCACCACCATAGACTTTAGAGAGAGAGAGAGAGGACATGTGTACTGCAGCGACTGTTTATTTAGAGAGAGAGAGAGAGGGATGAGAGAGATGAGAGATGTGGCAAGCAATTGGCAATGGCATATATGCAAGAGACCTGTGTACTGTTCATAGGTAAGGTACTGTGGGTTTAGTAGGCAGCAGCAGTCATCTTTTCTCACTGATGAGCAGCATGCAGCAGCCAGACAGCTAGGTTGGAGCTACTACTGTAGCGACGTAATCAAAAGAATGAATGTGATAATCAATTAAGAACGAGTGTGTACTGTTGTATGGTGGATTTTCCTGACCGATTAACATCGCATATCCAACATGTTTCGTACCGATCGACCGCCCGGCCGGCCTCCGATTATCCTAGCTATTATCATATGTACAGTATGGATGCTGCTTGATCCATGAACCGTTACTTGTAATGGCCATCAGCTAAGCTAGCCTTGAGTTGTCTTTATTTCAAACTTGTTTGTGATGAAGATCTTAAATTTGAAATCCATACGCATGTGCATGCATGCATGCATGACAGGTGAACAAGTGAGAGAGAGGAAGGATACGGTACAGACAAGAGAGGCAACACAGTTTTTGCTTGCCGTATTTATTGCGAGGCTACACGTACGTACGTTGTGTCGTTGTTGATTTCCTGCTTGAACGCGGCGAGCGTGGTACGTACTTGTGCGTGCACAGTTATTTGGTCACTCGTGCTAATAGCTACACGCTCGCCAAACACAAACGTCAAGCGTCAGTAAGTGGCTATTGTAGGGTACTACGTGTAGCTAGACGATACTAGCTACTCCTACGCACAGCTTGCTCGATCAATCTGCTAGCTAGCTTGTTCTAGCAAACGACATAGATGGTGATTCGATTAGGTTTAGGTACACGTACACACGAGGCCAGCTAGCACGCATTAGCTGAGTAGCTACTAATAATACAGTAACAAGCATTAGCTGAGTAGCTACTAATAAACCAGAGAGATGATCGATCGATGATGGACGTTGGTACTGTGCTTCTTCCTGCTCGCCGATCGCATTCATGCATGCATGGACGACCACAGTAGCTAGTGGAGTACGTTATTCCTCTTTAGATAAATGGCTGCTTCCTCTATGGCCTTGTTTAGTTCCGAAATCTAGAAATTTTTCGGAACTGTAGCACTTTCGTTTTTATTTGACAAATATTATCTAATCATAAAGTAACTAGGTTTAAAAGATTCATCTCGTGATTTACAGCTAAACTATATAATTAGTTTTTATTTTCGTCTATATTTAATATTCCATGCATCTGCCGTAAGATTCGATGTGACGCGGAATCTTGAAAAGATTTTGATTTTTGGGGTGAACTAAACAAGGCCTATCTATATATCTAAGGACTTGTTTAGTTGAGAAATTTTTTTGGCTGTGACTACTGTAGCACTTTTGTTTGTATTTGATAATTATTATCAAATTATAGATTAACTAGGTTTAAAAGATTTGTCTCTCAAATTATAGTCAAACTATATAATTTATTATTTTTTCTATTTAGATTATGTCAAAGATTCGATTTGATGAAAAATTTTGAAATTTTTTGGAACTATAAATAAGACCTAACATGCCTGCATGCAAGCTGCCTTGAATGGCTACTGGTGCCGATCGAGTTATTTAGCACGTCGTGTCGTGGCTTCATTCTGATTCCCGGCCTCTCGCTGCTGCCGGCCTCTGCATTGCATGCGTCTGCCTGCCGCAGTGCCTGCCTGCAGCTCATCCTTCAGAGAAAAAAAAAAAAGAAGCCGATCAGTATTCATCAGTGGTGACTCTTCAGACAGAGATAGATCGGCCGGGCATGCACTGCATGCGTGCATTTAAGGGGGAGAATTACACGTCGGATTCTGGAAATCTGCCTAGGATTTCGGTCGACGACCACGCCAGGCCAGAGCTTGCATTGCTCTTTGCACAGTTGCATGCAATGGGAAACTGGGAAATTATGAGGTGATGATGATGGCCCCGCCACTGCATGCTCTTTACACAGTTGCTTGCAATGCATCGTGATGCGTGCTCTCCTCTCTCCGCTATTGTTCAGGCCTTGTTTAGGCCATGAATTTTTCTTTTGTCACATCGAATATGTCGGGAGAGATTTTTAGAAACTAATAAAAAAACAAATTACATACCTCGTCAGGAAACTGCAAGACAAATCTATTAAGCATAATTAATCTGTCATTAGCACCTGTGGGTTACTGTAGCACTTAAGGCTAATCATGGAGTAACTAGGCTTAAAAGATTCGCCTCGCGATTTTCAACCAAATTGTGTAATTAGTTTATTTTTTATGTACATTTAATGTTCCATGCATGTGTCCAAAGATTCGATAGGATGGATGAAAAAATTTTGGGTGAGAAACTAAACAGGCCTTTAGTTTCAAAAAATTTTGCAATTTTTTTTAGATTTTCTATCACATCAAATCTTGATATGGAGTATTAAATATAAATAAAAATAATAACTAACATGGACCATTAAATATAGATAAAAAAATAACTAATTGCACATTTTGTTTGTAATTTGCGAGACGAATCTTTTGAGCCTAATTAGTCTATGATTAGACAATATTTATCAAATAAAAACGAAAGTGCTACAATGTCTATTTTGCAAAAAAAATTTGGAACTAAACAAGGCCTGCAATTTTTTAAAATGAATACGGTGGTATTTTCGTTTGTATTTGATAAATATTATGTAATTATGAACTAACTAGGCTTAAAAGATTAGTCTCGTATAATTAGTTATTTTTTTATCCATGTTTAATGCTCTATTCTTGTCACAGATTTGAGGTGATGGAAAATCTTAAAAAATTTTGAAGAAATTTTGGGAAGTAAACAAGGGCGAGTAGTGGCCTAGCTAGCTGGACTAGGCGCTTTTGGGGCTGCGAAAACTGCAGCGGATCAGCAGAATTCAGTGAGTAAGGCCAGTCTCAATACATAGTTTCATAACACAGTTACCGAGACTATAAACTAGGTAACCGAGCCATAAGAGTTTCATGGGGATGAAACTCCTCTATCATCTGATGAAACTCCTTCATTAAATGACTCTGCCAAGTCAGCAATTTTGCTTATGTGACACCTTATTTAATGTGCATGACACTCTCATAAAACATACATTGAGACTGGCCTAGTAAGCTAGATTCGGGCTTACCTTACCTTATTAATTCGACCAAATAAAGTTAAGTACGCAATGAATGAAATGGTTAATCACGCACACGCGCATACTAGCTTTCAATTGTTTTTGTGTTGGTCCTTAGGCCAGTCTCAATGCATGTTTTATGAGAGTGTCATGCACATTAAATAGGGTGCTACATAAGCAAAGTTGCTGACTTGGCAGGTTCATTAAATTAAAGAGTTAATAAATAACTTTAGACTCTATGGTAGAGTTTGCATTATGAGTGCCCTTATACTGCCACTATTCTATAGTTACCCCGTCAAAAAAAACAATTCTAGCATATAAAACTTTATCCTTAAATAATATGTTTATTTAGTGTTATATAAATGTTAATACTCTATTTTAGACTTAGGGCCTCTTTGAATCCACGAACTAAACTTTAACTGGCTAAATTGGCTAAATTTAGCAGTTAGGGATCCAAACACCTAGCTAAACACATCAGCTAAAGTTTAGCCGAGTTTAGCTACTTTAACACAGCTAAATCTAGCTAGCTAAAATTTAGCTAAAGCTATTATCTATAGGATTTAGCTAGGAGAACTTTTAGCTAGCTGGCTAAAGTTTACCTTTAAATTTTAGTTAGCTAAATTTTAGTTGGATAGATCCAAACATACACTTAGTAAAATATTAGATAGTTTAATTAAAGACGAAACTAATTGTTCATTCGGTCCTAAACCGCGTGTGATCCACATCCTTAATTGTTTGCCGCATTCTCCGGCAGTGTGCCGCTACGGCATGCTACACGCTACACTGTGCGGTCAGTGTACGATTTGTACACATATACTATGAGGTAGTGAATGCATGCAAACGAAGAAGATCTGGGGCTAAGCAACTAATTAACTTCCCTAACGCAAATACTCCTATGGTCTTGTGATATTGTAATAGTACAAAATTGTACCACACACACGTATATATTATGTCGTTAAATGTGGCGGACATCAACAAAATATATGTCTTTTAATACAGATATTCAGTAAAAGTATACAAATCCAACAATAATTATGATGTATTGATCCATCAATCTGTGACGTTTCATAGGTTAGAATTGTTTGACACTCATTTTGAGAATCTAAGAAGTTTTTTCCAATTATATGTCCTCAAATAATTGTCAGATACCTACTTTTGTATTTTTATTAATGTGTCACATACCATACAATGTTCTTTATATTTGGATGGCCTAATAACATGTTAGCCAAAGTTAGCCTAAATTAGCTTCCTTTGACTAGCTAATTAGCCAAAGCTCCCTTAATGATTACTCAAGAAACGAGCCAAGTCCTAATGCATGTACTCCTAATAGGTCAGTCTCAATGCATAGTTTTATAATATAAACTAGGCAACCGAGCCACATGAGTTTCATGGGGATGAAATTTCTCTCTCATGTGATGAAACTCCTTCATTTAATGAACCTGCCAAGTCAGCAACTTTGCTTATGTGGCACCCTATTTAATGTGCATGACACTCGTGAAACATGGCTAGTGTGCGCGTATGCACGATTAACCATTTCATTCATTGCATACTTAACTTTATTTGGTCGAATTAATAAGGTAAGCTAAGCCCGAATCTAGCTTATTATTGACGGAGGAGGCCTGCGTGCTGGTGTGCAACAGGGTACAAGGTGTGTCTGTGTACTTGCAACAAAGCACAGTTGATTGCAGGCTACGACACGACGAAATTTAATTCAACCGATGAGTTAATGTGTGTGTAAACTGCACCAATCCAAGCTAGATACGTATTTGATAGGAATAAATCAAGCATGGACCAAACAAAATTGTGTGCTGGTCTAGCTCAATTCTTCGATTTTTTTTATAAAGCAGACTTTTTTTCGAATACGTAAAAGGTTTGTGTGTTATTGTATTAAGTAGAGAATGCTTGATACAACATGCCTTAGCTGCATCGTCGAGGGGTCTCAAGGTCTTACAAGTGCGCACGGCCTTAATTATAAGCTAGATTTGTGCAAGCAAACAGCGCAAATCACAGCACTTAGCCAATTACTCGGTCCTTTAATTTTGTGACATACTCCAAAGTCCAAAATATGTAAGGCATTTTAGATTTATTCAAGGTCAAACTTTTCTAATTTAGATCAAATGAATAGAAAAAAAATACATAAGCATCTAACAATTTTGGCCCTGATGACTAAGGCCCTGTTTACTTTTCCATCTAAAATTTTTTGATCCATCCCATCGAATCTTTGGACACATGCATGGAACACTAAATGTACATAAAAAAATAAACTAATTACACAGTTTGGTTGAAAATCACGAGACGAATTTTTAAGCCTAGTTACTCCATGATTAGCCTTAAGTGCTACAGTAACCCACATGTGCTAATGATAGACTAATTATACTTAATAGATTTGTCTTGCAGTTTCCTAACGAGCTATGTAATTTGTTTTTTTATTAGTTTCTAAAAACCCCTCCCGACATCCTTCCGACGTATTCGATGTGACACCTAAAAAATTTTTCATCTCCAATCTAAACAGGGCCTAGATTTTTGGCAAGAATAGAAACAACCCATCTCCAAGAGTTTCCAATTCCACCTCTCAATCTTTTGTCACTTAGAAAAAAATCATCAAAATTGTGCATCTTTGCGCGCATGCAAGACACGCATATGGGTCTCCCAATCTAAGGTGACAAAAATTACAACTTTGCCGAGTGTCAGGACCAGCGGCACTTGGCAAAGATTTTTTTTTTTAAAAAATAAAGATTTGCCAAGTGGTAGGACCGTTGGAGCAAAGAATATTATTAAAATAAAATAAAGCTTTGCCGAGTGTTAAGGCCTAGGGCATTCGGCAAAGAATATTATTAAAAATTTAAAGCTTTGCCAAGTGCACAGATGACACTCGGCAAAGATTTTTTTTAAAAGAAAACATTAAGCAAATCTTTGCCAAGTGCCGTCAAGTATGGCACTCAACAAAGTCAATGTTAAGAGCGCCCCCCCTATGACGACAAGTTTTTTGCCAAGTGCTGACGTGGCGACAAAAGATACTCGATAAAGAGGTCTTTGCCGATTTTTTGACCGAGTGTTGTTTGCCGAGTGCGGCATTCGGCAAAGCCTTTTGTCGAGTGCAAAGAGGCCAAGCACTTAACAAAGAAGTTGTGTTCAGTGTTGAAGGGCATGGAAAAGAATAAAGAGCAACTAATAGTTCCTGGTACAAGAGAAAAATAATATATAAAAGTGGTTAGAATAATTTAGAAATAGTATAGGATTCCTAATGTAAAATTGTCTTCTATATTTTAGGAGTGAATTACTAGAAGCTTTTGGAGATGATTTTGTTCATTTCTTCCAATAATTTTTGGCAAGTTGGAAAACTCTATGGAAAAATTTGTTAGGAACTTTTGAAGATGCTCTATGGTGTGGAGGATAGGAATGGACCGGCCGTTCGTCCGGCCGCAAGAAATGGAAGGCACGGAATCCAATTACTCAGAAGGTTCAGAATGCTGTGACCATGGCTGCACGAGCTCGAGGTAAATACTGTACATACCTAGGCCTGCGGTACGCCCCTGCTAAGGTCACACGTACTACTGACGTGCTTACTCGTACGTTAATATTCATATAACTACTTTCTTCCGTAGAAAGAAGAGATGCAATAACGATTTGAGATTGGAGTTTAACTAGAGTGTTGTTTAGTTCCTTAAAAATTTTGTAAAGTTTTTAAATTTCTCGTCACATCAAATCTTGCGACATATACATGGAGCATTGAATATAGATAAAAAAATAACTTATTGCATAGTTCGTTTGTACTTTACGAGACGAATCTTTTAAGCCTAATTAGTCCATAATTGAACAACAATTATCAAATACAAATGAAAATGCTATAGTAGCCAAAACTAAAAATTTTCACCAACTAAACAGCCCCTAGGTCTAGAGGTGCAAAAGGGGTAACCTTTAGGTGCACCTCCAAACCTCTTTAGTTCAAATATTTGTACTACTTCTTAATTTTTTTAAGAAGTAATATAAATATTTGAACTAAAGAGGTTTAGAGGTGCACCTAATCATCACTCATTTGCACCCCTACCTAGGTCTACGCTATGTTTGCTTGAATTTAGGGGTGTTACTTTTTAGCTATGGAATAATATTTTTTCTCTCATAACAAATCAGCATCAACAACAGTTTTTTAGCTAGCCGAACATAACATTATTCTCCTCTATCTCTCCTTTCTAGAAAACTTGATGTTTTAGAACTCAAAATTTATGGTAAAAAACTTGATGTTTTTTAAGAACAAGAATTGCATTCGTTTGAGAACAAAGAGACTACTTTAGGCCCGATTTAGTTCTTTTTTTCAAGATTTCACATAATCTTTGAACGCATGTATGAAACATTAAATATAAATAAAATAAATATTTAGTTGCATGATTTACCTGTAATTTATGAGATGAATCATTTAAACCTATTAGTCTATGATTAAACAATAATTACTAAATAGAAACAAAAATGGTAAAGCAGCCAAACCTAAATATTTTCATCAACTAAGGCCTTGTTTAGTTACCCCAAAAACCAAAATTTTTTTAAGATTCCTCATTATATCGAATTTTGCGGCACATACATGAAGTATTAAACATAGATTAAAATAAAAACTAATTGTACAGTTACCTGTAAATCGTGAGACGAATCTTCTAAATCTAGTTTACTCCATGATTGGATCATATTTGTTAATTAAAAACAAAAATGCTATAATATCATAATCTAAAAATATTTTGGATCTAATAAAGGCCTAAACAAGACCTTGCTATGCATACTGCTGGCTAGCTACGGTTACGTCCATGTCCATCATCCATCCATCGAAGTGTGACGCGTCGCCGACTAGTCTTGTACAAGTCAGCTCAGTGTCGTCACACGTCACACACGATACTCCTACACAAACTGGCCGCAGCTCCGGGCTGCGTGTGTTTGTGTATGACATCGAGTACCTACGATGTGATGCTCCTGACTCCTGTGAAAACCTAGCTGAATGCCTTGTCCTCGTCTGATCTCTCGATGCGTATGTATATGTACATCCATCTCTCGACGGGCCGGGCAGCAGGTACGTACGTACTGCATGGCATCCATGCAGATTTTCAGATAGCAGAAATTCATTATTGCTATATGATGATGCCGGTTCCTCTTTTTCGGTCGCCTCCACATTCCTTTGCTCGCAGCTAGTAACGGCTAGCTACTCATTGCTACATCATTGTTCCATGGCCTTATTTAGGCCTTCTTTAGTTCACTCAAAAAAAAATCCAAAATTCTCTATCACATCGTATCTTAAGGCACATGCATAAAGTATTAAATATAAACAAAAACAAAAACTAATTACACAGTTTGTCTATAAATCGCAAGATGAATCTTTTGAGCCTATTTAGTTTACGATTGGACAATATTTGTCAAATTAAAACGAAAATGCTACAATACCCAAAACCAAAAAAAATAAAAACTAAACAACGCAGTTCCAAAAAAAATTTACAAAAAATTTTAGATTTCTCGTCACATCGAATCTTGCGGTGCATGCATGGAGCATTAAATATAGATAAAAAATAAATAATTGCATAGTTTGTCTGTAATTTGTGAGACAAATCTTTTGAGCCTAGTTAGTTCATGATTGGACATTATTTGTCAAATACAAACGAAAGCGCTACGTTGTTTATTTTGCAAATTTTTTTGGAACTAAGAACAACTTCAAGAGTTTGGCTAAAATTAGTAGCCAAATTTTATTGTTTAGCCATTTTATAAAATAGAAAAACTTCTTAAGAAAGTAGAAGTCCATAATAGTCTTGCTATTTTATAAAATCATATAGTCAATGTCAGTAGTTGGCTATATATGACCATCGAAAATCAAGTGATAGCTAACTTTTTATTTTACAAAACCAGATGATGCTCTGTTAGAGCCATTTTTTGCTATGCAAATTCTAAAATAGTCTCCACGACTAAAGTAGCCTCCATAACAGGAATAGCTAAGTTCTTAGAGTTCCTCTAAACAAGGCCATGATATATCCTTTTGGCCTGCCTTGGCTTAATTTGAGATTGTCGTACGCGCTATTATTCGGGAGATTTATTTATTTATATTTTCATTGTGCACTTTTACCTCTCCATCCTTTTCCTAAGTACTTATTCTTTTTCTTTTCCGAGTAAATATTCCCATGTGTTATAGTAACTCAACTATAGAATTTTTGGACATATTTTCAAACACTAAATTGGTCGTCTCTTGACAATTACTCGTCACATATGTGCACGCAAATTTTAGGGGTAGGGTGTGTTTAGTGTTTGAGACTAATCATAGCATGAGTGTGGTGTTGTACGTGCAATATGTCTCATATATTGTGATGTGGAGGTGTTGAGCACTAACACTACATTCAACGATAATGGAGAAGGTTATTCGTGCCGATGAACTAGAAGCGATGAAGTACGAACATAGAGGCTTGGACCCGGAGACCGAGGGTAGAAAACGGAGCCCGAGGGTAGAAAACGGAGCGTGATGACTGACATTTGGTAACATCAACTATGTAACTTTTGCTACTCATGTAATTGAGCTGCAGTGTTCCACTGCTCCAGTGCAATGAAAGGCGGATAACTCCTCCCCCTCCAGTACACGGCTGATGCACCACCGGACTCCACAACGGACAACTCCAACAGTTATTACAACGGTTGAAAAAAAATAGTCGTTACCCAGGCACAAGTCTGCCAGTCCAATGCACACAAGACAGCTTCGGTGCACTCTTAGGCCTTGTTTTTAAGGAAGAGCTATTTTACTACCCTCCCTTTATATTCTTTTATTCTTCTTTTTAATAAAATGATCCCAGCTTTCCTGTGTAATTCGAGAAAAAAAATAGTGGAGGCCCAATGTTGTTGGGCACCAAACAAAAACTTTTCACTCATCACATCGAATGTTTGGACATATGCAATGGAGCATTAAATGTAGACGAAAACAAAAACTAATTTTACAATTGCCTATAAATCACGCGACGAATCTTTTAAGCCTATGATTAGTCCTTGATTAGACACTAATCTTCAAATAAAATGAAAACGCTACAGTAGCTAAATCCAAAAAAATTTTGAAACTAAACAAGACCTAAGCCTCCAAACCGCACCAAAAACATATACTCTCATAGAATAGTTTGGTGCACCGCTCTAGTGCACACAGGATAGGTCTAGTGCACACAACATCCCCCAAAAACACCTCGAAACCACTCTCTAGTAGAATAGTACAGTGCCACATTTGATGCCATGTATAGTGCACACGTAATGGAGAAGGGGCTAGGCCGGTTTTCATCTCAGGCTGTGCAAGGAACCAAGGACCAAGAGCTTCGGTGGGCACTCTAGTGCCACACCGGATAGCTCCGGTGAGTGCTAAACAACGCAACGACAACTCCCTTATCCCTCTTCATAAGCATGCCAACTCTCAAATGTTTTTCCAAACATTGTCGTCTCCCTCAAAGGCGACTCGAGGGCGACCCACCTATGCCGCCACAAGTCCGTCATTACAGGCAAGCCCTAGGCCGCTGCCCGTCGGCGAGTGGCGGCGGTAGCGGCCCACGGAGGCGCTCAACAAGCCTGCCTTCCTGAGTCCTACCCCCTCTTGTTTCCTCTCTCTAAGCTCCAATATGCCCCTAATGGCGGCTAGTGGTTGTTTTGGCCATTGCTGGGTCGGATCCACGTCCTCCAAGGCCAGATTTGGCTTCCTGCTCTCCTCCCCTCCCCATCCAAAGCTCGGTCTTCTCGGTGACTTTTGTGGTCGGCGAGTCCCTGAACTCCACCGAGGCGTTGGATCCGGGATTTAGCGCCGCTAGGGCTGGCAAATGCAGATGCGGCCGTGGGGCAAGGCCGCCCATGGCTGGCTCTCCTCCGGGTCCGCCAGTGCACGGCAGGTGTCGAATGCAGGTTTCGTGTGCTTGAGCGGCCCACAGAGCTCCATGGCTACTGCTACGACATCTGTTGCCCTGCGCACAACGGTCTTCTTCATGTGGTCTGGGTCTGCCTACTTTGCAGTCAACCTCCCGGGCCACAACCACATTGCGGCATTCTTTGCTCGTGTGGTGTTAGCCGTCGCTCTAGCGAACCTCATCGCGATGATGGCGAGGCCCAGCACGTCGGCGGTGGCGGCGCCCTCTTACATCCAGATACGCGGCTTCTTCACCACAGCTAGCCGCTCCAGTTGCTGTCCATGGTAGCAAGTCTGGGTTGCTTAGGGCCTCTTTCGAAAGCATTTGAAGTTTGGGTGAAAACCCTGCATGGTTAGTGGTGATGGCGCTGAATGGCGTTATTTCCTTCTTGGGGGTGTCGCTATAGCTTCTACTTCTTTCACGAATGCCATTTCGAGCTTGACACATTCTCCTGGTATGTCTCGGGGCAAAAGCCCATATGAGCATGGTGCTTTGATCATTGATGATGGTGTTCATGGACGTCATTTCCCTTCTTGAAGGCATCGACATAAGCATGCCTGTCCTACTACTGCACCCGACACATCCTTGCTCTCTCTGGTTGCTCTTCCACCTATCTTGTTGTTGGTATGACTACCATCCTACTTCTTAGTGTTTGCAATCACTACTTTTTATCAGGTGCTCGCTATCAGCGACTTGCTCTGTCTTCCCCTAGATCACTTTAGTGCTTTGCCTCATCTTATGTCGGGTTGTGGGGACCTTGATCTCTTCTCTGGATCTCCTCATTCTCCTCCTGGCAATCCTCCCCCTTTGAGGCTTCCTTCCCTCAAATGGCATTGGTGGTCGTCGATTGGAGCCCAGTTGAGCTACTAGGCAAATGCTACTCACGGCTACCACCTATTGGCTTTGACTCAATGCCTCACAACCTCCTGGTTGTCGTTTGTTGGATCCAACTCACCTTACAGCCAAATGTGGGCTAGGGTTCTTCGGAATATGTCATTGGTGGTGGCACATGTTAGCAAGTTGTGATTACACTCGCTTTGGTCGATAGACAAAGCTAGTAGCTGAACCATGTTGTTAGTGTTGTTGTTGTTAGTGTTGTTGTTTTGTTGTTGTTATCTCCATCCCCTCCCTATTTGTACCCTGTTGGACCTCATGGGTCACCCTTGTACTAGGTGCCATGCACCATTTTATCCGTGCACCGGCTTGCGGCATCAATGGAATTTATTCAAGTGGGGTGCTCACCCCTCTAGTGATGTCTTCAAAAGAATGTTTCTAAAAAACATTTTTGCTTACTACTCACCATGTCACTAAGCGTAATACATATGCAAGTGAAGCTCAAACTTAGTGACACTAGCAAATCACCACTTCAATGCAAGTTTTTTTTCATGTTTATAATACAACTATCTACCCAATTGTGCACTCTATTGCTAATCATACTCAATGAAAGGCATTAGTCCATATGGTTGTCACTTGATTACTAAAACAAACTATGCTTTTCAAACGAGCAACTAAACACACCTTTTAACTCTTTGTGAAGAGCTACCTAGGCCCTTTTTCAGATTAAAGCTGCTAAAAGTTTAGTCGGCTAAACCAGACGCTAAACGTTAGTCACCCCTATTTAGTTTGGTGGACTAAAGAGGCCTTCTAGTCCCTTTTAGTCAAGGTGTTTAGGTAAAAAGTGACTAAAAGGTGAGGCAGTATGGGCTTTAGTTCCATTTATCAACCCCAAATGCCTATTTAGAGTCTTATTTACTCATAGCGTTTAGGTAAAAAGTGATTAAACGGAACTAAAATTAATCGGCTAAACTTTAGTGTCCCAAACTAAACCCTTTCTATATATCATTCTCTTACTTTCTATAACGAATAAATATGCTACGATCGAGTTAGGCCTTGTTTAGTTCACCTCAAAAACCAAAAAGTTTTCAAGATTTCTCGTCACATCGAATCTTTCAGCACATGCATGAAGTATTAAATATAGACAAAAATAAAAAACTAATTGTACAGTTTACCTGTAAATCACGAGACGAATCTTTTGATCCTAGTTAGTCTATGATTGGACAATATTTGCTACAAACAAACGAAAGTGCTATAGTAGTGAAATCCAAAATCTTTTCGCATCTAAGGCCGTGTTTAGTTCCCGAGCGAAATAATTCCGCGACACTGTAGCATTTTCGTTTGTTTGTGGTAATTATTGTCCAATCATGAATTAACTAGGCTCAAAAGATTCGTCTCGTAAATTCCGACCAAGTTGTGTAATTAGTTTTTATTTTTGTCTATATTTAATACTTCATGCATACGTGTAAAGAGATGTGATATGGAATTTTGAAAAATTTTGGATTTTTAGGTGGAAGTAAACAAGGCCTAAAGAAGGCCTTTGCTATTTTAACACTGTCCGAACTACCTTATACTCCCTCCGTCCACGAAAAAGTCAATTTCTAGAGTTGTCCTAAGTCAAACTTTTTAAACTTTGACCAAATTTCTAGAAAAAATGCTAAGATTTATAGTATCAAATTAGTATTATTAGATTCATCATATAATATATTTTCATATAATGTGTATTTTATATTATAGTTGTTGTTACTCTTTTCTATAAAGTTAGTTAAACTTTAAAAAGTTTGACTGGTACGGATTCTAGTAATTGAATTTTTCGTAGACGCAGGGAGCATTTATATAATCAGCTGATTTGATAGATCAGAAGCCAATGAGTTGACTGGTATTGTTCCGTCGTATATGATGATAGGCCGTATAGATGTAGGCCTTGTTTAGTTCCAAAAAATTTGTAAAATTTTTCAGATTTCCCGTCACATCGAATCTTTAGACACATACATAAAGCACTAAATATAGACAAAAAAACTAATTACACCGTTTGGTCGGAATTGACGAGATAAATCTTTTGAGCCTAGTTAGTCTATGATTGGATAATATTTGTCAAATACAAACGAAAAAGCTACAGTGTCTATTTTGCAAAATATTTTAGAACTAAACAAGGCCGTAGAGCGTATAGCTGCTGGCCCCTGCTGCATTGCAAAGGTATTTATTGTTGGCTGGTGCAGCTAGCAGTGGTAGAAGTAGAAGCATCTGTCTCTACAATACGGCCGGTCCTCCTCTCTCCTCTGTCTGTGGGTCTCGGGAATACGATCATGTGTACAGCAGCAACAGTACTGGCTGCTGCGCATGCAGCAAGTGTACAGTAGTACGTAGCAAGAGGCCGGAGCTAGAAGCAACGACGACGTCATGCTCAGCTGCTGCAAATAGCTCTCGCGATCTTTTACATATGCAGCCAATAATTCTTTTCTTCCCTGCTGGCTCGATCGACAAAGTTGACAAAGTTAATGTATGTCAGAAACTGTTTTCGTCCACGCCTTGTTTAGTTCAAAAAAAATTTACAAAATTTTTTAATTTCTCTTTACATCAAATCTTTAGACGCATGTATGAAGTATTAAATATAGACGAAAATAAAAACTAATTGCACAGTTTAGTCGGATTTAATGAGACGAATCTTTTGAGTCTAGTTAGTACATGATTAGATAATATTTGTCAAATACAAACGAAATTGGTACTATTCCTATTTTGCAAAAAAATTTGGAACTAAACAAGGCTAGTTCTAAAAAATTTTAGAAAATCGACACTGTAGCACTTTCGTTTGTATTTGACAAATACTATCCTCATAGACAAATTAGGCTCAAAAGATTCGTCTCGTCAATTCCGACCAAACTGTGCAATTAGTTTTTATTTTCATCTATATTTAATACTCCATGCATACGTCTAAAGATTATATGAGACGGGGAAACTGAAAAATTTTGTAAAATTTTTTAAAACTAAAGAAGGCCCTTTTTCCATGCATCCGTCTTTCATATTTCCGGCCGTTTGTCTAGCTCGTGTACTAGCTATTACGTTCGTGGATGCTAGATCTTGCATATAAAAAGCAGCATCTTTACAACAAATGTATATCTGAAACATGCACATGAGTGAAATTACATGCCACTTGTAATCGTATATATACATGAATTGAAAATATATGAGAATTTCTAATGGAGCATATATTTGAATATACATACAACATAACAAAAAAAACACAGGAATTATTCGAAGAGAGCGAAAGACACAAATTGAAGTTTAGTTTTGCAAGATATTATAGATCTCGTGTTAGACTTCTTCCAAAATTTCTGTAGATTGAGCCATTCTATATAGAAATCCGGGATGATGGCTAATCCTTTGTTCCAAAAGGCCACGTAGGGGGGATTCCTATATATAGATTTACAACTCTATAAAGTCCTTCATGTTTTGCGTTTGATCTCATCATATTTATATACCAAGCAAGCATTTCATGCAACTCTATGAATCATATATGTATATATATAAGCCAGCAGCCATCTGATGATATATATACTACTAATGAATCTGAACCAGCATGTGCCATTAACTGTAGTACTAGTAAATGTTTATTAAGGAGTTGAGGTTGAGAGAGATGAAGATGCACACAGAGACAATTACAGAGGTTTCAGAAAGGAAGGAGAGCGAGCAGCAGCAGCAGGGACGAAGATGGAGTTAAGCCTTTCATGCAGATCTTCACGTGATCACAGTATTTTATATATGTTGCTGCACTCGCTCCTGTACTAAGATTTCATCCCTGATCTTAATAAAAGGGCCATTTCATCCCCTGCCTGATCCCTGATCTGATGGATCATTCCGAAAACATTATGATGTACTAGCTACACACTGCTGCGTACTGTACACTGTGCACACAGCTCCGAGCAGCAAGAAGCATTGCATTGCAGCATGCATCAATTCCTGCCCAGAGCGAAGTGAATTGGCACCAAGGACGACGACAGACGGCACTCACCACACCCTCGCTCGCTCGAGCACAGTGCTGCGGTGGTACTGCTGCTAAAAAGGTTTGAAATGCTGTGAGAGAGTACATGCATGCACCATGCATCTTTCATGGAGTAGCATCTCTCTCTAGCTACTTGCTAGAGCTTCCTCTTTTCTATCTCAAAACGAAAGCTGGTTGCTGGCTGGCTACACTGCATTGCATGCGTGCAGTAACTCCACACAACACAACACCTCTCCTACAAAAGACATATACTACAGTACCACCGCTAGCAAGCTAGTACTAGGTACACAGTGTAGCTACTAGCTACTAGTGCTGTGGTAGTGCATGCAATAAACTTGCATTGACACAAACCAAAAAACATGCATCATGCTAGGCCTTGTTTAGTTCCAAAATATTTTGCAAAATCGACACTGTAGCTCTTTCGTTTGTATTTGACAAATATTGTCCAATTATGGACTAACTAGGCTCAAAAGATTCATCTCGTCAATTTCGACCAAACTGTGCAATTAGTTTTTATTTTTGTCTATATTTAATACTTTATGTATGTGTGTAAAGATTCGATGTGACGGGGAATCTGAAAAATTTTGCAAAATTTTTTGTGAACTAAACAAGGCAGTGTGGATCTGATCAGAATTCAGTAGTAGTCGCTCGTAGCTACTGGCTGCTAGTGTTTCTTCTTGAATATACAATCCTCTTGCACTACTGCATGCTCTTCCTGCACTCCCTAATAACTAGGCAGGCATTGAAGATCTCTCTCTCTCTCTCTGCCACGCCATGCCCATGCAAATGCAAGCTGTCGTCTTCCTTCCAGAATTCACCAGTACTCTCCACTGATCTTGATCAGAGAGATCAGTATGTCTAGCTGGAGTGTGTGATGATCGAGTACTCCGGCCTACAGAGTACTAGCGTATTCAAAACAGATTCCCCATGCCAGAATGCATCACCTTCTCTTCTTTTTATGGCCTGCTGAGCTGACGCGCGCGACTGTGAATTGTGATGAACGCGTGCAGTAGTGCAGCTGCTAGATGTAGAGATCGAGCAGCTACCTGTGCTGTGCGTTTGCATGTATATTCAAGTCATCTGCATGTGGAAATAAACATCTTGTCCCTCCTCGATCCATCTCTATCATAGTCGTGCATATGCATGCATCCATTCAATTCATTGTGCTTTATATATACATATATATACTCCATCCAAAAAAGAATACAATTATAGAAAACATACCGATCAAACTAGCTTGACTCTGACTAAATTTATAGTAAAAGTAATAGTATTTCTATCTTTAAATAAATTTATTATCAAACTATATATATAATTAATTATTTTTATTTTTATTTATTACTTTATGTATGCGTTCAAAAATTTGATGTAACATGAAATCTTATAAACATTTAGAATTCTCTAGCCTTTGTTTTGTATTTATATAAAGTACATATATATACACGAGAGAGAGGCACCAGTTGCCTGTTTCTCAGAAAGAGGTCCGCAGCTACTGTCTGCTACTATAGATCCTGCATAAAAGTTTCTGAAAGAAAACAGGAACTGTCGAATGCTTCTCTGTGCTGGCTACTGATGACTTGAATGCATATGTAGCTATAGGCCGGTCGTGACATGCGTGTACACACTGTACTGCTGAAAGCTTTGCATGCGGTTCGCGATTTTTTTTAAGGTTTAGGAGCTGTTTAGATTCTTTCAAAATTCTAAAAGTTTATAAGTTTTCTTTATCACATCGAATCTTATGGCATATATATATATAGAGCACGAAATATAAATAAAATAATAACTATTTGCACAATTTGTCTGTAAAACCATGAGATGAATCTTTTAAGCCTAGTTAGTCCATGATTAAACACTATTTGTCAAATACAAATGAAAGTGCTACAGTGCCAAAATCCAAAAAGATTTTGGATCTAAAAACACCCTTAGCTACCGTAGAACTTTCATTTTATTTGGTATTATTGTCTAATCATGAACTAATTAGGCTTAAAAGATTTATCTTATAAATTATAGATAAATTATACAATTAGTTATTTTTTTATCTATATTTAATATTTTATGTATACGTCTAGATTTGATGTGACGGAAAATCTTGAAAAAGGCCTAAGATGATGAACTGGTGGTGCAGGGGCAACCATGCATCAATGCATGCTTTTTACCAATCCAAAAGGCAGTCATTCAGGTTATATAATGACACCCTAATAAGCAGTTATTTAAGTCATTAATTAAGCCAAAAAGGCAGTCATTCAGGTTATATAATTATATATGGCTTGCGATTGGACAACACACGCATGCGAGAGAAGCTAGCCAGACAACACTAGCGACTCTGACAGGCTGACTTTGAGCAGTTGACTTCCTTTACATACAGCAGTTGCTTTTCTTGTTGCCGGCCTATCGTACGCTCTTTTCTTTTTTCTTTTTATTTTTTTTCAATTATTATATATATAATTATAACCCAAAAAACACGCATGCACATTGACTTTACGAACACACGTATATAAGGTTAACCCTATGTGCATGTACATCTTTAAAAGATTGAGCTAAATCTCACTCAAAATTGATGAAGTCATCATAATATCTCGCTATCTTTGTTGGAACGCAGTTCTTGCTCTCAGGTCAGGTCTTGTTTAGTTTCTAGGTGAAAAGTTTTAGGTTAGTGTAGTACTTTCGTTTGTATTTAACAATTATTATCCAAACATAAACTAAATAGACTTAAAAAATTTGTCTCATAAATTACAGACAAACTGTATAATTATTTTTTTTAATTTATATTTAATGCTTCATACATGTGTCATAAGATTCGATGTAAAAAAACTTAAAAGTTTTTGGATTTTGGGTATAATACCGGCACACACCCTCTCGTGTCGTGCACCATGATGGGATGTGCACTGTTGTGCACCGTTGGATGTGCATTAAGCTTAGAGATACACTATGATGCTATATCGAGAGAACACTAGCTATCCTCTTCCTCTGTCATGCATCAAAACAATAATGATGTTAAATTTTAGGATAAATCTAGAAAAAGACAAGCAACTAAATTAAATGAGGACTTGAAATCGAATAGCAAGTTGGAAAGTGCCGAGTATTATGAAAGATACTCCTAGCTAGCCCCTTGATGGATGGCGTATGAAGTACTTCCACGGTATATATACAAGGGACGATCCCTATATGAAAACACAATACGGAGTAGGTACCGCGCGGCGGCACCGTGCACAGTCGTCGTCATATATACCGTACACAGAGCAGCAGGGATCGGAGCTTTTGCATGCCTGGCATTCGCGTGACTGGTCGATCACTGGTACGTACGTATATATATATATATATATATATATATATATATATATATATATATATATATACCCATGGCGAATTAGAAAATGTTTAGTTCACCCAAAAACCAAAAACTTTTTAAGATTTTTTATCACATCTAATCTTGTGATATATGCATAGAGCATTAAATATAAATATAAATATAAACTAATTAATATACAGTTTACCTATAACTTACTAGACAAATCTTTTAAACCTAGAGTTACTCTATAATTGGACAATGTTTGTCAATTAAAAATAAAATTGTTACGGTATCAAAATAAAAAGGAAGAAGATGTAAACAAGGCCTTAGTATGGCATGCATGTGCGAGGCTGCCCCAGCCGGCCGGCCGGCCTCGATCGGGCTGACCCCCAATCCCCCTTGTCGTCGCATGCGCCATGGCATTGCCATTGCCATGCGCGCGCACTGCAGCAGCGTGCATGCATGCATGCAGAGACGTAGCTATAGGCGCGCGGGGAGAGAGGAAGAGGATACTATAGCAGCAGGTAGGAGTACTCCTCCAAGCTGCTGCTGCGCGCGGCAGCAGCATCGATCGGTCATCGAGATCGTCGATGGATCTGATCCGATCCTATAGATGCATGTGACGATGATGTGACCACTCCCCATCATCTGATGAATCATTCTATAGCCTTTGTTTAGATGCAAAAGGTTTTTAGATTTTAACACGTAGCATTTTTGTTTTTATTTAACAAATATTGTCTAATTATGGAAGAGTAACTAGGCTTAAAAGATTCGTCTCGTGATTTACAGGTAAACTGTGCAATTAGTTATTCTTTTTATCTATATTTAATACTTCATATATGTACCGCAAGATTCGATGTGACGGGAAATCTTGTAAATTTTTGAGTGTATCTAAACAAGGCCATGTCGTCTGGGTCTTGCATGCGTCGGTTCTCTTCTTCCTCACGCCAACACCAGCAGCAGCGGCAGGTCTCTCTCTCCCCCTGTGTCTCTTCATTCATGCATGGAGAGGCAGCACCACGCAGTCACGCAGAGGCAGCCATGCACGCCGATCGAGCAGTTAATTACACGTTCAATGCCAAACCTAGCTACTGGCTACTGCATTCCTGTCTCTACTCTACACATGTACTAGTATGTATGTGTGTATCACACACACACACACGCACGCACTTGTGCTGCTGCTGCATGCCCTTGCCCTGCACGTACCACGCAGAAGAGGAGATCGGACACGATCGAAGTATGGACGGCGGCGACGACACTATATACTGCAACAAGTCTGCAATAATGCATCGATCTTAATGCTTTGTCTTTACCCATAACATTCCAAGTGTTGTCAACTCGCAGCACAGTGGGGCCCCCTCTCTGCCACTGCCACTGCCACTGCCAACGCCTGGCCCACACCGATCAGATCACCATGCCGCTCTCTGCCTCTCTTCCATGAAAGGTTTGCAGTTGCAGCAGCTGGCCTGCCTGCACTGCATGCGGGCTCCACCGTATAAATAAAGCCGCGCGAAATTAATTAAGAATTCTGTCACGCATTGACTTTGGGCTTGATGGATGTCGTTCGTAGCGGGTGAACTAAACAAGGCCCTAGGACACCTATCTCTAGCTCAATTATGTGGCCATCGAGTAGTTTTGAAACGCCGGACGGCCTCGGCCAAACAATCAGGATCAGCGTGGCCCACACGTACGGAATCAGCCGAACGCCGATTCCGCAAACCGAATGGAGATAGGAGCAGAAGAAAAAAAAAATGCAGACTGAAATTTTACCTCTTTATTAGTAGGTATAGATAGATATAGATATAGATAGAATAGATATAGATATAGATATAGATATAGATATAGATGTATGTATGTAGGAGTACTACAAGAGAAGAAAAAAAAAACTATTTCATGTTTTTGCTCGTTTGGTCCAGCTTAGGCCTGGGCCGAGCCTAAATTTTTTGGACTGAGAAATTTTTGCTCTTGCATTGCCAGCCCATAGACTCGATCATGGGCTTCACTAGATGGAGGCGGAAAAAACAAACCAATATGAGCTCTTTTTTCGGGCGGGCGGGGCTGCTGGGGTTTATCATCATCATCATCATTAACATCATGGCTTGAGCCCAAGGAGAATGAAAATGATGATGATGATCGAGCGCGGTGTGGTTCTTTTGTCGTGGACAATCCTATATAGTGTTAAGTCACCATAGGTTGGTTTGAAGGAGTTTGAGGAGGGTTGGCTATTTGGAGGTCGAATCCAATGTTGGACTCAAGATGCATGCTTGTACTATGCCTTTTTAAAGTTTTATTTAACGAGTCTAGAGGACGTGGCTTAATAGCTACTTGCTCAGGCCTTGTTTAGTTCCAAAAAGTTTTTGAATTTGGCTACTGTAGATTTTTTGTTTTATTTAATGATTAATATCCAATCACGAACTAAACAAGGCCTCAAGACACTTATAAATGGGTCATGATCACCCCACATATTGGCAGCTAGCTAGCTAGATACAAGTGTTGCATTGTACCACTACTAACGTTGATGATGATTGCGGTGGGAGGTGTAGTCATGCATCTAATCTAACTATCCAAGTTTGACTCCTCTTCACCTCTAATTTTGCTGCCTATATTTTTACTTGAAAAGATGCCAAGTTCATCATAGATTGGTGTTTTTTTAATTACTTAACATTGATAGTGATGGCAATGGGGCATACAGGAACAATAGTAATAAGCTTTTTTTATCTAAATTAAGCTGGTTTCTATGAGTATCTTGTTCAACATGTTATTCAGTACGAGTACGGGTGATGACACTAGGTTATGTTTTTTAGTTACTGCAAATATATTTATCATAGACAAGGGTGAACTTTATTACTCAAAGGCTAACAAATCATTAGCGACAATTACACCAACACTTTCAGGGGGCAAACTAGAGAATTGCTCCTCCCTTGATTAGGGTTCGTTTTGGTCCATATGACCCAATTCTCATCAAACCTTAGTATAAAAATAGCAGGTCAGATCAGAATGCACACTCTCGGCCACTAATCCCTTTTTTCAAACAATCAAACGACACTTTGTTTGCCAAGTCACATTGGGCTTAGTTCACAGCTATTCTGTTCCTTCCAGGAACCAACTGGCCCAATCCCAGCCGAGTCATAGCGGTCAAAGCACTGGGCCTATTTACGGCCCACATTAACTATAGGCCTGTTTCTCCTTCTGTGGGCCGTTGGCCTGCAAGACACCTGGACGGTAGAAACCAACCAAAAGTTGCTCTCCAGATGTTGAGTGATTTCCTGCTCAAAAAAAAAAAAGATGTTGAGTGATTTTTTTTTCTTTTCTTAGGGCCTTTTACTTTTTAATTAACACAGGCATATATACCTACGAGACGAGATTATCCCAAATTATTACAATCAGGTGCCACAGAAAATATCACAGAGTGACATAATGTAACCCCAATTTTTTATTTTTTAGCCTTTTTTTTTAAAAAAAAATTTACATTTAGCCCATCTGGAAACTTAATTCGATATTTGGACCCACGGGTCGGCGCCAATTAACCTGGCTCCAGGGGTCGCTTGCGGTGTGAGTTCTGGGTCATCTTCCAGGGAGATCGAGTAGGGTTCCAAGACGCCAAAGCAGGATGAACTTTCAGAGGCGGAAGAGCAACTATGTTCAACCAATTAATGGAAGGCTTTGCTCTTCAACGCAAAAAAAGGTTCAAAGATGTATGCTACTCATGGGCGTCATAGTGATTGGATATTATCAGTAGAAATGCGGTCAGGCATCTTCCACATCGAGAGGATACACGAGGGAGCACGTGCTGCGATTTCATCATGACCTTATTTAGTTCCAAATTTTTTTTAAGGTATTATATAATTATTATTTAATTATAGACTAACTAAGCTTAAAATTTATCATGCGATTTACAGGCAAACCGTGCAATTAGGGCTGTGTTTAGTTCCCCAAGGGAAAAATTTCGCGACACTGTAGCACTTTCGTTTGTTTGTAGTAATTATTGTTCAACCATAGACTAACTAGGATTAAAAGATTTGTCTCGTAAATTTCGACCAAAACTGTGCAATTAGTTTTTATTTTTGTTTATATTTAATACTACATGCATACGTCTAAAGATTCGATGTGACGGGAAACCTTAAAAAAATTTGGGTTTTGGGTGGAAGTAAACAAGGCCTAGTTTTTGTTTTCGTCTATATTTAATGCTTCATGCATGTGCCGCAAGATTCGATGTGACGGAGAATCTTGAATTTTTTTTAATTTTTGACTAAACTAAACAAGGCCCATATAAAAAGATATATATTATGCATTTTTTTTAGAAAAAAATAGAGATCGGGAGGGGGAAAAAGAATATGCCGTGGAGTGGTTGCTATTTGGAGAGCCACTTTTTTTGAGTCTCCAAAACTAAGATTTCTTTTGCACAAAGAAACAAACTAAGGTTTTAGATCCAAATCTATTAGAATTATCAATATTTATTCTACCGGATAATTATTATTATATTAATTAGAAATATATTTTCATAACATATCTATTCGGGGTTATTAATAATAACACTTGTTTTTCAAACATAGTTAAAATTATTATAAAAGTTTTATATTTAAACAATATATTTCATCTATCCTAAGTTACAAGTTATCGTGATTTTTCTAGATATATAATTTTTAATATATATCTAGATATACAATAAAGTTATATAGATATACATTAAAAGCTATATACGTATCTAGAAAAGATAAAACAATTTATTTATTTATTTATATAATTTAGACGATGACGGAGTGTCGTCATTCGTCAACCAACGGAAAAGCCCCGCGATCGAAGTTCCGTTCCCGCGCAAACCCTGGAACCCTCCAGGAGAGTAGAGTGGGGGCCCACGTGCCAGAGTTACCGGGCTACCGGGCCCCGCGCCCGCGAACCCGGCGAGCTTTCCCCTTCCTCGTGTGCGTCTCCCTCATCTCCGTCTCCTTCTCCGCACCCCGACTCCTAAAAACACTTTTGCGGGCCGCCCCCTGCCCCCGCGCCCTATTCCCACCCGCCGCCACTCCCCCGCGGCGGCCCTGCGCCCCCGATCCGACGGCTCCCGCGCGCGCCACGTCGCCGTCGTCTTCCTCCCCCCCAACCCACCACTATTTACCCCAGCGCCTCGTCGCCCCTCCCCTCATCACAACTTGCCCCCCACCTTTCCCGTCCCGTCCTCTCGCTCGCCGCCGCGCGCGCCCGCGCGCTAGGGTTAGGGTTTCGTCGCATCCCGGCCGCTCCGCTTCTCCCCGCGTGGGGCTCGTTCCGGTGAGTGAGCTTCGCTTCGCTCCGCTCCGCTCCTTGTGTACTACTGCGCCCCCCTGCTTGATTCCTTCCTTCCTTCCTGTTGCTGGGAGGCAGTGGATTGGGGGCTAGGGTTTTAACTGCTTTGGCTTTGTTGCGGTGTTTTCTTTTTTGGCGTAGGTGGGAGGCAGGCCATGGCGATCGTGAGGACTGGAGCCGGCGTCCGGCTCCCTAGGCTTGACGGCGGCGAGGAGGCCTCGCCTGATGCCACGGAGGACGATGAGGAGGAGGAATCGCAGTCGCGGGCCACGCCGTCGCAGGAGTCTGAGGCCGACGGCTTCTCCGCCGGCGGCGAGGACGACGACGAGGACAACGGTGGCGGCGGCGGAGGCGAGGAGCCGGAGGAGGTGGAGGAGGAGGAAGAGGAGGATGAGCTCGAGGAAGAGGAAGAGGACGAGGGGGACTCGGGGATGGGCTCCGACGAGCTGGACGTCGCGGAGCTTGGCGAGCCCGGCGCCGAGATGTGCCAGGTCGGGGACCAGAGTGTGGCCGTGCCGCTGGAGCTCTACGACCTCGCCGGCCTTGGCGACGTGCTCTCGCTCGATGCCTGGAACACCCTGCTCAGCGAGGACGAGCGGCTGCGCCTCGCCGCCTTGCTGCCCGACATGGACCAGGAGACCTTTGCGCGCACGCTCGTCGAGCTCCTCGCGGGGCAGAACTTCCACTTTGGGAGCCCCCTTGCCGCCCTCTTTGAGCGCCTCAAGGGTGGGCTCTGCGACCCGAGGGTCAATCTGTACCGCCGCGGCACCCGCTTCGCGGAGCGGCGCAAGCATTACTACTGGCTGCAGAGCTACCACAACTCCATGGTGCGCGGGCTCCGGGAGATCAAGAATTGCTGGAAGGGCCGCGAGGGATACAGCCTTGATGAGAGGCTGAGGATGTTGGACACAATGAAGGCACAGCAGCAGCAGCAGCAGCAGAGAAAAGCTCTAGATTCGGCGAGACGGGCTGGATCAGAGACTGATTCCGAGAGCAGGGGGTCTGGGGAACAGGTCTTAGCTCGGTTCAAGCATGATAAGAGTGGACAGAAGAAGGCAGGGAAGTTAGTGAAAGAGAAGTCGAAGGGGCTGCTGCGAGTGGGCACACCCAAAGGAGTGGATGAGGAGTACATGGGGGGGTCTGGCCACGATGCTGTGGTGGCACTCTCTGAGCTTTCTCGTCAAGATAATAATGCATATGGGTATGATTCGGGCGTGCATAGAGGGAAACATCACAGGAGCATAGACGGCCTTTACTCGGATGACCTAGGATATGAAAGGGATTCGTCAAGATCTCGGTTTCCGAGGCTGCTGCCCAAGCCAGTGAAGAAGAAGGAAGTGACTACGAGCTATGATGGCAATCTGTATGGAAATAACTACAGTGATAACCATACTGCCTCTCCTTACTACTATGGCAGGAATCCCAGTGCTAATCAGGGAGTCACCTTAGCAGCAGCATATGATCCTCCATATTTTGACACAAGAAGGAATGCAAGGTACTCAGAGAGAGACTGGGTACAAGGTGGAAAAGGTGTGCACACTAATAAAGCTCAAATGGGTGATGAGATGAACTGGCCATCTGGTACCCACACTGGTAACTTAGATGACTGGCAGATGGGGCAGTCTGCGGGTGATTACAGGAGCAGGAAAGATCAAGCTGGTTATGGCCTGAAGGTTAAGTCGTATAAAAGTATTGAGCAACAGGTTAATGATGCCCGTGTTGGTTCTGACCCTAGAAGCAAGATATCACAGGCGAAGATGGCAGGTAAATCCAGTACACAACTAGATAGGACTGGCCAGAAGCACTCCAGGAGCAATGCTGTCTATGCTCAAAGTGAGGAGACAGAATCTGATTCATCGGAAAAGTTTGAAGATGGCGGCGAAGTGCATTATCTCGAACGGAAGACAGAGCGTCACCATTCTGGGTATCATAAACCAGCACATGGTGCCAAAAAGTCAAACAAGCTTCCTAAAGTGGCAAAAATGAACTATCCTACTGCTGATGCAGATTTAGAACCCTCCCAGAGCAAAGGGTTCAAAGGGAAGGTTTCAGAGACTGGTTATTTACGTGATGTGGATGTGATGATGACAGAACAGATTAGTGATGTCATAAAACCTCCTGCAGCAAGTGGTGAAAGGAAACGGAAAGGGGTGGCAAATCTGGACATGCATGTTTATGATAACTCCGATCTGCATGAAGTCAATGAAAATGCAAATGACTCATCCAGGTTGGTGGAGAATGAAAAGCTTGCTAGTAGATCAGGTTATGCAGTCCAAGATTCTAATGGTGATCATGGTGGTACTGAAAGAATCAGCTCTAGCTCCAAAAAAGCAAAAGGAAGAGTCGAAGTTCCTAGCCTGGATGAGCATGGTGAGCATTTGTCATCTGGCCCAAAGGTTGTTGAGAACATTGGTGGATCCAAGAAGAAAAGCAAAAAGAAGCCAGAGAGCAGCACCACAGATGCAGTTATTTTAGCAGAACCAGCTGCTGCTGTACCTGAAAATAATGTGGTAGCTCCAGAGCCTGAGAAGCCTGAGAAGGTTGAGAAGCCCAAGAAGAAGTATGTACCGATAACACCAACGATCCATACTGGTTTTTCGTTCTCTGTTGTACATCTATTAACTGCCGTAAAGAAGGCTATGGTCACTCCTACTGAGGATACTCCAGCCACAGTGAAGCAACCAGATGGAGAGGACAAAAAATGGTTCAACAGTGAAGAACGCAGCAAAACGCCTCACCAAGAACAAAGTACAACAGATCAAGCTGAACAGGTCCTTGAGGGTGCAAATGCCAGTGCTGCAGAACATGAGGGTGCAAATGCCAGTGCTGCAGAGCAAACTGTACCAATCAATGCACCGGCGCTTACTGTTCAAGAGATCGTCAATCGAATTAGAGCAAATCCTGGAGATCCTAGGATACTTGAAACACAGGAGCCCCTCCAGGATTTAGTTCGAGGAGTATTGAAAGTACTTTCATCTAGAACAGCTCCTCTAGGTGCAAAGGGCTGGAAAGCATTAGTTGCCTATGAGAAGTCAAACAAAAGTTGGTTCTGGGTTGGTCCAGCACCTTCTATTTCATCATATGATGACCCTGATGAAGAAACTTCTGCTGAAGCATGGAGTATACCGCACAAGATGCTTGTTAAGTTGGTTGATGCATTTTCTAATTGGCTGAAAAGTGGCCAGGAAACCCTTAAGCAGATAGGTTCCCTTCCATCACCTCCACCACCAAATCCTGCAAACTTGGATTTGAAGGAAAGGTTCAAGGAGCTTAAAGCACAGAAAAGTCTGAACACAATAAGCCCAAGCTCAGATGAAGCAAGGGCATATTTCCAGCGTGAGGAATTTTTGAGGTACTCAATACCTGATAGAGCATTTTGCTATACTGCTGCTGATGGGGAGAAGTCTATAGTTGCTCCCTTGAGAAGAGGAGGTGGAAAGCCAACAGCGAAAGCGAGGGGTCACCCCATGCTCTTACCTGATCGACCGCCACATGTCACTATCCTCTGTCTTGTAAGGGATGCTGCGTCTAGGTTGCCTGCAAGAACTGGAACTAGAGCCGATGTCTGCACACTACTCAGGGATTCACAATACCTAAACCATGAAGAAGCCAATAAAGAGGCTGCAATTAATCAAGTTGTCAGTGGAGCTCTGGATCGTTTGCATTATGAACGTGACCCTTGTGTGCTATATGATAATGACAAAAAATTGTGGACCTATCTGCACAGGGGCAGGGAGGAGGAAGATTTTGAGGATGATGGCACATCATCTACAAAGAAATGGAAGAGACCAAGGAGGGATATCTCTGATCTTGCAGAGTCAGGTGCAGCAAACGATGATATTGATGACGATGGCACTGGCACCCCTTCAGCATGCAATGCAAAAAAACAAAAGACAGACCATGGAGATACATTGTCAGGAGAAGCTAACGACGAGGGAAATCATCCTACTCAAAATCCTTCTTCTGGTGGCCTGGAAGGTGATCCTGATCTTAATGCTGTTCCATCATCAAAAAATTATGAAGAATCAGGTGGAGTTGTTTACATTGATGCAACACCAGATGATGGTGGCTCGACTTCAATAGATGCAAAACCAGGCAGCAGGGCTGATGACAGTACAGCAAGTTGGCAGTCACTCCCAGAACAGAACAAAACCAATACGGCGCTTCCTGAGAACACCAGCATGGATGCCACCTCACCATGAATAAGAACATATCACGGTTCAATCAGCTAGAAATGTGTTGAAGGGGTCAGCATAGGTAATTTCTGCAGAAACTATATTTCATCTGTGTCGTTCTTATTTTGCTACAGTTGGCTAGTATTAGGAGAAATTGTTTCATTCTTAGTGTTATTTCTCTTTCCCTCTAAGCTGCAGTAATGTAAAATAGAAATGCTAAGATGGATTTTCAGCACAGCTCAGTCTGTTTTATAGTGAAATCGTCATGTTATACTTTCTGCAGGATTATATTGTCATCTTATAGTTCTTATGTGCTTACTGCTTTCTTTTGACATGTGATTACCATAGTGTGGCCTTGTGGTTCTATTTTTTTGTAAATAGGCAACTTTCTTTCAGATGTTGATTACAGATTGTTTTTGAAAGAGTGAGACTATTCTAATAATGCACTGCTTGAATTTTATGATTTCATTCATGAAGTTAGCACCAAGGCAGTTTTCTTTTGTCAGTAATATATATATCTGGTACCCAGCTGCTCAGTCCGTGCTTAGTTATAGTCAGGATGCTGTAGCCCCACTTCATTTTAGGATATCTATATATACTCTAATTCATCATATAGTTCTGCTTGGAGCAGTTTCAGGGGCAGCTGACCATGAGTATTCATGCCCCAGTCATAGATCACGTGGTTCCCTGCAAATAGATGTTTATGTATTTCAAATGATAATTACAAATAGCTCATGATACTAGATATCAAACGAGGAAACGCCTTTTCCAGTAGCATTCATCCTTGTTCAGCAAATATTCGGAATTTCTGATAACCACACTTGTTTTCTAACCATTGGATAACACAAACCCTGCTGTCCCTTTATCCGTGAACCCCATTGTGACGGCTACTTGTTTGTTTTGCAGGATAGAAGACGGGCATTCATTTTCTTGTTGCTATTATACATATATATATGCACCTGTGACACCATAGCAGAAACTGCTGTACGAGGCTTTGACTCTGCCAAAACCAATCTTTTGTAGTTGAGATAGCTTGTACATTCTTGCCATAATTTAAATGGGCTCCTGTAGTTTGCCTTTTTTTTCCCCTAGTGGTGCTGCTGCTGCAGCCGTAGCAGCTGTGACACACTTCTAATCTTAAAGTTATTATTAGGCATTTTATGTGTTATATGTGTGTTCACGTTTGGATGATGAAATGAAATGTCTGTCGATAATGGATGATTCCTTCCGTTTAGAGGCTGCTGCTACCGTGAATTTTGGTGTCTGATGCTTTGTTACGAATGCCGCCTGCCTACTTTAATGTCCTTAAGCCAAGCAGCCACAGGCACAGCCATCTGATGAGTGTAGTGTAAAGGTTAATAACAGCTAACAGGTGCTAGTGTAATAAATAAATCGTGATAAAGTTTACAATTATGTATAAAAGGTCAATGTAGCATTTATACGTTTCACCATTTACACATTTTTTTGGTTAGTATCACGGCAACCATACTACTGTATTGACTAACGCCATCTGGAACTTACACGTATCCTAAAACAAGAGTTGACAAATAACTGACGAACCTTGAGGACAAAACACTAGGGCTTTGGGGATGTTCCCCGATGACTCAGACGGTAGAGTGAAACTGTTTTTTCCATGGCGGCTTCGTTGAAAATGTGGGCAACAACTATGGCGTCGGCATCCTCACCGATTTGACGATATGAAGACTTATTTTCGGAGGCGACAGACGGAGATAGTGTCGCCGTTATGGTTTCTTCATTTTATCGTGGTTAGATTTGGTCACGATAAAGGACTAGGGAGAATAAATTTCACATCAGTCTTTCTCATTCTTCAGTGGCAGAAAAAAGAAGACACCATAAAGAAGTTTCTCAACTTCGCCTACATGAATGTTAGCCATTATTCATTAGGCATTTTGCCAAGTGTTTGTCTGTGTGGTCATCCATACTACAAAACGTCATACAAATTTGGTTTTGAGATTTGGAGCTATTTACAGCTTAGGTATAATTTAGATGTTTTTTTTCTGGATATTTATATAATCCAGAGTGCTTGTAACGTATTCATGTATCCAACTAATATCTAATATAATTTTTCTTTCGTCGCAAAAAGAAAAACGCTAGGGCTTCAGGGCAGACATGCTGACTACACCCGGTGGACACCAGCATATATTACAACAGATTCAATGATGCATGCGATAGCAGGTATATATTGACTCACTAGTCACTATACAAGTAGACCACCCTAAGAACAAACAAACATCAACCAAACAAATAGCAGTTAACCGATACCACTATCAACACCAATATGGAAAAAGGTAATCTAAACACATGCCTTTCTTCTTCCTCTTTTTCTTTTTACAAGCTTTTGGTAAATCTAATTTCTTCCTATGAGAGGAATTCTTGAATCCATGACTGTTGGTTCCTGAGCTGTCTCTGACAAATGTCTTGTGTCTCCATTTGCCTGCTTCCAGCTCCCCCTCGACTCCCGGAACGACTTGAGAAGCTCGTCATAGTCTGGGGTTCGCAACTCCTCTATTGACTCCACACTTGGCAGGTCGATCTGCCTTCTCCTTGGCGTCGAACACGAGGGTTCATCCACCTGTTCAATTTCAAGGTGCAGTGGCGAGTTCATCAGTCAGAAATAAAAGAGCACATGCATTATCTTGACATGTTTTAGCCTTTTCATGACTGCTCACCAGATACTCTTCCTCAAGGCATTTCCCAGCGTTTTCACTGATCTCCACAACCTTGTGGTGATGCTCCCCCTTCAGCTCCCTCATTTCCCCATGGCACGGCGTAAGAATCGCACCAATGTTTGCGCATGCGTCATGGTCAAGCTTCAGCGAGCCTGAAATGACAGGAATGTGTCGTAAGAAAAGGGAATTGTTCATTCTATGCTATGCACTTAGGTAAGCCCAAGTTTCAGAGTGTGGTCTTACTGTCAATTGAAGAAAGGAGAGCCTTGTTTGCAACATCTATATCTTCAAGAGTTGACGATGCTGCAGATGACAATTTGGAACGCAGTACTTGGTTGGCCTCTGTTCCAGTCCTGTTATACACACAAGCGCTTTAGCACATACTGGTAGCCTACCATTCATCAACAGAGAAATTTTTTATCACCCATGTCAATTCCTATTCTGATACCTGACTATAGAATCTACAGATTCCACATTTCCTTTGCCAAGGCTGAATAGAGAATCCTCTGCATTCTTCCATTGTTGTGCACCCATGGTAGTCTTCGCCTTGCTGCAATAATTTCAAAATGAAGGTCAAATTTCAGAACATCCACGTTTTGGACCAGAAGGAACCACCATCACATGAATACACGATGCTGCACTGACCATTCTACAAGCACTTCGGCCAAGCAAGACCTTCCACTGTCAACTGCAGTGGTATCCTCAATATAATTCTTCTCGGTTTCTTCCATGTAAAAGCCCCACTTTTCCCGCACGGATGAGGTGAAGTCCTGGGCTGTCGAAATTTCTTTCTGTAGGTGACTTGTTCTGTTTACGGCGCTCTCTCGAAGGCTGCCTACTGCTGTTTGGACCTACAATACATGGTCATGATGAACAGTGCGTAGCAGTGGTATGACCGTTAAGGTCATCTATCCATGAGAACATTACTTCTTTTTATAGCACATCAATTACTTGATTACATTAATCAGATGCGTACAAAACAAAATTTAAACTACTGAAACAATTGAAAATCCTTACCAGCTTCTTCTTTCGTGCATTGGAACTTGCAAGCATCTCCGCCACCTTCTCGAGAAGTTGTTTTTCTTCATTAGCTGCACACTCCTGTTAAAAAAAATAAATTATGCTATGTTGTGAGATCATTACAGTAAAACTGCATAAAATTTGTGCAATAAGCACCTCAAATTTCCTTTCAAGGTCAACAAGTTGTTGATCTTGCACGCTTTGTGTGTCTTCCAAAATACTGGTGAGCTTAGATGCATGAACATCTAGCGAGTGGAAGAAACCAGCAGTGATCTTTGAGATGGAACGTGATGCTTCCACAGCTCTCAGGTGTCCCTGCACCCAGCAACAAAAGTTACAACACAAAGCAGCTTAGGAGAACAGCAAATGATTTTATGCTTCGACAAGATGCAGACCTCCCTCTGCTTCTTTGCAAAATGGGCTAGTCTCTCTTCTTGTTTCGATAGGCTGCACTGAAGCTCATTTAACAAGCTATCTGCTTCCGAAGCAATTCCTCCGAAACACTTGAAACAGAAATAAGCAATCAGAAATGTTGCAAAATCCATTGCATTCACATTAGGCCAACTGAAATGAACTTACTTTCTCAAGGGCTGATGTATGTGATTGTATTTGTGAATTTAATCTCTCAAATGTTGTCTGCGAATTCATGTCAATTTCACCCGCTAAATCATCCAAAGCAGTGATACCAGAACCATGCAAGACTTTGAGCTTTTGTACACTCTTTCTTAGCCCTTGTGCAGCCTAAACATGGATAACTGATACATATCAATAAATACTCTTGCATAGCATTTCAGACAAAACTAAGGCAGTGAAAAACTTAAGAGACTGAATTACCTCATCTTTTGAAGACACGAAGGATTGCATATCATGTTCCATTTCATTAAGGTGGTCCTCCTGTTGCATGACAGAACTGGATACAGTTTTATGTAAGGCATCTAGCTGATGAGTCAGTTGAAACCTAAATCTCTGCACTATCGATCTGTTCCCATCTTCTATCCTGTCTTTGCGCTCTGCAAGTAGTGAAGAATAGTGCCCACTGAAGTGAGACCAAGTCCAAAACAGTCACAGAAAAGGGGTGATCCGGTTAAGATCCCTGGTATTAAGAAAAATAGTTAAGATCCCTAACCTATTTTGGAGAATAGCCCAGAAACATCTGCTGCTGCATTTTCTAACTCCGCACGAAGGTTATATGCACAATCCACTAGTGATTTTTCTGTGGAGAAAACAAAAGTACTTGTTATTGGATGAATGGCAAAACCAATAAACAAGAATAGGACTGATTAATTGAAACCAAGCATTGAGGAACCAAGAACCCCCTGAAAGGTTATAAATTTAATATCAACTGAATAGTTAAATTTACAAAAAAGAACACAGAAAATGTGCAGAATATGATAAGCCTCAAGTCTTGCATGATTAATGATCACAACAAACCTGATTTCAGAAGATTAAATATGACATATTCCTTTTCTTTAATAGTAGACTTTGCTTCATTGTATTTTTCTTCTAGATCATGCAGAGCACTCCTGGTGTCCTCCAGATCTTTCTACAATAAAAAACAAGACTGAACTGATAAGTAACATACTTGCTAAGATTGTAAAATCACATGACTCAGACTGGAAGGATACCTGAGTCTTTCCAAGTTTTTCACCCAACTCTGCACTCAGACGTTGTTCAGCATCATAAAGCTCTTTTAGTTCAACCAATTGCTGATCACACATTCAGCAAAAAAAATCACATCTCAGCCATTACTAACACAATCATTTGTTTTCAAATTCTTAAGACAACTAACCTTATCCCTAGCCTCCAAATCAGCACCCAGTCGTTCAATTTTCTCTGTCATGGCCTAAGTGACAAAGATAATTTGAAATATGAAATGATGATACACAAAATAAAGCTATGCTCAGTTTATCTGAACAATATCAAATATGGGTTAAATAAAAAAAATCAAATATGGGTTTATTTGAAAATCAAGATAAACCTTTTTCTCAGCTTCTTCTTGGAGGTAGCGCTCTCTTGGAATATAGATACCATTCTTCTCTCTTGCAGCAAAAACCTCTGGAGACATACAGGAGACCAGATGAATACAAGATGTGTGATCCTTACCATTCCAAGTTACAAAAATTAGCAAGAAGAACCTTGTTTGAGGCGGTCAATTTCATAGTACAAGTCCTTGATCATAGCAGACTTCATCATCCTTTGATTTACCTGAATTTTACATTAGGCCAAGTTAGCCTACAGCAATCAATTGTGAACTTTGTACTATCTGAAATAACGAAAGGTCATGACTGATTCATCCAAACAAATAAAAAAAAGAATAAATAAAACCTCTGGTTTGTTCTTGATATTTTTTGCACGGTGTGCATAATCAAGTGTGCTCAATGTCTCTTCCAAGCAATACACTGAAGGTGATATTGTAGCAATAATACAAGTCTTTGTTTTCCCTCCCAATGAATCTCTCAGCAATCTTGTCAGTTTACTATCTCTGAAATAAATAGATACACAAATCGTCATTGAGCAATGTGTTACTAAAATCAAAGCTGCAAAGGGCCTTTCCTTAGGGTTTACCTGTATGGGACATGTCCAGAGTGCTCTACTAGAGCATTAATAACACGACCAAGTGTGAGCAAACTCTTGTTGATCTCTCCAGCCTCTCTCGCTCTGCCCTGCAATGTAAATTCAATATTAAAGTACTTTATTAAATGACAAAGATCAGAGAGAAGCATTTGATCTTTTTTTTTATCTGTAGTTGGACATTTTAGAAGTTACTCACATCTCTAGCTCCTGAGCGTGATATATTTTCTGAACCAGCTAGATCGACAAGATTAAGCTTCCCAATTTTGATCATCTCCTCACCCTCATGAGTGAGTTCCTTAATGTGAATTGTGATTGAGAATATAGAGTGTGACCTACTACTTTGCTTGTTCAGCAATGTTTCTGCAGTACGCCTCTTTGCAGAACCCTTGTCAAGAATCTTGTAGATTTCGCCAGCTGAGTACACGACTTCTTCTTCAAGTCCTCTAACAAAAACAAACCCCTTTCCATCTTCCATAAGGGCAATAGGTTTTTTCGTCTTGTCTTCAGGAACAGGGAATTTCGGTTCTTCAGGTGCCAACAGATCAGTGATTTCTTCATTGTAAAGCTCAAGAAAGGTGACTTTCATGCTATATTCTGCGCACTGAGACTCGAGAATGTCAAATATTTGCCTTACAGCCCTTGGGATAACACCAGCATCAGTTGGAAGTTCACCATTCTAGACATTGGAAGAACCAGTTAAGAATTTAAATGCAGATCCAAACTACACCTTCAGACTATATATGCATAACAAAATATTTACCTTGGTCTTTCTAGTCCCACCTCCCTCCATTGTGTAAGTTTTCCCGGTACCAGTTTGCCCATAGGCAAAAATAGTGCAATTATAACCTTCAAGGACCTCATATACTATCGGCGAGATGGATTGCTCAAACAAATCTTTCTGCTTGGATGATGGGCCAAAAACCTACTCAAAATGAAATAGTTTACTAAATCCGAGTCAAAACACACAGACATGAAGTAAACAAGACTAGGTAAATTCGAAGCATGAAAGAAACAATTAAATAATTGCTCAACAGAAAGTGACAGTACAAGGTGATCTAATACCTTATCAAATGCAAATGTACGATCAATCTGCTTATTGGCAATAATTTGAGTGGCGGCAACTTCCCGGCGACGCTCATTGCACGAAATAACGACAGGAGTGTTCGACTTTGTTTCTTCATCACTCAAGGGCCTGAATGAACGAAATCACACATTGTGATAACAAAAACAAAGTTAGAAGGAACTTTTAAGCTTGAACTACTGAGCCCTCTCCACCTGCATCTTAGAATGACTTGCACATTGACTCCTTTCTCCCTGTCACCTTTTGAGATGGTGTTACTATTGGTGTTTGTGCTGCCATTGGCGTCCCCGGATCTCAATTCTCTTCCAGACTTCTCTGTCGACCTTGGCGATGGCGACGGAGGGTAATTCTTCTTGTCCATCTCCAATTCCTCTGAACAACAGCCCCGCCAATATCAAATTCTGTGTTGAAGCTTAATTCTTGAAATGCAGTTGCCAAATCCTCCAACAGCTGAACTCAAAATAAAGCCCGACAACTAGCAGCTGGCGTATCAGAATAAAAGACAGACAATTCGATGTCGCCTAGATCAGACGAGCAGCATGAAGAGCCAAATAAATGCCGGCCACTAGGACCAAATGCAGAACAGACAACAGCATCGAGACAAACGCTGTGCAGATGTAAATCTTGTAGAAACCCCCCAACGAGATCTCCAGTGGAGGAGACCGAAGCAAATTAAGATACAATTGCAGCTGTTTAGCAGATCAAAATGAGATCTTTCGCGCTCTACGGAAGGAAAAAAAATATATGCCCAGAAGATTGGAACCCAAACAGGTAACCAAAGGCAACACGATATCAAGAGACAATCTGCGAGTGCTTCAGAAATCCAATCCGACAAGAACGGATACCCAAAGAAAAATGATATCTGCGGCTGCTTAATTAGCTGCCGAAATCAAGCCGAAAAACCTCAGACAGAGCATCAAAGTGAGATCTTTCTCGCAGGAAGCCGCATGAAACCCACTCCACAAATATCAATACCAGATGAAGAATAAGATAGAAAAGCAGTGGCTCTAAAAACCACAATCAGAGAGACGAATCAAGAAGCAGGGAGGGAGTACTCACACTATCCCACTCCCACACGCAGGCAGGCAGACCACGGAATCCTAGCACTCAGCAATGCGATCCAAAACGGACCACCTGCTGGAGCCTGGAGTAGGAGGGGTCTAGGACTAGGAGCAGGAGCAGTAGGTAGGGGGCAGCGGCAATGGCGATGGCGAGATCCAGGGAGCAGGCCCCCCGCTGAGCTGCAGCGCGGTGACTTCTAGAACAGCTCGTGGTCTCTATCAATGGCCTCCCTCCCTCCACCTTTTTCCCTTTTATCTTTGCCTTTTGTTTGGAGTTGGAGGCAGCTCAATTCGTAATACTGACGCGCTCGATCTTTCAACCATGTTTGTTTAAGCCGGCAGGCATGAGGGGCCAAAAAAAACAGTGCCCAGTAAAGCCAGTTTTATGCTGCCGTTACAGTAAGATTTCAGTTTAATCTTAAGTTACTGTCTACTCTACTGTTAAAGATGTAATTTAAAGTGCGCTGTTAAAGGATTTTGGTTTCTTGCAGGTGGCGTTTTCTTTCTCTCTATTCACTTAAGCTCGTTGCCTCTGTTTTTTCAAGAATGGGAGTGAGTGAGACATCATCAAAATAACAAAAACTGAAAATTGGGTAAGAATTGGCTGAAATCTCTAAATCATGACGGAAACTGATGTTACTGTTTGCAATTTTTTTTCTCAGGGCCGGGAGTCATCACTTTCTTTTTGTCGCTGGATCGAGCAATTGTCTAGTATTATATTAGCGGTCCTTTTTGGTAGGTGTTGATTGGGTTTGATTATTACGTTGAGTGCTAAGGAGATCTATCCAAATGTACATGTCTTTTGTACTCATTTTTTAATTGAATCGCAGTGGAGTAGATTAGTGTACCGACTCTTCCCAATGAGCTGTTAAGGATCAGCTCTCAGCTTTGCATTTGACCGGGTTTTGATGCGTTTGACCAGGCTAGTCAAGGAAATACCAATACCCTTATTAGGTGGTGATTATTAAACAAAAACAGGTAAAAATCTGTATTTGATTGATGCTGGAAAATCTACATGCATGTCTAGCTTATTCATATCAAGATGGTAAATTGACGAATTATGGTACCAAGTCACGCCCAACGGTGGAAATGTAACATCCAAGGACCATGCCTTTAGGTTTACCGAAAAGAACAAGTTTTCTGTTGATTTGACAGAAATGCAAGATTCATGGGTCCTTTTCAAGTCCCTACTACTGTTCTAGGCCCATGTTTTTGCTTTCTTTCCTTGATATCTTTTAAAGTAATTAATGGCACAAAAGTGATTACTACTACTCAGTAGATATACAGTAAAAAATATTTTTGTTAGAACGTAAAAAAAAAGATGTTGGGATACCTCCCATCCAGTCTCTTGGTTCTTGAATGACCTTGATGGGCCCAAATTCCCAAGTGAAATACTGAAATTCAGCATCTTGAACAAGGTGCCCCCCCCCCGACCCCCAAAAAAAAATAGTGCTACTGTGCTACTGTAGCTCTCCCATTCTAACCAGCTGATGAAGTGATCTGGTAAACCCTAAAGCCTCCAGGATTTGTGCTAATCAGCACCCCACCATCTAAGACTAATTTCAATAGAAGTTTTATTTGCATATAATAGGTTGTCACATAAGTATTTATTATGACATGACAATGTTTGTAAGAATCTTAGACGTGAACTTTATGTAGATGAAACTCTCTTGTCTTGGTTTTCAACTCTAAATGAGCCATATAACTAAATGTCTAAATTTAAAGAATAAAACTATATATAGTGATTGTTTCGTCTGTCTCATTGCATTCTATGTTTTTACACACAACGCATGAAGAAACTCTTCACTAAAAATGGTCGGAAAAAAATCACATTTAGTAATACACTGATACTAGCTGTAACTGTGACTTTTGAGAGTGCAATACTCACTGAAGATTAGCTGGCGAGATCGAGTGAGTTTCCTTTTGGGTGCTTTAGGAGGAGGGGGCACATGAGTCATGGCCCGACGAGCAGAAGACAGTAGGTGGCAGCCACGTGAAGCTTGCATCTGCTGCAATCTTCCTGCCTTTGTTTTGTGTTACAGAATGCCCAGGTCCAAACTGTAGTGTGCCATGACATGATGCTAATTTGGACCCTGCACGCGCCATGTGAATGATGTTTCAGCTCATCCTTTTTCCATGTATACATATATAATTTTATCCTTAGCTAATGGTCGGTGGAAATGTTAACTGTACCTGTACTATTTTTCTAAACTGATCAGCTCCTGTAATCTTGTCTTGATGATGAGCTGCAAAGGTACTGCATGTTTGTTTTACTTGGGAAGCTTTTGTCAGTCGTGTCACTGCAAGAGAATCTAGGTATGTTACATAATATTTTACTACTACTTTGCACAGTATAGTAAAACTGTCCACGCTTATATATGACCATTCAGGACCTACAAAAAATCACTTCTTCATACGAAGAAATTAAGGAGCCTCGCATCATCATTATAACAGTTTGTCTGTTTCTTAGCAATACTACGGATTGTTGAATGAATTGTGTACTCCAATATATACGTATATATGGTACTATCCAATTAATGTGAGCTGCACATAAAACAGTAATCAATTTAATTAATTCCAGAATCCCTGCTGAATTAATTATTATATGTAACTTACACGTACCAGCGACAACAGTTATCAGCTTTGCTTGAGATCAAAGTAAGATGATGCGGATGAGAATGGATGAAGAAGCAGCTTCAGCTAGTACTACGTACACTCATTACCATCAATCAGTCAGTTCCATAATTTGCCAGTGTCCTCGGTACCAGTAGGTCACCAACTCTAACGGTTTCCATTTCTCCTCTGCTGGCTTTATATTATCTATACGTCACATACTATGCTTCAGTCAACTAGTCAACCTTGTTATGCATGCATCTTTATATTAATTATCTGTGTACACCGTATAGCAGGTTCACCAATACACACACAAAATGCTGGAGCTGCAAAAGGAAATCTTGGAGATTAATTTGGTGGTGGCGGGAAAATCTCTATATAGCTTTTAGCTGCGATGTCAACAATGAAGTCGAATTTCTTTCCCTCAAAGAAAAAAAATAATGTCAAATTTCTTGAGAAACAAGCTCTTTCTTTTTTCCTTTTCTTTTTCCTGCTTTGCAGCCATGTTCGCTTGAACTTATTAATACTACTTTCTAGTTATGGAATAGAGTAAATTGCACGATCGGTCTTTAAAGTATTATGTAGTTTTTATCTAGGTCTCCAAACTATGAAATTGCACATCTGACTTCTTAATTTATTTAAGTGACCTCATCTAGGTCCCCAAACTATAAAATCGCACATTTGACTCCCTAATGTATTTAATTGATCTCATCTAGATTCAAAATACACATAAGGAGGGTTAGAAGCTGACATGATCATCCATATGGATATGATTTAAGCACATGACCTCTGATTTAAGCCCATGCGTGCAGCCGCTGGCTCGTCCCTGCTCACCATCACAGCGCCCGCGGCATACAACCTGGTCATGTAGGCGGCAATGGCGGCCGGTTACACGAGTGAGCGTAACACCGGATGATCGCAGGCCAAACCCCTCCCCTCCAATGTCTACCTCACCCCGCTCGGCAACGTAACTGGCCGCCATTGCCGTCTACATGACCAGGTCGTATGCCGTGGGCTCTGTGATGGTGAGCAGGGCGAGCCGGTGGCCGCACGTGTGGGCTTAAATCAGAGGTCATGTGCTTAAATCATATCTATATGGATGACCATGAGAGTTTCTAATCCTCCTTATGTGTATTTTGGATCTAGATGAGATTACTTAAATACATTAGGAAGTTAGACGTGTGATTTTATAGTTTGGGGACCTAGATGAGATCACTTAAATACATTAGGAAGTCAGACATGCGATTTCGTAGTTTGGGGACTTAGATGAAAACCACGTAATACTTCAAGGACCGGTCGTGCAATTTACTCTATGGAATAATATTTTTCTCTCGTAACAAATCAACATCAGTAGTAGTCATATGACATGTGTGCAAATAACCTCCCGACTACCTCAAGGTCTGGGAGGTTGTGTGTGGAGTCTCCTTGCAGCCACTACGGCCCCGCTTCATCTGGAAGTGGTCACTGGATGGCACATACTTGGTATCCTCGACCTACCACGCATTCTTCAGCGGCGCAAAGAAGCTACTAGGAGCCACCGTGCTATGGCGGACCAAGGCGCCACCCAATGTTAAATTGTTCTTTTGGCTTGCGCTTCATCAGAAACTCTGGACTGCCGAACATCGCAAACGACATGGCCTCTAGGACGACGACGCATGCACCCTTTGCGACCAGCACACCAAGATTGCCAGCCACTTGTTCCTAGGATGTGTAGCTGCACGACAGGTCTGGTTCCAAGTCCTCTCACAGCTACGACAACCTGATCTCGCGTCGTTGGGCGATCATGAGCTCGATGATTGGTGGATTATCCAGATACTGCGCATTAATAGGACCACGACGCCGTTGGTTGATAGCCTTCTATTGCTCACCTCGTGGTCTCTATGGAAGGAGAGAAACGCCAGAGTTTTCAGGGCCACGGCGTCCACGGTGCCGGATGTGGTGGTTGCGCTGTTCGTGGAAGGCGCCGAGTGGGCGAGCGCGGGGTTTGCACCGCGGTTGGCCTTACAGAGTATTTGGTCGCGACATTAGGTTGTTTTGTAATACGTTATTTCTGTAACCCAGTAGTGTTAGGTCTGTGCCGAGGCTCCTCGCCTTTACACCTTTTGTGTTGCGTTCTCTTAATGAAAAACGAGCATTAACCCAGTCGTGAAAAAAAAAAACCTCCCGAATTGAACTAACGGCTTGTACAACTGTACTCTGAACAGCAACCTCAAGTCTCAAGTGTCGTCAGATACTCAGATAGGAGTAGAACATAATGGCACCTACCTCTCGCCAAGTCACCATTTTTTTAGTACCAAGAAGTACGTATCAACCGGCCGACCGGAGGTACACACAGCAGTAATTAAGTTTCGTTTTTTTATAATCACACAGCAGTAATTAAGTTTCGTTTTTTAAGAATAACACCGGGGTGATTTTTGTCGTCACACATGTACCGTACTTGTGGATGTGACGGTGGACACGTGTTGGGATTTCACTGGAGAGCCGACACTGTACTGATCGCCCCCGCCAGTCCTGGTCCTGCTTCAAATTTCTTGCTCGCGTCACGTGCATGTGACAACGGCATGCATGATTAAATTCAGTCTACCACTCGTACTAGGTTTTGACCACATTGCCGTCGTAAAGATAATTACTATTGCTACCATAGTACCATGAAGTAGTAATACTATAGTACTAGTATGATACTGCTACCTCGATCGATCTACATATACCTGTATATATATACTACTCCAACCGGACATAAAAGCATACAGTTACAAATTTTTAGTCAAATCTTACTTAAACTACAATCATCAAGGTAATAGATTTAGTTTGAAAATATATATTATATGTGTAGATTTGTACTATACCGGCACAATATATATCTCATGAACTCGAAGGAATTTAGTAATATTTTTGGTCTACTAGAAGATACTAGCTAGTGCAAATATTTTTGGGGGGTTTACTAGCTAATGCAAATATATATATATATATATATATATATATATATATATATATATTGGGGGGGAATACTAGCTAGTGCAGCAAAAATTGTGCAAAAGCTAATTGTGATAAGCTAGTGTTTTTACTCAAGTAAGCATAGAAGTAATAGATGTCGGTAGCAAACCATTGCCAAATCAAACAATGGTTTGTTTAGTTGTTTTCAAGGGCTGGGCAGGCTCTATGGTGCATGTAAAATTGATACTACCCTTGTCCCAAAATATGTGCAGTTTTGTACTACGTCAATAACTCTACCAACACTACTACATAATTTTTTCCGAGGCAAGCAAAAGCAATTTTTCGAGACGGGCATCACAACCGCCTCGGGTTTAAGGTCGCGGTAAATCAACGATTTACCGAGATGAGTTTGATGCCCGCCACGGTTAATAAAATAAAAAAGCCCGTACCCAACCCTAATTGGGCCTGGATCTGCCGCCGTGTGTACCGCCACCACCACTGGCGGGAGCAGGCTGCGCGCACCACTGCTCCTCCCCTCATTGCCGCGCCCGGATCCGCCCTCTTGGCCACTAGAGGTCCGCCATCGCGCCTTCTTGCTTTGAGAGAGAGGGGGGATGACCACCGCCGGCGGCCTCCGCCAGATCCACTTTGCTCGCGCCACCGGCCTCGCCCTCCACTGGATCCGCCTTGCTGGAGCCCGGGTGGAGTTTCTGCTCGCCGAGGTGGAGGCGAACGAGGTCGCCACTGTGGCTCCTTGCTCCGAGGGAGAGAGAGAAGCCGTCGCTGTGGCCCTTGTCATGGCGGTGTAGGGAAGGGGCACCGTCGGCCTCGCGCAGCCCCGCCGCTAGGGCACGCGGTGTAGGAGGAAGGGAAGGAGCTCGTAGCCACCCGAGAGAGAGAGAGAGAGAGAGAGAGAGAGAGAGAGAGTTGAGGAGGGAGAGGGAGTGGGGGAGGTAGCGGTCGAGTGGGGGAGAAGGAAGGGCACGTGCGGTCGGATGAGGGAGAAAGTGAGGGCTTAGGGGTTCATTCTTTGAACATATATACTGTGACACTGTGTTGGGCTAAGATGGGCTGAGGTGGATTTTAAGTGGGCTTGGCCATATTAACCGAGGCGAGCCTTATAAAAGGTCCGCCTTCGAAAATGAAGGTAAAGCCCGCCTCGGTTAATAGATTTTAGAAGACGATTATTTTGTAACTGCCTCTGTAAATCCATTTTACGAGGCGGTTGTTTATAACCGCCTCGGTTAATTCGAGACATTAATCGAGGCGGTTAAGAATCATGCCCGCCTCGGAAACGGAAACGCCTCACAAAAGGTTTTTTTGTAGTAGTGCAATTAATTAATATGAGGTCACCTCGTTCAGTCGTTCTCCATTACACCGTTTAATTAGTAGAACTTGGCAAACAACAAGAGTAACAAGTCTTCCACCTTCACTTCACAAACATCCTAGCCCAAGAGCTAAGAGATGCAAAACAAACATGAACTCTCACTAAGTCTACCTTGATCTTGACTTGCAAATGCTCTCATACCCTTTGCCAAAAGCCTCTCAATATATGTGTAGTTATATCTGAGGGATTCTATCGTTCACACGGGGCAAGGTTGTTAGGATCAGGATCCTATCAGATTCTATAAAAATTTAATTTTATATAACACCCCATCACAAATAATCCGGTTTGCTGACGTATCCATTTCATGACGTGTTTTGGAAGTGGGAGTAGTACAACAACCGGATCGATCTCTCTCTCTCTAGGTGCCAGCAACCATGCATACAACATTTTTTTTGAAACTAAGGCCTTGTTTAGGCTTTGTTTGGTTCTAAATTTTTTTGAAAAAACGACACTGTAACACTTTTGTTTTTATTTGACAAACATTGTCCAATTATAGAGTAACTAGGCTTAAAATATTCGTCTCGCGATTTACAGATGTATAATTAGTTTTTATTTTCATCTATATTTAATGCTCCATGTATGTGCCGTAAGATTCGATGTGACGGGAAATCTTGAAAAGTGTTGGGTTTTTTGGATGAACTAAACAAGGCCTTAGTTGGGGAAAAAAATTGGCTTTAGCTACTGTAACACTTTGCGTTTATATTTGACAATTATTGTCTATGGACTAACTAGGCTTAAAAGATTCGTCTTTCAAATTTTTTTCTATCTATATTTAATGTTCTATGCATGCGTCCAAAGATTCGATGTGACGGAGAATCTTAAATTTTTTAAACTAAATAAGGCCTAAACAAGGCTTTATATATCAAAATTGAACCCTTTCTTGATCCGGATTGATTGGATTACAAATCTTTCCCTTGTTCGACACTAATCAGCAATAATTGGGCCTTTTATCTCTTCTCAAAAACTTTGTTGACATATTAACCTGTGGTGGAACTTGCTCACCCAGATTCAAGTCCCCGACTTGACATGAGAGCTCACATTTTTTTAGATTTATTCTAGGATTTAACGGCGCTATACTTTCAGTGCTGGCGACGTGCCTGTCAACAGCGATACGCCTGTGGTGACTTTGTCAATCTCGAGATTTGCCAGTCCAACTCGGTTCTTCGGAGGTGCTCATAGGGATTGGGTGTGCGTGCGTGCGTTCATAGGGGTGAGTGTGCGCTGAACGTTTGCGTTCTCGCAAAAAAAATTAGACCTTGAAGTTATCTTTTTAATATATCAGATCTTGTGTGACTGCAATGGGTCTCGCAAAAAAAGAGAATAAAGCACACGAATACAAAAATCTAACTGAAAATTTTGGCAAGCATGTTATATAGTAGTCACATGATTCAGTTCGTGTGAAGAAGAGTAATGCATCCATAATCATAGCAGACCAATATATGCAAGGACGTAGATAAATTTCCTGCGTTGTTTAATATAGTAAGGAGAAAATAAGATTCTGTGGCACAAGTGATTAGCTCTTCACCACTAAATATTTCTTTTCGACGAAATTTAGTGGGGGCAATCCTAACAAACTGGTACAGAATTGTTGCCTCTTTACAGAATATTAACTTACTAGAGGAAAAAGATGTCTTTGTGTGGAGCTTGAATGTATATGGAAGCTTTACGGTCAAGTCTATGTATGCTGTGTTAATTAACAATGGGGTTAGAGTGTCACAAGACTTATGGGAAATTAAAATACCTCTGAAAATAAAAATTTTCATGTGGTATCTAAAGAAAGGTGTGATCTTAACTAAGGATAACTTAGTTAGGCGAAACTGGAATGGGGATAGAAAATGTTGCTTCTGTCACTCTCCAGAATCCATACAACATCTTTTTTTAGACTGTGTTTATTCCAAATTCTTATGGCGTGCTGTACATATACTTTTTGGAATTTCACCCCCTAGGACATAAATGACCTTTTTATTAGGTGGTCAAAAGTAGCAACCAAAAAATATAATACATTGTTATTAACTGCAGCATCTGCACTCTGTTGGGCAATTTGGATAACCAGGAACGAGGTGGTTTTTGACAAATGCATACCAAAATCTTTTTTGCAGGTTCTTTTCAGGGGAACGCATTGGCTTCGGCAATGGGCAAGATTGCAACGGCATGACGATCTGCGGGATCAACTGATTACCGCAGGACAACACTTAGAGACATCAGCTCTGCAATTTTTTAGTTTCAATGGATGGTTATCAACAAGACATATTGGTCATGCTTAGTCTGAACCTTATTTTGTTTCGGTTACCCGTTTGGTTGGTTGTAAACCTTGCTTGCAGGCTTGCAGCATGTGAGTTTGCCCTCGGGTAAAACTTTGTAATAATTGGTCTGATTCTATCTGCGGATAGATGAAGCCGGATACGAACTATCCATTATCTAAAAAAAGATAAACAAAGACATTATTGTATCATTGCAGATGGAATCAAAAACTAAAAAGAGAAAGGAGATCCGAAGGACAAGAAAGGGGAATATTCTGTTATAATTTGCTGCTCTTTCAACGTGAGATTGACGTTTTGGAGGGAAGTCGCCGGCCGGTATGGTCGTCGCCATCACATCCACGGCCGTTTCTGCTGGTGGCCACTCAGATTTAGCGCATGCATGCGGAGGCCTGCACCGGAAGAATGAGTAGACCGCATGCAAACAGAAGAGGACAGCCAATAATACAACGCTACTCAACTATATATGCATATAGGTAGGTGGATGCATTCACACGCAAGTAGGGGCTTGGAGCTGTACTCTTTCTCGATCAGCGACTTTCAATTCCTCCCCAGGTTCCTCTCTAGTGCTATATATAGATGCTTCGTATATCCTTTTTGTTTTTTATGTATATGAAAGATCAGAAGAATTTTATGTTACAAGGAAAAAAAAGAAATCATTCAATAGTACTGCTATTTATATCAACTGAACTTCGGAAAGGGAGAAACTGGGGCACAATTGACAAAACGAGTTTCACGACAAGTTGGCATGGAGGGAGGAGGGTTAATGAAGACATTGACCAACGCAAGAGGGCTTTTAGTGTTTTGCAATAAATGAAAATATAATGTTTTGTTTTTCCCCCTTTCTAGCAAAGCAATAGAGGCTTGCGTTGTCAGTGCAAAGAGCGTGTTTGGGAGCTTTTCATTAGGTCCGACTTCTTCGGAGTGGGTTTTGTAAAGTCATGCCAAATGGATAAAATGTAACCGAATTCTGATAATGAATTGTTAACTATTACTTCTCTATTTACACTAGAAGTGGGGAGCTAAAAGAACTCGTTTTCTATCATTCTTTGTTCAGCCACAACTAGAATCACTCTAAAATCACTTTTCACTTATTGCTCTCACTGAAATCGCTCCACTAGAGAATTAAGGAGCGAAGCTCAAAAATTAGGAAATAGAGCCCTACCAAACTGACCCTTTCGTTTAACTTAGTTAAACTCTTGTTAACAATCTATCTTTAACTTAGTTAAACTCTTGTTAACAATCTATCTTTATCTTAGTTTGAAGGTAAAAAAAGCTCCTACCATTTTACATAAAAAATACTACTATCTTCTACTTTTAGTCCTAAAATATAAGTGATTTTCTTTTACAATCACGCTACAACCACATACACACACTTATCCTGTCTATAAATGCACATCCTGAGTCTATGAGCACATCTAAAGACCGAATCAAGGAATTTCATGAAGTTATCATTGACACCTTGTTATTGGCACACACATTGTCACCACTGCAAGAATGATGCCATAAAATCTAAATAAATATAGGAAATTACTAACATCCGCATCGAGTCGACGACTTAATCTGAATGGACATGTTCCATCATGAGAAACCGAATCCACTAAACTGCATTCAATTTGTAAAACATAAGTGATAGTTATGCACGTAGACAACACACACATAATACAGTGGCTATCAACAATCTCTGACTAGAGCAGTGTAACTTTTGCACAATTAGGGTGAGTTTGGTTTGTAGGCAAGCTTTGTCTTGCCTTGCCAACAATATATAAGAGCAATCCTGGCATGCGAGCTAGATTGGCTCTCCTATGTCAATAAAGAAATTTCTTGTGACGAGACTTAAGACTACCAACGAACTCTTCTCATATTCTAGCTCGACAAGGTTTGTGAGAAGTAGCTAGGGAACTAAACAACCCCTTAATTTCACCCTTTAGGCAAAGGCTTCAATGGTTGTCCACCACGACCACCTATTACATCGTGGCGTTCTCACTTAACTTCTCTATCCCAAAAAGACCATACCTCATGTAAAGTATATTTTATAATTAATTTAATGATACTTATTAAATATCATAACACTTTTATATAGAGTTGGTTAAACTTGAAATTATTTCATCATCATCATCATCATCATCATCATCATCATCATCATCATCATCATCATCATCATCATCATCATCATCATCATCATCATCATCATCATCATCATCATCATCATCATCATCACACTATAAAAGAGCGAGTTTTTTTGACAGAGCTCTCCCCTCTCTAATAACCGTTCGATCTAAATGTCGTGTTATATGAGGCCTTCGTCACCCGTGATCTTATATGATGTAAAATGTAAGACTCCTACTAAATCAAGATTCCTTCTAAACTCTAAAAACGGAAAATAATGTCCCCATGCAATCTTGCTTCCTTGAATCAGTCCATACTTACGTTCAATCCCAACCCACATGCATAACTTTTCCGATTTTTTAGTCCAATTCGTTAGCACCATAATACACCTTGCATGAGAATAGTAAATAGATTAATTAGAAAAAGAAAAATATGGATGCACCGCGGTTGCTGTGGATTATTCGAAAAAAAATAATACACATCAAGATGCATCCATGCAACTAATAAATATATTAATTGGAAAAAAGAAAATATGGATACATGCATGCAACTATAATAATTAATGAACTAATTGAGAAAAGTAGAATAATACGAAGGCACATCATACGAATGCATGCAGGCGTATGTACTAGGCCCTGTTTGGTTGGAGGTGTTAAACTTTACCGTTTATTTACGAAGCTAAAATATAGCTAGAGAATAATTTATAGACGAATTTTTTAAACCTAATTAGTCCATGATTGAACACTAATGGCCAAATAAAAACTAAAATGCTACAATATTAGTTAAACTTTAACATCCCCTTACAATTAAAAAGAAAATGATAAAATTTGAACACACATGATTTTATTTATTATGACAAATAAGGGAGAAAAAATAGCAAACGTCTTGCATTACTTATAGTACCACATTATGAATAAACAACAACTGACACGTGCGCGTTGCACGTGCATATTTGCTAGTTTCTTTAAAAAAATGAGCATTACGTTTTATAGAAAGGAGTAGAAAACACTTTGAATACAACTATTTTCATTTAACTCATATATAGGCTTTATTTTTTCATGAAAAAAAATACTTCCACCTCAACCAATATAGAAAACACTTTGAATACAACTATTTTCATTTAACTCATAGGCTTTATTTTTTCATGAAAAAAAATACTTCCACCTCAATCAATATCGAATCTTTGAATTCGCAAACAAATCTTCAAAGTCAAAATGATAACAAGACGCAACTGTCGTCTAGAGACTCGCGCGTGCGCTCTCTCTCGTCGATCGCTATCTCCCCTCCCTATGGAAAAGTCGCATAAAACCACATGAAACCAACTTTTTACACTCAACAAAAAAATTATTAATAACAACTAACTTTTATTTTTGAGGAATATTAATAACAACTAACTAACCATCTCGGCCGTTCGCCCGTGACTTTGCATTTGCATCCCCGCCCAACCAATCTTCCTCGTTCCGCCGCTCCCACTCCAGCGGCGCCGGCGGCGAGGCGAGGATCTCCACAGCGGCCGCACCTACCAACGTCCAGGTACTCTTCCTTCCCTCCCGCCGCCACCTCGCCCGCAAGGAGGAGCCCTAACCTATCTATCTAGCCACCTACCGGAGATGGGCCGCCGATGTCTTCCGCGTTTTCTCTTCCTCCGTCCGTAGGATCTTTCTTCTAGCATAGCAATCGATTCACGTCCAAATCTTCGATTTTTCTTACTCCAGTGCCCAGTCTGCTGCGAATTTTTTTGGAGGAGCAGCTGCGTCCCCAATTGTGGAGGTCTCAACTGGACTGAACCTGTCCTGTGGATTATTCCCCTTCCCCTGGTTTCTCTCCAGGTTGGGGATGCAAACTGAATCTGCTTGTCCTCTAGGGTCAATGACCTGATGATGGTTCATCCGGAAGTTACTTTTCACTAGTGTAGTAGTTGACTTATTGCTGGGAGTGAATAGATTCAATCGACCCATCGGTTGCATTTCCCCAATCTAATTCCTATGCTCAATCACCCTTCTGAAAGGGGATACAGTATCTTCCTGGGTTCAGTCACCCTTCAGAAAGGGGATTCATGACACTGTATTCCTGTGTCTGTAGAGGAAACCAATAAGAGAAACTTGTCAATTTCATAAAGTTCTCACCTTGTGAGTACCGCAGTCTGGTCGATACGACAGAGACGTGCCAAGTCACCACACCTTAAAATAAACAAATCACTTTGTTTCGTCTGAAATTACCCAGTATCCTATGGGGGAGGAGTTTCCAATGCATCGTTGCTGGCACGCAGCTGTGACATCTTGTCTGCATTCCATTACTTAAGCATTTGGTTTGATGATCCCAACAGGCCATTTGCTTGTCCTGCAGGAGCAATGGCTCTGTCTGCGCCTATACGGATTTCTCTCATCGTCTCGTTCTTTGGGATTCTGTCGTTCATACTTGGTGTCATCGCCGAAAACAAAAAGGTCTGCCCTTTTTTCCTGTTATACAAGCACTGATCGTTATGCTTTTCTTTTTCCTTGTCAAGGATGATGAATTTAGCACGAGTTTAGGCAGATTTCTCGCTACTGAACTGTGAGCAATTCATGTTAATAGCCCTATTCATAGTACTATACCATAGATGCTGTTAATAACGTTTACTGAAATTTCCCAGTCCTGACATCAGGTTTGTACTGTTTCTAGATTACTTTGAGAATATATCCAGTGCTACCAACGCATGGTGATACCTGTAAATATGCACAAAAAATTCATTCAAAGATATGGATGGATAGAGCACACAGGCATCTATTGTCATGCAAAATTTTAAGTTGAACAAAAAGTTGTGCAAGGAGAAACAAAACAGAGACAGATTTTTCCACAACCTTAAGACTTGTGTTGGTACTTGTACTTTATCATAGTTGCTGCTAATAACAGTTACTGCAGTTTCTCAGTGCACACATAAGGACTGTATTGCATATAGTTAACTTTGAAATCATATCTGGTGCTACCGTGCTACCAACACACAGTAGCATCCAAAAATATGGATGGATGGAGCACGGAAACATCTATCATCATGCACAGTTTTAAGCTGTGAACAAAGACTTTTTTTTTCTGGAACACAAACATGCAGGAGAGCATATCTTTGTATTAAGAAGATGAGAATGGGGGTAAAGAGCCCCTATTTCATCTTGTTAGTATAAATTTATGCAAGGAGAGAAATCGCCATGTGAATAGCTCCATGTGATTTCTCTTTCTTATTTCTCCTTGCACTAGTTTTTCTTCAGCCTCAAGTTCAGCGTTGTAAGTTGTAACCATGGTAGCACTATAGGCAAAGGGTCATATAGTTATGATGACACAGCTCATAGCTTATGTTTACTGTCTTCTAATTTTCAACCAATATAGTTGCTATGAATTTTTATAAGCATGCTTGTAAATTTTATACCGTCTTTGTTGCAGCCTGCTTCTGGAACTCCTATCCCAGGAAAGGATGTGGTCATCTGCAAGTTTCCAAGTGATCCAACTCTTGCAATGGGAAGCCTGTCCATTGTGGCACTTGTTGTAGCTGCCATTGTAGGCCATGTTGCTATCTTTTTCCCATACTCGGACAAGTCAGTTCCTCGCGGAGCACTGTTTCAAAGCACCAGCTTGACAGTGTTCTTTGTTGTTGCTGAGTGAGTGTCCTTTCAGCTACATGACTAAAAGTCCCATGTGCTATTGAAACAATATGCCTTGTATTCTTATGTTTCTTTTATGTGGTTCACTTGTCAGGCCCTCCTACCATTTGGGATATTGAGCTGCAAACTGACCCATCTAAGTTTTGCATTACAGAATTGTCTTTCCTGGACCCTGAAATCTTTTAATTTGTTCTGAATTGTTAGCCAGTGCTAATAATATAGAATTTCTCCTCTAGAAGATTACAGAGAACTAATTATTTTTATCGTGTTAATCAGTGCTAATAATCATGCTTAAATCTTGTATCATGATTTTTTTTACACTGATGATTTAGATTTTTGGCATATGAGCTATCAATATTTTCTTTCCATTGGGTGCCATTGTACAAATTTTTTGAATGAGTACACTGTGCACCATGCTATTTTCAGCACTTTAGTCTCTTTGTAGTAACAAAGATGCACTGTTGATTCTGTTCCCGTTATGTGAAATCAGGCTCGTCTCAGCCCTGGCTTTTGCAATGTTGTTGTGGGCAACTATCACTGAGGGACTTCACCGCAGCAAGAACATCCACCACGACATGAATTACCAGTGCCCTACTGCAAAGACCGGCCTGTTTGGTGGTGCTGCTTTCCTTGCCCTTGACGCTGCTCTCTTCTGGCTTGTTTGCCAGATGCTGGCCCTCAATGCAAGGGCTGACTACCTGGACGAGGATGACAACAAGGGCGAATATGGCCAGGTTTATGCCGATGAAGTCGATGGCTCGAAGGTCTGAGCCTATGCAGTCATGCTTGTCAGGGTTTTATGATTAGTGTCACTTAACTATATTGTGTCATCAACAAAGTCGCTTTAGCTCTCGTAAATTTGTATATAAGTTGGAAAGTCTTGCATAAGGCTGGTGGTTATTCTGCATTTTCAGGTTTCAGTGTGATCAATAAACAGTTTCTCAGTACAATTGGTTTGCTACTTCCCTTGGTGAACTACTGAACCTATCTTTGTGCTATACTGCTCTTCTTTTTTCTGTGACTAATTCTGGAAACTTTTTCCAAATATCAGAGCTCCAGTGTCTGAATGGTACTATACTGGAGGGGCCGAATCTCAGAATATTACACACATATGGTCCTACATTACATGCGTAGAGAGCATTAGCTACAAGAATGAAATATAGTGATTAAATTTCATACAGTTATAATGTAGAAAGCTTGAGCATACGGCATATCATTGTTTGAGATACACTGTAAAACCAAGGCTCATAATCCATCATGTTCAGAATATACTGTGTGCTAGGTTAAAAAGAAACAGACATTACAAGGAGGGGAATCCTAGCTCTTCATGCTGCAGTCTTCAATAGGGCCACTCACCATAACGTGGCCCCAAAACCTTTTGGTTCAGAACGAAGCTCGTGGAACGTCCAGATTAGGATCAGGCACCAATGGCATTGCCATGATTTGCATTGATCATATCTGTGATTCTATACTGAGATCGCAGCCATCAGCTAAATTGCTTTCAAGTCAGTCAGTCAGCTAAGTGGTGGAGGCACCACTAGTGCAACCCTTATGCAGATTGCAAGTGCCTGCAAGTCCTTCTACCTCTGTTCATGTAAACTGAACAGTGAATGCACCAAACTGCACCAGGGGAAAAAGGAACAGTTTGGATGTAAGTGACAGTATATGTAGAATAGGAATCAAGATTTACACTCAGAAGAGAGTAAGGTATGTAGCCAACTAAAGTGTTTTTGTTAGATTGCAAGGTCTGACAAGGAGGAATGTTGGATAATTCATTGGGACCATTTTTTTTCTCACGATTCACATCATGAATATTCAAAAGGAAATATATACGGCATGATTGATGCACAATTTGGGAATTAACTACTGGACTTGGATGCAATGAGAACGAGTGATGAATCTGAGCACCTCTAAAGAAAAAGGACGAATCTGATGATCTGGAAAACACCAGAAAGAAAAGGCAGAAAAGAAATTCAGTAGAACTCAGCAATGATAGTTTTCCTAAGTTGCCATTGGTTTCAAACATGGTTGTCACTTACACATCTAGAATTTGCCATAACTAAGACTTAAAAGCTTATTATGGTAGTATTAGCAATCCAATGCTCTATGTGAGGGGATGCAGGGGTTTCAGTATTATGATGATGTGGCACCCCAAGCCATGGTGATGATATTCAACCCTAACGCTAAAGCTCAAAGTTAACCCATTTGAGACGCTTCCTTATTTTTGCTATATGCTAAGTCAAAGAACTGCAAAAAGGTTGGCAAAGTTATCCCCAAACTATACTTCAGGCAATCCTGTTCATAACATGGCAAACCCTGTGGAGGCATTACAGGCACAATGTCATGTGCAGCTAACCTGTGGGACTGGAATCACTGGATGGTATCGTGTTCAGATGATACTAATCGAATGGAAGCATCTAAAGAGCGCAATTTTGTGGTAGCCTTGGCAATCAGTATATAGTTTTAACCTCGTTATTGGTGGATCATAAATTTACCTCAAATGTAGAACATAAAGAAACTATTGAATCTATTTTGAATGAACAAGGCATTAGCTAAGACTACATATACAGATCACAACATATTCTATCAGTCTAGATCTTTTATACAAGTAATTATTTTAGTGAAAAGGCTATGTTTACCGGGCTTCTAAGTGTTTATTATAATTTCTTTTGTAGCTTGACTATGTGCCAAAAAAATGGATTCCTTTTACCTGCATGTGCTGTTGCATCGGTCTACTTGTCCCCCTCCTCTTTTGATGCTTTCCTAAGACTTAATATGACGCCTCCACTAAGACAGGTAGTTACAATAGCAAGCGAAGCTTCTGTTGGTATATGATAACCTGCCATAATAAGTGGAAACCAGTAATTAGATGAGATGAAAAGAACTTAAAAAATAGCAATGTCACTTTGTATGTGCTAAAAAAGATATCAAAACATTAGGTGAGCATACTGAATATGAATGTAACAAAATAAGAGTTAGATAATGTTTTTAATTGCTCACCAAAAAAGTCAAAGGTCATCTTTGTCCCTATAAAGCCCAACACGATACCAATGGCAGGCTGCAGAGCAAATTGCCAATAGAAGTAAGTGGTGCAGTTAGATCATAGAGCAATATATGACTCTGCTCGGGCATTGACCATTCACATTTGCAATGCTAGTGGTAACTGGTAGTGTTGGATATTAGTCAACAACAAATATCCAATACCTCCAATAACCACTAACATGGACCTAATTTTCACAATGGGTGATGTAAACCTGAATGATTTGTTTGTTATAAAGCAAGATAACAGAAGAAAATAAATAAAATATAAATATTCAATATCGAAAGGTAAATAGAAAATAGCGCAATAAACCTTAAAAAAGAAAGTGGACTGTGGATATTCACCTGTAGATACTCCAATTCACCCATGCTTTCAGAAATGAGCACATAAAGCGACCGCAAACCTGACATAACAATGTTTCCATCAAGTTAGTTCTTGACATTGTTTAGAAGTGCAGAAATTGTACCACACATAAGATTTAGATCAAGCATAGAGAAAATTTAAGATTGCAACACTGAAGGCAGAATATTTACCAGCAATAGCAAAAATATTTGATGATAGTATTATAAGTGGATCCCTTGTGACACCAAAAACTGCTGGTATTGAGTCAATCTGTATAACAGAAATGTTAATACATATACCTGGAGTCATAAAGTAGAAAAAGGAAGAACTGCATATGAAAATAGCTTGGAAGGAACCTACGGCAAAAGCAATATCACTCAGTTCAATCACTGCCAAAGTCAAGAGCAATGGTGTAGCCTGCAGATATCAACCAAAAGAAGTATTGCATCTTCAGGAAAATATATAACAAATTCCTTTAAATTGTCCACACAACCATGCATCTATTTTGTGTGAACAGAAACATAACACTGAATGCTGAAATAGTATCACATTAAGTGATTGGGAATGGATAAAAAATTCATATTCCAGGACAAAGCTCATCCCATGTTAACTTTAGAAAAGATCCAGCTTAAAATGGACAACACTTACTTTCCACAAACCATCTTGAATTATGAAAAACTGATCACCATCATAATAATCTGACAGGAGAAACAGGGGAATGAGCTCAACTAGACATGAAGCAACAAAATTACTGAATACTGGTCATTTTAGCTGTGTAATCTGGATTGAACAATGGATCATGTTAATATTCTAAATAGCAGATAGGTAAGGAAAACTGAAAATCATTGAATAAAGTTGGTTACCAGTGACTGGAATGAACTTTTGGCATGTTTTCACAATGAAGTTGTCGGATAGATCAGATTCTTCTTCTTCTTTAGCAAATAGCTGCCATTATGTTAAGACTAAGGTATTAGTGCTGTGGCCCTTGTTGAATATCTTGAAGTCACTTAAAGAAGCTCTGCACGACTATCTTGAAGAGACTTTTCAACATCACAAAAGTGGATATAAATTGGGAATATGTGTGACGATTGTTTTTTTTTTTCCTTCTGACGGTTAACTTACTTACATAGGCATAAGATTGAAATGTAACAATACATCTGGAATAAGAATAGATTCGGAAAAGAAGCATGCCATTATGGTATATTGATATTACTACTGAGTGCTAGAAGGAATACACTGAATAGTTTAGAAACAAGCATTTGTTGGAGCTGTCAAAGACAGGACTTTGCTTTTGCCAAAAGAGTAATTGCAGGAAATGAACAAGTAGATCATTTTTAAGTTGGAATAAAAAGTGACAAGTTTACCATTCTCATGAAGTTAACAATGCATGCTACCCACTATTATGCTAATCTTAAACATGGTAAAATAACAAGTTTACCAAAAGGGGCTTAAAGTAAAGTGTGACCCATCTTTTTTAGTGAAAATAAACAGTCTTACCTTGTAAGAAGTGAATAACAGGATCAAAGCCAACAGCAAGTTCACCGCCTCAAATTTCTACAGAAAATTAGAAGACGGTAACCGTCAATATAATATGATAAATGAAAAACATAACCAACAGTAGCATGAGAGAACAATCTACCTGGATGGTAGCTGTTCCTAGGATGATCATCACAGCCCGAAAGACCACAGCTCCAGCAATACCATAAGAAAGTACTCGATTCTTGTTTCAGACATCAGAAATGATGAGAAAAGGTAGAGAGTTGACTTGAATTTCAATTATGACAATAGCTTGAGACATACCTGGTATTCCTTTGGCACTTGGAAATACTTAAAGACCAGAACAAAAACAAAGAGATTGTCCACCGACAAACTCTGTTCCAACAAATACCTGTTACATAACAGGACAAGATTACATTGTTATGCATAGAGTTTAAGGAAAGTGTTGTCATGATTGATCATCATGTTATAAACACATAAAATTAAACCCATCTTCAAGCATACAAACTAATACTAGCATTTAAAAGAAAGTGGCTATTGGAAGAGGGAAACAGCAAGATAGCAAGATGTATGATTAGATGAGAAGCAACCAAACTAACTTGCACAAAACATAGGAGGAACCATTAACGAACACAAGTTAAAGCTAATATGCAGTGCTGTGTGTTTCTCAAATGTGCTGTTATTCATATGTAATCCTGGGAATCCTAATGCAAAAGGTAGCCAAACTTATAAGTTATAACCATTTTGTAAAACAGTGTCAATGCTAAATACAAAGGGATGCACATAGCACACACCCCGCAAAATACTCTGATGCCTTCTCAGCCCCATCCCTCAAGGCAATGCTAACTCCAAAAACCACCGCAGCGAGAACCTGAACCAACCCAATATATTAGCTCCATGCATAGAACTAGCTCTAAGCTGAATCAACAGAATGGTAGATAGATAGAAGAAACTAACCACCAGTGTCACCCTTCTAATGGCACCTTTCCTGTTCGTGCTGGACACCGGTACGGGCTCCACACCCTTGTTGGTTTGAGCACGTGGAGTAGAATTTACCGTCTCCTTTTCTGCATACATAATCCACTGTGAGCCATCAGTCTCAATGAGAATGAGTAATCTCATGAAACCAACAGAAATGAACTCAGCAGATATTTTGCTCTGGACTGTGGTCGCTGTAAAATCGACTTGGACGTTATGCTTAGAAATCATCAGACAAACACGTGAATTCCCCTTCTGAGGAACTTGGTTTCAAAATTCGTCACGAGATGTTGCAACCAAACTATGCGCCCATGGCTGGCTGGGTCACAGAAGCCGAGGGAAGGAATTGAGCGGCGAGAAGCTAGACGGCGGCGCAATCGTCTCACCAGAGCTTAGCGAGACGCCTTCCTCCTGTTCCGCCCTCCTGGCGCGGCGCCTCCGCGTCCTCCCGCGCCTCCCACCTTCCGCTTCCCCAGGGCGGAACGACGCGGCGACCACCGTGACCGCTGGAGGCCGCCACGTGAGCGGCGGGAGCGCCGCGCGCGCACGACGCGGCGGCCACCACGGGTCCGTTCGCCGCGGGAGAAACCGCGTGGCGGTCGAAGCCGCCACCGCCGAAGCCATCGCCCGCGACGAGCTCGGTCGGGGGCTCCGCGACGAGTGGGAGCTCGGGAGCGTACGGCCGCGCGGGTGGAGGCGGAGAGCTCAGCCACACCGGCTGGAGAAAGCAGGCAGGCAGCCACCCCCACCCGCCCATCCAAACGGAGCGCCGCCCGCAACGGGACCCGTCACCCGTTAACGACCCTAACCTGAACCCGATAAGCCTCTGCGTACAGGCTGAGAGTTCAATGCGGTCACTGCCAGGTGGGCCTGACGCCCATCAGGCCCATCTGCCAGTGATTGGCTTTGGGCTTGTCGCCCAATGCCACTAGCCCACTACGCTTGACGACTCGCTAGTCGAGGGTTTCTCTCCTGCGCGGCGGCTGCCTCCCTCTCCACGGCGGCGGCGGGCGGGCGATCCTGCAGATCCCGCGGCTCAATCCAAGATTCAAGGTCAGTTTCCTCCGATTGGTGCTGCGCGTGGAGCTAATTCTGGGAATACGGTCTCAATTTTCGTTTATTTGGTTGTGATTTCAGGGGGTTAGTCAGACTCAGATGGGGGAAGGGGGAGAGAGCGGCGGCGGAGGCGGAGGCGGGGCGACCACGGCGGCGCCGCCGCTGAGGGATATAAGGCGCTACAAGTGCGGGTTCTGCGACGTGGTCCGGTCCAAGAAGTGTTTGCTCCGCGCCCACGTGCTCGAGCACCACAAGGTACCAGCAGTGCTGCTCGCTCGCCGTCGTTTGGTTCAGACTTCAGAGATGCGCGCCTTCTCCTTTGTTTCGTTATTGGGGTGACACTCGTGGGGTGTGTGTAGGATGAGGTGGATGCTTTGGGGGGTTACTGGGAAGGTGGAGATGGCGGTCCGCGCAAGGAGCTCAGCCGTGAGTGCCAACAGTGCGGGATGAGCTTCAAGAAGCCGGCGCATCTGAAGCAACATATGCAGAGCCATTCGCTCGAGGTACTGGTCTGCCTTATGTTGGGTTGTGGTATATGCTCAGTGAATGCTCAGGCTAGTAGTGCTCACCGGATTTGTTATTTATCCGCTTAGTGTTTTTTGTGTGAGGAAAGGCCGAAATGCAAGCTATATGCTCTTATTACTTTTTGGTGTGGTTGCTAGAACCCTGTTATAACAGTTGGTTCTGTGGATGACTCTGTATCTCATGGACATTTTAGTCCATTGTTGTTATTAATTGTGCTGATTTTGCAGTCTGTTTGTTCAGATATGGATGTGTGAAGCATTGGATCCCAAAGAACTCCAAAATGCGGGAAGGCCTTGAATGGACCAGTACCAGGATGGGGAGACCCTCCTGAGAAGCTCCATCAAGAGTGCCTCCGTTCACGCTACTCTTCAGGTTGTCTATTTTGTGCTGTTCTGAGCTGCTTGCTGTTTTTGTTATTATGTTGCTGTTACATGTCATATGCTAAAGGTCTATTTATTGTCAGCATGGGATGTCATGTTTTCAACAAGTTGGGCATCTGCTATTATTGTCATATTTGATAATGTAACTGATGGATTGATGCTGCAATGCCGTTTAGTATATATAGCTGTCACCACTTGATGGCCTCACTACCAAGTAGTAAATGGGATAGATTTAGCCGGCATAGAGAAACACAACTCATGTTCTGTGTAGCATATATGCTCAACTTTAGTATGTGTTCACTAAAATGATTGGATCATGATCTTCCTTAGTGGAATGATACATTTCATGCAAAAACCAAATTAATTATCATTTTTTTTGAACGGAACAAATTATTTGTCATTTGAAGGTGAGTTATGCGGATAAGATGTAGTTGCTATTCGGCTCTGTCTTTGGGTGGACTGTTGTATGGCATTTGATTCGCTGGTTTTTGTAGGCCATTTGTTGACATATGAATGCGTGAAGCATTGGATCCCAAAGAACTCCAAAATGCAATAAGGCCTTGAATGGACTAGTATCAGGATCGGGAGACCGTCCTGAGAAGCTCCATCAAGAGTGCCTTGTTCACGCGCTTCTTCAGGTCTGCTCATTTTGTTTCAGCCTTCACATTCTAAAAATTTCCCTTTATGCTATTAACATGTGCTTTTATAATTGTATTTTCTACCATTTTCACACTACTTAAAGCTCATGTTGTAGCATGCCCGTTTTCCCTCTATGGTACTGTTTGCAGCTCTATTACATTATTTCTAGTAAACCTTGCTTTCATACTTTGTTGTGAATTGTGATACATGTCTTTTCAAAACTACTGCAGAGGCCCTTTTCCTGCACCGTTGATGGTTGCCCCTTGAGCTATAGCAGGAAGGATCATTTGAACAGACATTTACTTACTCATGAAGGGAAACTATTTGTGTGCCCTATCGAAGGATGTGGCCGAAAGTTCAATATCAAGGGTAATATGCAGAGACATGTTCAGGAAATCCACAAAGATGGCTCTCCATGTGAAAGTAAGAAAGAGTTCGTCTGTCCAGAGGTTAACTGTGGGAAGACTTTCAAATATGCCTCCCAGTTAAAGAAGCACGAAGAATCACATGGTGAGAAACACAGTTCACAACCCCATATTTCTGATATTGAATTTAAATTGCACACCTTGAAAGGCCAATTGATATAGTAATATTGATGATATTTGTAGTAGGTAGTTCTGGTCTATGCCATGCTCCGAGCTGAGATTATCAATATGAACTCTCCGGCCTTTACCAAAATGTTGCCTTTCTGATATGATTATTTTATATCTTCTGCCTCTGCATGCTTTTTGTCTATTCTGTATAGTAATATGTATGCAAGTGCTTATTATCAACGATGATGGCATTTTCTGTTGTGATTAACTTTTGATACTTGTGGTGCAGTCAATCTGGAATACACAGAAGTTATCTGCTGTGAACCAGGCTGCATGAAATTCTTTTCAAATGTGGAATGCCTCAAGGCGCATAATCAATCATGCCATCAACATGTCCGGTGTGATATCTGTGGCACTAAACAGCTAAAGAAGAATTTCCAGCGTCATCACCGGATGCATGAAGGTTCCTGTGTCACTGAGAGGGTTAAGTGCCACTTCGAGGACTGCAAATGTTCATTTTCAAAGGTGTGGTTTCTAATCTTAACACTATTTGGTTCTCTTATGGTTTGTTTCCAGTGAATTTATCGGGGAAAACACTATTATTCATTCTTGGGTAACTTGAAACTGCAGAAGTCCAATTTGGACAAGCATGTTAAGGCGGTCCATGAGCAGCGTCGGCCTTTTGTGTGCCAATTTTCTGGGTGTGGCAAGAGATTCTCTTACAAGCATGTAAGGGATAATCATGAGAAGTCAAGCGCTCATGTGCGCACCGAGGTATCACAAATGATCACCAAATAACAATTTTCTCGAAGTCGGACATTGTGCTTTCTCCTTCAGAAATGCATCTTGCAAGGGGGATATTTATGATTTCCCATCAATTGTTTGCAGGGTGATTTTGTCGAGGCTGATGAGCAGCGACCACGTTCAGTAGGTGGGCGCAAGAGGAAACCTGTATCTGTTGAGAGTTTGATGCGGAAGAGAGTAGCCGCTCCTGATGATGGGCCTGCTCATGCTGATGGAACTGAGTATTTGAGGTGGCTTCTATCGGGGTGATTCGTCCTGGATCTGAAATACCCGCAAATTACTTGGCATGTATAGGAAGAGGAATGTATGTAGTATGTTATATATATGTTTATGTACGGTACCATAAAGACAGATCATTGGACCTTAATTATAAAGGCAATATATGCTGTATTAACAAGATCTTGAATGTAAGAGCAGTTGCTCGTGATTATTAGGGCCTTGTTTAGTTGGTGAAAATTTTTAGTTTTGGCTACTGTAGCACTTTTGTTTGTATTTGACAATTATTATTCAATAGCTTAAAAGATTCATCTCGTAAATTATAAGCAAATTGTGCAATTAGTTACTCCCTCCATCCCAAATTGTAAGTCGTTTGACTTTTTTTACCCCAAGTTTGACCACTCGTCTTATTCAAAAAATTTGTGCAAATATAGTCAAATTTAAGTCACTCTTGAAGAACTTTTATTAATAAACCAATACACAACAAAAAAAAAAGTAATATTTTGTATAAAACTTTGAATAAGACGAGTGGTCAAACTTGATATTAAAAAAGTCAAACGACTTACAATTTGGAATGGATTGAGTATTTTTTAATCTATATTTAATGCTCCATACATGTGCCGTAAGAGCAAGATACAAGATTCGATGATGGGATCAAAATCTTAAAAAGTTTTTGGGTTTTTTGGGTGAATTAAACAAGACCTAGATCTTTGTGTCTCAAGCTTCAGCACAGCTCGGGAGCATGTTCTGGTTCTGTTTGCAGCGAACTCTTGCCTTTGTTTGCCTCCTGCTGGTTGCAGGAGAAAAATGGATTCATGATTCTTGAATGCTCTTTATGTAACAACAAAATAGCCGTTCAGTTCATTTGGCAGAACCACAGCACATTTGATTCCAATTTGCAGATGCACAATGCCAAAATTATTTATTTTAAATAATACGCTGCAGCAATTACCAAAATTTAATTTTCAGATAACTACACAACATCACAGTTAGGGATAAAAACGGATCGGATACGAACGGATATCACTGATATCATATTTGTTTTTATATTTTTGGTCGGATTCGGATTCGAATACGGATAATATCAACAATGTCGGATAATATACGATTGGATGTCGACATCATAAATATACGATTTAAATATTCGGATACGAATACGGTATCGGATATTAAACATTCGGACTCGGATACGGACATATCTCAACCTCTCTAAACGAATTCGGTCTCAAATACGGTCGGAAAATATCCGTACCATTTTCATCTCTAATCACAGTACCAAACTTTGAATTTCAACTGAATGCACCAGCATAGGACACTTGACTAGTGCACAGCTGAGAGCTCTCGACATGGCAATTTCTTCTAGAGTCTGGTTTCTGAACTAGAAAAGGCAATTTAGGATCACTTCAACTTCCAAAATGGAGTTCATGGACATTGTAGCAACGTGCCGTTATGATACATATCAGTTTTTCTACGACATGTATTCCGAACTGAAGAAATCTGACGAGCACAAATTTGCGCAAGAGGAACGAAAAAAAGAAGCTTCCTTTAAGCCAAGCCGCAGCTGCAACATACAAGAAGGCAGAGGGAGAGTGAAACGAACGCCAAGAAACCTCGTGGACGGGTCACTTCTCCTCAGCCGGCGCCGGCGCCGCCGCCTCTCCCTCGGCGGGCGGCTTGTCGGCCTCCGCCGCCAGTGCCTCCTGCCGCGCTTGTAGGACGGCGAGGATGTTGACGGCGGGCATCTGCAGACACCCGAGGAGGTACTGGTAGGACTGCATCCTGGTGGGCATGGCCTCGAGCTGCGCGAAGTCGTCGGGCCCGTAGAGTCGGCCCTCGTAGACGGCGCCGGTGAAGTCGTTGAGCTGCAGCTTCCACTCCTTCTGGAAGTCGCGGTAGGGCTTGAGCGCGGGCGGGATCTCGTCGGAGCGCACGAAGAGCCACGCGTTCATGCCCCGCGCGCAGGGCCTGAGCGCCTCCCACCGTGTGCCCGCCACGGCCGCCGCCATGTCCGAGTTCTTGGTCACCACCAGCCGCGCCGTGGGGGGAAGCGACGCGCGGATGCTCCGCAGCTGCGCCACCGTGAACCCGTGGCACCAGATGCCCGCCAGCAGCTGGCACCCGTCCAGCTCGCGCCGGAGAGCCTCCCGGCGGACCAGCTCCGCCGCCCCGCGGATCGACGGGGCTAGCGACGCCGCGGAGCTGCGCACGGACGTCATCGGCGGCGGCGAGGGTTCTGTTCTGCCTGGGATGCGAGTGTGTGCTTGCGCGTGTGATCTCTCTTGCCACGATGAGATGAGAGATGGGTCGCGGGCTTCCTTTCTACTGCGATGACGGGCTAGTTAAAGCCCAGTAGTTGTAGCAGTTGGGCTCAAAGCCCAACACCTGCAGTAATGGGCTTCGGAGATTAATTGTTTTTAGAAAACAATTAATAGCCTTTTTTTCACGAGTCATGCATGCACCCAACCACAGACCGTTAGCAAATTAAGCAGTTCCATCCATATTCGTATTACTAGTCCATCAATCAAAATTTTATGAGACATAACAATTAGAAGTTTGTGGATAATTTGCCACCAACAACTAAGGCCTTGTTTACTTCCACCCAAAAACCCAAAATTTTTTAAGATTCCCCATCACATCGAATCTTTAGACGCATGCATAGAGTATTAAATATAGACGAAAATAAAAAATAATTGCACAGTTTGGTCGGAATTGACGAGATAAATCTTTTAAGCATAGTTAGTCCATGGTTAGACAATAATTATCACAAACAAACGAAAGTGCTACAGTGTCGCGAAATTTTTTCCTTTGGAAACTAAACAAGGCCTAACAAAACGAAAGTTACAAGACGAAAGTTACAAGAAAGTAAGTAAAAAAAAGGAAGCCAATTAAACTACATAAATGTAGATGTGTTGAATGTTTTGGTCACTTACATAATTTATTGCCATGGAGTATTAATACAGTTATAAGTAGATTTTGAGTGTCACCGTTTTATGATTTTTAAGGGGACATTTTTCATGGTTGTTAAGTTCTAGAAATATAATATCTCTTTCTCATACATGGATGCTTTCTTTGAGTTAGTTTTAACTCATAAAGAAAAAGGTTATCTTTTTATAAATTGGTAGTGGTAGATGTGTTCGTGGTTATGTAATTATTTAGCATAACATATATTGGCGTGTTTGATGTAGCTTTGAGAGAATACTTTATTTTATTTTTTTTATTATAATAATATATGTGGATAATTTATATGTAAACTTAAACATTTCTTATATTAATATTGCAATCGAAGAGGCTGGTAACTTTATTAGATATAATGTTAGAGAGAGTAACTTTGATGCAAATTTAGGGGCTACTAGCTACTAAGATATTTAGGCCTTGTTCAGATCCAAAAAGTTTTTGGATTTAACACTGTAGCATTTTCGTTTTTATTTGACAAATATTGTCCAATCATGAAGTAACTAGGCTTAAAAAATTCGTCTCATGATTTACAGGCAAACTGTGCAATTAATTAGTTTTTGTTTTTATCTATATTTAATACCCTATGTATGTGCTATAAGATCCGATGTGACAGTGAAAAATTTTTGGTTTTTAGGGTGAACTAAACAAGGCCTTAATGATTTTCTAATTTTATGAAAACTTCTACAAGACATTTTTTTTCTTTTTTTCTACAGCGCAATGCAATGAGGATTGACGTGTAGAAGATCCTTTTGGGCCTACCATTATTGACAAAAATATGTTTCTTCAAATAATTGTGCATTTCTTAGATAAAGGATTTCATGAATTCGATTTTCTCCTCAGGATTTGGTCCCCTCCTGCTTACTTCCAAACTTGAACAAGTTTCACGAGGATAATATCACTCGACCACAGACAGTGGTACACGTGTGAATCCATTGACGATGTAGTATATATGTAGAGCAAGCAATTTTGAGAGTGACAGCAGAGGCAGAGGCGATCGATGCCGACGCGTATAGATGGATTATGCATATGTTCACGCTACGGCTATTGGTGCCACGTCTCTGTCAACTGAAATGCATGTTAGCTCTGCTGCACCCAATTGTAGTTTGCTGCTGGCCTCTCGTCTAGCTATCACGTCGTGTCAACCGAGGTTAACAAGCATATATATAAACCTATACACATGTACATGCATATATATGCATGGAGTGATTTACCTTTTGGCTGCATCTATATATATATCCATGTCTCTTGACAGTGCTCTCTCTGTATACTATATATATATATATATATATATATATATATATATAAAGTGGTTTAAGGTTGTGTTCGGTTCAACCTCTCTAAGTGCATCTGCTACCAAAAAGCAGAACGCTAACCAAACAGGTGGAATATGAAGCTGCTTTTTTCTAGAAATGGTTTTTTTGGTAGTACCATACATTTTCGTAGCACCTTGGATTATGCTTTTCCAAATTGGTGGAAATAAAAAGATGTATTATAACTATTTCAAGAAATCAAGATGATGAACAGAACGGATATGTTCTTAAATCGAATAACTTATAACGTTTTTAGAGCGTATAGCTCATAATTTGTAGCTCACAACTAAACCAAATAGAGCCTAAGAAGACACTACTTGTTTGTATTTGTAGCTGCCATATATATTATTAACAACTTATTGCACATATATATGTTATAATTTACTAACGCATGCAGACCAATCCGGATCTAAAATATCGTAGTACTAGTTAATAAGTTAGTCTACAACATGCTTTATTTAATTTCCATCATCAACTGGATCAGAGAACTATTAATAAATAAAAAGAGAGTTTACAACTAAATAGGAATCAGCATCAGATCACCAATCGAGACATTATTAAGAAATACACACAGCAAGCTACTGGTTCAACTTACATCTGTCATCTGACTCAGCTAGCTCCCTGCCGCATGTATTATTTCATACAATATATCATCAGCTCTAGTTTATTTGCAGCTTGCTTGAGCTGCAGCTTGATATATATATGTGGATGCCTTTACTACAACCGTACTGATCATGATATATATAACAATCACTTTGGCAGGAAGAATATACATATTAATATGGAGTACAAAGTTTAAGACCGTACCATCTCTCACACATATGACCAAAGGTAGGCTTAGTAGTAATCATGTTTTTTAATTTACTATATATATAGATAGAAGAGTATAACAGCATACTAAAACAAGTAGCTAGTACATAGAGTATGTGTAGTGTGTGCATAGATTAGTGTTTCTACATAGTTGAAAAGGTTATCTCCACCCAACAAAGAGCATTCAAACAACACATAAGACTACTTTTAAAAAGGAACCTAACTGATCCTTCGAGTACAACACCTAATACAAGGAATCAATCACAGCAACAGAAGATTAAACAAAAATGCCAACAGGGCGCCTCTGGGCAGATAAAAGTACTCCTACCGGTACCTGTCTGATTTGTTTCAACTAATTAATTATGTGATTATATATATGTTGGTCCATGATGCATGTCATGCAATAAGGTTGTTGTTAGATTATTACTATCCGATTGGGAATTAACGTAAGCAGTGACGTAACTCGGCGCCGTATAAAATAGCAATATATTTCCTCTCGGAGGAGGAATAATGGAATCATGCATGCCAGAGAGAGAGAGAGAGAGAGAGAGAGAGAGAGAGAGAGAGAGAGAGAGAGAGAGAGAGCGCCACAACACCACATGCAAGAAAACAAGGACGCCCTCTCCAATCCTTAAAAAATCCAAATAGACCGACTGCTGTCCATTTTAATTATATTCTCTTCTCCCAATTTGCTATGAGCACAAGCAATTTCTTACATTACATTTTCGACGAGACCACACAGTCACTGCCATCGAAGACCCACGTACAAGTTTCCGCTAATACTCCTTCCATCACGAAATAAAGTGCACCGTGACTTCCAAAATTTGAATATTTCAATTTGGCAAGAATTATTAAAAAGAAAGCTATGATTTAAGGAGAAACTCTATAATTAAAATAATCTATAGGTACATGTGTCATTTGAGTGTTGCCTTAAATTGTTTTAAATTTTTTATAACGGATTATATTATAGGACAGAGGGAGTACATAATTCAGTTCATGAAAGTTAAGGTGAGTGTGTTTGAATTATACAGTACACACAGATATTCACAAACATACACATAAGAGTATGCAGACACGTCGCCTGCTACTATGTACCATGGGAAGATTAGAATAACACCGTTAATTTCTAGATTAAATACAGGAAAACACAAGCACCATTTGAGCTAAGCTTTAGCTCACGGTGATCGCTGAATAATTTGCTTGACATTATTCGTAGATATATAGCCGGCCTAGACCAGTTTGTATATTGGTCGATTTTGTTTCTTGTTTTTTGCTCGCCAACATTATAGCATAGTCAAGGTGATATTTTTAACCGAAATAATTGGCATTAATTAAGAACAAAGCACACAAATATATATATATATATATATTATAAGTACTGCTTGTCGTTTGTTGCTTAGTGGTTACTATATTGTTGATCTCTATGTTGCAAATGGGTAGTTGTACTCTTACTTTTGCGGCTATTTTTCCTATAGTACCGGATGGTCGTTTGTCGGTGATCTAACAGATGATTTGTTCTTTGAATATTTCTATATACATCTATGTGGTCCTTTCTAGGACGGAAGGAATAATGAGAGGGGACAGACTTACAGGTATCAAAACAGACTAGCTACTTCTCCCTTGGCTAGCTATTCTTTATTTGCTGTTTTCAGAATCCCTGTGGTTAAACCTTTATATATATTTATATTATATTGTTGACAAGTCTCTTGGACCACGGGAATAACCTATGATGGTTCCAACTTCCGACACATATATTACACACATCATGGCTCAAAATGTGCAACAACATCAATAATAGGAAGATAAAGAATTGGAATTACTAACAAAATTCAGAGGGCTTGGTCAATTAACTCTTTTCTTATTTGGAGGAAACTATAAATTTATAATCTATATACAATAAAATACATTTATTTATAATATCTCTTGCAAGAATAAAATGAGGGAGTATAATTTGGAAACATGGGAGCATACAATAAAATTTATTTTGGTCAAACTTAATATATTTTACACTCTAGAAAAGTTAAAATGACTTATAATTTGGAATCGAGGGAGTGTAACACAAGCATCCTGCTACAGCTGAACCAACCGTGCGAAGCTAATGGCACAAATATCTATAGTACACACTTGACATTTATCTATGGGCTATTGGGTTGGGTGTCATATATATATGTGCCTATATATGTTGCTTAATTCCATAGTAAAGTTGATGATGATAGTGCTGGCCTACTTCTTCCCCACTGAAACAACAAACAATTGCCAACTTGTGTGCCGCAATTTAGTATATTACACTTTCAGAGGCACATGGAGACGAGTAAACAAGAGATCAAATGGAGTCATGGGATTGGTCCTAGTACTAGCACCATACCAAATTCGATGTATCACTGCTGCACCCATGCACATGTTGGAGTGCATTTTTATCTTTTATCACAAACAATATAAATTCTTCCTCTCATTGCTTGAGACCATGATGCAGCATGAAGAGCGCGCGAGGGAATGAATCGATCGATGAACACAGGCAGCAGCGCTCGAATCTCGATGCGCCCGGCCTCGAGTTTGGAATGGAATCTATCTAAGCTAAGTAATCTAGTACTGTATCTAGTGGGCGTCAAAAAAATTGTGCTCCTCCACATGACAGATTCCTTGGCTTTTTCGTCGATGGTGGTAAGCTAGCTGTCGGCATTATTTCTCTTGATCCTTTCCTCAACAAAAGCTTCTCTTGGTATCCATGGCTAAAGTATGTAAAAGGGGTTGAGGTGTGGATTATTGTCATTTCTTAGTCTTACTCCAAAATGACCAAAGTCAACAGTTATGCCAGTCCGGAAAAGAAATCATGTGTGGTTACTTCTAATACAGTATTTTTTTTGACAAAATGGAATACTTCTAACAATACAGTTATGAGCTACTCACTTTAATTTGCTCTAGAAGTTGTTCTGGTTTTTCTTGTTTTTGTTATGTAATAACTAGATATAACATTATATCTAGACTGTTCGCAAAAAAATATATATATCTAGATACATAGCAAAAGTCATATATTCAGAAAATTCAGAACAACCAACGATTTAGAACCGAGAAAGTAGCATATATCCTTGCACCAAATGCGTCACCGTCCATTCGGCCTTCCTCTCGTTAACTGTGTGCATTCGGTTCTTGTCAGTACGCAGTGCAATTTGGTTCAAAGCAAGCAAGAACGACAAGAACCGAATCGACAGCCAAAGAAAGTAGGAACTGGAATATTAATCATCCAGAACTTTGTCCACATGTAGAGGGGGTCTCTGAAGCCTTATGAAAACTGTATATAATACTTCTGTTAATTTTCCGCGATGGGGGAATATAGCCCATGTTTCATTAAGATTAAGAGAATTACATGACGTAGCTATAAAAGAACCCTTGTAGCAGAGATTACAAATTACCAAGCTAGTGGTGAGTGACCTGGAACAAACCTGTATATACTTCTGTCAATAGTTTCAGCAATGATATATTCTCTACACAATGTATATATAGATCAATCAAAGTATCTCAGATGCTTAAGTTAGTCAATCTCTAGCAGCAACAGTAGCTCCAAGAGCAGCAGTGTGTGTACTGTGTAGTGTAAAGAGAGGAGCATTTTCACTTGGGCAGTATGACAGTGTGCAAATACAGTTATGAAGAATCCAATCGATCCACTACAAGAAACCACCCCAGCCGGCGCAAAACCGAAAAAGTTGCAACGCCCAGAGGGGGGAAAAATGCCAGCTTCCCAGCAGATTTACAGTGTGGCTTCTTGATTCTCAGCGGCGATGATGATGGCTCGATGACGACGATGGCGGTGCATCGAACCGGAGGGAGGCCGATGGGGCAGCTGTCGTGGCGGTATTGGAGAATCCTGATGATGCTGCAGCGGATGACGATGACGAAGAGAACAGCGGCAATGGCAGGGTGTGAGGAGGAGCTGCTGTCACCTTCCATGCCCAGCTAGGAGCACCCCCCTCAGGCCTCCTGTTAAGGTCTCTCGATGATGTACTCTGCATGGTGCAACAGAAGTTCATTCAGCATATATGTTTACTGATAACAGTAAATGGGCAGGAGCTCGATCTGGCTTTCAATTAAGTTGGAACTTGTTCCAAATTAGTGTTTCCATCAGTTCAGTTGGACAGAAAACGTCAAGCTCAACTTTCCGTCCAATAGAATCAGAAAAGACATTTGTGAGAACGACCTTAAAGTTAGCTGAATCATGAAAGGTTCAGAGTTTATCAATTTGAAGAAACTACCCCGGTTGATTGGTAAATTAAATAATGTTTTGTTTGAAAAAAACAGCAAACTTAGTACTTCTACTAGTTCAATGACTGTACCAATACAAAAGATGGCAAATGCCCAAGTCATCATCTTTTGTTTTCATTTTCAAGGAAGGTTTCAAAAATAGCCACACTTTATATATAACAGACAATACATGAAAAGGAACATTATTGAAAAGTTCTTGGGTGCAGGCGGCAGGCATAGTTGACCGATGATTTGATTAGCCTAACGTTGAAGTGTCACCACTCACCAGTCTAGCTAGGACGTTCCTTTTGAAGGAAAAAATCAAACACATGTACGTACTCTGTATTCATAAAGCTGCTAGTACTATTATTCCCATATTAGGCCAACTCAAGATATTCAACATCCTATAAGAAAAATCGTGCAGCGCATTAACATCACTGAAATCGACAGGAAACAGGTGGACTCTAGAATCCAAGAAAATGAGCAAGCGATGTAAGACAAGAGCTACATTGACAGCCACACAAGAAAGGCAACTGGATGAAACCAACTAATAAAAATCTGTCTCGTCAAAAAAAAAAAAAACCTAATAAAAATCTGATATCTGAAAGTACACCTTCAGGCTGCACTGCACAGTCTGTTTGTTCATCATATGGTCAAGACTCAAGCATGGCAGATTTATTTTCACAACACGAACAATTTGACCCGAAACCATGTGATGCTAGTTTTGACTTTTGAAATCCTTGGAACTGTAAGATTTAGCGAACTAAGTAATTTTTAACTGCCTGTATTTCAGTAATTCAGTATCACCTAACCTCATGATTTGTGAAGAAGGGGTGAGATTGAGCAGGCCAGGCCGGTGGATGCTCAGTCATAAGAGGGAACCGATGAGGGTGGCCCGACAGCTCAGAGGGAGTATCAATCTGCATCAGAAGCAAAAGATTTTCAGTTGAATTATCGGCAGCTCCCAAGTTGTCCACACTCTATAATTCCTTAAACAATTCATTTTTGGTAGGAAAAAAAATGTCCTGCTCAACTGTCGTGATCACCCAGAAAGAGAAACCTGTTAATATGCGATAAAATAATTTTCCTAATGATTCCGACTTGTGAGGGTGGTATATGTAGTCAAATGAAAACCGGGCCACTAACAGCTGTAGAAACAGGATGGAGGTAAACTATGAAAAGGACTTATCCACAAGAGGCAAGGTAGTTACGTCACTAGCATGGTGAGAGCGAAACTTGGATTATTTTGTGCAATAGTGCATCAGGTAGCCAATAAAAGTCGAGAAGAAAATTTCACTGATTTTGATACTTGTCAAGGTAGCGTTAGCGCTTGCCTTTGTTTTTTTCGATTCGGAGCCCTCAAATGATCCATGGTGGAGCTGCAGGCCTAGGCAGCTCTTATCTCTTTTGGGGCTCTGAGATGCCGGTTGAGATATGCTCAAGTTCAGATCAACTTCAGCAACTGTACAAGCAACAAAAAAAAAAACAAATTCAAGCGGTTTATGCAATAATACCTTGGTTCAATTCAATAAGTTTATCAGCAAATTATCAACGCCATCTGAAGATTATATGCAGAAAAGAAAGGGTTATCAACGTTCTACTACCTTCAGTGCTAACTTCAGTCAGCAGCTCCCCATCATATGTGCTTGGCTCGAAATTCGTCACGGCCTCTCTACCATTGCATTTGATTGCGGCCTTATCGTAAGCCCTGGATTTTAAAATGACAAGAAGAGAAACGAGAATCGAGTCGGTACTCAACCCTTTGGAAATCAAAAGACATGATAAAAAAACAGAAAAAATCTTTTTTTTTTGTTTGCATATATGAGTTGCAGAATCAAAGATGAACAACCTTGCAGCCTCTACTTCGCTGTCGAATAGCCCAAGATATATGTACCTGCACCCAAGCATGGCGTTCCCACCGGTGAGGACTGAGGAATTCCCTAGCCACTTCCCTTTTTCTCTATTAATTCCTTTTTATCTTTTGATTGAAACAACCACTAATCAAGCTACATACATGCATCTAACCTATACTATATTACTGAACAATACATAAACTAGTACTACTAAACGAACTCGATCAAGACTTAAGCATGAACTAACAGAGCGAGGAAAGGCAAAGCATGCATTTGCAGGAAGTATATAGCGATGTCGAGAAAATTAAATCTGGTAAGATAATTCAGTCTGCAAATAAAGTGTTCTTACTTCTTGCCGAGGAACTGCCCCATGCGCGCCTCCCAGCGGCCGCACTTGTGCAGGGTGACTCCTCTGTACTTGGAGCTGCCTCTGGAGAAGCCGGTGCTCTGCCGCCGCAGGACGTGCACGAACTCCTCCTTGGATAGGCTCTTCATCTGCTGGAGCACCAAACAGGACAGCCATATATATTCAGCAGCTGCAGATGTTTCAGTCGATGTTGCAAGAACATTCATCTAGATCGATCGATCGACCGACCTGCTTCATGTCGTCCTCGTAGTCACTGAGATTGAAGTTTATGTCGGCGTCGACGCCGCGGAACTTGATCGCCGCTCGATCGTACGCCCTGCAAAGTTCCAATTCCAAAGAGTGAGTGATTAATCCGGTCAGATAGGAGTGGATATGATGCAGAATTCAGTACGGGGATCAGACTTCAGAGCAGAATTCTGTGCGTGCGTACCTTGCAGCAGCATGAGCAGTGTCGAATCCACCTGTATTAGCCAGAGCCAGATCACTGAATCGGTTAGACCATTCGAGATCGATCAGGAAATAATTAACGGGAAATTAATACAAGAATCCAACTCTAAAAAAATTTAATACAAGATTACTAGTACAAATTAGAGTTGAAAAATCTGTTTGCTCACCTAAGTACACCTGCTTTCCGCAATCCCTGCATTTTCGGAGGAACAGGAAGAGGAGAGGAAACGTTTGTGTCAGAAGAAGCGATTGGTTGGTAGGTGAAAGGATGACGGCGGCGATGGGTGTAGTTGTACTGACCAGATGTGGGACTCCCAGCGGCCGGTGCGGCGGTAGAAGGTGACGCCGCGGTACTGCGAGCTGCGGGAGCGCGGCCCGCGGCGGCTCTTCTTGGCCGGCTGTGGCTGCACCGGCGGCGGGGGAGCCACGGGCGGGGTGGCGTGCGGGTGCTGGTGCGGGTGCGGCAGGATCCTGATGTCCGGCTGCTGCTGATGCGGGCGCGGCGGGTCGGCGCGGAAGAAGCCGAGCTCGGCCCAATGCTGCGGCGACGGGAGCGGCGGGCCGGTGCCGGCCGGGAAGAGCTCTCGGGTGACGAGCTGCTGCTGGTGGTGGTGCTGGTGGTGGTGATGCTGGTGATGGTGAGGAGGCGGCGACGGCGTGGCGTCGTCGTCGTCGTCCGCGCCGGCCGCGTCGCTGTCGCTCCTGAGGATGCTGAACTCGAGCACGGCCGGCGTCGAGCTGGAGCCTTCCTCCGCCGGCGCGGCGGCCCCGGCGCTCGCGGACGCCGCCTCCGCGTTCAGCACCGACGACTCCGACGACCCCGAGTCGCTCGCCTCCATCGCCGCCGCCGGCTTCTCCGGCGCCACCTCGGCCACGTTCAGATCCAGCTCCATCTCCCTCGTCTAGCTAGCTAGCTTCCAACGACTTGCAAACAAACGAGCTGAGAGGAGAGCCCGGGCGGCGACGACCGATCCCCAATCGCAAGCAACTGGGCTGCTACTGCTAGAGCTAGTAGCTACCTGGCGAGCTGGTGGTCTATTTCAAGAAGAAGAACCAGAGGAGGAAGAGGTAGAAGCAGGAGAGTGCCGAGTCGTTCTTGCGGTACATTTAGCCTCCACGACCACGAGCAGAGCTGCCCTCCTCCTCACTCCCGATCCTTGACGACCATCCTGCACGCAACCCGGAGAGAACGCCCTAGCCCACTGTACGGTCGCTTCACGACTGAAGAACACACCGTACCCCGGACCACCAATCAACTGTCTGTCAGCTACCGTTTCCTTCCTTCTCTAGCTAGCTAGCAAAGCTAGGGGAAGAAGAGGTAGCTAGCTAAAGGTGGGGCTTTTACAGGTAAGGCGGCCGAGGGCGTTTCGGAGATCGAGCTCCGGCGCGGCGGGCGGGCGCGGCGGTGGCGGGGGGCGACGGAGCTGAGGAAGAAGAAGGAGGTGGGGCGGAGGGAGGGAGAAAAAGAGGCGGGTAATATATAGATGGATGGATGGATGGAAGAGAAGAGAAGAGAGAGTGGGGTGGGGGGTGTTGACAAGGATCGGAGGGGTCACCGGCGGTGGCCGGTGGCAGCCGGTTAACCTTAAAATCCTTCCTGATTTGGGCACCCTGCATCGTCCGATTTGGTGGGTGTGGCTGCCTGCTGGATTTGTCATTTCTCCACCCCACCCAGCCACCTCCTAGCAGTAGTAGGAATAAAAACACGAGGTCTAGAAAAAAAAATGCCATGGATGTGCTGCGGTGGCAGATGATGATACTTTTGCCATGCTAAGCTATGGTGTGCTGAGAGAAAATATCTTCTCTTACTGTTTTGGTTGATGCTTCTTCTTGCTCAGCTAGCTTCTCCTGCCTGCCTACGGTATACCCTTGGAGACACTTGACTTGAGCTATGGGGTTTCTCTTGTGTTGACTTTATTAGGGCCTTGTTTAGTTCCAAAATATTTTGCAAAACAGAGACTGTAGCATTTTCGTTTGTTTGTGAAAAATATTGTCCAATCATGGATTAACTAGGCTCAAAAGATCCGTCTCATCAATTCCGACCAAACTATGCAATTAGTTTTTATTTTCATCTATATTTAATACTCCATGCATGCGTCTAAAGATTCGATGTGACGGGAAATCTGAAAAAATTTGCAAAATTTTTTGGGAACTAAACAAGGCCTAGCTCCCCGGCCGATTGTGTCTTGGTTGATTCTTGAAGAGACACTTTTGTGTGAGGAACTGATTCTCTGTTGTGAGATAGAGAGTTTAATTTGATGCTACAATCAGACCTCTTTCTCACGAGAAACACGATGAACGGTAACAAGCGCGATTGCGGCGCGGGGATTCTGAGTTGAAACGTTTCACCTTTCCTTCATCGAATCGAAATAGCCACCGGCTAGTTTCGCCAGAATTCTCTAGGCCATCTCAAGGGCTTCTCTCCAACGTGTTTTTCCAGTTAATCATTTTTAAGTACAACGAGTTCAGTTGGGTTATGTTTATGTTGTACTTTGCCTAAAAGTTCTGATTTTTAAGCAGATTTTTAGGTATATGTTTTTTTATAAAAAAAAACATTTTTTTCTAAGAATCTAGTAGCCTATTAGCCAAATGGTCTCATAAGCTGATTATGATTTATCATAGAATTGTTCTGCAGAGTGTTTCACGAGAATCTAGATCACATATCGTTGGTAGGGATTATCCAATTTCTCTCCTTGTTGTTAGTTTTTGTTTGATAATTTCTTCTATTTCTAAGGAAACAGTTTGAAGAATCCCTCCCAAACATACCCTTAGATATTTTAGGTCTGAGTTTTAATAGCAAAAATTTAAGTGATATAGAACATTTTTCCAAATAAAGGTGCACCAGGACTTTTGGTTGGTTAAGGTTTAGTGAAACCATATGAGAATTGCATCATTCAAAAGAATGTATGGTACAAGTACCGGATAGGGGCAGAAGGAAGCAACAAACTCTAGCCGCATCAGCTGCGCACGCTCGCCGCATCCGCATCCCGTGCCCAGGTCAGCCGGCTGCCCGCCACGCCGCCCTCCATGCTGGCCGTGCACGCGCACGGCGGTGCCGCAAGATTCATTATCTATGCACTATTTAATTAGTTTTTATTTTTGACTATATTTCATTATCTATGCACGTGCCGCAAGATTCGATGTGACGGGGAATCTTGAAAAGTTTTTGGTTTTTTGGAGTGAACTAAACAAGGTTCTAGTTAGTCTATGATTGAACAATATTTATCAAATACAAACGAAAATACTACGGTATCTATTTTGTAAAAAAAAATTTAGCACTAAACAAGGCCTTAGTGTAAAATTTTCAAGGGATGTATGCTATTATTCCCCGCAGTCCGAGTTTATACTTTTACTATATATGCTTATCGGAACAAAAGTGTTAATGGTAATCAAAGTACATGTGTTTAGTGATGTGAGTATATTGCAAGCAATGCAAGGTTGTCAAAAAAGAATATATATGGATCATGCGACGTGTTGACGACGATCCGATATACGACGACCTGATCGACGACGTGGCTCAATATCAGCTGCGTGTTTATGCAATTTTTTAATTGTTCCCCCATGCGATGCGATGCGATGCGTTGCCGTGCAGTCGTCCTAAATTTGTAATGCACCACGAGGAGCACGCACCTCGCTCGCCGCACCGGATCACATGATGCCTTCCTTGTTCTCGTTTTCGATCTGTACGCACGTATATATATACAGCGTGTACTTCCTCATCTAAGTATTTTATAAATAAATATACATAATCCCTTAGTATCTGTTATTCTAGTGTACATATATAGTTTTTTGTTAAGCAGATAAATATATATAGGAGTATTATTTTAAGAGTTAGTAAAAAATTATGAACCTAGAAAAAATAACAACTTATAATTTAATTAAGAACGGAGATATACATACATGCATACATATGCTCCATTAGCTGCACCTACAACATGCATTATCTACCTAGTATTTTATTTAGTTCATCCGATTTGGTTAGAAAAATACGGCTCCACTGCGTATTAGATCTGTTCTAAATGAAACTATTCTGATTTAACGACAAATTATATAAAATCTCTAGTTCATCATTGTTGTCAAATTTATAATAACACATCCATTTTAGAGTAGATAACTATTCTAAGGCCCCGTTTAGTTTTTTCGGGTAAAGTTTAACTCATGTTAACATTGAATGTTTGGACACATGTATGAAGTACTAAATATAAACTATTTACGAAACTAAAAATATAGCAAAAGAGCAACTTGCGAGATGAATCTTTTAAGCCTAGTTAGTTCATAACTGGACACTAATTGCTGAATAAAACAAAAATACTACAGCTGTTAAACTTTAATACCCCCAACCAAACACTCTCTAAGTAGATAACACATCCTCCAGTCCCACTAGTCCCGGACTCAATTCTAACCAGGAATAATATGTTGATATGATATTCTTTTCTCTACCAGTGATTACTAATACGTACTGTATTACATCATTAAATTAGAATAAAACTCATTTCAAAGTTCCATTAGGTCTGGCTAATCCGACTTATATTTACTTTCTACTTGGCCTTGTTTACTTCCCAAAAAATTCTATAAAATTTTTTAGATTCCCCGTCACATCGAATCTTTAGACGCATGCATGAAGTATTAAATATAGACAAAAATAAAAACTAATTGCACAGTTTGGTCGGAATTGACGAGACGAATCTTTTAAACCTAGTTAGTCCATGATTGAACAATATTTGTCAAATACAAACGAAGTGCTACAGTGTCGATTTTTCAAAATTTTTTGGAACTAAACAAAAGGCCTATATGAGAGAGGAAGTAGCAAATAAATAGAGCTCTGCTGGGTCTGGATCTCGAAGGCAGGCAGCTGGTACCAGCAATTAAGTGAGAGATGCCGCCGGAGCTGCCATGCATATATATCCTCTCTGATCCTCTGTGTAGTACCAACAAGTTGCGAGGCCACTTGCCCGGCCGGATCGGACAGATAGGATAAGCTAGCTTTATATTCACCATGCACCGCCGGCCGGTCCGACATCGGACTCTGTCGGAGTTACCTATGCTGTGCCTAGGTTTCTCGCTCGCCGCCGGCCGCCGGATTAATCCCCATCACCCCATGAAGGCATCTCATGTGTATGCAAGCTACTAGTAGCAGGCTTGTTCTAGTATACCAGCAGCTCGATATCTCGATCAGTATCTTCGTTCTTCTTTTACCCGCATGCAGAGGAATCCTCATATATATATACTCTCTCTGTCCCGGTATATAGATCAAAAACGTATTTAATTTCTCTCATAACACTAGCAGTACTGTTTTTATGTTTGTGAAAGAGCATGTCTTATATTACAAGACATAAGCAAAAAGTATAGTTACGCCTTATATTATGTACTAAGATGGAGGGAGCATTTTATTTAGTGTTGTAGCATATTCGGCAATGAAGCGGACGAGAATAAGACACGTGAACAGTGCACGTGACCCCTTATATTATGTAAAAGAATATAGTATATATAGTCGATTGGTCGCGGATTGCTTTCTGATCGACCTTGCCGGCCTAGCTAGCTAGCTAGAAATTAGAGCAGACAATATCTTGTGGGCGACCTCTGCAATTAATACTGTGACCACAAAAAAAGGCATTAAATATATTATATTTGAGACAAACTAATTAATACATACTTCATATATATATATATATATATATATATATATATATATATATATATATATATATATATATATATTGAGAAATGGACGCAGTGCTAGTTCACCTCTTCTTTTAACCGCCAAGTAAAAATGTTCATTTTCTGGTGACCACCAATGCAAATTATGCAATGGACCCATTGTGGGCTTGTTAGTTAGAAATTGTATTTTGTAGACACAAATGCTCACTTGACATGTTTGTGGAATGAAATACGGCTCCTTGGTGCATTTTTCCAACAAAAGGTTTAGTTTTGAGTTGTTATGGATTAGAGAATGTGTATTGACATTTAACTTGAGATCTATGTCTAGTTAGTTTTTTGAAGCTAGCATGTAACATACTAATATCGGATGAAAACAAAGCTATGTATCAAAGTTTTAGAGCTTTTACAGATCTACGACTTTTAGTTGATAACTTTTCCTTTGAAATCATTTATACTCCAAAATTATGTTTCTTAGAGTTTTGAAATTTACTAAAAAAATATTTTGATTCTACACCATATGCACAATTTATGAATTTGTTTTGTGCAAAATAATCTATCACTAGTGCTTCAAGCCACGAACTGACAATAATAGTCTATCACAACCGATTGAAGCCACGGACCGGCGGTGATATACTATCGATGATAAAAAATAGAGGCCTTTTTCTGGTGTAGTGAGTACTTAATAATGAAATTAAAGGCCTTCTCATAGATCTCGAATATTCAATACAAGATTCGATGAACCGAATAGAAAAACAATCATTCACTTCTGGTATGTTTGACAGATTTTTGTAGAAATGCTTTGGATCTAGATTCTCTCAGGAAATATTTCTCATGATAAATCAAAATCACTTCATAAAATCGTTTGGCTGGTAGATTAGATTCTGATTCATAAGAAAATATTTTTTAAAAAAATCCTTTATAGATTAAATTATGCTTCAAGACTATTCCGTGCTAGTGTTGCAACCCAAAATGTCACAATCAGTAAGAAAAGCATGTTTTATTAAATAATCAATTCTAGGCACGAAACGTGTGTACCTGCGTAAGTGTACGTGGACGTGTACACATGGAAATAAAGAAGGGTATGAACAGTCAGTTAGACGGAACAGGACTACTACTGGTGGCGATGTGTAGTCTAGCTGCTTTCGGCCCTGATGCGCACGGATTTTAATGCTACAGACTACTGAAAACGGAAGGTCAATGCAATCGCGTATAGTTCGTCGCCGGTCGATGCACGGCAAGTGGGTCATCCATTTTTCGTATAACCGGTGCCCAAATTTTGACCAAAAATATTGGTTTTTTTTTGTGTGCCATTAACATGTACTCCTCTAAGGCCTTGTGTAGATGTGATTTTTTTTTTTGATTTCGCTACTGTAACACTTTCGTCTGTTTGTGATAAATATTGTCCAATCATAGACTAATTAGGATCAAAAGATTCATCTCGCGATTTATAGACAAACTGTGTAATTAGTTTTTGTTTTCGTCTATATTTAATACTTCATGCATGTGCCGCAAAATTCGATGTGACGGAGAATCTTAAAAACTTTTTAGTTTTCAGGTTGAACTAAACAAGGCCTAAATTATAAGAGTTTTGACTTTTCTAGATATATTATTTTTATTATATATTTAGATATGGCGTATGTTAAATACATGATAAAAAAATTGAAATGGAAGGAGTCTTGTGCCTCGTAAGTCGTAACATCTTGAGATTTTGATTTTATTAGTTGCTACCATTGTTAAAAGCTTGTGTGATTTGTCTTTCATTCAAATTTTTTCGTTTGTATTTTTGTTTGGCATGGTAAATTTTGGTCATCAACTAAACAAGTCCTAAGTCATACAATGCACTCTTCGTTACTATGGCATAAACGGTCGTTTACTCGTTTAAGTGTATGCTGATGCTCAGATCTACGGTAAAGCTTGAAGTGCCAACTAGGATGGGCCAAGAGTGCTAAACCAAGACAATATGAATAGTTAGCACTTGTTTCAAAAAAAAAAGTTAGCACTAGCGTTTACTATTTACTAAGAAAACAGTAAAAACTAGGGAGGTAATTTAGATATTGATTTAGTGAGTTATGTTATATTACTTTTGGTAATAGCAGCAGGGGGTTAATTTTCATGGCAAGGGAGTGGATATTCTATGGCTACTAGACCAGTTTCAGTGGGGTTGCATTAGAATTTTATCGACAATAAATAAGCTAATATGACATATATAGTATAGATGGAGAAATATGATGAATGTTTTATTAATTATAATGAGTTTGTAGGGATATAACTTATCTATACTGTTTCTAACACATAATAGTTTTGAACAGTGGGGACAAAAAATCCCCACGAAAACACGGAGCTAAGGCCAGACGAACTTGGGCCTTGGCCTCCTCTTGCCGCAGTCTAAGAAATACTAAAAATCAAAGTTTAATTACTTTTTATTTTTTTGTAATTTTCATACTAATCTTTAGAACTATTTGCTATATAGCCTATACAGTAACTATTTAAATGAAATTTTTTGGATACTTAATAGTCTACTTGCTTTTTTTGTTACATTTTTAGGTATTAGTTAGCATGAAATTTGTAAGTGGCTAATTGCTCCGACATTTGTGTACACATTGATCAGCATAAGAAAAATTAGCCATTAGAAAAAGTCTACTTACCCCTGAAGTATTGACCTGTGTCTAACCTAGACTCCCCAATTACAAAACTCGATAACCTACACTCTAAAGTTTGTAAAACAGGGCAACGAACCCCTGGACGGTTTGGGAGGGCGGTTTTACCGACGTAGCGTCCAGCCTGTCATTGGTATTGACACGGTGGCGTGGTGGATGTGGCTAGCCGGTGGGTCTCACATGTCAGCCCACTGCCTCCCTGCCCACCACCACCCCGCCCAGCGCCTCGCCTCCCCACACATACCCCCCTCTCTGCGCCCATGGAGATGCTCGTGCCCGTGAGCCCCACCACCAGCACCTCGTTGTAGAACTACTCTGCAAACACCGGCCACGCCACCATCGGGACGCCCGCCGCCGCTGCCTCGGTCACTGTGCCCCACCCGCAGTGTGTCACAAACGCGCCCACCGCAGCACAGCCACCTGCGAGGCCCACCCCCCGACCACAAGCCCGTGGCCCGGCACCGTGTCGTCGATGTCCGGGAGCGGCGGCGTCGCGTTCTTGTCCCTGACCACCCACACGAAGTTCGCGCCGGAGTCGGCGAGACCCATACCGAGCTCCACAACCTGATCCCGTGGGAACCGGGTGAGGCTACTGAAGCAGACGTAGACCACAGACCAAGCTGGTTTCGTGTCCAGCCACCTCAGCACGCGCATGGCCTCGGCGGTCGTATCAGCCTCCCCGGTGTGGCCACGCTCCAGGGTGTCGTTGTCGTCGTCGTTGACAAGGCAGACCGGCCCGACGGTGAACACCTGCTTCCCCGTGTCCTTCTCGTTGTGTTCGATGTACCTTTGCTTGAGGTCAGCGAACAAGTTGACGACCCACCCAGTCGTGGCGTGCTCGGCGTCGAACATGCGGTTCAAGAACTCACGTGAGTCCGCCTCGAGAGCATCGCCTCGGCGACCCTCGATGTGGTGAGTCGCACCAAGTCGGGGAGGCCGGGAACGAGGAATGACTCTGTGTCGGACGCCATGTCATTCTGTGGTGGGCTGTGGAGCAGCAGAGCAGGCTGCACCGAGAGCGCGAAGCACCCCGTGCCGATGAATGCGGTTGGGAAGGTCGTCGGCGCTCTCGTGACCACCCGTGAGCCCGGCGGCCTCTGCGGGCAGCGTGAGCGTGGTGATACGGATGCAGAGGCTCACGGCGTCCGCGCGGGCGACGGGGCCATCGAGCCTTGCGGTGTTGCGCGTGTGAGGACGAGCGTGGCGTCGGCGTCGCGAGACGCGAAGAGGCGGGCGAGGTGACACGCGAAGACGCGAAGGGGAGGCGACGGAGTTCTTGAGGGGATAGCATGCCTGACGTGTGGGACCCACTAGCTAGCCACATCCACCGCGCCACCGTGTCAATACCAGTGACACGCTAGACGCCACGTCAGCGAAACCGCCCTGGGGTTCGTTGCCCTGTTTTACAAACTTTAGAGTGTAGGTTATGTGGTTTTGTAGTTGGGGGCCTCGATTAGACATGGGTCAATACTTGGGGCTAAGTAGACTTTTTTCATTAGCCATTCGTAAAAGTTGCTCCTATCTCCGCCACTTATTATTATTATAGAGTCTACACTCCCTCCATCCTGAAACATAGCACATTCTAGTTATTCTCAAACAAAACAAAGAAGAGTGTAATTAATAGAGGCATGCATCAATCACTTGTAATAACTTCCTAGTTTATGGAAATCCTATTCTCTTACCAATGATTAACGGCGGACTTAGTTCCCATATATATAATCAAGTATTTCTATTAAGTAAACATTATATTTTTTTTCTCTCTCTCGAAGCTCTTATGTTTCATAACAAATTTCAAAGCACTATATTACATAGCGGAAGGAGTACCAAACTAATGACTAATTAAATCTTTGATTCTTTGTTTTTTAAAAAATAGAATTTATCGGTGTAGGTACCCTTTTGTTTACCATGGGCTAGCTAGCGGCTGTGTCTTTCGTTGCGGTCTTGAAGACTGTCACGTGAAAGCACAAAAGCAGACACAAAAAAATAAATAAAAAGATCATCCTTTGGTTAGTACGTGTGGCATGCAGTTGATCCTTTTGTACGTGTACGTGCAGCCGTACGTGCAAGTTGGCAAGAAGTTATGAACAGCGGAGTATGTGAAGTGGTGAGGCGGGCGCGCGGCGTACAGTACGTAGCACGTGCACGTACTACAAGTGGGCGCGGCCGGCCGGCGCTGCACCTGCACCTGCACGCCACCACTCTCGTACGCCTTGATTGGCCCGCAGACATTTATCGCCAAGATCCATCCATCCCCGCCCGGTTGCCCTTTGCCTATCACAAAGATCATCCTCGCTGGCCGGCCGGATATATATATATATATATATATATATATATATATATATATATATATATATATATATATATATATATATATATATATATTATTATATAAAAACCTGGCTCGTGACTTGTGACAATCTAGCTAGTTATTATTTTACCAACATGTAGTATAACTTTGTCATGGGTGCCGAGCGGACCATTATTCCTCAAAATACAAGACTCATTTTAAGTTTGGGTTAGAATTTTTTTCCCTCTCATCATAAGTTGGTAAAGTTAAGAGCTATATATAAAGAGCCTGCTATGCCAAATCTGGGCATTATATTTACGAGTAGATTACAAAAGCTAGTGTAAAAACTGATATGTGTTTGGATAGGTTAGAGCTTGTAAACGCTATAAACCACAAGAAGTTCTAGCTGAGGCATACTACATTCATTACAGTTTAGGTTTTGTTTGGATGTAGTCGGATTCACATCAATCCACATGTGTTGAAGTGGATTAGAGTGGAATTTAAACTAAATTCCACACCAACACACATGGATTGAAGTGAATTCGACAACATCCAAACAAGGCAGACCCATCCATCGAGTCCACTTGCACTCATATGTATGCATTATATGAGCCGACAGAGAGATATATTTCCCCTCTCCTAGACCGATCGATGTCAATATATTGTATATTACGAAAAAGGAATATATTTTCCCTCTCCATCATCATCATATATATTTATAATCGACGACGACGATCTCTCGTTTAGTCTGTGATGTGACGATGAACAAGGAAACAAAGACGATGAACAAGGAAACACGGCAGCATCATGCAGCAGGCCCAGGGAGTGCATGCATGGTTGTTGGAACTGGAACATCATGAAATCAAGGCGTGTCCGAGAAATCTATTGTATATTGCATGTGTCATGTGTGCCTCATCAGTGCCCGCACAATTTTGTACTCCTACCAATTATTAAATTCAGCATGATGTGGCCTATTTCTTTCGGGAAGGATGATTAAACAGGGGATATGTGGAGATTAAGAATGGAGTCACCCATCACCTTATTATTGGTGGGACTTTCCTGTCCATCCACAAAACAACGAGTTTGGTTTGTGTGTGGACCCATCCAAAATCACTTTAAATTTGGCTAGCAACAACATTAAGTTTTATAATCTTTGACCAATAGTTTAGCTATATCAACTTTCAAATTTGTAATCAAATATACTACATAGTAATGATAAGTTCATAATCATAAACAATATAACTTTCTCCCCTTTTGATAAATAGAAAAAAATAGGTAAGGGGCTCCCTTGCCGACTTGCTTTAAAAAGGTCAAAGTGTAACTTAAGAGATCATATCATGTAAGAAGATGTCTTAGAGCAAGCCCAAAATAGTAGAGCAAGTGTTTGGTTATAAGTCAAGTTATTATAAGAGCCAAGCTATATAATATTTGTCTCTTATTTCTATGTAAAATTTTATTATTCACTACTACATAATCTTGATTAAGCCGGTTCCAAACACCTCATCAACACTAGTTTTGGCCCCTCGGTGATGAAAGTCATTGGTGTTAAGAATGGTCATCACCGCTGGTTAGGATTTCTAGAAATTCTAAAATCTCTAGTTAATAAGTAGCTAAAATTTTGTTTTAATCCTAAGAAAGCCACATCATCCGACTGCACAAGTCACACGATTTTTTGCACAAAAATACCCATGCTACATGGCGGGCGGATTCGAACCAGAGATGTGTGTCCTCAAGAGCAGCTACTGTAACCACTCTAAGTCACATGAGCATATTGATTCCCCTAGTATTCATTTCTCACTTAGAACCCCAAATGACTTCAAATGAAAAAACCATTAACAACAAAGTTGTACTTCTCATCGAGATCTACAACTTTGGTTTCGATGGTTTCGTCATCCGAGGTCATTTGTCAAATTTAAATTTTGAATTATGAGAACTTGAGCTATACTTTTAGGACTTCATGATTTCAAATAAAAAGTCATCAACAATAAAGTTGTTGCTCTCATTGAGATTTACAACTTTGGTTTTGGTTGATTTTTCATCTTAGGTCATTTGAAAAAGTTGAATTTTAAAATGCTAAAACTTCAAATACAAATTTAAGACCATAAATAATTTCAAATAAAAAATTATCAACTTTATAACTTTGTTTCTTGTAATTTTTTCATCTAATGTTGTTTGTACAATTCAAAAGAAACAAATTTTAAAGTATGAGAACTTCAAACGGAATTCTGGGACTATAAATGATTTCAAATGAAAAATCATCAACTTATAAACTTTGTTTTCATCCGACTATATTTGAAAATGTTAATGAAAGTGAATTTCATCATAGGTTCGTAACACCAACCCGCGGTGAAAATGGGCCGACCATCACCACCGACAGTGATAGGTTATCACTATCGGTTCGTGTTACTAGCCAGCGGTGATAACCACCTCCATTTTCACCAACAGTTCGTAATACGAACATGCAGTGGTGAAGGTGGCTGCAATGATTAAGTTTTTTGTAGTAGTGATTATTATTTTTACCCATTTCACAACTTCTCTTTTCTACACCTCCTCGCATTCACTTGATGTTTGGATCCACAAATATATAGGCATCTATGCCAAGCTCTTGTTTGTATAATAGGTGAGCTCTCCTCTCTCTTTTCTCTTCTCTCTTCCATATTGGCATTTGCTTACCTATAATACAATTGTTGTACCTAGTACTTTATATACTGAACCAGAGGGAGTACTAAATCTTTAGCTAGATATTTCTAGAAATATATATACTTGCAACTAGTGGTTTCTATATATTTGCTAATTAAATATAATAAAGTTGTAGGTGTACGATGACATAAATACGAGTTAGTACGCGTACATATGACTTGCATTGTGTACCGCAATAATAATCTTTCTCTTCTGCTCGTACGAAGAATAATATGGTTGAAATTTCTCGGTCGGGTGGGGCCAAATACGCATGCGCACACGTAGTTAGTCTTCCTCATTTGCTAAGTACATAGTAGTCATGCATCGTATATAATGGGATATGCACATACACACATACATACATGTATATTGGATTTGGTATAGCTCCAGATAGTTCATCTCTCAACCAACTGTATGTTGCGTCTAAAAATTGATGGCGGAAGAAGCCGGGACAGCCTTCGAAACGATGATGAAAAGGATGATATGCAACTAGTTATCTCGAGAAAAGGCAGCATGCTATGAATACGCTTGGTTAGTGAGTAGGGGCAAATTAAATTTAGGGAGTTTATCGGGGGGGTTCGTCCACACCGATGAAATTAATAAAACTTTTAACAAAATACTACTAAAGTGTAAAAACTTTATATAAGGCAATGAAGTTGATACTGATGACTCTAAAGATGTTCTTAGCTAGTAGCTAGATTCACCAATGTTAATGAGGGATGAAGCTACAATAATAATAACGGGTAGCATCTACAACAAAAAAAAGGTAGCAATACAAACAACCACCACTACTAAAAAAAGAAAAGAAAAGAAGAGATAATAGGCACCCTCCATTCTTCCATCCAAGCGGACTCAGAAAACAAGGTCATACTCAGTAGACAAATGTGGTGGTGAAAGAAACTCTCGAATTATAACGATGAATAAAAAGAACACATCCTCAATTTCATACGAGAGTGTATATGCCAAGATCTTTAGCTACACAAAAGAGAGAAGAAGAAAGAGAGGTTGCCATGAGCAGAGCTTACTGTTGAGGACCGAGGATCGATCATCTATCCTTCGGTGTTTGGGATGCAGACTTACAGTGATAGGATGATATGGGTACTTCTACTCCCAGTAAAGAAGAAAGACCCAATGTAAGGTCAAGTAGAGCTGTTAACGCTAATTTGGGTTATACGCCAATAAGGGCTAACACGCACTTGTTGTAAATCAACAAAACTGACAAGCAAAGGCTGATTCGACACACATTCTTCGCCTGGTTGACTCTTGAACGCCTTCCAAGACCAAGTTGGAGTCCGACCGGTCTCGGAATAACAGGAAAGCCTTCTCCTTTCCTTTGCCGGGCTCCAATTAGGCCGTGTTTACTTCCTGATGGGAAATATTTCGTGACACTGTAACATTTTCGTTTGTTTGTAGTAATTATTGTCCAACCATGGACTAACTAGACTCAAAAGATTCGTCTTGTCAATTTCGACCAAACTGTGCAATTAATTTTTATTTTCGTCTATATTTAATACTCCATGCATACGTCTAAACATTCGATTTGACGGAGAATCTTGAAAATTTTTTGTTTTTTTTTTGAAGTAAACAAGGCCTTAATGTCAGGAACTTACCAATTCCATTATTCTTCTTGTCATATTTTTTTACTGTCAGCGATAAGCACAGCTCACTGTTGGTGGGTCAAGAGTAGCAGTGGGCCCCAGGCCTCGAATTATTGAGGAGGAACGAACAAGTGGTCCTGTCCATCCTGCCCTGGCACCGTACCGGCTGACTGGCAGTGCAGGGCAGCAGCCATATATCGGCAGTGCCCACGTTACTATTTTCGGGCTTCAACCCGCTGGGCCCAGGTCGCTCCGTTTGATTTGCTAGTACATAAGTTTATTTCGGACAGCGACAAAGTCTTTAAAACAAACTTTGATCTTTTATTTTTATAAAAATATTTTAAAAAATAATATATGTATAAGATTTTTCAAGACAAATTTATTTATATAATTTTTATATTTGTAAACTCAATAATTTAAAAATTATTAAAATTTATATTCCTAATGTTTGACTCAAATTGTGTCTAAAACATCTTCTAAATCCAATATGGAGGGAGAAGTATGTACTCATTGTACACATGCCACCCACCCCCCGCCGCGTTAAAAATTGAGTTAGGCCTTGTTTAGAGCATCTCCAACAACTTGGTATTTCAACATGCTATCCTACCAAATCTGCTAAAAGCATAAAAATCCTCCTCCAACAACTCCTTATCTCAACTTGCTAAATTTCCCAAGTTGCTATCCAGAGGTTTCTACTGCCGAGATTTGTCAAGTTGCTATCCCAAGTTGCTATCCCGAGCGCAACTTGTTGGAGACACATATTCTTTTACCAAGTGAGCTGGTCCCATCTGTCATCCTCTATTTTTACCAAGTGAGAATAGCAACTTATTGGAGACACATCCTTTTTTCTTTTGCTAAACAAATTAGCAACTTGCTATAACTCAAGATTTGACAAGTGAATTTTACCAAGTTGTTGGAGATGCTCAGTTCACCCAAAAACCAAAATCTTTTCAAGATTTTCCGTCACATCGAATCTTACGCCACATGCATGGAGTATTAAATATAGACGAAAATAAAAACTAATTACACCGTTTACCTGTAAATCACGAGATGAATCTATTAAGCTTAGTTACTCCATAATTGGATAATGTTTGTCCAATAAAAACGAAAGGAACTAAACAAGACCTTAGCTCTGAACTCATTGTATATGAGTTGGTTAGATTTCTTATGATGGAACTTGCTCATCTAAATTTAAGTCATTGACTTAGTATGGATGCTTGTATTTTTCTTTGATTTATTTTAGAATTTAACGGCACTATATTTTTTAGTGATAGACAAAGTCTATGGTGACTTCGTAATTCTCAAGATCTACCGGTACAATACTCCGTGATTCTCAATATCTACCGGTACAGTACTTCGTAAATGTATGTGCGTGTTGTGGATGTCTATGTTGTACAATGTAATGATCAAAAACAAGTGTGTGCTTAACTTAGGGGCACATATTACCTAACTACTAGGTAGTACACCAAGATAGATGCTCTTTATAAACAGCTATATATAGTAGTATGATATTATCTAAGCACTATATATTTGTTCTTTATTACTAAAAGCTTGGAGTACTATATATAGCCTGGTCTACAATTAAATAGTTGCATTTATATATAACCAATAACGCAACTTATATATTGGATATAGGACTTTAACCTTTTTTATATACATACACACCAATCTAAAAATTAAAAAAACACAAGACATTGTGATGGAGGATTAGCATATACTCCTACTCCCTCATCTTAAATTTGCATATCTCGTATTTCGAGAAGTTAACTAATTTCAAGTTCAACTAGATTTATATAAAATAACGTCAATGTTTACTATGAAAAGAATATAACACAGTTAACCTAATGATACTTATATTCAGTACATCCTGAGCATTTTTGTACATTGCAACTCTCTACTTTCGTCCTTTGTTGAAACTTGTGAGATAGCTTAATCAAGAGTTAGGCTAGAGGTGTATTCTTTTCGAAACAAAAGGTTGTAGTGTGCATATACTACCACTTTAGCTTTGTCTATACTATATATATTATGACAGCATACTACATACTCCCTCCGTTCCGAAAAGAGTGTCGTTTTAGGTTTTTGTGCCACAAATTTGACTCGATTTGTAGAAAATACATGCAATATTTATATCTCTAAATAAATTTGTTAAAAAATTAGACTTAAAGATCTTTCCAATGATACCAATTATGTACTATAAATATTAATATTTTTTACTATATATTTAGTTAAAGTTATTTCTCGGGAAGCGAAAACGACACTTATTTTGGAACGGAGGGAGCATGTAACTTTTACATATGCCCACTTGCAGATAAGAGCTAGCGCCGATGGCGATGGGTGGGCCCAGGGAACCAACAGCGACACCGGTGGCTTTTCTTCATGGGCACCTTCCACTTCAGGCATCTTTCTGTGATCCCAGGCTCAAAATAAAGAACTGTTTAGTTTCCCATCCAAAAAATTTTTATCCATCTTATCGAATCTTTGGACACATGCATAGAACATTAAATGTAGATAAAAAAAATAAACTAATTACACAGTTTGGTTGAAAATTACGAGACGAATCTTTTAAGCCAAGTTAGTCCATGATTAGCCTTAAGTGCTACAGTAACCCACATATGCTAATGACAGATTAATTATGCTTAATAGATTTGTCTTGCAGTTTCCTGACGAGCTATGTAATTTGTTTTTTATTAATTTCTAAAAATCCCTCCCGACATCCTTCCGACATATCGACAGCTAAAAATTTTTCATCTTCCATCTAAACAGGCCCTAAAAATTTGTGAACCTAAGCAAACGTGACAAAAAGGAAGGCAGATGTGCTCATCACCAACGCATCTCCCGTTCCCTCTTTATGACTTTTATTACAGACAGCATCCCCTTCATTTAAATTTCTTTCCGATCCGCAGGGGTAGGGCGGTTGTTCATTCTCTTCTTGTTTCACGAAACACATCATATATAATCAATTTTTTTTGCGAGAATATATAGTCAAAATTTTAGCTTGATGAAGTCAAAATGAGTGACTCGTTGCCAATAGATATATGTCGCATGAGCTACGTGAAAAATAAATCTTAACTTTGATAAAGAAAAGAATAACTTGATTTAAAGTTGATCGATATAGGTTCCACCACAGAAAACATGTCCATTCGCATATTGTTATCAGCAAGAGAAAATAGTGAGTACTACTACGTATGTACTACCTCCATCCTAAATTATAAGTCGTTTGACTTTTTTACCCCAAGTTTGACCACTTGTCTTATTCAAAAAATTTGTACAAATATAGTCAAATTTAAGTCGTTTTTGAAGAACTTTTATTAATAAACCAATACACAACAAAAAAAAAGTGATATTTTGTACAAAACTTTAAATAAGACGAGTGGTCAAATTTGATATTAAAAAAGTCAAACAACTTACAATTTGGGATGGATTGAGTACTAATTAATTAGTTATTTACCCTAGATCTGGTTCACCTTTTTACTTTAGGGGTTGTTTAATTTGGTTCACGCCGTCACGGGCTCACGGCACCATAGTTCGTCAAATCATAAGTGTGACATGTGTGCACGGTAGTGATTGGTTAGCACTCCTAGGGCCATCTAGTTCATTTTCAATGTCTTAGCTCGCGCAAAGGTGAGGTGGATGTTTCATTAGCTGCAGCTTAAGCTCAGCCGCTTGTTCGTCATGGCGGCAAGGGCTAATTAATCTAGACCAGATGGCCTCCACGGTCTTGGAGTCATTAGGAACTATTAGCACTATACTCCCTCCGTCCCACAATAAACGTATTTCTTTTACTTCTAGAATTCATATTTGACTGTTCGTTTTATTTAAAAAAAATTAATAAATATTTTTATTTTTTATGACTTATTTTATTGTTAGATATATTTTTATAATGATTCATTTATTTTATTATTTGTAAAAAAAATTAAATAAGACGAATGATCAAATATGAATCATATCGTCAAAGAAATATATTTATTTATGAGACGGAGAGAGCATAATAATTTTCTACTAAGATTTCTAAAATTTATCTAGATCTGTAGACCCCGGTGCCGGTGGCATGTTGTAACTTCATCCCCTGCATGGCGGGATGAATCTTTATGATTCTCTCTTTATGTAGCATGTTCTAATTATTTTTTTGGGTAAAAGCATGTTTTAATTTTCTTTTAGTGTAGAATGGTGTGGCAGCGCTTTCACTGACAATTTTTATGGGACAAATTTTAACTTTATGGGATAATTTTTGAACTCTCTAGCAATGTTTTTTTTTTTTGACGGAGAGACTATATGTATTACATATGTTGTTTTGGACAAGACTTGGGTTAAACATTGAGAATATAAATCATGAATAACTTTTAAGTTATTGAGTTTAAAAATATAAAAATCATATGAATAAATTTATCTTCAAAATATTTTTAGAAAAATATATATATACCATTTTATAATAAATATTTTTATAAAAAATAATGAATAAAAATTAAACTTTAAAAACTGTGTTAATGTCTTGAACGATTTATCTACCTGCGTGGTGGTCACCTACAGCAGGAAGCCGCCATTAAACGACGCTGTCCCGAGCAAGCGCCAATGGTGAATCGACAGGTCACCATCCGGCCGTGGGCCCAACGGACTGTGACGGATGACTAGGACAGTGTAAACAAACAATAAATGACTCAACAGAGACTCGCTTGCATATGAAGATCCATGCTTTTTATATAATTCCAAAAGACAATGCATACAATAGTACGATCTTTTTGTGTGTCCGAATAGAAATGTCATCAGCTGCATGCGCACTCCGTTCAGTTTGGAAAGTTGTGTGCAATTAATAAATCAAACTGGGTCTGGATTTCGAAGACAGTGAACAAGTTATCAAGACATTTGGAGTTAAACGCCTGATCGTCGAAGTTGTTAGATTTCTGTTTTGCAAGTTTCACAGAGCCAGTCTCAATGTGATTTTATTATAGTTTTATGGACATGAAATATTATAATAGTCGTTAGATGTATTTTATTTCCTATAAAAACGGTTTATAGAGGGAGTATACTACTCTCTTCATTCTAAATTGTGAGTCATTTTGTTTCTTCTACATTTATTGTTTTTACTATGTATGTAGATGTATTGTTTACATATAATTAGGTGCATAAGAAAACTATGTACCAAGAAAAGGGAAAACGGTTTAAAATTTGAAACGGAGGGAGTACGTATATTACATTACTATTACCAAATTAATTAAGAGTCTCTTTGATGAAACAGACAAAGAGAAATGATAATTTCTAAAAAAGCTTCTCACATTTAATTTGGTTGATTACTCTAATCATCATTCTCAATATTATAATAGTCGTAGATGTATTTTATTCGCTAAAAAATATGCATCTCTACCTAAGGTGACCCCAAACCCAAAAATCTTCATCTAAACTAATGACATCGGCCACTATAAAAGATATAATGCAAATTTTCTAGAGCTCACTGGGGAAGAGAATTCCCACTTGAATGATTTTCCACTTATGTTGGACTGACAAGTAATGGAGGCCGGTAAGTATCACTTTGTATAGCATGACCTTGGGCTAAACAGGGGTTGAATAATAAAGGAACAACATGCTCAACATACGAGCAAAAATGTGGCATGAGCACATAACAAAACAAGAGTCACAGCACAAGGGCAATAGTGTGGCATAACCACAAATAACATCTATACTACAAGGACTCGATCTAGCAATGTTTGACATCAACAAAGTTTCGTAGCACAAATCATTTTTGCTTCAAGGCACCGAAATCTCGAGGGGTAAGTCACATCAACCAAGAAAACACCAGTAAGAAGGTCATACCTCTCTCCTATAGGTACGTTGCAATGGCAAGATGTCACGGCGTGAGGATGAGGACACAGGAGAAAGGCGTCGTTGAGAAGAGAAGACGTATTTCCATTATGCATGTAATATTATAGACTATGACTTGTGGGCCTGAGTGGCCAGTCTGTAAGCCTTAAAGGACCAGCGCTCTCTGTAAGGAGGGGACGACATTTTTATCTACTGAATACAGTAACCGCGAGGTCAGAGGTTCCTCTGCTCGCCAGGCCGACTTCGGCGATCCACTCTGTCTCTCACGTCGCCGGCGATCGTCGGCGGCCACGGGTGTTACAGGTGGTATCAAAGCCGGTCTTTCCTCGGCAACCCACCCTAACCCTACACTCACCTTCCAACCTGCTGGATCGATCCGATTCACCAGCCACAAATACGCACGGCGGCGGCGTGACGGGAGCCCGTTTCAACACCGGGCAGCAGCGCACGGCGGCGGCGTGTCGGGAAGCGGGCTAGATCGACAGGATCTGGCGCGTGAAGGACGGAAGAGGGCACTCCGACGCACGGCTCCATCACCTGCGACGCGGACGCACTCCGGCGACGCGACGGGGGCAGCCGCGGGATCTTCGTCCACGACTTCGACTACGGCTTCCACTGTTTCGACTGGGGGACTACATCGACACTGAGGGTTCGGCGGCGTGAACCACTGTAAGCTTCCACTTTTAGCTTACTTCTTTCACTGAGCACACCTGGACAGCGACAAGGGTTGCGCGGCACTTGTTCGCGTGTAAAATTCCGGAGTTTAGCGGTTCCAGCGTGGTGCGGAGGCGTTGGCGAGGAAGTATCCGTGGATTTGGGTTGCAGGATACTTATTCCTGTGTAAAATCCCTCGATCCCGCCTTACTTCCAGGAGTTGGGTTTTGGTGAAGTACGCAAAAGGGGAGGTTTCGACCAAGCCTGTTGCTTCACCGTGGAGTCGTCAGGCATTCCACCGAGTGCCACTACGGCATCTGTCAAGCCCTCCAAGCAGACTCAAATTTTGTTGGAGGAGATGTCGAGAAAAAGCGACGATGACAAGTCTCGTTGGGATCAGATGCTGGAAAGTGTGGACCTTCTGTTTGACAGGATGAATGATATCAATCTGGCACAACAGGACTTGAAGACTCAGGTTATGGCAAACAATCAGAAGGTGGACAATTTCACTGCACAGCAAGATTTCATCTCCCAACAGGTCAAGGCTAATGGACAGGCCGTAGCCCGGCTAACTTTGAAGCAATTTGATCAAGAAGAATCACTTGTCAGTGAGGAATCAAGTTCAGAAGTGCTTGAAGATGAAGACTTTCATAACATGTTTGGCAAGGGCAAGGCTCCATACAAGCCAGCTCGCTCTCACCAACACAAGCACCGAGTTGACAACCATGGGAAGGGTGACCTGCCACACCACTCCTTACCCAAGATGCAGTTTCCATCCTTTGATGGTGTTCACCCAACCATCTGGTTTGACAATTGTGAGAATTATTTCAGCATCTATTCCATTCCTGAGAAGTTATGGGTTACAGCTGCAGCAATGCATCTCCAAAACAATGCAGCCAAGTGGTGGCAAGCCTACAAGAAGCATCGTCCGAAGATTTCATGGAAAGCATTCTGTGAGGCTGTTCATCTGGAATTTGGGTCTGATGACTATAGATCAGCTGTGACAGATTTATTAAACCTCAAACAAACCAGTACAGTGGAGGAGTATACAACACAGTTCCAAGCTCTTCAATTTGAGGTCTCAATGGAAGGATCCCAAGTGGATGAGCAGTTCTTTGCAACTGCTTATATCAATGGCCTCAAAGAAGATATTAGAGCAGTGGTGGAGCCCCACACACCAACTACTGTCAAGAAAGCAGCAACAATAGCAAAAATTCAACAGAGGCAAGTGGAAAGGGGGAAAGCCAAATACCAGAAGCAACCTAACCAGCCTAGGCAACAATACCAGAGACCAGATGCTAGACCTAATCCAACATATGGCACATTGTGGAGAGACAAACAGCTAAGAGATTATAGGAAGGCCAACAACCTGTGTTACTCTTGTGGGGAGAAGTTTGATCCTGGACATGCTGAGGTCTGTCCTAAGAGAACCAAGCCCCATCTCAATGCTCTGGTAGCCAATGATTTAGATAAAGAACTCAGTGAAGACCTCCTGAATGAAATAGCAATAGAAGAGTTGTTAAATGAAGACTTCTGTCAATTGTCCTTAAATGCTATGGCTGGCACTGAATCTAAAGACTGTATCAAGTTGAAGACAACGGTCAAGAACAAAACTATGCTCACCTTACTGGACACAGGCAGTTCTCACAGCTTTGTGAGTGCCCATTTTGTGCAGATGGCAGGACTCATACCCACTCCTATTCCCAAACAAAGAGTCAAACTGGCAAATGGTGAATGGATGACAGCAGCAACCCAAGTGAAGGACCTCACATGGTACATTCAGGGACATACTTTCACTGCAAACATGATTGTCCTGGATTTGCTGCCCTATGATGCCATTCTGGGTTATGACTGGCTGGAACAGCACAGTCCAATGGCTTGTGATTGGGTAAACAAAACTATATCCTTTCAGCACAAGGGTGTCCCAGTCACCTTACAAGGCATTAAACTACCCCCACCTCAGGTCACCAGGATGTCAGCTCAGCACCTATACAAGTCAACAAAGGGAAATGACATTTGGGCCTATGTGTTGCTGCATACAAACACAGAGTCCTCTGCAATTCCCCAGACAGTACCTAGAGTCTCAGAGGAAAACATACAGCTGCTCCTGCACCAATATGTCGACATCTTTCAGGAACCCCACACACTTCCACCTCAAAGAAGCCATGACCATGCCATTCCCCTTGTACCTGATGCAATACCTTTCAACTCTCGGCCCTACCACTATTCACCTCAACACAAGACTGAGATCGAAAAACAAGTTAAAGAACTCTTGGAACATGGACTAATCACACATAGCCATAGTCCCTTTGCTTCTCCAGTTCTCCTGGTCAAAAAGAAAGATGGCAGTTGGCGGTTCTGCATTGATTACAGGAAACTCAATGCTATTACTATCAAGAACAAATTTCCCATGCCCATTATTGAGGAAATACTAGATGAGTTGCAGGGTTCCAAAATCTTCACTAAATTGGATATGAGGTCTGGTTATCACCAAGTCAGAATGCTGCCAGCTGATGAACCCAAAACAGCATTCAAAACTCACCAAGGACATTACCAGTTCAAAGTAATGCCATTTGGACTGACAAATGCACCAGCAACCTTTCAATGCATTATGAATCAAGTGTTACAACCATATTTGAGGCAGTTTGTGCTGGTATTCTTGGATGATATCCTCATTTATAGTAAATCCTTGGCAGATCATCAACAACACTTGCAGCTGGTGTTTGAAACATTGAGAGCCCATAAACTCTACCTAAAGGCATCCAAATGCTCCTTTGCACAGCACAGTTTGGAATATTTAGGCCACATCATTTCTTCTAAAGGAGTTGCAACAGATCCAGCCAAAACAGCAGCTATGACACATTGGCCAGTTCCACAATCTTTCACTGAGCTCAGGGCATTCTTGGGACTAACAGGCTATTACAGGAAGTTTGTCAAAAATTATGGAGTGATTGCCAAACCCCTTACATCACTTCTCAGACAAAAACAATTTGCTTGGAATGAACAAGCCCAAATAGCTTTCCATAACCTGAAAACAGCAATGACAACCACTCCAGTACTGGCTCTGCCTGATTTCCAAGCCCAATTCACAGTGGAGACTGATGCTTGTGCTGATGGTATTGGGGCTGTGTTAATGCAGCATGGAAGACCAGTAGCATATCTCAGCAAAGCTCTAGGCAGTAAACACCAGCAGCTTTCCATTTATGAGAAGGAGTTCTTAGCCTTAATTATGGCCATAGAAAAATGGAGACACTACCTGCAAAGACAACAATTCATTATTCTCACTGACCACAGATCTCTTGCATACTTGTCAGAGCAGCACCTTCATTCCGAGATGCAGAAGAAGGCAATGGCCAGATTGATGGGACTCCAATTCAAAATTCAATACAGACAAGGCAAAGAGAACATGGCAGCAGATGCCCTGTCTCGAGTTGCAACAATGTTGGCCCTGCATACAATCTCAGTGGTCAAACCAGAGTGGATGCAAGAAGTCCTAAACTCTTATACAACAGATCCACATGCTCAGCACTTAATCACACAACTGTCTGTCAAGAGTCCTGATGCCAATGGATACAGTCTCCAGCAAGGTTTGATCAAGCTCCATGATCTTCTCTGGATTGGTAACAATTCTGCCCTCCAAACCAAATTGATAGCTGCTTGCCACTCCAGTGCTCTTGGGGGTCATTCCGGGGTCAATGCCACCTATCACCGCCTCAAACGCCACTTTATTTGGAAAGGCATGAGGTCTGATGTTGAGTCTTACATCAAGCAGTGTGACACATGTCAACGTGCCAAGCACTCACATACTCACCCAGCTGGCCTTTTACAACCATTACCCATACCATCTGGCATCTGGAGAGACCTCTCCATGGACTTTATCGAAGGCTTACCTAAGTCAGATGGGTTCTCTGTCATCATGGTGGTAGTGGATAGACTGACAAAATTTGCTCACTTTATTCCAGTGAAACACCCCTACACAGCGGCCTCCATAGCCAAGCTTTTCTTGGACACAGTTGTCAAACTCCACGGTATGCCTCACTCACTGGTGTCAGACAGGGATACAATCTTTGTGAGCTCATTCTAGAAAGAATTGTTCAAGCTTTACAAAGTCACCCTGAACCTCAGCACTGCATATCACCCACAAACTGATGGCCAAACTGAAAGAGTCAATCAATGTTTGGAAATGTATCTCAGGTGTTCAGTTCAAGACTCCCCTAAATCCTGGCACTCCTGGCTACCCCTGGCCCAGCTGTGGTACAATTCTTCATACCACAGCTCAATTGGTTGCTCACCTTTCAAGGCATTATATGGCTATGATCCAGATTTGGGTACACCACCCACTGATACTGACAATGCACCACCATCAGTGACTGAGCTGATCGATAACAGAGAACTTCACCTCCAGCATCTCAAGAACAAACTGGAACAAGCTCAAAACAGAATGAAACTATTTGCTGACCGCAACAGAACTGACAAAAGTTTTTCAGTGGGAGATTCAGTGTTGTTACGCCTTCAGCCTTACACTCAATCATCAGTAGCAAATCGGCCATTTCCCAAACTCTCTCACAAGTATTTTGGCCCATATGAAATTCTGGAGAAGGTGGGCACAGTAGCATATCGTCTGAAGTTGCCAGCGGACAGCAATATACATCCAGTATTTCACATTTCCCAACTGAAAGCTTTCCACAAAGACCACACTCCAGTCTTCTCAACCTTACCCACTGTGTCAGACATCGAAGCTACTGAAGCAGTACCTAATCAGATACTTGATCGCCGTCTAGTAAAGAAAGGTAACAGTGCCATTCCACAAGTCTTGCTAACTTGGACAGGCCTACCCAAGGAGTCAGCAACCTGGGAAGATTATCATGTGGTCAAGCGACGTTTTCCATCTGCACCTGCTTGGGGACAAGCAGATTCTTCAGCCGGGGGAGATGTCACGGCGTGAGGATGAGGACACAGGAGAAAGGCGTCGTTGAGAAGAGAAGACGTATTTCCATTATGCATGTAATATTATAGACTATGACTTGTGGGCCTGAGTGGCCAGTCTGTAAGCCTTAAAGGACCAGCGCTCTCTGTAAGGAGGGGACGACATTTTTATCTACTGAATACAGTAACCGCGAGGTCAGAGGTTCCTCTGCTCGCCAGGCCGACTTCGGCGATCCACTCTGTCTCTCACGTCGCCGGCGATCGTCGGCGGCCACGGGTGTTACACAAGCGTACATTGCCTGCTTGGTAGGATTAAAACTAGGTCTCCATCGAAGGTCTCTTGTGGTTATGGCAGATCTAGACAGAGTATCTTGGTGACACTTCCAAGGAGGTGAATGGCGCCAAAGGGTATCATAGTCATCAACACAGATAACATTTGGCAATGCTTTCTGATAGCTCCCTCACACCAACAACCAAAGGGGAAAAACCACATTCTGTTGATGTCGTTGTGCCACCGGGCCTGCAACCTACTACATAGAGTCTTTGGCGGCACAACCATTGTGCGATTCACCTAGACGCAGTCACACCTCAATGATGGAGCCCTCCATGGGTCACCCTTAGGAGAAGGACACGATGCATCATACATAGGATTCAAGGACATCTGCCACACGCGAGAAAGAGCACGCTTAACCGTGAAGTTCCATTCACCCACACTGATGAGCCCTTGATGAAGATAGGTGAAAAAATAGAATGAAAGTAGTGTATGACAACCTTAACATCCAAGACCACCCACAGAAGGAGGTATGGCCTTCTTAGAGAGGCCTCCCACTGCATGGCACACTATTGGCATCGACTCATGCTAGCATGACGCCATATCTTGCCACAAATAAGGAGAGCATGCACCAAGGCATACAAATTCAGGCGATCCACCTAGGGAACAATGAAATCTAGGTCTGACCACCGTGGGTCTAGCGATGTGTGCTACCAGAACATTAATCAACGTCTTCTTATGATTGAACGACTATCAAAAAAAAATTCTATAGCTAAACAATAATAATAAATACTCCCACTATTTCAAATTATTAGTCATTCTAAAAATCTTATAGATTCAAAACATTTTAAGTTTGATTAAAATTATAAAGAGAATTACAAAAATTTATTACATCGACTTGGTATACTATAAAAGTATAATTAATAAATAATCTAATGATATTTAGTTCGTATCAAAAATATTATTATTTAATTATATAAATTTAGTCAAGTTTGAGATGATTTGATTCTCTAATATTTTAAAATAACTTGTAATTTAGAATGGAGGAAGCAGAAACGAAACTCTAAACATTTTTGTTATTGTTATAAACAAAGCCTTAAATGCATGGCGACGGACGACCCGCTGGAAATGGAAACAGGCATGTACGTGGCCCCCTCCCTTTTCCGCGCAGCAGTACTGCGTGTGTTTCACGTGCCGTCGTCCTTGCTCGTCCGTGCACGCCTCGATTTCGACGCGCCAACTACCACCCAACATATTACACGGCAACAAAAAAATCAAAAACAAAAATCAAACTTTAATCAAAATCAGCTATCACGGTACATAATGTCATGAACGACTGGACAAGGATAGTTGAATAAAAAAAGCAACTCCAACAGCCTTCTCAAGTTCCTCTTAATTGATGTATATGCAAAGAGATTTTGGTAAAAAAAAATATTCTTTAACAGTTTCTTTAATTAGATACTCAAATATACTCCTTCTGTTCTCAAATATAAGACGCGATTTAACTTGGTGAGGTCTTGAAAAAAACATATTTTAACCTATAATTTTTGTTGTGCACCCTGTTTCATGAATCAATCTCCTTTGAACCTTATGAGAGAATATGGAAATCCTGAGCATCCCCCAAATGCAGAGTTTTTATGTGGTTCGTTGCTCATAACAGATGTTGGAAAGATTGGCAAGTAGTGGCTCCCTCATCTAGAACAATGCCTTCTCTGGGATCAATAGGAGGAAAATATTCAGCACCTGGTCGTGGGCTATGTATTGTCAAGAGATCTTTGGTTCACCCTCCTTTTGCAGTTTGGTTTTGCATCACTTGCTCCACAAGCTTCTCATCAGTCCTTTGATGATTGGTGGAGAAAAGTGGATAACGCTGCTAGTGGAGATGTGAGAAAAGGTCTGAATTCTCTAGTCATTTTGGGAGCGTGGAGCATTGGCGGCATGGAAAATGATTGTGTATTCAATGGTGCAATCCTAAGTGTAAATACCCTGGCTTAGGCTAGGGAAGAGGCCCATTGGTGGAGCATGGCAGGAGCCAAGGGGATCTCCCTGCTCATTGCTGGAGGAGCAGATTGAAGGACTGCTATAGATGTCGGGTTAGCCTTTTGTTTTACCGATAATTCCTCAGTGTTCATGTAGTGTGTGTGGGTTTGGGTCTATTGTGACTCTTTTCTTTTATTAATACAATGATACGCAACTCTCTTGCGTGTTCGAGAAAAAAAATTATGGCAACAAAAGTTTGATCATTAGAATGTATTTCTAAGCTCAATCTAATGTAAACTACTTTTGTAATACAAATCTTTTGATATAATTAGTTTAATTCTATTCAGGAACGGAGGAGTAGTAATCTTTTATTTCAGATTTTTCGTTAATCAAAAATAGAGAGCAAGGTGCTCTCTGGAATACACCAAAATGTATAGGGAAATCGTTAGAGACCGAAAAGAAAAGATACAGTGAAGTGGTTAGTTTTAAAAACCAATACCAGCATTTATATCTAAAAATGCATTTGTTATATATAACAAAGTACATCTTAGGGCAGTCCCAATGGAAATTTCTAGTTGTAGATTCCAAGAGAGAAAAAGAGCAATTAATGTCTTATAGAAACTGTTTCTCCCAACCCATGGTTTCTATAAGATATTTAATACAAAAGATAAATTAAATACAACACAAAAGATGATTAGATTAGCTGTGGCAATCAGCCATGTAGTCATCAGCGGCTTCATCACATGATAGGAAACAAGACAATATTTGAATAACATAATTTAGAAAGACGACAATAAACAATGACTTGCAGTCCAGCATAAACATGCATCCCCTGGACGGAGGAGGAGCACAAGTAAGCAGCCGCCCTGACCCCAATTGATCCTCTCACTCTCTCGCACAACAAATGGAACTTGCGCCCTTGATTGCTGAAAATTTCATGGCTAATCTGCAATCTTTCTCTGGTTGCCTACCGTACCGCAGGCTGTTCTTGATGGGTCTGAAGAAGTACGGGCGCGGGGACTGGCGGAACATCTCGCGCAACTTCGTGACGAGCTGGACGCCGACGCAGGTGCCCAGCCATGCACAGAAGTACTTCATCCGCCTCAACTCCAGCGGCAAGGACAAGCGCCGCTCCAGCATCCATGACATCACCATCGTCAACCTCCCAGACGCCGACACCGCAGGCGGCGGCGGCAACCCCTCGGCCTCGCCGCCCTCTGTGTCTGTGCTCACCTCCACCTCCACCACACCCTCGTTCACCACCACCGGCTGCGGTCCGGTCATCTCTGAGCAGTTTGGCGTCCTCGTCGACAGCAAGCCCCCGCCGCCGCACCACCACCACCACTTCTTGCCACACTCCTCCTACGGCAACGTGAAGCTCGAGCCCGTCGTCAATTCCCATCACGGCGCGGGAGAGGGAGGGAAGCGAAGCCGGGCGGGATCGAGCGAGCGAGCGCAAAGCAGGCAGCGCGGCGGCGTACGGGATCCCTCGACACCGGTGGTTTCTTCCCAACGGAGAATGGGTCGTGTCTATCCGCCTCGTTGCGAGGGTAGAGGTGGTTTCGTGGAGTAGAAACGATTTCTTCGTTTTACTGTCTCTTTCCTTATTAACTCTTGTGCCACATCATCAAAATGCTGAGTTGTCAACATAATTAATAGGAATAGAAACTACATTTAGTTTCCCCATTGGGACTGCCCTGAGGATTCAAAAATAGTTCCGAGATTTTTTTTTTCGCTGAACCGGGGTATCCGTGGTCAGTGAAGACACGTGCTACCGTCCATTCTGTCCGGTAGCTAGTAGTAGGTACCAGAAGTAACAGTGCCTTTCGCGGTGGGCAAAGCTACAGTGTCACTGCTACGGAATCTTTGCAAAAAGCAGCAAGAAAATCGAATTCAACAGGAACCGGATATGCATGCATCCGTATACCTTGAGAAAAACGTAAAGAGACACAAAACCATATATTATTGTTACATATATGCTCCCTCAAACCACAAAAAAAAATGCAACTATAAAACTTGTGTGTCAGCATAGTTTTAAAATTTGATCAAATTTGTACTCCCTCCATTCCAAATTATAAGTTATTCCAAGAATCTTGGAGAGTCAAAACATTTTCAAGTTTGACCAAAAATATAGAGAGAAATATAAAGATTTATGTCATAAAATAGGTACACTATGAAAATATAACTAACAAAGAATCTAATGATACTTGGTTGGTACCAAAAATGTTATTATTTTGTTATATAAATTTGGTCAAATTTGAAAAACTTTAACTCTCCAAGATTCTTGGAATGACTTATAATTTGGGACGGAGGAAGTAATAATTAGTGTCACCATTCATATCTTCAATAAAATTCACTACGAAAAATATGTTCCATAGTCAATATTTATTTTGAATAGTTACTAATAGTACTTTTGTATATAACTTTAGTCAAATTCAAATTGTTTAAATCCTTAATAGCAGGAATTATATCCACATGATGATATTTAATTTATTAATTAAGGTGTACCTGTCGATAGAGGAAGAGAAACGCACGAGGCGGAAATTAAACAATATACTATACTGTTTATTATTATGTGGTCGTATATATGCATGGGACATCCGTATATATGCATGCATGACATAACCATCAATAATGGAGCGGCCGGCTGGCCGACCGATCGATATCATCTCATAGCTGTCCATAGATATCGATGAGATAATGAAATAAAGGTGCTTTGTAAAGAAAGGATTGTTTATTTCGTGGTTACAATAAGGTTTCGAAACTGGAAATATCATTCAGCGAAGCATATATATATATATATTCGAGGTTTGATAGCATATTCAGAGGAAAAAATTAAAATAGTAACTATCTTTACTGTTTATTTGATAAAAATACTAATAGAAAACTGAAAAAAAAGATGCCGGATGGCGGCAGACCTTCACTTCACAACCCTAGATCTAGAGTCGTTGATCATGTTAATTTAGTTACACATTAACAAATATACAATTGCATAGACCGCATATTGCTAAGATCGATATATAGTAGAGGTAGGTCTAAATGGTGAGGCCGACTATAGGATCGGCAAGACCGATTCGGCACTAGTTTTTCACCGAAACAACACCTTAAATGCTTCTTGGAAAAACCATCTGAGAGACTACAGTGGAGTGTATTAGGATTGATACCTCAAATACCGGTAAATTTCATTATCTTTATTCCCTCCTCGCATTTTTTTGCTGTGAAAATAAAGTTACGTTGCGTCCACTTCCCCCGTATCATCTAGCTACTAGTACATTGGCAACATTTTCTTCCAACATTGACATGATTGTTTCGGTTCTGAAACTGCCGTGACAGTACGTATATTTTCTTCGATAGATGTTGTTTCATAAAAATAACGGAAATAATTAATTTAAAGCCTCTGCGGACGTGTCCGTCCTTCGGCCGGTCCTTTCAGCCAACACGTATAGTTGCAAATAAACAAATCAGTGTTATATAATCGGCATTCATACGGGTTTTTTTTGTTCTTTTTCTTATCAATACACACATACACACTACTATAGCAAAGTCAATCGGTCCATCGCCGATCCTTATTACGGTACGAACTGGTGATGAAGTGTACTGTTCACGAGATTAATTGGAGAGCTTATCGACGACTATATCTCTTTATCCAAGCTAGTACCTAAATTGATGAGACATGCATGCATGTATGTATATAGTTTCAACCATGAATAATACCCATGTGGTACATATTACGTAGGCTTTGTTTAAATCTATTTTTTTTTGGATTTCGATACTTTAACACTTTCGTTTTTATTTAACAAACATTGTCTAAGGTTTAAAAGATTTGTCTTGCGATTTACAGGCAAACTGTGTAATTAGTTTTTATTTTCATCTATTTGATGCTCCATGCATATGCCGCAAGATTTGATGTGACGGAGAATCTTGAATTTTTTTTGGTTTTTAGATGAACTAAACAAGGTCCTAGTTTTAATCTATTTGTCATTGTATGTAGGTGTAGCATGGTGACGATGGTGCTTGAAAGGTACGGTGAGGTGAGCCTACTGTGCGTGTGTTTTGTGTGGACGCCAAGGCATGTACCGAAGATAAACATGAATCTGTCTACAGCAAAACAAAAGACAAGCGAGCGAGCAAGCTGACAGCGGAAACCGCCGACACGAAAGACCACCACCAGTGACCAGACAGCTCCGCTGCGGCCCACGGGGATCCGGATCCAATCCTCTAATCAAATCAGACCTTGTTTAGTTCCAACTAAAATCTAAAAACTTTTGAAGGTTCGTATTAAATATAAATAGAAAAAATAATTAATTGTAGATAAATTTTTTAACTCTAGTTAGTTCATAATTAGACAATAATTATTAAATACAAATGAAACCCAAAAACTTTTCGTCTACCCATCAAAAACTTTTTAGAATTTGATATTGTAGCACTTTCTTTTTTATTTGATAAATATTGTCTAATTATAGAGTAACTAAGTTTAAAAGATTTGTCTCACTATTTACAGGTAAACTGTGTAATTAGTTTTTGTTTTTATCTATATTTAATGCTAGATGTATGTGTTGTAAGATTTGATGTAATGAGAAATCTTTAAAAAGTTCTTGGTTTTTTAGGCCTTGTTTAGTTCACCCAAAAACCAAAAAGTTTTCAAGATTTCCTATCACATCGAATCTTTCGGCACATGCATGAAGCATTAAATATAGACGAAAATAAAAACTAATTGCACAGTTTAACTGTAAATCGCGAGACGAATCTTTTGATCCTAGTTAGTCCATGATTAGACAATATTTACCACAAACAAACGAAAATGCTACAGTAGCAAAATTCAAAATCTTTTCGCATCTAAACAAGGCAGTGAACTAAGCACAATAGCGGGTTCGTTCGTAATCGTACACCCGAAACCCGCAAGCTTCCTACTGGAGTAGTACTATTTGCATTGAATTTCCCGATCGGGTAACCTGGGATGGAGGGAGATCGGGTGCCGGATCCTCGTCGGACCTTCCGAGTCCGGAAAAGCGGCCCCCGCCTTTGACCGGCTGCAGCCGGTGGCGGGCGAGGAGTAGGCTCGGTGCAGAGTCCAGACAGCGACGCCACTGCGGGACGGGGCCCACCGTACTTGTGAATTTTTTAATGATTTCCCTCTCGTCCCATCCCATCATATGCCCATCTCAACGTCGCTCACTGTTGTGGTGTGTGGACCCTATCTTATCAGCCAGATTGATTTGTAAATCATTCAGCCGTGTTTTTCTTTCTACTCTGTCGACGAGATTTAGACGTCGTTTAACACAGCGATATGTTCTTCAAAAAATAACTTTAATTTCTTATTTTTTATAAAAATATTTAGAAAAAATAATATATGTATATTTTTATAAAAGTATTTTCAAGACACATCTATTTATATAATTTTATATTTGCAAACTCAACAATTTAAAAACTATTGAGAAATTTATATTCCTAATGTTTGACTCAAACCTTGTCTAAAATGATATCTAGGAGTATACGATAAAAGCTAGGTATCTAACAAGATTACAAGAAAGAATGGCTTATATAGTTTAGGCCTTGTTTAGTTCAAATTTGGTTCAAACTTAGAATTGTATTATACTTTGGACAGAGGCTTAGTAATACTTCTTCTGTTCCCTAAAAGCTTCAACTTCTAGAGTTATTCTAAGTCAAACATTTAAAATTTTGATAAAATTTCTAAAAAACACACTAAGATTTATAGTACCAAATTAATACCATTAGATTTATCATAGAATATATTTTTATAAGATACTCATTTTATATCATAGATATTGATGATCTTTTATATAAAGTTGGTCAAATTTAAAAAAAAAATAAATGGTATGAAATCTAGGAGTCGAACCTTTCAAAAATAAAGGGAGTAAACAACTACATAGCCAGTGTGGAGTTGATGCGGGTGGTGGCGGGTTAGCATCTGCGTATGCATCTCTGAGTGTGGTCACATACAAAGATCGCGCGCCGCATACACCAATCTTCTAGGAAACTGAGGTTTATTTACTTATTTATTTATTTATGGCCGCCAAGTTACACGGAGAAGTTGCCAATAAACAAACGTTGTGCCAGTACATATTATTATGCTACTGCGGCAGAGAGGCAGGCACAGATGGGAGCCGGCGTCCGCATGCACAAGTGTACCGCCACGATTAGTATATATCAATTGATATATTAGTATATTTGAAAGGACTTTTAAGACACAAAATGCGCAAGATAAAATAAGCACTTTTGAGATACATCTACACTTAATAATAAAAAAAATAAAATCATGGTAATAATTCATAAAAAAAGATCATGGCCATAACCTTGTATTGTTTTTTTTTTATCTCACATATACAACATATCTCTGTCTTGCAGGCAAACAATCAACGTCGTTTCGCTGGCAGACTAATACTAAGATACAAGTAATATAATATAATGACTATCTGGCTTCCTAAAGGGTCCGCTGCTTCCTTGTATATAACTTTGTTTTATTTTCATCTACTAATATAATTTCAGGAAAGCTTTTGCTGACCTTTTCCTTCTAAAAATATAATATAACTAGTCTAGCTCAAAGTTAGAGTAAACAACCAATCACACCCAGACCCCTTTAGAAATTAGAACACACGAATTTTAATTTTTACAGGAATCAGTTTATTTTCAGAGGAAAAATGCATGAAACGAGAAAGGATGCCGCGATCCAAAAGGGGCCCTTATCTGTGGTGCGCGGCATGAAAAACAAGATACCCACGGCGGGTGAGGAGCAAGCAAAGTAGCAACCACATCTTAGAAAACCTAGGAGCACCCCCATCATTTTTTTTCTTATACGTACACGTACGTACAAACCGGTCGTAATAAAAAAAAAGACAAAAAGAGGAGGAAGAAGAATACTCAGTCGATAGGAGAGCGAGATTCGATCGCTTTCAGGTTTTCACAACCGCGTGCCGCGTGCGGATGCGGCCGGCCCGGCCCATGGGATGAGCCAGGAGGCAGGCAGGCAGGCAGGCAGGCACGGGCCAGCGGCGGGCGCTCGCGTGGTCCACCGCCAGTGACAGGCGTTACTGGTTCCCTAAATTTATCATCATATCAAATCTTGCACACATGTATAGAACACTAAATATAAATTAAAAAATAACTATTTTTATAATTTGCAAGACAAATCTTTTAAATCTAGTAAATCTATAATTAGACAATAATTACCAAATATAAAAATGCTACGGTATCTAAAACCAATGATTTTTACCATCTGAACAAGGCCATGCGCGTAGTTCGCCTCGATCGCAATCTGTAGAGTGCAGACGCAAGTGTACCATGCATGCTACTACCATGGGATCTCCAATTGTCCAATGAAATGATGCCTCGACAGCGCTACAGGATCCCTCGTGGCCTCCTGTGAATGGATCGAGTACGTAGTAGTAGTACTACCTTTGTATACTTCCCAGAATGGGGATCGTCTTGTCCACCCACCGACGAGGAACGACGAATCCCGCCTCCTGTCACGATCACGACCGAGACGACGCCGCTGATGGGAGTGATGAGATTATTTGCCGCCATGGATTAGAGCGTTACCTGCAGTCGTCAATTGCGGCGGTCTACAACCTAGGCCGGCAGACACCACGACCTTTTTACTAGTACGGGTACGAGAAAAAAAAAAGCACAGCAAAAGTTGATGGAAAAGCGTGACTTTTGGACAGACAGGCTGGTACCATTAACGACAGACAAGATACACGAGGAGGATTCGAGAGTTCTAGTCGAGGCAGGCAGAGGGAAGGGTGAAAGGGTGATCCTGATCCATAATCCACACGAGCACTACATGATGATTAGTAGTAGTAGCAGTAGTGGCAGAGGAGGGAGAGGGGGTACCGGCACCGGACATTCAGATCCGGCGGTTCCCATCCTTTGGTGGATGCATGCCGCTCCAGTCACGGGGCACGCACGTACAGTACATACAAACACGCGGCATGCGCGCGCGCACACACACACCACCTGGCTACCATGGACGACGTTTTCCAAAAAGAGTTCTTTTTTTTTCTATTCCAGACAGTCGTCGTCGTCGTCGTCATCATAGGGCAAAAGCCTCCAACTTGAAAAAAAAAACAAATTAAGGCAAACCACTATTACTGCATTCGGGCGGGACAAATCCCCAATCCATCCCTGAGTTTTTAGAGCCAAAGTGAACCAAACAAAACAAGAAACCACGACCGGCAATCGCCAATGCAAAGGGTCCAGCTCGGAAGGAAGAGAAGAACGCTAGTGCCGACACAGTAGGATGCATAGACAAAGCGCAAGTTGTACTGACTGTGGCCGGGCAACGCTAGGCAACCAACCACTACATATACTACTAGGGAGCCTAGCCTAGCTATACTATGTTATGCTAATCTCCTAGTATTATGATATTTATTGGATTGGAAACCATCAGAATACCCTGGAAGAAACAGTTTGGTAATAGTAGCCCACACACAACACATCAATCAAATCACAACTGTCCGTCGCTAGCTTTCCGAATAAATTAAAAAACAGATGACTCCAAATCAAATGATACTCTATACCCTACACGGGCCACTTGCTCAACCAATCAGAAAACTAATGTTTTGTTTGTGGACATTATGGTTTGCCGGTCACCTCACCTCACCCAGTGTCCATCCATCCACCCATCTATCCATCCGCTAAACAAATGATTATTATGGCTAATTCTGGGCGCGCGCTTTATTATCTACCACTACCTCCAGAACCAGAATTGAACTGATTGATCAGCTCCATAGAGTAAGACGGACGCTCTGGAAACGACGCCCCGTAGCGACATGCTACTGGTACTTTTAAATACTATTGCTACTTTATTATTATACATCATTATCATCCCAAACAAACGAATGCTAGCTTGAATGCCATGCAGTGCAAAGCGTCAGCTCATGTTGTTTAAAGACAAATCACTGGCAACATCCACCGGCGGGCCACGCAACTTGCGCCGCAGGCAACGCAATCACACACACGGTATTGCATTGCGCTGGCCGGGTTGCTTGCATTTTGGGACGTAGCGAGTGGGGTGAGCAAGGCCGGCGCCTGGACTGGAGGCTGCTGGGGCTATCAGGGTTGGGGCCGCACGGACCACGGATAAGGCCAGGGAAAGGACCACGCGGATAAGGCAAGGGAAGGGGATCGAGATGCAACTGATGAATCATTTCATGGGAGAGGGAGAGGGAGAGGTGTAATACTTGTAACACCTACTCTTGTGGAAAAAGGAGTTTATTACCTACGGATGGGGATGGTCCTGCTCTTATTCTAGCGAACCATCCAATCCAATTGGTTCACGTTTCGCTCTCAGGCACGCATGTCTACTCTAGCTAGGCACGACTGGTATCCATACAAACATTGGACTCAGCAACTACTAGCCAATCCCAGCCTGTCAAACTACCAGACGCGACGCCCATGTTTGACTCCTTCCTAGGATAGAAACCTGGTAACACCTTTTTTTTGGGCCTTTTTTTTAATTAGGCCTTACTTAGTTCACCCAAAAACCAAAAACTTTTCAAGATTCCCGTCAAATCGAATGTTGCGGCACATGTATGGAGCATTAAATATAGATAAAAATAAAAACTAATTGCATAGTTTGTCTATAAATCGCGAGACAAATCTTTTAAGTTTAGTTAGTCTATGATTGAACAATGTTTGTCAAATAAAAATGAAAATGCTATGGTGTCAAAATCCAAAAACTTTTTGGATCTAAACAAGGCCTTATACTAATGTGTACTACTGCCATACTGCATGCTGCTACTGCCATGTTAGTACTATGATGATGATTAGGTCTGCAACGGAATACGACCAACCGAAATTAAAGGTAACTTTGGTTAGCTGACTCGACACTAGCTAGTAGCTAGAGCATGCAATCAACCCGGCCAAGTGGTTCAGGCCGGGGACCCACAGCTAGTTACTAAAATGAGTTAAAACTGCGTCATCAGACATAACAGCGTGGTCAAATACCTAACTCGATCTACATCCAGCTAGCCCTTAGTGTTAATTTCCAACCAGACGGGGCACAACACGATTACGAGAATCAGCTGCCCCAGGAACAATTAAAGTCGCTGTTTCCAGACAGAATCCAGTCTTCATGCATCTCATGTTTCTTCAGATGCCCCAAGGTAAAGCTTATTATGTCCCCTCACTCAAAATAGCAGTGGCCAAGCCTATTGTTAAAATACCCCCTATATGGCCAAATGAGGAAACGCACTAGCGCATATATATGGTGAATATTTCCCTGCTTTTTCAGGGCATGTGGGGGAATAAGTTGTTGTTAGGTCTTTGCAGTCGTCGCGATTGCACAGTGTGTGTTATCCTGGTGCTCCCCATGACCTATCATCAATAATGAGTCTCATGATCAATTATGTTGCTTCTAGAGACATACCCCTTTCGTCCAATCAGGATAAACCACCACTCCCAAAAGTCGACAGCGTTCCGTCAAAATCGAACGAAAGGAAGCATTGGGCTTTAAGTTTATTTATTTATTTAAATTTATGTATAATTGCCAAGCGATCAGCAGAACCCGTAAAGTGATTCTTCCTGTCTACTAACAAGACAGTTCAGTTGCTTCGCCTCTATTGGTTCCCCTAGAACCTAGTTCCGTTTCTTTAACCTCCCAAAAGCAAGCACTGTCCCTTCGGTAAAACACCACCCCCAGGCTCCAGCATATGCTAAGCGTGTGTTAGTGGTGGTGTGATGATGTGCGCAAAAGTTTCCCCCAGTGAGCAGCTTCTTTCTTTCTTTCCAGGAGGAGGGTGCCTATTCCAGCCAGGAAGGGCGAATAGGCGAGAAGGGCAAGTCCTAGATTGAAGTAAACAAAAGCCTGGAAGGATTCAAAGGATTCATATGATTTGGGGATTGCTGGAGATTTTTTAGAAGGAAAAAGAAGCCCACAAGGTGACAACTGTGGGCTGTCGCTCCTGTTCTTTTCTGTGGGTGGAAACGGAAAGCAGGCATGATGTGGCGCACACACCATACGAGGTTTTCGAGGTATAAAAAATGCTATCGCAAGACGTGGAGGATTGATATCCATTCTTAGAAAGTCCACTACTCCAGACCAAATTAAACCCACAGGTCAGACATCATCTCCACTAAAAATGTCATGGTTCTGTGTATATGATATTGAATGTCCAATCAGGGATTCTATAAGATTTTATACATTATCTAATGAGTAATGGATCAGGCCGCAGAGTCATGCATAAGAAAACACAGACAATTAAATTTTCTGCAAAGCTCATGAGTAAATTTGTTATACCGTGTATTGATTCCGCGACAGACGAAAACAGCAGATCCCATCGCCATCAGGTACAGGTAGGGCGAAACCTACAAGTTCAGAGTACATACAAAAGTGAAGTCAGCCAATTCAGTAAAAAACTACTGCTTTAACCTTTGACACGAGTTACACAAGACTGCATCAAGGCGATTTTTCTCTTGTATATGACTGCCGTTTTTCTTCTAACCATTGAGCATGACCTCATAGTTTACTAGCATTCTTCATACAGCGTTTAGCTTTATCTTCCTATGACAGTTCTCGAATTCAGGTGCTATAGATATTTCCCCTTCCAGAAAACAAAGATCTGCTTCTGAAATCGTTGAGCTAATGGTTGCAGACAAATTCATAACGTTTTTGGTACACAAGTATTTACCTTGTTATGAAGGACCAATCTAAACAATGTTTCATAAAACAGGCCATGTCTGATTTTCTCCCTGAATGATATCATCTTGTTCCTGCTAGGTGCCTAGGTTACCACACAAAAGGATACTTGGAAAGAAACATCAACTGAATACCGGCTATTTCAACCTTCCTCGATCCTCGTGGAAAAACACCCAATCATTACACTAGAACATAACTTATCAAAGAAGGATAGAGACCTGCAAAATTGTCAAAAAGAAATAAGTTTCTTTACAAAGAATTGATCTTTTCAAATTGATTGGACAGTTGCATGGGAGAAGTTTCACAGAAACATAATGGAAAAGATTGACATAATTTTCGTTTTTTTATGCAGAATAAAGTAGACAGCAGCAAGAATACCGTTCCCACTAACTGAACAGAAAAGAAATCATACCACCCACAATAACCAGATTTGACATCAACCAATTTGACCCACGCAGGTGAACCTTATTCCAATCCCATAGTGCAAAATAAAGAACCAGATCATTACTGGAGTTCATCATGTTGGTACCATAATTATACAGCACTGGAATTATATCATGTTGGTCCTTTCCCCTTTTAATGGACCTCAGCCCATGAAACACCCTTGGTACATTTTTTTTTCTTTTATTTAAAGAAAAAAAAACTCCTGTAGGGAACTCACCCCACAGTTTCTGGTCAAAAGTATTTTCATCCCCTTAATAATCCCAATCAAACAATTGCAAAGCATTTAACCCCTTTTATAATCACAGCAATTTGAAAACGCTCTTATATCTTTTACATGGTACACTATGTAGAGAAAACAAGATAGAGAAGCAAGACTACTCCTGAACTTTGAGGAGAGTGCACTGAAATTAAATTAATACTATCCATATTGTCCAGTAGAAAACAAAAAGCGTAGGATTACACCTTTTCAGTAGATATGGTAGCATTTAAATGGTTATCGAGACAGAACATTTTGACCTGGAGAAACATCTGTGTTAGAAGGACAAATAACAAGAAGACTGCACGCTTAAGCCCATTATCTGCAGAACAAACATAGATTGTACCTTGACAACGAATTGAGGTAATCTCAGGACCTGTCACATCAATGCTTTCGTCACTTAGTAAGGTAATGCCTGATGACTCAACAACGAATGGAAATGCTACTGCTGGAGACATAGGTGATTTTGCCACCTTGATGAACCTGTGGCCTATGGCGAATGCAATTTAAATTTATTTTGTCTAAAATGATACGATGGATAAATGTGAAATTGCTATTTGGTTAGTAAAATAGTAAGTGATGAAGAAATATGATAGCAAACAGGGAGTATTTTAGTTAGCGAAAATGCACATCTTCAGCAACTCATATAAAGGTTTTACTGTCAGAGCAAGCCTCCTTGATGGAGAAGCGCCTAGGAACCTCATGCCACACATTTTTTAGCTTGTCATGAGAAAAAACAAAACCATTGAGCAATAGATGAGCAACGATGCTTGGATCGATGGTTTCCGCAACAAGATAACTACCACAGTCCAAGTCCAAGAATTTGTTGCTTTATGGATTCGTTTACAAGATGTGGGCTTACAGCCTGAAATGCAAGATACAATCAGCTGGAGGTGGACCTCAGATAGTCAGTACTCCACAGGCTCAGCATATCACATACAATTCAAAGGATCCTACATCAAGTACAATAGCAATCTAATATGGAAGGCACACGCAGTAAATAAGTGCACACTTTTCACTTGGATACAGACCCAAGACAAGATCCTCACTGTGGACAATTTAAACTTGCAAGGCTGTCCTCTTCAGGACGTGTGTATCTTATGCATGTGTCTTATGTCACGGACCATTAGAAACAGGTCACCATCTGTCCGTACTCTGCCCCTTTGCTCAAGCGGTTTGGCTACAAGTTGCAACTTAGGAACATTGCAATGTGGTGCTACCCTCACAATCAAGTGAATGCATAACCATCATTTCTTGGTGGGAGGAAACAGCGAGAGGATTCCCAGAAGATCAGCGGCACAAGTTCCATGGTATGGCAATCTATATTATGTGGAACATTTGGAAAGAGTGAAACCAACACATATTCAAAAACCACTTTCAAACGGCCCAGCAAGTGGCCTGGGGAGTGAAGGATGACATGGACCAATGTAAGAGGGCTTTTGGATTTGTATCCAAATTAATTTCTAGTTTTCATGTTTGTGTTGGCCCATGGTCTGGTACTGGTTTGCGTTCAAAAAAAAAATGGTCTGGTACTGGTAGTGCCAATAGGTTACTCCTAGAGTGCCTTGAGTGTTGGGGCTTTTTTTAGGCCACATCCTGTATCAGTATAATTTAGAAGTTCTTTTCTATTTCAATTGAAAGGCAGAGCTCATGCCACTTATGTTCATAAAAAAAAGAGCAAGACTCCTAAACATAGATGTAAGTTTCTTTCATCGTTATTCTATCCTACCATTTTTTACCAAGTGATGTCAAATTTTCCATATTATGATGCAGCACTAAATGTTACTCACTGATGTAGTGCTATGTTGAAAGATAAAATAAAATAAAAAAAAGGCAATGCAATTTTAAAAGCTCCTTGTGTTTAGTGGTGCTTCTGCGTGCTTCAAGCAAACATCAAAACTGAAATCAGGTTCTAAGATAAAACTAACGTGATGCAATCGTAACTAGGCAGCATATCAATTATCAAACCAGATGAAATTGAAGTATAGTAGAAAAAAAAACACCAAAGCATTCATATGATCTTAATAATAGGTACTGATGTGATATGAATTCAAAAATCCAGGTATGAGTGTTGCAAACTTGCGATCCATAAATGGCAGATGAAAAGAGAACATAAACACCTTCTGTATTTAGAAAAATATCAGGACAAACCTGAATGAGATTCAAAGACTAGACGGACAGTTATGGCATGAGCCCACTGAATCCCTAGTGCAGCAACAAGATGAGAATCAAACTTTTCAGCACATTTATTACCATCCTTTTTGTCCACTGCAGATGATTTTGACAGATACTTTAGTCAAGTTCAACAAATTGTCTAAAACATAGCGGTTATAGGAAGAAGTCCAAACCTTCAAAGGAAAAATGGTAACCATCGTCATTACTTTGGCTGCGTACTTGGTTTGTAACCACGACTGGAATTCTTGAGAACTCTGCTATAGACCTACACAAGGAAAGAAGAAAGAGAGGAAACAAAAGGTATTTCAGCAGGATGAATATTGGTAAACAAAAACAATATAAAGAAAGTTTTGTGAGCATTAAGAGACTGGGAGACACACTTAAGAAAAGAAAGGGTCCATCTTAAAGGGTGTTGGCTGAAACCTGCTGTAACCTTCTCGTTCTCCCTGTTACAGACAGGATGTAATAGAGGATTAGTTTTCCATCCACTGATAGCACAACTATTCAGGAACTATAAACTCAGCTTATGTAAAACCTAAAGCCTACACATGTGAAATGCTCCTAAACATAGCCAGCATTGGAGGTGTACCAGGCAGTGAGATGGCACACAAACTAGTCAATTAACATAGCGGCTGTGACTCTTGTTTTGGTACAAAAATAGCAGTTTGGACATTATGCTATTATATAGTCAAACATACTTCAATCTGAAATTGGATATTTTGATGATCTGGTTGCCAGCAAAAGAAGATACTTATATATGTAGAACAGTGTATACAAGAATACACTTCAATCTTTTAAAATATGCAGCAAGTTATTTGCAAACTAGACTAAGGAATTCCATGTCCATAGCTTACAGAGACATAAGAGCAGCCATGCTATCAACAATGAGTAACTTCACATCATGCTGAAGAAGAGTCACCTTCATCTCTTCCAAACTGTAGAAAGACAGTAAAAGAGGGGGGGCAGTGTTAGCACAACATGTCGAGTTTAGTGAGGAGCATAAACCTAAAGCACAAGATCTAAACTATGACGGCATGAGGATGAGCAGAATATAAGCATTCCAAATTTTCAACAGCATGGTATTAGAATCTCAAAGATACTTTAAGGAACTTTCGGTCCTTCATGCGCCTATCCTATAAGAACTAAAATACTCAAAATATCAGTCTGTATATTTTGCAAATAAAGGAAAGAGCATGGGTAATGAAGTTCGCTGATTTCATGAACAGCTATACCTCTTGGTGAAATCAGCTAAAGTTGTCGGTCGAATTACTAGGATCCTCCCAGCCATCTGCAAAAATAAACAAAGGATACGAAACAACAGGCAAGACATTTCAGGATTGTGAGAACAGTACTACAAGAACTGAAAGAAATATTAGCAAGGTTCCATAGCATTGTTTCCTGGTGACGTTCCCAAGTATAAGAATGTGGAGCATAAGAACCTTTTGTGCTAAGCCTTCTTGTCTAAATATTTGAGGAAAGCTTTTCTGACCAATCTCAATCATCCTGCAACATATCAATGACAACATGAGAAGTTCGACTAAAGAAAAAAATATTTAATATACTTGGGAGTAGTAAACAGTAGTCATTAACTTCAGCTACCTCCGTGAAGAGAACTTGAATTCTGTGTCAATATACACAACTCTACCATCTAAACCTCCATAATATTCCGGTAATGCTGCTAACAACGCAAGCTTCAGGCAGAACTGCAGTGTGCAAAACCATAACTACAAATTTAAAAAACATACAAGACAAGCAACAGAATGAGATAATGTACAATAAAGTTAGCACACAACATGTTCCGGATCGATAACCATTTGGCTCAACAAAATGTCAATTGATCGGTGGACTCAATCAAGATGCCAAAGATCATAGGGAGTTAGGAACCAGAATCATAACACTTGCAGGCGCATGATGCAGCGTCACATGAAGCATATACACAAGGTACATTTCCTTCTGGTTCTGTATTGTATACCAAGTTCATGGAGACGCATAGCATGTAGGTACATATTCACAAACACCTGGCGCCCACACGCGTACACGGTGAATCCGTGCACCCACAGAACCCTAAAAGGTGCGCAAATTAAGCGTGAATCTCTGAAACCAGAAGCTCACCTGCGTTTTGCCGATCCCCGAGGGACCAACGACCTCAGTGAGCTTTCCCATGGGGATTCCTCCGCCCAATGCCTCGTCCAACCCGCAGAGCGTGGTGGCCAGCCGGCCGCCGCCTCCTAACCTGACGCGCTCCTCCAGAAGCGCGAGCGCCTGCGCAGCGCCAGGGCAAGTCAATGCAGTGTAAACCCTAATCCAGAGTCACAGACTACAACCCCAAATCGACCACTGAGTCGAAACCCCACTAAATCCGAGGCAGGGGCGCAAGCGGAGCACAGGTGGGCGAGAGGGTACCGTCTGGCAGGGCGGGCAGGCGGCCTCGCTGACGAGGGCGACGGCGGCGCGTGCGGTGGGGAGGCCGGCGTCGAGGATGGCCATGAGCTCCACCTCCGGCAGCGACAGCACGTCCTGGACAAGGACAGAGCGCAGGCCCGAGGCGCGCGCGGTTAGGGGACGTGGGGTTTTGGTGGAGGCAGCAATGGAGGAGATGGAGTCGGGAGGCTGACCTTGGCGGTGTCGAGGCGGCGCGCGGCGAGGAGGTGGGCGAGGTGGGGAGGAAGCCGCATCTCCGAGACCGGCATGTTCGCCATCGCGATCACCGAGAGAGGGGCTCGAGGCGGCGGAGCACGACGGCGACGAGGAGGGGGTTTTGCTGTTTGGGGGGAATTGGGATTCGAAATGTTTTCTTTGCGCGCTTCCTGTGCTTGTGCTACTACCAGTCTACCACAGTCCACAGTCCACGGCTGCCCAAGAGGATTTTTGCCTTTTTTGCAATTGCAACACATCCAAATTGCAAATCATTCCAACTTCAGTTTAATTAAAAATTATGGAAAAAAACATAAAGATTTATAAAAATATAGCTAATAGTTTTATAAAAAAATATAGTTAATAAAGAGTCTAATGATACTTATTTGTATTATAAATTTTAATATTTTATTATATAATTTTTGAGGTGTGGGGAATTGGGATTCGAAATGTTTCGTTTGTGTGCTACTGCCACAGTGCCCAAGCGGATTTTTTCTTTACCTGCAACACACAAATTGTATTATACATGAATTGACGTAGAATTTATAGAAAAAGAACTTCCATGTCCCCAGGAGTTGGTGACTTGTCTTTTAAGACTAGGGATGGCAATTAGACATGTGCGCGTAGCTGCTGCACGTTTCATATCCGATGGGTCCGGGTACAATAGAAAGTAAAAACATTTTGTAATTTGAAACCAAAAATAATAATATTTAATTATACCCATGGGTAACTGCTAGGTACCTGAGATACACTGAGGTTATGAGTAAATATGCGAACATGAAGCTAATTTCATTTTTTAGGTTATAAGAAAAATACACATCATGTTTTTAGAAAAAAGAATTGGTTTTATATTTTTCTAAGTTATAAAAAATTTTCTATACAATTTCTAATGTTAGTTAGATTTGAGTATTTTTTTTACTAGCAAATATGCACGTGCGACACACACGTGTTTGTATTGTTGGACGTTCGTTGATTTTATTTTCACTCCAGGTTAGAGTTGTTGTTCATTCTACTATAAGTAATTTAAGATGTTTGCTATCTTTTTCTTCCTTTTTTGTCATAATAAATAAAATCATGTATGCTCAAATTTTATTATTTTCTTTTTAATTGTAATACATACACTCGCATGTATTCGTATTGATGTGCTTTCGTATTATTCTATTTTTCTAAATTAGTTTATTTATTATAGTTGCATGCATGCATTCATATTTTCCTTTTTCCAATTAATCTATTTATTAGTTGCATGCATGCATCTTGATATGTATTATTTTTTTCCAAACAATCCGCGGCAAGTGGCGGTGCATCCATATTTTTTTTAAAATTAATCTATTTACTATTCTCGTGCAAAGCATGTTACGGTGCTAATGAATTGGATGTAAAAAATTAGAAAAGCTATACATGTGGGTTGGGGTCGAACTCAAATACTGAGGAAGCAAGATTATCTAGGAACCAAAAACTGAGGTATTTGTAACTTTATTATTTTCTATTTTTGGAGTTTTGGAGGAAATTTGGTTTATAAGTAGTCTTATATCTTACATCATATAAGATCATAAGTGACGAAGAAGAGCTCGCTAAAGTAACTCGCTCTTTTATAGTGTGGTGATTGCATATATTTTTTTTCCGGTCGTAGGAAGGAAGTGATAAAAGATTAATTTTTTCTTTAAAAAAATTTAAGTTGCCAAAAAGGCCTTCCTCCCTTTACCATCACGACGTATCCAAAGTGGCCGCCGACAGTAAAAAAAGATGGCCGCCGGACTCTTTGTGCCACCACAAGGCCTAAAAGAATTAGAAAAGATACACAAATATGGATAAAGAACTAATATTACTCGGGAACAAAAGCTGAGGTATTTATAACTCTATTGTTTTTTGGTTTTGGAGTCTAGGAGAAATCTTAATTTAGAAAGAGTCTTATATCCATGTGTTTTTGGACTCTAGGAGGAATTTTGATTTAGGAGGAGTCTTACATCTTATATCATATAAGATCATGGATGACGGAGGGCTCATATAGCCCGATATTTAGATCGAACGGTTATTAGATAGTGAGAGTTTTCTAAAAAAACTCGCTCTTTTATAGTGTGATGATAAAATGTACATTTTATAGAAAAATATTTGGATTATTTTTCAAATATATTTCATAGGTTTTTTGAAGTCAATAATTGACCTCTTAAGTTATTATGAAAGTCCAAATTACCTTTTTCTTGGTTTATATGGCGCTACGTAGAACAGTTGACCTGGCCCGGCCCGTCAAACAAAGAAGGCTCGGCCCAGGAAGCACGTCATGGCACCGGCAAATTGCGTCCGGGTGTTGCTCAGCCTGCTCTTTTCTCCAGTTCTGTTCTCTTCTACAGAAGGTCTGTTATCACTGGGCCAGTCTGCGCGTGGGGTCTAGGCGTACGTCGAGGACCGAGATAGTAAAAGCTAGTGGGCCGAGATGGTACAGTGGGCCAGACTGCGAAGCCCACATAGGAAGCCTGCCCCTCTCTCCTCCCCCTTGCGGGCTGCGGCTTCCGGCAGTTCCCGTCTTCACGATCGCCAACTCAATTCGCCGGCCGCCGCTCTCCATTTCAAATTCCAAACCCGTTCCACCCCCTCCTCCGGTTCGGGCTCCTCCTCGACGGAACCCGTCGCCGTCTTCTTCGGCTCGCGCCTCGCTCCACCATTCGCCACCCCTGCCTACGATGGCGGCGCGCGAGGAGGAGTGGAGCATGTCCGACTTCGAGATCGGCAGGTACATCGGTGAGGGCAAGTTCGGCAAGGTGTACCTCGCCCGCGAGAAACAGGTCGGCCCGATCAACTCTACTCTCCGATTCTCTCGATTAACCTAATGTTTCGCCTCCAATGGGAGTTAATCTGTGCTGCGCGTGGCGATGATGATCCAGAGCGGGTACGTGGTGGCGCTGAAGGTGATATTCAAGGCGAAGCTGGAGAAGTACCGCTTCCACGCGCAGCTGCGGCGGGAGGTCGAGATCCAGCGCGACCTCGACCACCCCAACGTGCTCCGCCTCTTCACCTGGTTCCACGACGAAGAGAAAGTCGTCCTCGTCCTCGAGTATGCGGCCCGTGGCGAGCTCTACAAGGTCCTTCGCGCCGCTGGCCGCTTCGACGAGCGCACGGCCGCCACTGTAAGAACCCCCCACCCCCTCCCCGTTTCCCTTTTTGCTTCACTGTTATTTTCCCGGTTGTGTGATTGTGTCTGCGCTTGGACTGCCGTTCCTCCTACTATTGTTGACTGAAGTTATGTTAATCTGAACCATAATAGTCGAGGCAAAGTCTTATGTGACTGCAATTGTGTGATACTTTTTAGGGGAAATACAGTGAGGAGTGAGCCCTCTACTATTACTTGATTAAAACAAAACAGGATGAAAAAGACAGAGGAGAGAGAGAGGGAAAGGGAAAGGGAGAGAAACAGAGAGGGAAAGCGAAAGGGAAAGGGAGAGAAACACCTGTACAAACTAAGTTTCAGAGAACTAGGCTGCTATTATTTTCACTCAAGTCATGAATGGTAGCAAGGAAGTCTTGAGTAGTGGCCCAACTTGATTTTACTTGAATCAGATATCATTAAAAAGACGTTCACTCTGTGGAATGGATACAAGTTAAAGTTACAGCTCATTAAAAAGACGTTGAAAATAATTTGATATTTGAAAAAATTTAGTGCCATTTTATAAGCTTCCAGAATGATATTTGTATTTTATGGATCTTTGCAGTATCTTATTGCAGTATTAAGTACTCTTTAGAAACTCCAATGCATTTCCAAGAAATACAAGGCAAAGGATCAATCCAATTTTACAAGTTAAGCTGAACCAATTTTTTGTATGGACTGGTACCCATGTGCCGCACATACAGTGCACTCTGCAGTTTATGACTTTATTCCCCTAAACCCATACATATATACACGAAACAATGTGTGAATTCATGGCATCTATGTTAGCATGACACTGTCTGTCTCAACTTTTGGTGTTTGCCATAATGGCCAAGAACATGTGCTGGCATTGCCATACCACGCTCTAGACCATGATATACATATGCAGCTTTCATTCTGAATTTCTGATTTGCCATTCTTTTGTTAGATTGTGATGCCAACGAATCTTATGTGTTTTAGTATGTTGCGAGCCTTGCTGGGGCACTGGCATACTGCCACAAGAAGGGAATCATACATAGGGACATCAAGCCTGAGAATTTGCTACTCGATCTCGAGGTTGGTTCTTCTTTATGAAGCTGTTGCGGCTGTTATTATTTCTAGCACCATTTTTGATTCATGCATTTATTCTGATATTATTTATTGTTGGCTGTTGCAAGCAAATTTATCTGTGCCTGTCTTTGTACTTTGACTGTTTTTCGTGTTGTTGTAGTTTTGTTTACCGGATGGTCTTATTCTACACAAATGGATTCTAACATAATAATTACTGTAAAATACTTTGCTCAATGGCAGTGCCTGTAGTTTTTGCTCCATTTTGTTATAATTTTAATAGGCAGGCTGATGGTCTTGTCTCTGCATACAATAGGATCTAATAGAACCATTACTTTAAGTTTGCTCAAGAATCCAATCTACAGCTGATCTCATAGGTTGGAAATTTTTTCTAATGTTTTGCCCTTATTAAGTGTACATTATAGAAGTATTTCAGTGTTTATGCAAACAATGCTGACAGTAAGACTTGGCTCTTTGTAAGTGTCAAAACGGAAACGTTGTCTTGGAAGGTCAATTCATAGACAACATGAAAATATGAAAATCAAGTTAGATTGCTGCACAGCACAGATGATCTAGCTACCATTGAGGCATGGTGCCCGGCGTTTACTTAAAATACTTAGCCCATGTGTTTGATCTTTCCCTGTTTCTTTTTTTCTTCTTGTAAAACTGCCGAACCTGAGCTTAGAACAAACTCTCAGGAATGAATGATAATCAGGTTGGGATTCTCTACTACCATTGATCATAAAAAAAGAAGAAACTCGAGGCACTGTATACATGTACGAAGCAGATGATATTTGTTGTTACATTTCGATAAGGGTAGGGATAATTCATCTTGCATACAAGTCACACCTGGATAGGATACATACCATGCCTCTATGAATGAATTTGGAAACACGTGTTTTTGCTATTCCCTTACATATGTGGAGAAATGGTTCTACAAATGCTTCTTCAATGCTGCAGTATTTCTGAAGAACTGCTGTTGTTGTGATGGGCATTTTACTCTTGACTGATGCATCAAATGCTATTATGCTAGGCGTTGATTTGAGGAACTAGCTAGCTTCTTTTTTTCTCCAGGGCCGACTTAAAATTGCAGATTTTGGATGGGCAGCTCGTTCTGATGCTAAACGACACACACTCTGCGGCACCATCGACTATCTGGCACCAGAGATGGTAGAGAAGAAAGCTCATGACCATGCCGTGGACAACTGGACCCTGGGAATCCTGTGCTATGAGTTCTTGTATGGTTCACCTCCTTTCGAAGCTGACGAACAGGATGATACCTTGAGAAGGTATGGGGCTGAAGGCTGAAGCGTCTGTTTTTCTTTACTCCCTGGTACTCATTCCTTACATTTTGTGTGCCACTGCCACATGAATTTTGTGCAGGATAGCTAAGGTGGATTGGGCATTCCCTGCAACTCCTCGTGTGTCTTCAGAGGCTAAGGATCTCATTTCCAAGGTGACGTCTAAAAGTAGTGGGTTATTATATAGGATATTAACGAATTTAAATGGCTGTGGGCTGGACTGTTGCCTTTTTTTTGTGTGATTGTGTGTGCAGCTGCTAGTTAAGGATTCAAGCAAGAGGCTTTGTCTTGAAGACATCATGAAGCATCCGTGGATCCAAAAGAATGCAGAACCTTCAGGGAGTTGCATTAAGCGCAAAGATGTGACAGGAGCAAAGGTGAACGAAAAGTGAGTGTGCAAGATAATCTTCTGAGCAACACGCTAGTCATGAGTAAACAGAGTTGAATTTTGGTACGTAGCGACCTTGTGGCTGTATATATTGTCGTAGTAGTAAGTATATTGTTGGACGTGCATGGATAGTAATATTTCGTAGTACGATATAGCACTTGAGTTGTCAATATTTTCCTTGTCATTATACAATTTGTTCCATTTGCTCGTATAAAGAAATTGTTCAATGAAAAGGCAAGGAAGACGGCCCGTCAAACGGAGAAGGCCCGGCCCAAGAAGCACGTCATGGCCAAACTGAACCGCTAGTTAGCGTGGAATGCATTGCATAAACTGTGGTGGAAAGCAATTAAACTTGCAGACGGCGCGGCGACGGGCAGCCCGTCCCGCGTCCGCAAAGGCCGCATCATCGTACACGGGCTTATACGGCGGCCCGTTTCCATCCGCGTGCGCGTGCGGCGTTGTTGCGGCGGCCGCAAGCCCGCGCTGCCTTGCAGCCTTGCATGAAACAAGAATCGTGGTAAGTTATGTATGTGTGTGTTTATTTTGTTATTTATTACTTTATAAATTTTTTAGTGATCTATATGTTAGCTAAAAAATATATGTAAATTACATAAAATATTATGTATCATTAGAAATATATGATTGAATTTTCTTTTACAGTTTTTCACCATTTATAAGTTATCATAAAAACATGCAAGTTAGCATCTAAGAAAATCATAAGCTAATTGTTAAGAAAATCATAAGCTAATTGTTGCGGTCACTATCTCGCCGTAAGCTCTGAACAATAAGTCAAAGCTGGTTGCTGCTGCTGAACAAAAGCATACTGCATTAAATTACAAGTTCTGAACAAGAAATCAAAGAAAAATAAGAAAAATTGAGTTGTTGCTAGTTGCAATATAATTCAGTGCTCTTAAGTCTTGATCTAAAAGGGAAATCTCTGAATAATTCTAAGGCAATAAGCAAACTGCTACTTACTACTTAATTACATGCTGCTGCTGACTGCAGTATAGTTCCAAATGTTTTAGAAAGTGGTACAATAAGACAAGGGAAATATAAATAAGAGGCATTTGCAACCTTGCAGTGTCATCACAAGTTCATACAACAAACTAAAAAAATAAAAAAGGTGACTGCCATCCATATCATCACAAGTTTGTAATAGATTCATCAATGGTATTAAACTCAAACATATTGCCTATCAATGATTACTTCAACTCGTGTCACTTTTCACTATTGTAGCCTTGCAAAAGCTTGATGTTTCCTGCCGCATGTTGAGTAATAAGATTGAGGAAGAAGCATTCTTCCAAACTACCAAGAAATATTCACTTTTCATCATGATAGCATGACAAAGGGACAAAGACTGCTTCCATTCTACAACATATAAATGATGTGCCAGACGGTACTTATTGAAAATAAAGGTCCAAATACTGCAAGGTACCAACTGGTCTTTTAGATCTAGACAATGAAATTGGCAGCAAACAAGGAGAGCAACCAATCATATGGACTGACTGTTGTAACATAGTATTGAGATTTGAGAAAAGCAAATCATTTACTGAGAAAAGCAAGATCATCTCATAAAGCGAATTCATCTGCAAATTTATACCTGAGTTAGATCTCATCATCATCTTCATCTCCCATAATACATCCAGCTATGTCATCATGGGTACTACAATCTAAAACAATCAAAACAAATTATAGTAGACATGTTAGGACACAAAAGTTATTCAACTATATTATAGTAAACATGTTAGGACACAAAAGAATATGTAATCTACCTCGAAGCCAGTCTTGAAGACAGACAAGTGCTTCTACAGTATCACTAGACAGTCTGCTTCTATACTCATTTATAATCTAAGGCCCTGCACATTTCTGATTACTAATGTAGGCATTATTCAAAAATCTTCTTGATGCTACCGTGTTTTCCAACAGAAGCTTATGCTGGTTGCGGCTGGGAGATGGAAAGTGTGCCCTGTCAGATACTCAACAATGCAAAGCCATGCGTCCTCGGTGGCCAAAGGCGTGGTACTGTGAGGGTGCAGCTCTCAGCTTGCTCAAGGTATACAATATACTAGGCAGTGTAGCAGCTGCGTCAAATTTAGCCTCGCAACTTAATATACTCTACACTTGTATCTCACAGTAGTTATACCTCTATGCTCAGGACTACAAAGGAGCAGCTAATGCTTTCCTGGAACCACAAAATTCTGGATTCCCTGTCCTGAACAATCATATATCCTCAACACTAATATTGCTATCGGAATATCACAATAAATTATAGAAATACAGTTTTAGATGAAGGAATTCAGGAATATCCTACACGATTGATGAAGGGGACATAAGATCCTCACGGAACTGAAGACAATTTATAGCAAAAAGAAGCCGATCTTTTTTCTGACCACCTTTAATCAAATCTAAATCAAAACTGCACAGCGACAATGCCCCAACCATCAATTTATTGCTAGAAAGGACAAGAGCCAAATAACAATCATCGGACGACCATTGCAAATCAAGGAGATAAATTTACAGGCAAGGGGCTGGGCATACCTGCTGGCTGCTCATTGCCGGCGAAGGTCCCAACAGCGCCGGGGTGTAGGGGGGCCGTGGCGGGGGCCGATGGCGGATTCGCCCGTGGCGATGTCTGCGGCATGGGAAGAGCCGCCCATCGAGGTTGCAACGGCGGCGGCGGCGGCGGCGGCAGCCCTCGCGTCATCGTGTTCGTGTCTGGGATGAGTCGCTCGCGAGTCTAACGGGTTGGAGCGGCGCCGTTGGGCTTCATGTGTCCGCTCCCTAAACCCGCTTCGCATAGATGGGCTGCTGTGCGGGCTGATTTTTGCTCGCGGCACGGTCCGGCCCAGCAGGCTGATGGCGCAGCCCGTGCCGTTTGCAATCGTAAAAGCAATCAGTAAAGCAACGGATCCACTGTAAACCTTGCAGCCAGTACCATGGACCATGGTGCCTCACTGCCTCGTCTCAGGGAAGTTAAAATTGCCCCAAAGGGCACGTGCTGTGCACGTATCTTAGAGCGAATCTGAAGGTGCACAGCAGCAGAGCACAAGCAAAGAAACTGCATTCCTCCTCTCTAGTTATGGCTAGTGCCAATAAGCTCTATGAACATACATCCAGTTCGCTTTGTCGTACATTTGTTGTAGTAATAGTAATGTACATAAACAAACACTGTTACAAAAAAGGATCGATCAGTACGTCTCACCGCATGTGCCAATGACCAAGTTAACTACGCTTCTTATAGGACGGTATGCAAGTTTAATATAATTCCCTACAGTTTGAGCTCAGACTGCGACACTGGAGCAGGTTAACAAGGAACAAACCTACTTGCTTGTCTATCATCGCCGGCGTTCCATTCCATCGGAACAAAACTCTCAGGCCACCGCCGGTTACCAATGTACAGGTTAAGGTACAGGAGCTTGTTGAGTCACCACCACACCAAGTTTCACTTGCTCCTCTTCTTGGCCTCGCCGTACAAGACGACGCCGGCGACCGTGACACCGTAGCCCAGCATCCCCACGACCGTCACGGGGTTCCTGAAGATGAGGATGGAGACGACCACCGCGACGGCGCCTTTCGCGTTCCCAAGAACCTGCAAGGACAGAGGAGCGAAGGAGGAGGGCATCAGCACCACACAATGACACAAATGGCAGCAGCAGGAGGAGGAGGAGCAGGAGGAGGTCGGCAGCATCGGCTTGCAGTGCAGCCATCGGAGCATGCGGTGAGCTTGAATAATAAAAAAATTCACCTGGAGCGTGAGCGCGCTGGTGTGCTTGGTGACGAGGAAGTTGGTGAGGTTGACGAAGTAGGCGAGGCAGGAGTTGCAGAGCAGGATCCAGAGGAAGCTAGGGTCCACCCGGGCGAGGTCCGCCACCACCCCGAACGCGTCGCGCTCCATGGCCAGCGTCGCCGGCACCAGCAGCAGGACGGCCACCGGCGCCATGTAGCGGAGGAGGTCCATGGAGTCCATCTTCTCCCTGCGCGGGGAGCGGCCGTGTCAGAATGTTGCAGCAGCTAGCGGCACGGAACGGAAGCCTCTGGTCTGCTCCGACCCCGACGGGCGGCGCGGCCAGAAACACAAAACAATGGGGCTGGGAAAGTTTACTCACTCCTCGGACGACAGCAGGATCCCCTGCAGCACGGACTTGAGCGCGCGCCCGGCCGTGGCGGCGACGCACATGATGAATCCGAAGAGGTGGAAGCTCGGCTCGCCCTGCATTGTGTATTTGGGTTGGGAGTGTCAGGCATTCCAAATTTTCCAATTCCAATCTCTCGCGGCGAAAGGTTCAGGTTCTGCTCGAATCGCTCGTCGCGGCGCTACTGAGTACTGACTCACCCCGGTGGCGATGACGACGCCGGCGACGACGGGGACGAGCGCGGCGTAGGTGGCGAAGGCCTCGCGGCGACCAGCAACGGCGTAGGCGAGGAGCGCGGTGAAGAAAGGCGTGGTGGCGCCGACGGCCTGGTTGAAGGAGACCGGGAGGTGGCGGAGCGAGACGTTCCCCGCGACGACGGAGGCGCAGAAGACGGCGCCGAGGACGGCGACGCGCGCGAGCTGCGCCCTGGACCTGGAGCCGCGGCTGCGGGAGGAGGAGCGGTGGTGGTGGTGGTGGTGGACGAGCGCGGAGAGGAGCGTGCAGGCGGTCATGTGGCAGGCGGTGAGCAGGATGGGGAAGCGGAAGCCGTAGACGGAGAGGAGGTACTTGTTGAGGAGGAGCACCCCGATGTTGGAGGCGTACCACGACGCCACCAGCCACGCCGTGAAGAGCCTGGAGGAGGAGGAGGAGGAGGACGCGGCGGCGGCGGTGGTTGTCGGGAGCGCCGCCTCGTCGGGGTGGTGAGTCTGGGCCTCCTGCTGCCCCATCGATATCGGAACGGAAGTGCGGAGGCGGAGGCGGAGGCGGAGGAGGCTTTTGGTCGGCTGGAGATTGGGAGGACCGGAGGAGGGAGCCGGGCTGCCGGGATTTGGGAGGGGTTGCTGGTAATGGAATGTGATGGCCTGCTAAAGTAGGCGGGGCGGAGGCGCTAATGGCGTGTCAGGGGGCGGGGCTGCAGCCTGCAGCTGCAGTTGGGCGTGAAGGGGGCGAGGGGGACACGTGGCGTGTGAGTTCAACTGTACTGCTGCGGGGCCTGCTGGCGGCGGCGGCGGCCTGCGCGGGGTGGCGGGACACAGACGACACGAGAGACGAGACGAGACGACACGCCAAAACGGCGTCCGGCATGGCATCGGGGACGGCACGCACGAGCCCGTCGTCACCCGTGACACGGGCTACCTGCTCTCCGATCCGTTGACAGCAATCCACCGTTCGCCTCGCCTGGTTAACCAAGGTCACAGCGTGACGTACGGCGCGCGTACTCACCCGCTCGCCGTCCGCGAAGAACATTTGCGCCATCGCACAGGGGCTGCAGCCAGCCAATAGAATCCTTGCCATTGGACTAATAGTAGCCTAGCTTAGCAAGTCAAGGTTCTCATCCCTGTTCTCGGAAAACTAACCCAACAAAAAGTGATTATTAGGGCACTCACAATGCAAGACTCTATCATAGAGTCCAAGACAATTAATTACGTATTATTTATGGTATTTTGCTGATATGGTAGCATATTTATTGAAGAAAGATGTAGAAAAAATAAGGCTCCAAGTCTTATTTAGGCTCTAAGTCCACATTGTTCGAGGTAATAAATAACTTTAGACTGTATTGTGAGTGCCCTTATTTTATAACGTGAAAGCAGGAATATTCACATCCGCAACGTAAAATATAGAAATGAAAGCATAGGCCATCTTCCCGTTCCCGGGATAGGACCACCGCGAGTCAACAGCAACGCGCCGTGCAGCGACATGCACGGGAACATCGTCGAGAGCGTAGATAGACGACGGCGACACACACACCGCACCTGCTCCTCCTCCCGTACGGACTCCGTCAACCTCGAGAGGTGGAAGAACGACACGATAACACCGGGAAATTCAATATATAGTGTATTCTTTTGAATGCAGTACGTACGTACAACTCAATTTAGGAGTACATTTTTTTATTATTTTTTTCTTTTCGAATGTAAATTCTTTCTTTATTGTATAAAATAATGTTGGTATAGACAGACGACATCCCACGACCGCAGCGGCACGACAAATGCTACCTCACTAATTTATTCACTCGTTCGCCCTGCTTTCACGTATATACCCGAGTTTGACGGAACGCAAGTTCGCGGATTGCACGTCTCACGTCTGTATAAGTCAAATAATTCATTTCAGTTTCAAACCACTCTCATCAACTCCTAGAAGAAAAAAGGAAAAATAAATACTATCTCGCAATACCTATGTTTTTTTTTTCCTCCGCCTTGATTCCTTTTGCCGAGCTGCTCTACTCTTCAAACCGTTGGCTGCAAAACGTTAGATATTTAAGCGAACCAACACATATTTTATTCCAAACAGTAATCATCTTAAATGAAAAAAAAGTTAATTAGGGCACTCACAATGCAGACTCTATCATAGAGTCTAAAGTTATTTATTACCTCGAACAATGTGGACTTAGAGTCTAAATAAGACTTGGAGTCTTATTTTTTCTACCTCTTTCTTCAATAAATATGCTGCCACATCAGCAAAATATCATAAATAATATGTAATTAATTGTCTTGGACTCTGTGATAGAGTCTTGCATTGTGAGTGCCCTTACACAGTTATAGATCACGTTAAGTACTACAACTTTGATGTGGGTTTTGTCTCTATTCAACATTGTTAACCCATGCCAAATACGATCTAGAAAATATATATTGAACATCTGGACATGTAAACCATCACAAATTAAAAAGCTGTTGTCGTTGCTTGGATAGGGGAGAAGTTAGTGTTTTGGAGTGAAAATGTTGTATATATATGAGGCCTTGTTTAGTTTCAAAAAAAAATCAAGATTCTCCATCACATTGAATCTTTGTACGCATGCACAGAGTACTAAATATAGATAAAAATAATTAATTACACAATTTGTCTGTAATTTACGAGACGAATCTTTTAAGTCTAGTTAGTCCATGTTTGGATAATAATTACTACTACAAACGAAAGTGCTACAGTAGCCAAAACCAAAAATTTTCCCCAACTAAACAAAACATGAAATCTGGTGATGAACCAGACCAAATATGTGCAGGGATATCAATCTGACGGGCCAACACGAGGCCGAGGCTATTTTGCGAGCCATGCCATGTCGGGCCACGTGGCTGGGGTGTGGCCCAGGCATGGTTTGTTCCCTCGGGCCATGCTAGTTTGAGCCCATAGGTCATCGAGGGCGGCGACATCTCTTGTGTGTGGTACCAAAGATATCTCCCGTGTGTAGGCATATATATGGCCATGCAGCCCGAGCCCTCGGTGACCTATGGGCTCGAACTGGCATGGTTTGGTGGTATTGAGGAGCATTTTGGTGATCTCTTGCCTGTTGGTGCAACTCCGAGAGACCTAAAAGTTGTTGTTGTACAGTGATCTGTTTTTCTGAAGCGGAGAAGAATCAACCTTTGTGCAGGTCTAAGGTGGTTGGTACCTTTTCATTGGCGCGCTAATAAGAACTAGTGGATAATACAAACTTTTCAATACCTCAACAAAACATCATCACGTCTCTTCTCTTTTTTTTTTCCATTGCACATTTACTTTCGTGTAACGTACTTTCTTAGAATTGCTACGTTATATCATAGGATTGGAACTCATGGTGCAGAACTTTTGTGCGATTAGACTAGAACACATTTTTGGGCCGTTAGATTTTAAAAAATCCAACCAATTGCAACCATCCATCGGAACTGAAACCCTGAATGGCAACGTCCGCCGCCGTGACCGCTTTACGCCCCACGCGCGCGCCCACGGCCCGTGGTGGCGACCTCCTCCGACGGCGAATCCATGCGGCCGCCTCGGTCGACTTCCTTGTTCCTGCGGCGCTGCAAGCGCCCGGCAAATCGGCACACAGGCAAAAAGCCTCTGGCCTCGTGGGGTACCGCGCGTGTCCCCCTCTCCGTCTCTTTGTCGACGTTCCCGTGGGCGTGGGGGGAGGGGAGGCTGCCTGTGCGCGCGGCCCCCACCTACGTGCTGACGTGGCACGTGCCCGCACGGACTCGGCCGCGCTCGAGTCCCAGTCGGATACGGGATCCGTGCGACGAGACGAGCCACCCCCGCAGGCCGCGGAGGCGGGGGCGTCACGGACTCCCGTGCCGGGCCGGGCCGTGCCTGTCCGGCCTCTCGGGGTCGGGTCCCGTGCATGCGCCGCATCGGAGTCCGGGTCCGCCGCCCGTCCCCCTCGCCGCCGCAATATAAGCCTTGGCTCTCGCACCTCGCCGCTCTGCCGTACCCTACCAGCACTACCACCAACCAACTAACGGCACGAGTCCGCGCGCGCCCGCGAACGAACGATCGCAACGCCCCACGCCCACCGACCGATCGGCCACGCTCGCCCTAGCTCCAGCCGCCGCCATCGGTGGGTAGGCACCTGCGCCCTGCTGCGGCTGCTGCTGCTGCTGCCGTGCCGCCCGCTACTTAGGTTTACTAGCGTAGTCCGGAACCCCCACGAGCGCGGGAAGGGGAGCGCGCGCGCGTCCGTCTCGGCATGGACGCGGGCGACGACGACGCGGTGCTGCAGTACGCGGTGGCGGCGATCGCCGACGAGTCCGCGGGCGCGGGGGAGTTGGCGGCGGGGCTGGCCGCGCTCTGCGACGTGCTCGCCGTGTCGGGGCCGGACTTCATCCTCGCCATCCCGCACGCGGGCCTCGCCGCGCGCCTCCCCGCCCTCCTCGCCGGCGGCTCCGGCTCCGGCTCAGGGTCCGGCGCCTGCGGCAGCAGCGACGTGCCGCTGCTCGCCGCGCGCGCCATCGCCGAGGCCTGCGAGGCCGCGCCACAGTGGGCCCCGCGATTCGCGCGACACGGCGCCGTCGACGCGCTCCGCGACAGGCTCCTCGCCGTCGACTGCATCGAACTCGCCGAGGAGGTTGGTTGCTTTTTTTTTTCTGCTGCGCACTCTTGTTCGTCTCTCTCCTTTTTTTTCTTTTCCCCCTCCTAGTGACGTGCCGTGCCGTCGTACTAAAACCCCATTAATCCAATAAAGCTGCATAAACCTAAAGACCCTAATAAACCTCCCACCACTGTTTTTTCTTAAACCCTGTCTGCTTGTCTCGATCGTAATAAGGCTGCTCCTAATTAAGGTTGCTCGTCTAGATTAGTCGTACCGATCCATTAATACTGAGTGTCGCGGGCTGTGATTAATCTGTTGCCGGGCGGATTGTTAATTTGTTATTGCAAATAAAATCTGGTTAGTTTCCATCTACGTACTATGTGCCGTGTAGTCACGCCGGCTAACCAGCTCTGAGCCTCTCTTTGTTCATACGTGGACTGCAATTAATATTGACAGGATTTGTTCCGCGATCATATAATCTAGTAGTCGTTGTGCAGTGGTCAAGTTTTAAATTAAAATTGTGGGCGGTGGTTGGGTAGGTGGTTTGCACACACTCCAGTTCACTAAAGCCATAGTAAAGTTGCTACTGTATCCAGGGGGCATAAAACTGCAGTTGGGTCTTGGGTGCGACCTGATGAAAAACGGGATGGTATGTACTAAGTTTGGGTTCCTTTATTCTCTTTTGCACAAGTGCAGGTGCATATATTTGTTTATAAGTCCGTTTATATATTTGATTAAACTCAACTCCTTGTGTTGTAATAAGTGTCCTTCTACCTTCGCTTGCTGTTCTTATTTTGACAAGTTGGTGCTAAAAGACATCTCCATCTCTCTTTGCTATCACTTTGACAGTGCTTGCGAGCTCTGGACGCCATATCTTTGGAATGTCCAGACGAGTGCCTCAGAAGGGGGGTGGCAGCTGCTGTGCTGCAGTTCTTCGACTTCTTTTCGACGAACAAGCAGGTAATGGCACATGAGCGAATGTTTTGTGGCTTTTTTTTTCGAGAACATGCGTGGCATGTATTTCATTAAGCAGGAATGTTTTGTGGCTTGATCTGCTTGTGCATTGTTCGTTCTCTGTCTCGTATGTCCTGTGCTCACCAACTGTTTGTGGATATGCCTACAGAAAGTGGCGCTCCAGATCGTCTGGAATGTCTTCACCGATTATGATGAAGTGAATGCTGCTAAGGCCATGGAGGCTGTGCCTGCACTGTGCAACCTTCTGCAGTATTCTGATAGGATGGTAATAATTATATATTGATGGTTTCTTTGTTTGTTTCTTTTATATGGGAAGATATATTGATGGGCCGTTGATCCTTGTGGATGCTAGATTCTCGAATCCACTATTTCGTGCTTGGCATTGGCTGCTGCTGGTGCTTCCGGAACTAAACACATGAGTAAGCTCTGTGAATCGAATGTGGTCCAGGTGACAATGACTTTGATGGTTGATGAGGGGTGGAAGAGCCTCAATGATGCCACTTTAACTGTATGTCTCATCATCCTTCCTTGAATTCGTTGTTATCTTTTTGCTTTACTCAATCGAACATGTTTGGCAGGGCATTCTGGGGCTGCTTAAAGGTCTTGCTTCTGTCTCCGCAAAGGCTGTGAAGTCTCTTTTTGAGTTAAATTTTTGTGAATTGCTTGAACAGATGATAACTTATTACAGCTATTTGCACCACGATAGTCATAAGGTACTCTACTTCTCTTTTTATTACCTAGTGCAATTTTGTGGTCATGCACCTATTATTGAGGTGCTTTAACTCCCCCATTGAGGTTCCTTGATTGAGGTGCCTTAACTCCCCATTGAGGTTCCCCTAACGTGCCAAGTTCCATGAGGGAATATTGTTAACATCATGTGCCACATATTTGTAAAAAAAAAGTAAATCAGAGTATAGTTGCATTTACTTTCAGAGAGTGCACAAAGGGAAGCCCTTTTACACTCAAGCCACCAGTAGACTTCTGTGATATCACAAGATAGTAGATATATATATGTGGATGCAATTTATATGCATGCTATAGCCTGCAAACATCTTGGTGAATCTCTTAGCAGTTGACATTATTCAATTCCCAACTGCAGGTCCAGATACTTGTGGAGCTCATTTACCAGCTTATGCCACCTCTTAAAACCTCTGATCAACATGCTAAACTAGTCACTGCAAAGAGGAAACTCATTATGAGACAAAGTCGATACATGAACCAGCTTGCTAGCATCGTCGCCCTTATAGTACAGGTACGAGGTATTTTTTCAGGTCCTCTACAGGAGGACCTCTGGGTGCCTGCAGAAATCCAGAATTTCCCTTTACATGTGCACTTCTTTTGTCCAATGTAGGTTGCAAAATCTGCTGCACTATCATCAATTTGCCACAGCTGTGTTGTTCTCATTGGCAAGATTGTTCAATTAATCACACCTAATTTCCTAGTGGAGTTACAGAGGACTGTAAATCTCTCAAGGTAAAATTTCTACAAAATTTACTTTTTTTTCTTAAGTAAGATTTTGAGCTTTGAAATGTGCTGCCTTGTCACCATGCATGATGTTCATGTTTATCTCTCGTCTTTGTATCAGCTTTCTTAATTGTTTGTTGGCCCGGAAAAACCACCACATCTTATTTGAAACACTCAAGATTTCAAGGACCCTTTTGGAAAAAGACCAGCTCTTTTCCTTGGAGACCTTTACCAAGGAGGGTGTAAAGCATGCAATTGAGTATATAGTATCACAATCAAAAAACACCAGTCACCAGTCAGAAAGAAACAACAGCATGAAAGAAAGTTGCCTTTGCTTTGACCTGGAATCTTCCTCGACTGTTGAGGCATGCAGCATTGAGAATGATGCTGTCATGGAGCTAGCAGAAGAGATAAAGAAAAACTTCTTCTCGGTAAAACGGAGCAAAAAAACTTCACATAGGTTTGGATTTACTCTCAGAAGTGTCAGGGACTTTTTTGCTAGGTTGAATGTATATGCCTTGACACACCCTGCTGAAAATCCTGATAGCTGCAAGCAGTTGTCTGATCTTTCAAGGAGATTATTGTCAGATGAACTGCCAGTTACTTCCACTTTTGAGTTTGTGCAGAGTGGATCTATCAAATGTTTTGCAGTTTATCTCTCAAATGGGGCGTACTGCAATGCAGACCTCAATGATGGACCTGTACTTGAGCAGCTTAGTAAGGTGCAGAGTCGGCTGCAGCAATTTGCTAATTTGGCTCTCACCCTCTCCAATAAAAGTTCAGCAAATCCACTTGGGATTTTGGTGGAGAAGCTGCTAGACACTTTGCACATGTGCTATGACAGTTTTCCTGTAATGCTATCTGATGAACAGATTTCACGTGAGAGCATGATGATTCCGCTGAGATATCCTGAGGCCCAGGAACCAACGTTATTGGAATTAAAATTTCGGAGGTCGCGGAAGGAGAGAGAATTACGGAACTACAATGGTGTTCTTAGTGTCGACCTTTTCTCAACCCCAGATACCACTGAGCCAATTCTATTTCCTAGGGTCTTTAGAAGAACTGATCAGGAAGCTGCATCCAAGGTATTCATCAATACACAGTTGCTCAAGAATATAATTTCTTCAATGTTAATGCAAAAAATGGGCTAATTCTCTTGAACTTGAATTATTCCCTTCTAATCTTGAAATTATCCTATCATACCAATACAGTTTACTTCCTCTGTTCCAAATTATATGACTTCTCTAGATACATATCTTTTGCTATGCACTGAGATATACAATATGTCTAGATACATAGTATTTGGAATGGAGGGAATACATGCATATAATCATAACCATTTAGGATAAATCTTGCATGTTTTTGCTTTTATTTTTTCGGTATTGTAAACTCTTGTATGCAATATTTAATAGTTCCCTCTTGTTTCTATGATTTCAGAATTCCAATCAAGAGATAGAAGCAAATGGGAGCAAAAAATTAGTAGAGTCCAAAAATGGTATACACCCATCTCTCTTTCATGTCTCATTCCCTCGTGCTTTCCTTGTTATGTTAGTCTTGCTTGACGTTCATTATAATAAGATAGCAACATAAATAAATTAACACCCGCGTATCTTTTAGATGATGGGAACAGATCCTCAAGACTGAGATTCTTGTACAATGGCGTGACACTCCAACCATCTGTTACATTTTTCGAATCGATACTCCGTCTGATGAACAAGGGACAATCTGATCTCTTGATCGACCCATCTTTCTGGGAAAAAGAACACAACATAACCTATAGGAAAAGAAAGAAAAGCAAGGAGATCTCTTCTCAGAGTTCCTACTATACTCGGTTATCCCACGTGCAAGAAAACCTTCAACGCGCATGGTTAAAGGACCCTTTTTTCACTGCCATACTTCATGGCAAACTTCCTGGTGATCTGGATGTGTCTGATCTGTCCTACAATCTCTTGTTCATGCTGAAAGTTCTTGAAGGGCTGAACCGTTTTTCATATCAACTGTTGATGGATGAACAGATAAACAAATTTGCTGAAGGAACTCTACAAGACCTCAATGATCTCGAGGTGTCAATATATCCAGTTCCACGACATCACTTCATCAGTAGCCTTCTCGTAAATAAGCTAGAGGTGCAAATGCAAGATACCTTCTTTGAGGATGGCCTCATACCCTCATGGTGTGTCTATCTGGTTGAGACCTGCCCATTCCTGTTGTCCTTCGATACACGGTGGAAGTACTTCTGCCTGACTGTGCATCGCTCATTCATTCCGGACCAGGTTAACAGTTCTCCAGAACAGGTTCACAATACTTTGAACCAAGTTAATGGTCACTTGGACCAGGTTAAGAGTCCTCCACAAAGTAAAAAGTACAGGGTAGCCCGAAGTGCTATCCTTGAAGGTGCTGTATCAGTTATGACCAGTCATGGCTCAAGTAGTAGAATCATTGACGTAGAGTTCGAAGGAGAGGTTGGGACTGGGCGAGGTCCAACATTTGAATTCTACACTACAGTTACTCATGAACTTCAAAGGGGCGGGCTTGGAATGTGGAGAGGAGACAGTGGTGAACATGGATTCATTCATGCTCCTTTTGGATTATTTCCAAAGCCGTGGTCGCCATCAGGCACTTCATCACAAGGAGTTGATTTTACTAATATGCTACAGAAATTCAAGCTTTTAGGGAATCTTGTAGCGAGAGCAGTTCTGGATGGAAGGATCCTGGATATTCCACTTTCTAAAGCATTTTACAAGGTCATGCTTGAGCAGGTAATTCTTTCAGCAATCACCCATGCTATGACCCTTCTGATTCCAAATTTCTGATTTTGAATTCCTTCTCCGTTGTTCTAATCACTGTATTTTTTGTTTTAGGAGCTCGATATATATGACATCCCATTGTTTGATCCTGAGCTGGGCAAGATAGTAATAGAGTTTCAAGCACTTGTTAGTAGGAAGAACTTTTTGGAAACCTCTTCCAGAGCATCTAACCCTATGGTTGATTTGACCTATAAAAACGTAAAATTGGAGGATTTGTGTCTTGACTTCACTCTTCCTGGAAATCCTGAATATGAACTTGTTCCTGGAGGCTCAGAGAAGCCGGTAACACTTGAAAGTTTAGGTGAATATGTATCTTTGGTTGCTGATGCAACACTGAAGAGCGGGATTGCCAAGCAGATCGAGGCTTTCAAGTCTGGAATTAATGAGGTCTGTTTCTCATGAAATAGAGCTAAATGAGTTTCTCTCGTTCTATGCAGACATACTAATTCAGGTCTACCACTTGCAGGTTTTTGCTCTTAAGGCCCTCAAAATGTTTACTGAGGAGGAAATGGAATGCATACTATGTGGTGAACAGGATGCTTGGGCTGTACGTTTCTTTCTGTACTCCCAAAGTCTTGTGCAAACAGGATCCTTTCATTGTTGTAATTGTGTTTATCTTTTGCAGTTAAAGAACCTCGAGGATCACATGGAGTTTGAGCATGGCTACGATATGAGCAGTCAACCGATTATTATTGTAAGTAGTATGCCTATCAGACATTGTATTCCTTGAACTCTAATCAACTAATTAAGAGCTCAACTTAACAACTTGCAGTTCCTGGAGATATTGCGAGAGTTTGGAAGAGAGGAGCAGCGGGCTTTCATACAGTTCAGTACTGGAGCCCCTCAACTCCCGCTTGGCGGCCTAGCTTCGCTTGAGCCCAAGCTCACTGTCGTACGCAAGGTTTGTTAGCATAGCTAATTATACCACTACTAGGCATAGACCTATTCTTTTGATGAGTACTTATCATCTGCCATGCATCTTGCTCAACAGCAATGCGATGGCAATGTAGACGACGAATTGCCAAGTGTCAATACCTGCCGGCACTTTATCAAGCTCCCTCCTTACTCCTCGAAGGTACCACAAAAATTATATCAGTTTAGTAATCTGTTTCGTTTTCGTGAAGATGAAAAACTGAGACCTATTTATCATTGGTATCTGTTTCTTGATCGCAGGAGATAATGAGAACGAAGCTCAAATATGCCATTACAGAGGGTCTAGGCTCCTTCCACTTATCATGATAACAAGACAGAAGTGCACAGGATGATGGAAGAACAGTGTACATTATAGAAGGAGTAGATAGCAACTGATTATTGGTGATTTATTAGAAAGAATCACACGACAGATCTAGACTTGATGTGAATAGCCATTACACCTCTCAATATTCTGATTTAGCTATTTGTTTGAACTCAGATTTATCTATTTTTCTGGTCGAGGATCAGGTTAGTTGCTCTAGACGTAGCTCAAGTTTTCTCCCCTCGTATGTACTGTATGTATATAACTACTGCGTCGAACGCCCTTCGTCGCTGCTATTTAATGATTGATTGTCAAAGAATATGCAAGCTAATTTCTTCGGAATCTCAGCCACAATATTTGTTGTCTAGTAACATGGATTTGTGATGGATAGCACTCACTCTCTGGTGTATGAAACCTGCATGATAACAAGTTCAAATTCTGCTAGATTTTGGACGCGGAAATAAAGATTGCATCTTGACAAGACATTCTGCTAATCTAGTAACAGAATGATCTGCTGGTGGCATCAAAAATCCATTTAGAGACCAAACCAGATGTATCATATTATATATAAGAGCATGAAACATCACTACTCAGAAGTTTTTACATCATCAACAGCATCTGAATTTAAATGTCAACGTGTAGACGACAGCCAAAAAGGATCTACTTCCTAAGGTTCCAATCCAAAAAATCTCATCTCACGAACTACCATCCCCTGGCAACCCAAAAGTTCGAAGCATGGTTGAACGAGCAACCTCTTCACTGCCTCATCGTCTCCATCACCTGAAAGAAAAACATGATTTGTAATTACTAGCCAAAGTTAAAAAAAGAAAAAGAAAAACAAGAGCACATGAACAGCTAATGAAGCTACACTCTCATATAACACAAAATAAGAAGAAATTACCATGATAGTAAATACACGAACCAATCAAAGAAGAAATTACCATTGATAGTAAATACGCTTACCGATCAAAGTAGCTACTGAAGAGCTGCAACAGGTGAGGAGGTGTCCAATGACATGCTCTGTGGCTGTGGAGGATCATCAACTGGTGCAGCAGCTGGAACTGGAAGCAACGAGGTGATACGGAAGCTGACCAGGGATGCCCTGATGGAGCCGATCTTGGCGGTGCCTGAGAACGCCTCGTCCGCATGCGCGCTGTTCTTGAAGATCACCAGAGCAGTAGAGTTCTCTGCCCGGACTTCCTTGACAGGTCCGAACCGGCTGAAGATCATGGTCAGGTGACGCGCCGAAGGCACAGCGCTTGCGCTGCTGAAGTTGAGCACCAGCCCAGTTTCGTGATCGCCATTGTTCTTGCTCACTGGAGGAAACTGCTCATCATCTGCAGCTATGGCACACCTTGCCATGTCTGGCGCTGGCACTGCCGGAGGTGGAGGAGGACAGGAGTTGCCGCCGTTGGCCCTGTTGAGGATCACCGGCGAGAGCGACATCTGCTGCGCGGCACGGCTCATGAGCTTCCCCATCTTGGTGAACATCTGCTGGGCCGGTGTGGGCAGCGGGAGATCCTCCTGTTCCAGAGCTTCGTAGTCGCCGGTGTCACGGGCTGAGTTCCCTTTCGTCGCGCTGCGGCTGCTCCTGCTGGTCACCCTCCGTTTCGCAGAGCCGCCTCCTGCGGTCGACGACCTCCTCCGCTTGGCTGTCGCAGTGACGACACCATCGATGCCGTGGACGACCGTGTACTCGGGAAGGCCCCTCGTCGAGCGCCTCCACCGGCCGAGCGCCTCGATCTGCGCCGCGGCAACGGTGAGGTCCACCCTGTCGGCCCCGGCGCGCGGCTTGGTGGCGAGCGCGGAGAGGTACCCGACGAGCGCCTCGGCCTGGAGCGCGCCCCTGGCGAAGGCCGCGTCCACGGGCGCCCCGTACGCGCCGTCACGGACGCCGGCGTTGTCGATCACCTGCCTGTAGTTGGCGCTGGCACCACCCCCGCAGCAGCACGAGAGGCCGGCGGCCACGCGTCGCGCGACCTCGGCGAGCGCGGCGTCCACGGCGGCAGCGACGGGGGCCATGGCCGCGAGGCCCGGGAACCCTGCGCGGAACGGGAGGAGCGCCGCGGCGTCGTTCCACGCGAACGTCTTGTCCCAGAAGTAGGCGACGAGGACGGCGCCGCGCGGCCTGCGGAGCGCCCGCGCGTCCGCCGACGCGTCCGCCGCGTCGAACACCTGGGCGGGCCACCACGGGTGGTCCCTGACCTTGCCCCACACGAGGCGGCCGGGTGCCGCGACGCCCCCGCCGACGTCTTCCTCGAACGCGCACGCGTACCTCGCGCGCTCGGTGCACAGCGTCTGCGTCGGCCGCGTCGCCGCGGGCTTCGCCGCCGGACGCGCGTGCCGGCGCGGGCTCCGCAAGAGCTCCGCCACGTGCGGGTGCATAACGCGCAGCCTCCCAGGGCGCAGCACCGTGCTTCTGGACCCGAAAGAAGCGTCCTTGCCGAGAAGCGTCGCCGCGACGTCGCCCTCCTCCGCCGGCGCCGACGACGCCATGTAGCGCGACACGCCTGGGAAGAAAGAAAGAAAGAACGAAACGAACCGAACCGATCAGCACGAGGGAGTACGGGAATGGCGCGAGCTCCGTCTCCGCGGCCGCCTCTTATGGAGAGCGAGAGGGAGAGGGGAACGTACGGTACGGACGGCGGAGGGAGGCGGCGATCGAGGCGCTTACCGAGGAGCGGGCGGACTGGTGCGGCGCGGGAAGGCGTCCGGGGCGAGAGAACGCCGCGACGGGTGGCGGCGGAAGCCAGCGAGACCCCGCGAGAGAGAGGGAGAAGAGGAGGTGGTGGGGTTTTGGTTGGGGGTTTGGGAGGGAGGCGCGGCAGGGGAGGAAGGAGAAGAGAGGAGGGAGATCAGGACTCAGGAGAAGGTGGGTGGTGGAGTGGAGTGTGTGATTGTGGGTAGGCAAGGGGGGTTAGTGCAAAAAAAAAAGAGATTCTTGCATGAGGATGAGCTCTGTCTCTCACGTCTGCAGTGAAGATGTGCAGACTGCAGAGACTACTTTCTTCCTTCTTTTTGTTTCTGCATTTTTTTTACATTTTTTTCCTTTTTGTTTTGAAAAAAAGAGGCTTTTAAAGAAGTAGTACTATGTAGGTGTGGTCTTGTGGTTGCTGCCATTCAATCATACATATATTGGAATGATGCTAGCTTGTGTTTTGTGAAATTGTGACAAGCAATGCAAGAAGATTTTTCAAAAGGACAATGCAATTGGTGTGGCTGTGGATTTGGGATCAAATGTTGTGCACCAAACTTGAAAGTTGGTTGGTGGCTTGGTGCACACCATTAAACTCAGGTTGCTTTTCCTTTTTCATTTCCAAAGAGCCTTTGATGTCTCTCTTTCTATCTCTCTGCAGTCCCCTTTTTCGGTTTGGATTTGGCTGCATCTCCTCTGTGTTTGTGTGTGGGGTGTGTGTCTGTTTTGGCGCAGAACGAGTTGCATTCTGTCCATTGTTATTTTTTTTTTAAAAAAAAAGTTGCATTCTGTCCGGCTCCAGCAAGAAACTCACAATTGCACGAGAGGAATCTGCCTGCGTCCTCCCTCCAAGCCTTTTGTTGTTCCGTTCCACACAGGCGGTTACTGATACTGTGCAGATTGCAGGAGCATCTGCTTTTATCCAAACCGATTCCGTTTTCTCCCCTGATCAACTTGTCGTTCAACAACGCTGAGGAAACCTGATTAACATAGTCCAACCCAGACCAAAACAACACTTAGACCCTGTTTTCCCTTGCTAAATTTTAGTAGCTAGCTTCTTTTTTAGTCAATGTATTTAGAACTTTAGCTATTAAAGTGACTAAAGTTTAGCTGGCTAAAATTTAGGAAAGGTAAACCAAACAGGGGCCTTGTTCATGTGCTGCATCAGATTGTGGAATACAGACATATACACAGTATATCTGCTGTACATTATAACTACATACTACATAAGAAACATGTTTCATCAGCTACTAAAAAAGGAACCCGCTAGAAACGGTTGAGTGCACATGTTCCTAATTCCGAAACATGGTTCTGCTTGTGAATTCTATCCATGCATGTTTACATATAAGTATATTGTGTTGTCGTGCTGTTGATGAAAGTGGAATTTCATAGAGGTAAGGTAAGTAGGCAGCTAATAGAGTAATAGTTGGCGCAAAGCGGAGGCTGGACCGCTGGAGGGTACAGGTTAATTTGGGCGTGTTCGGCTATAGATTCGGAGATATTTTTGCCTGTGGGGAAATCTTTCGTCATGCGATGGATTTGGAATGTTTTTTTTTAAAAGGCAAATTGGAATGTTGTTATTAAGACCGTAACTGATTGCAAATAGCAGAGGGACTGTTGTCAACCCAAAAAGAAGCAAAAATGCAGAATGATGGATGGAGCAAGAATCATGCATGCATGGCAGAGCAGGGCAGAGCAAAGAGCCGGTGGTCATCGGGGGTTTTTTTTTTTTTGGGATAACTGGTGGTCATCGTTAAAGCACCCACATTCCAACAGCGGCACTATTTTATTTTTACCATGACCATGGCAGCATCAAATCGAGCTTCAGCGAGATGAAGAAGAGGTTACATTACAGCCTTTACATTACATTACAGTTACAGCAGGTGATCGATGCTTCCTGAATGCTCAGTACGTACAATTCAGCGGCCTCTCTCGTAACAATTCACTTGGACAAACTCAACACTCGGAGATCTTGGCTTTTTTCGTGCCTCCATGGCTGCATTGCATGCATCTTTTGCCTGTTTGGGTTCTGGCCGGCGGCACTGCTAACAGAGGTCCAGAGTAGAGTTCCTGCCTGCCCCGGCGTCCCCATGGCGAGGACGATCACGAAACGGCCGGTGGTTTCTGCATCCTTTTGTTTTTACTGGATGAGGTATACGTTGAGATGAGACTCGATCAAACATCGTCGCCTCTCGTCGTCGTGTAGTTAACTTGCGACTTCTACCGTATATATGAAGCTACAGTACACTGTACACGTCTTTGGTTTCGTACATACTATACGATGATGATGTGACGACGGCTGTACAGGGCTGGGCTACAACGTGGCACGGCTGTCCCGTGTAGCCCATGGACCGGCCATACCGTGGGCCTCAATTCCGTCATGTCAATACCGTGGGCCTCAATTCCGTCCCGTGTAGAGAGTGCCCTGCCTCTACCATGGAAAAATTCCATTTCAACCAAAGGATAGTCCTAGTCTGATTCTTCTCCCCAAATCTTGCTCTCAGGCTGTCTCCAATAGCCTATGCATTTGGGAACCCAAACCCAAAATAGGTTTCCAACACAATACCTATAGTCTCCAACAGAGTATCCATACAGAAAACCTATTTTGGGTATCAGGGGAGGCATAACCCAAATTTGGGTATCCTCTCTCCTCGAGACCCATTTGCAGAGAGTGTTGTCTTTTAGGTCTTGTTGTTGGAGAAGACTAAAAATAGGTATGGAACCTTTTACCTGTAGCGCTACCCAAAGGACAAATGAGTCTTGTATTTTGGGTGACGATTGTTGGAGATAGTCTGAGCTCTCAAAACTGTTCAAATTACCTAACATTACATATCCTATTTTGCGATGGTTTCAAGATGGTTTGTATTTTTAGTAGCTATTATTGTTAAAAACATGAATATATATAATATGGCAGCGCTATTCTACACCCTAGGTTTTGACTTGTGGTGTAGAATAGTATTCTACACCTAGGATGTAGAATAGTTTTTTTTTCTCCTCAGTTTTGACTTGTGGTGTAGATTAGTATTCTACACTAGGGTGTATAATAGCACTTATATATATATATATATATATATATATATAAGATATTTTGGTGAAATAATACCTTCTAGTAGCTTTTTTTAAACGTAGATTCCTAAATATTTCCATTCTCTACTGGATTTCTCGCTAGTTGAAAAATGGAGAAAAAGAAAGAGAGGGTTGACTCTCTAGAGTGCATACAAGTTTTCAAAAGACTCCCCGCGCATAAGAATTTAAAGAGCAAGTTTAAGGAAAAAACTCTTGGAGATGCTATTACAGACCCATGGTGGGTGAAGTGAGATGCATGTCAGCCAAGATGCCACACCTAGGCATGCCAAAGGGAACACCAATGAATCAACAATGCCGACAACATTGAAAGGCTCGACATCTATAGTCGTAAGAAGACACGTAACTAGAGAGTAACCATATCATTGCCCCCAAAAGATGATGATGATGATGTGGACAATGACGCTCATGCATTGACCAGCCGCTGGAGTCACCACCTTGGATTCTATGTTTGCCCGAGGATAGGCGTTCTGACTTTAGCACTGGTCAGGTCGGGCTATGGAATTAAACCTTGGTCTGACTTCATATCTCTCATTCTAATTTGAATGCTCTGTCTCCTTAATTTTAAGATGGAGTGTACATGGCACTTGGGCTTACATGTAAACAACAAAACGTCTTTGAGTTGTGCATTGCATATTTCAAAAAAGGATGGTCTAAGGGGGAGAGGGGCTTAATCCTCCTCCCTACTGATGTCATGTGGAGAGAGGAGAGTGGGAGGAGGAAGGGAAAGAGGTAGAGAGCATTCACAAGAGAAGAGACGGTGAAGAAGAGGGAGAAAGAAGTTATGAGCTAGAGAGAAATAGAAACTTAGCTACCACTCAATTGACACATGTTTGTCCTCTTATGAGTTCCTAACTAAGAGAGACTGCACGATTCATTACTTAGTGATATATGTAATTTAATTTAGTCCATGACAATCTTTCGTTTATTCATTCATGAGTAAACTATGAGCTCAGCACTACAATGATATTGGACTATATTCCAATTTGTACAATGATATTTGACTATTCCAATTTAGTTTCATTTAATCCTCTACAAAATATATTTTGATAATACATTTCTGTTTAAAAGCATAGTCAAAGTTAGATAAGTTTGATTTATAACAAAGCTAGAATAAATCATAGTTTAGTCAGTAGGGAGGGACTACACATGAGTGATGGATTGACTGTAGGCCCTTGCATACACGATTCCATCGTTTGAGAATCAACGAGGTATGCGTAAATACTCGCCACGTAGGCTAGTGATTTCTTGTTGTCAACTTGTCATGGTGCCATCTTCTTCTGTACTGTAAGGAGCATGATTGATTAGAACTAGTCCATGCGTACCTACGGGGCAGTGAAGGCTCTATTTATTTTTTATCTATTTTTTCTCTCCGTCACATCAAATATTTAGACATATACGTAGAACATTAAATATAGATTAACAAATAACTAATTATCTAATATATATATTTTGCGAGACAAATCTTTCAAAATACAAATTACTATAGTTATAAATATACTATAAATTTTTCTTTCCATGAAATAAACAAAGGCCTAGGTTGGTCGAGGGCAACCAAAGGTCTTGGCTCTTCTAATTGTAACAAAACAAACACACGGCTCAACCTTTATTTTTTGGTCTATTCGATAATGGACATTCCTAACGAAGCAGTTCATTTCCACAAGAAAAATGCATAGATTTCAGAAGCAAAAAAAAAAGTTTTCAAATAGAGCATGGAAGAGTACTTATTACTAGCCATCAACACAAACCTAGCACTAGTATTTGGCCAAGAAAAGACAAAAAAAAGAAAAGGCTTTTCTTTTTTTTTCCCCGTTCCGTATGGTTGCGCGTACTACTAGGGGGCAGGAGTGGCGACAGATCCCCGTTCGTTTGACTGGCCAGTCCTTGTCGGGACCGGGCCGGGGCGCCGCACCCCGCGCTCTTCCATCGCAACCCACCGACATGTGGGCCCGGACTCCGATCCGTCCCCACCTGTCGGTGACGTGCCAGGTTCTGTGCGGCGGGAAAGGAATGGAAAGCCCTCGAGACCAGGGCCCAAGGAAGGCGGAAGCGGAAGCGGCGGTGTGCCAGGCGCCCGCCCCCCGTGTCTCGCTGCCTCGTGGGCCCCACAGGACCCCGCACGCCCCGGGACACGTGCCCGTCGCTGGCCTCGTGCGGGGAGCCCGAGCCGAGCCGGAGTAGTGTACGCACGCACAGGCACAGGGAGGCGCACAGGCGCAGCGGCCGCACTGCACTGCAGCATCGACGACGCCCCGGCGGCGGGCCCATCCCCCCCCACCCGGCCACCCCGGACCCCGCCATAGAAGCAAGCGAAAGCGAGGGAGCCCGGGACGAACTCACCTCTCACTCCCTTCCCTTTCAGAGCTCTCTTCGAACTGGGAGGAGAGACTCTCACTGTACCCACACCACCTGCTGCTCCAGCAGGAGTTAGAGAGAGAGAGAGAGAGAGAGAGGAGCCCGGCGCCAAGATTTCCAAGAAGAGCGAGCGAGCGACGAGGGAGAAGAAGCAGAGGCAGAGGTGAGCATTCAGCAGCATCCTTGAATCTAGCTCGTTCCTCGCGGGAAAAAAAAATGCAAGCTGTTCTTCCTGTTTGTTCTTGTCCCCGTTGTTCACCATGCTTGCTTCCGTTTCTCCTCTACCCCATTTTTTCTCTCTCTTTCTTGCCCTGTTTATCTGTGAATGGTTTGGTTTGGATGCTTGTCATGTTTTTTTTTTGGGGGTGCGCTTTGGTTTCAGATTCAAGTTTTGGGGTGGTTTTCTTTTGTCTTACTGCTCAGCTCAGTTTCATCTGCCATTCGTCCTCTCTGCTCTTGCTACCCACACTCTGCCATTTGGTTTGGTTGCGTTTGGGCAACTGAAACCATAGCCATGCTGCTAAACTAAGACACTGCCGTAGTACTGCTGGTACGGGCGTTTATTATTGCTTTTAATCCGCAGCCAATGCGTCATTTACAGAGCATGCGGGAAACAGAATACTAGTAATAAGTACAGTATAACGCGCCTCTCTTAGCGCTGCTCGTACACTAATCACAAACTAACGACGCTTTTAAGTTTCAATCCCAACCGCAAACGATGCGTTACCAGCCCTCATTGCAGGCGTTCCTGCCTATTGCTTGCAGCTGTTCTTCTTCAAAAGCTTCGTCTTTTAAAGAAACCTCCCTCTGTGTGTCTCTCTGGGTGTCTCTGTGTGTGTGTCTCTCTCTCTGATGCTGCATCAATCACATTACCTGCATCTGCACTTGAACTTCTCTGGCTGTTTTCCACCGGTTCTTCTTGTCCATCGATGGACGCGTTTCCCCGCTCCTCAGCCACACAACCATGGGAGCTGAGCAGGTAGGCACGCTTCAGGATCTACCACATCCTTCCTTCCATGTAAAACCGTGGAAGTTTTCCCCTCTTCTTCTTTGGAGACAGTAAAGTAAACAGTGCGAGTTTTACTGCGTCTTCCCCGTTTGAATTTTTCACCCTCTCCTAGGTGTTTTGGTTACAGTACTTACTTTGAGCCATGAGGCTGGCTGCCCATGCTATTGCTCCTCCACCACTCCTTGTAGGAAAAAGGCTGCCATTGCTATTTCTCCAGTGCTGCACCAGCAGCACCGGAGGGAATCCCCGTTTTGGCCGTCGCCGTGGAGGTGTGCTGGGGTGGTTGAACCGAGGGCAGTTTGGTATGTTCCCAATAGTTTTTTTTAGGTTTGTCGTGGAAGTAGGTTCCTGGCTCTTTGCTGGATTCCCTCCACAGGCGTCCTTGGATTGGGGGTCCTTGCTGGTGCCACTGTTGTAGCCTCTGCCTCAGGGTCAGGGTATAGGGCATGGGCAGGAAACGACACCTCATACTTTTAAATTTGATGTGAAGGCAGGCAGAGATAGCGAGTACTATTATTTTTCACAAATCCTGAAGGCAGAGTAGCGAAGTTTCCATTTTTTTTTTCTAATCAAAAGGCAGTGGCTGCCCATTATTTCAGGTTCATTCAGTTATAGATGCCTTTTTTGAAAAAAAAAAGGGGGGGGGGGGAAGTTTAGATGCCATTTAGCTCTTTCAGCTTTTGTGTCTTATTACATACTTACAGATGCTAAGTACAACATTAACTAGGCATGCTTTTGTTTGTACATAAAGAAAGTTGTGCAATTTTGTACTGACTTTATCACTACTTTCTTGTTTGCCCGAGCAGTTTGGTGAGTGCATAAGGACTCTGTGAGGAATCTCATCATGCAGACTTCAAAAACAAGGTTAGCTTTAGCGCTCTCTCACACTCTTCTCTCTCTACATACATGCACTGGGACTTTCTTGGGTTGTATTTCCTTCTCTTCTTTTGTGTTTGCCCAAGAACTGCTGCACTGGGTTCTGCACATGCATCATGCATGTGCATTTCTGGGTGGCCCTGTTTACGACCGCAGTAGACAGTGGGCATCCAAGGATTAATACTTGGTTCGTATTTAATGGATCTAACTCTTGCACTGTCCCTTTCAAAAAAAAGAAAAAAAAAGCTATTCTACTGTGGCCGAGGGACCAATGCAGGTCATTTTGTTTAGGGCAATACAAAAAGTCAAAATACCTGTAGTACATTTCTGTTTTGTTCCTGTTGTTAATTGAATCAACATGCATTTTGCAACTGCAGCACCATGTCTGGAGATATCAAAATGATTTACAAAATTTAGGGTGACATGCTGCCCATAATTTGTATCTGAAGCTGCTAGGATGTATGTACCATTTTTGATGTGCTGAATGTGTACTGACTGGTACTGGTTGCATTTATGTTACATTGGTTCTTGTACACTACACAAACAACTGTACAAATGCTTATCACCCCTCAACCTATGATCTGCTGGACCAATTCTGGAAGCATGAAAATATTTTTGGAATTTGAAATCTGCTATTGCCTTAGTAGATCCTTATTGCTCTTTACCCTAGTAGTATAGTTTAAGGATGAAATGCTACCGATGTAGGCTAGGTCCATATTTGTATGTGAAGGTAGGGACTTACTCCGTGTACGTATGTACCATTTTGCTTGACATTACTGCCCTACCAAACCAAGCTAGATTTATGTAGTGACTAGCACTGCATTGCATTTATGTTACATCCGTCCTTGGGGATCGTTTCTCGAGCTGTGATCTATGCAAGTACTACTGAAATATGGATATGTAGGATTTCAATCCTTTTGTTTGTCTGTGTCTTAGTGTCATACAGCTGTTGTATTAGTTCTTTGGGAAGCTCATTTTGTTAATAAATGAACCGTGTCCTGTTTTCACACAAAATTACATGCTTCTAGATTGTAGTCACTCTTCACAACATTGTAAGTTCTTCTAGAGTAACTGAATATTTGTTTTTTTATGGAAACTGGAGAGGTTCACACCCCTACAGCAAGTAACTGAATATGTTGTCATTGCATCTTTGTGAATCCTGAAAGATAATCTGTGTCTTTTTAGATAATGGAATTGTTCTGGCTTGAACCTCTTCAAAGAAGAGGCATCAGATTGACTGTCTTTCTAAGAGTCGATAAACAGTTGGGTTCCAGTATTTCCAGTTCATAAAATAAAAAGATGTCATCTTGCCATGTTCTGTGTATCTGCATATGTTTATTTCCTGAATTCGCATCTCCTTGGGTGGACTATGGTTGCAACACCTTTGTATGTTTATCTTATCAGTATTTAGTTCTTCTGTGGACTCATTGAGGTTTGAGGCTCAATGAGTTAATGCGATTACTTGGAGTTGGGCTTTGGTACCAGACATTTCCTTGTACTCGAAGTCGCCACTTACATAACAGAAAAACAAGGATTTCCAAATTTAACTGTTAGATGCTAGGATCATGGATGTTTTGTTATGTACATATCTCTCTGTAGCCATACCTTGTATAGTATGCAGCTAACTTGATTAGTACATACATGTTGGCAATCACAATTTATAAAATATCCGATTTCTGTATCAATGTTTTGTAAAATATTTTTAGCCTGTCTTAGATTGTTAGTGCTCCTTTTGTCACGACTTGATGCTAGGTGTTTACATTTGAGCTCTGCAGGAGCGGGTCTTCAGATGCCCCGCAGAGGACTTCCCCAAGGACACCGCGGGCATCCCGTGTGGCCAAAACTGGAGGGAATGAAACTGATTCTACAGGAGTTACCCCAACAAGAACACCTACGGAGAGGAGCCCAAAGGTCACTGAGCGGCGGTCTCCACGAAGCCCAATTACTGAGGTAGCGGTATATCTTGCAGCCAGCACATTATCTTCACTCCTTGTCCTATTTTTTAACATTCAATTTTCCTTTTGTTAGCTTCATGATTGGAAACTACTCTGTTTTGAGCAAACAACTCTATTTTGTTATGATTATTTCAACATTTGCATATTGTTCATCATAGAAACTACATAATTGTCTGTAACATGGTTTGCGTCATATTGAATCATTTAGTCACATAATTTACGCTCTGTTTCAGAAGAAGCGCCCAAGTAGGCTATCTGAATTGGAGTCCAAGGTTAGCCAGCTGCAAGATGAACTGAAGAAGGCCAAGGAGCAACTTAGCTCATCAGAGGCACGAAGGCGCCATGTGCAGCAGGAAGCTGAGGAAGCAAAAATGCAAGAGCAGGCTGCAACCTCGAAGCTGGAGGACTTGCAGCGCCAGCTTGAAGAGTCCTCAGCTGCAGAGGAATCCCGTCTCCAGGAACTGCGCAAGATCTCACAGGAACGTGACCGTGCCTGGGAGTCAGAACTTGAGGCAGTGCAGAAGCAGAAATCAGTAGATGCAGCTGCGCTCAGCTCAGCCATGTCCGAGATTCAGAGGCTGAAGCAGCAGCTGGAGGCCTCGGCAGAGTCTGACGCAGCCCGTGCGAAACAATGCGAGTATGTGGAAGCTGAGATTGAGAGCCTAAAGCAGGAGATGGAGATCCGCCTAGCAACCATCGAGGGCCTGAAGGTCAATGTCAGTGAGAGTGACAAGGTCGCAGCTGAGGCAAATGCCATGGCAAATGAGACCAAGCAGCAGCTGGAGACAGGAAAGGCTACCATTGACTCACTTGTAGCTGAGGGTGTCCGCATGCAAGAATGCCTGAGGTCAAAGGACATGGAGCTCAATGACTCCAAGACTCTCATAGCGTCGCTCCAGGAGGATCTGAAGAAGGCACAGGACATGGCCAGTACTGATGTCAGCTTCGGCAACCCTGAGCCTGAATCTCTGAAGAAGGTGCTGATCACCACTAGCCACGCCGATGCCAATGAGGGCTGTGAAAGTTCTGACCCAGAGATTGAGCAGTTGCGAACTGCTCTTGAGGTTGCTGAGATCAGGTACCAGGAGCAGCAAACTCGGATGACTATCGAGAATAAAGGCTTGTACGAGACACTGGAGAGTGTGAAGGCTGAGTACGCCCGCAAACTGTGTGACTTTAAGCTCGAGCTGAAGAGCAAGAACGATGCACTCATGGAGCTAATGGCAGCAGGAGCCTGTGCAGCGGGCAAAGCGCAGCAGGATCCTCACAGGGCAGACGTCATGCAGCAGCCGGAGCTGGAGGCAAAGCTGATGAAGTCGATCACGGACGTCGCGGAGCTGAAAGCGTCCCTGATGGACAAGGAGAACGCTTTACAGAGCCTGGCGGAGGAGAATGAGACCCTGAAGACGCAGGCAGGCAGGGTGGAGGCGGAGCTGCAGCACAAGTACGAGGCGGCGGTGGCGGAGCTGGAGCTGGCCAAGGCCGCAGAGCAGGACGTCCGGATGCGGCTGGGCCTGGTGACCGAAGAAGCCGACAAGAGCAGCCGCCGTGCGGCACGAGCCTCGGAGCAGCTGGACGCGGCGCAGGTGGCCACCGGGGAGATGGAGGCGGAGTTACGGCGGCTGCGCGTGCAGTCCGACCAGTGGCGCAAGGCCGCCGAGGCTGCCGCCGCCGTGCTGGGTGGAGGGGGTGGGGAGAAGAACAATGGTGGGAGGGCGGTGGAGAGGACCGGGTCGCTGGAGCCTGAGTACAACAACTCCATTGGTGGGAAGCTGATGAGCTCGCCGTTCTCGGATGAGGTGGACGAGGAGTCGCCCAAGCGGCGGAACAGCAGTGGTGGCGGCGTGCTGAGGAGGATGAGTGGGCTATGGAAGAAGAGCCCCAAGTGAGAGGAGGTGGATGGGGTATGGTTAGTGGTAGTAGTGCGAGGTGCAACAAGCAGCAGGATGAGCAGTGGTAAGCTGATGAACGCAGCTGGACAAGAGTAGCTGGTAGGAATCAAGCATGATCCGTCTTATAACATTTGGCTGGTACTTGAATGAACCTTGTGTTGAGGAGCAGCTGTTTTTGGCTGCCTATTCTGTACCTTACTATGATCTGAATCAGCCAGTATCCCAGATGTTCCTTGGTTCTTTCCATGTTTTTGAAGCGTTTTTTATTTTCCCTTCAGAAGCTATACATCATATACGCGAGTTGCCTCAAAATAAATGGGTGCGTTTATGGCTGACGATTTGGATATATCGGAGATTCGGAGTTCAGAGCAATGTCACCGCCGGCAATCTGAAATCTTTTCATGAATTCAACCCAAACCTTGAAACTACCTCCATGAATCTAGCTGGAGATTTGTTGAGGGACCTCCATGAATCTCGCTGAAGTTTTGTTGAGCGAGAGGAATTCAAAATTCATTGGACTGAATATCGCTAGAGATTTGTTGAGCGAAAAATTCATCGGATTGGGATCGCCGAGTTCGTTGTCTTGGCATTCGGTCACGTGAACCATAGCGATCTCTACATTTTCGCAGGCCATAAACGTTTTCGTGTGCGGTGTGCCCAACTAACTCCATACGAGTTGTTAAAAAAAATGACTCCATACAAGGGCACAACTAGAATTGAGCAGCAATAGCCCAATAAAATGGTATTGAGATGACCTAATATCATTTTCTGAGTTTATTAGACCAATAATCTCTTCATTTTTTTTCTCTTTTCTTTTTTTTCTTTCATCTTTTCCCATGAGGACCACATGTCCCTGTTAGAACAGGTACGCTCCACATGTTCAAGTCCATTAGAGCTGATAACATATAAGGTCTTGGGCCCAATTCAATCCAAAAGACGTCAGGTGAGAACTTCCCCCACCTTATCTGTTGTGCTCCCCCACTATCGCTACACGATGTGGGACTAAACCCCAACAGTCCCCTCACTCACCATTGGTATGGCCACTGGAGTCGAAGGCCGCTCCCTGTCTCCTCCCACCATACCTTTTCTCCTCCACCCGTTCCACCTCAGCCATAGCGCCCACGATCTAGTCCCCAACCGAGGTCTGCATCTCTATTCTCTCTCCACGAGATCTACAGGCACCGAAGGCCGACGTAGGCTCGTTGTGGAGCTCTCGAGCGCAGCCACCATACCTTTTCTCCTCCACCCGTTCCACCTCAGCCATAGCGCCCACGATCTAGTCCCCAACCGAGGTTTGCATCTCTATTCTCTCTCCACGAGATCTGCAGGCACCGAAGGCCGACGTAGGCTCGTTGTGGAGCTCTCGAGCGCAGCCATGGATAAGAAAAGCTTGAGCACAACCATGGGCGGCGAGCTTGGCAGCGCCAAGACCCAACGGCGATCGCCTCCTTCCTCTTGCATCTAGTGCGGATCCGGCGAGCTAGGTCGGATGAGGTCCTCCATAGCCCATAGGAGCTCCGATCCGATCCAACCAACAACCGGGGTGAAAAAAGAGAAAGAAGAAACATTGCGACCCAAGCTATTGGAGGAGATGCAACTCCCCCTCCCCATCCTTTGAGAGGAGATGGGTAGATTTTTTTGTGGCAGAACCATATTAAGGGCCTGTCTGGATTGGAGGAAATCCAAAGAAAAATCGTAGGAATCAAGAAACGGAAAAAAGAAGTTGAAGTATGTGTTTGGAACAGAGAAAACGAGATTTCCTTTCCTTTGATTTCCTGTAGCCAGATGTCGATTTCACAGGAAAAAAGAATCCACTCTAGTCCCATGTTTTCTTTTCCTTTACAATTGCTGTCGATGATGAGGGCTTACGAGCTGGTGTTAGTCCCTAGGCTGATGAGCTGCCATACACTTTGACGCTGAGGCTGTTAGTCAAGGAAAAAAAAAAGTGCACTGTAGTACACTAGTACTGTAGTAGAAAAATAAACGATAACATGTGGGGTTGACTTTGTACTTTGTATAAAAGAAAAAACTATCTATAGCCTTGTAAATGTAAAAAAATATTTACGACTAGATCTAAACAATTGAGTTTAGAGCTAACTCTAAAATTCATAGACTAGTCATATTCCTGCGTTCCAAACACCTATTCTTAAAAAAACTCATGTGTTTTCCAATTCTCTGTTTTGCATCTCAATTTTTGTCCTATTTCTCTATTTTCTCCTATTCCTGCGTAATTTATTCATCTGTTCCAAACATGCCCTAAGAGACTGTCGAAGAAGAAAAGTGACCATCTCCCCTCATATCACAGTCCAATATCACAATATCACAATTTTATAAAGATAAGAGGTCATATTGGAGGATTGTTAAAGATGTTTTCTTAGACCTTGTTTAGTTGGTGAAAAAATTTAAGTTTGACTAAATTAGCACTTTCGTATGTATTTAAGAATTATTGTACAATCATAGACTAACTAGACTCAAAAGATTTGTCTCACAAGACAAAACGGACAATTAATTATTTTTTTATCTATATTTAATGCTCCATGTGTAAGATTCAACGTAATGAAAAACTTAAAAAATTTTAGAACTAAACGAGGCCGTAGAGGGTTCAGCATGGGCGGTACGATCCATTCATATGCATCAGCATCACCACATATATTATATTAAACAAACATCGCAGTGCATGCAGATTTCAGAAACATGTCTGGACTCGAAATTAGTAGAGTAGAAACTCTAGACTAGATCTAGCACACTTGCATAGACGAAGCATCGAAGCTACAGTTCCTTTCTCCCATCCTTGTCCATGGGCACAACAAAATGGATCAGGACACAAGAGAAACAACCGCTAGCTAAGCTAATTTAGAAGATACAAGAACATACAGCATGGGCTACATGTATGGAATGGATGGATCAGAATTCAGAAACCCGTGGTCTCGAACCAATCTAGCTCCCGGCCGGTCATTATCACACATCATAATTATATATAATAATCATAATCATGCGACGAGGACGTAGACGGCATAGATAATGCCCGGGATGTATCCCAGGATGGTGAGCAGCAGGCAGATCCAGAACTCAACCTGCAGTCACAGACACAAACTAGATATGTAAACTGCAAGCAATTACTCCTACATCTGACAAATGATGATGCATCAGAAAAATGCAAAGCTGAGTTACCCCGATGCCGTAGCGGAGGAAGACGCCGACCGGCGGCAGCAGGATGGCCAGCAGGATCTCCAGGAACGTCTCCGACCCCATTGCCGCCGATGTGCTCGCCGCCTTCTAGTTCTCGTAGCTGTATATTTCTACAGTAGTTCTCTTTCTATTCTAGGTGCGCAAGAAGAGGCGCTGGAGGAGGTAGTAGCTCAATCTCAGTGCAAAATTTTGCCCCGGTTCAGCTCAGCTCAGGTACCAGGGGAGGAGAGACGCCAGTGCCAGCAGATGAGGAAGCGTAGTAGCAAGCAGATGCTGATCCCAGTCCCAGGGAAAGAAACAAAGAAAGCTGCCAGCAGAGAGAAGACGTGGCAGCGCTGAGCTTCAGTGGTGCGACACCTGGCCTCGCATCTAGGACGCGTGCCAGGCCAAGCATTGTGTGTGCTTAGTTTAATCAGACCACTAGATAATTATTAGTACTAATGGCAAGGAAAGTGACTTTGCACCACTGTTGCCTGCTGGTGCAGCTGAATTTAGCTAGCTATTTTGGTCAAATCTTGTTGAGATTGCTCAGGTCAGTATCTACCCCCTTTATCCTTCCATCTTCTGACGTGTTTGGATCTTATGGCGTGTTTGTTAGAGGTGTTAAAGTTTAACAGATATTGTAGTATTTTTGTTTTATTTAATAATTAGTGTTTAATTATAGACTAATTAGACTCAAAAGATTTATTTTGCAAATTATTCTCTATGTTTTCAGTTTTATAAATAATCTATATTTAATATTTCAATGCTTGCTCAACAGAATTGAATAAAATCTTCTATATTTTAATATACTCGGTCACTTTTGTTACATAAATCTGAGTTAAGAGAAAGATTACCGTGATGTCTTTCCTGCCACTGTTGCCTCAAAGACTGCCCCAGATTATCAGGTATTATCTTTTAGTTTTACCTTTGAATTTTCACTAACCCGTGCAGTGCAGTATATATATGATGGACACTTCATTTCCTTTCTTGATGCTCTCTCTCTCTCAGGCAGGTGGAGCAAGATGTTGAGACTGTAATCCACGTCCTCCAGCCGGGTCCAATAGGAATTGTGGAGCACACATTCGCAGACGCGGAGATCTTCGAGGCCAGGGCCACACTGAAAAGAGCAGTGGATAATTGGCGAATGAATTGGACCCTTGAGAGAAATCATAGCAGCACTTCTTTTTGATAAATGGAAATGATATACCCTTGATGGCTTGATGGAAACTATAAGAGTACCATGGCTGGGCGCAACTGTTGTCATTCAATAGTTATATTTGTTTCTCCTTTGGTGAATTCATGGAAGTGTCTCCGTGCATAGATATTTTAATATATTCCCTTTTCAAAAAAAAAACGTAATCAAGGACTGTTTGTTGAGAATTACTCTCTCTGTCTCATAATTAAATATTTAAAGTTTTTTATAAATAATAAAATAAATAAATCATTATAAAAATATATCTAACAATAAAATAAGTTATAAAAAATAATATTTATTATTTTTTTGAATAAGACGAATGATCAAACATTAATCATAGAAGTCAAAGAAATGTATTTATTTATAGGATGGAGGGGTATGTAAAACTGTTCTAATGTCAGAAACTCTGTGTGGTGCTGTACGATCACTTTAGCTTCTAGTTCCAACTTATTTTGGCCATAGGCACCTTATAAGCTGTACCGGAGCGTCTTTAAAACCAAAGGTTTTAATATGCATGCTTTTGGAAGACGTAGGCACTTAGTATGACAAATAATAAACTGTAGACCACAAGATCAACAGCTGGAATAGCTCAGTTGGTTAGAGCGTGTGGCTGTTAACCACAAGGTCGGAGGTTCAAGCCCTCCTTCTAGCGTCATATTTTTATGACTTCTTTATTTTCCAATGGCTCCTTTTTCTCTTCCTTTTATTTTTCATTCACAAGTTTGTTTTTTTTCCATTTGCCTTCTTTATTTTCAAACTGATCCTTTTCCTCTTTCTTTTATTTTTCATCTTTTATTTTCCAATTGCTCCTTTTCCTCTTTCTTTTATTTTTATTCACAAGTTTTTTTTTCATTTGTCTCTTTTGTGTTTACAAATTGCTCCTTTCATATTTCTTTTATTTTTCATTGACAAGTTCCATTCCACCTAATCATTTTCTCCCTTTTCCATTTCTCCCTATTTCATATTTCTTCTATTTTTCAAATTCCAAACTTAGATGAAGTAACTATGAGCCTATTTACTTGAGTTTATCTGTCCAATCTATCAGTCATTCAACAGTGTCTTTCTCTCACAATAAATCAACGAATAATATTTTTAGCCATAGCTAATCCGCCAAGCGAACAAGCTCTATATAAACAATATTTGTGCTCCATTCGATCATATCCAAGTTTACATGCCTTCGGCACATGATTTGAAAAATGGATTGATACTTTAGTGAGAGAAAAAAAACAACAATAACATAAAAAATGTGAGCATATCCAAGTAGAGAGTTGTTCTCCCCAATATGCTCGGTGACAACCTATCCTTGTCCTCCATTCTCGTGCATTGCTTTGAATTAGGTGATACCATATTCTATAAACCTAATTAAAGTTATAATTGTCGGATTCCACAAGAAGCGAGATTTAGGAAGGAGTACTTAAGGAGGAGCTATCTTTTGCATCTCCAGCTTTAACATACAAAACAACTTTGACTTCTCTACCATTTTTGAGAAAACAACTCCTTTTATAATGTTTGGAATGGCTCCACTACAGAGGTCACTATTGGAGCCATGCTAAACATGCCCTTCTTTATAGAACAGAAGAAATAGTTATTTCTTATATATAATTTATTAGGTTCCGATTGGCACAACTCTTCTTCATTGGTGAAGCGGTTTTTTCTAGGTTCAGTTAGTGGAGCAGCTCTACTAATACAGTCGAAGCTGTTTTAGAAATTTGTTTGGTAAAATAGTTTCTCCTATGTGCTAAAATTGTAAAATGATTATAATATCCTTTAATTCTTTTCTTTTTTCTTTGCTTGGCCCTCACCAATCTTGAGATTTGTCAATCCAATTCAGTCCCTTTGTAGATCCTCATAGGGGTAGGGTGTACGTGCATGAGTTTATGGGGATAAATGTGTACTCCATGTATATAAGTCTCTGCGTCGTAGGTCTATCAAAAAAATCCCAAACATTCATATTATAAAATATTTATATGCTTACTTGGCAACCTTTGACATTAGAGTCAATTCCTTACACACCATTAGAAGTACTTATTTGGATCTATGAAGCTGGCTATCCACCATCTCTGATAGTCTGGGAGAGAGAGAGAGAGAGAGAGAGAGAGAGAGAGAGAGAGAGAGAGAGAGAGAGAGAGAGAGAGAGAGGGACAAAACAAAGCCCAGCCCAGTTACAATGGTTACTCGCAAAGTTGAACGGGTCGGCCCATGCAATGCAAGCACGGCAATGGAGCGCAAGCGCGGGAAGGCCTATCTGATGCCTCCCTCCGCACTTTTTTTCCCCTCCCTCCCCTCTATCAGAATTCAGAAGCACCTCGGCTCCTCCGTCCGCGCCGCGCCAGCCAACCACCGCCGGCCCACACACTACACTTCCACTCTCGTTGGCCTCTTCTTCGGCTCCGATCCGATTCGATTCCATCCCTCGGCCGGCGTCCTGCGGGAGGGAGGTGCAAGCCGAACCAGCCCGCCAATGGCAGGTGCGTCCCGCGCCCGCGCCCGCGCCCGCGCTTCTTTCCGCGTATCTGACCGGGTTCTCCTCTCCTCCCTCTCGCAGCTGCGCGGCGGCCGGGGGCGACGAAGCCCAAGGGCGGCGGCGGCGGGGGCGCGGGGAGGAGGAGGAGCGCGTGGCTGGCGGCGGACGGGAGCAAGCGCTGGGGGGAGGCCTTCTTCCTGCTCTACACGCCTTTCTGGCTCACTCTCTGCCTCGGTGTCGTCGTCCCCTTCAAGCTCTACGAGGTGCTCCTCCGTCTCGTCTCATCCATCTTGTGTTGTGTTCATCTAGAGCCAGACGCATGATTCTCGGTTGGTTTGTTGTTGGCCGGTCCATCGATTGGGTTCTCCATTGGAGATCTTGGACGATGTGGCCACCACCACGAGATCGGTGCGGGTGAATAAACTGCTTAATGCATTTTTATCTGTCTACCCATTCTTCTTGGCTTCTTGTGCCATGTGCAGAGGTTCACGGAGCTGGAGTACCTGATCCTTGGCTTGGTGTCCACCGTGCCGGCGTTCCTCATCCCCCTATTCCTCGTAGGGAAGGTAATCCATAATAATAATAATAAATACCGCCATCCTGTTCTGTTCTGTTCTGTTCCCTCAGCTGGCTCTGGCTGCTCATCTCGCCAACATATGTATGCCTTAATCTTTTACTGTTCAAGCAAGGTCGCAGGATATGTATCATTTTCCTTAATTCTTCAGAGTATAAGGTGCACATGTGATTTGTCTGTAAGCCACACCAGTGAAGGGACAATGCTCGTGGTAACATTTTCATAATAACATACCAACCAACTACCATTAGGTGAGAATGTGAGATGGAAAGGAATAACAAGTAGTTGGCAGACAATTAAAATGCAGAGAAGACTTGTTGTAAATAATAATAATAATAATGCAGAGCACACTGGTACGGGGAGGGGGCAAGATACAGGATGATCTGTTGCTGGAAGATCATTAGATTTAAGCCCACTCCACTATGGGCCCTCTTTGGTGTCTGTTTTTTTTTCCCTCTGTCCTGAGACATTGCATTTGTCAGTCAGCGGCCCTGTGGCATGCCTGTGTTGATGCTGCCGATCACGTGCTCTTCTTTTCACCTCTGATAGCACCTGTTATTTTTAATCATGTATCAAAACAGGTTCATTTTTGTGATTTGCGACCTTATGGGTGATTTGTACAATTCATACCAGGTCATGTTCAATATGTCCTCCTTGCTACCCTGAATAGTGTCCTTGGTTCTGTTGTACCAGTACTTTGCTTCCAGGGCTATCATTTTGGAGATTAAAATAAATTGGTTTTTGACTTTCTTTGGTTCCCTTCATGATATTGCTGTTCATTTTTTAATTGAAAATGCAGTCATTTTCTTCATATTATTTAATGTGAACTTTTCTTCTTAAATACCTAAAGTGAATCTATATGTTCAGAAACTAATTTAACAGTAACTTCACTTTTCAGGCAGATAGTGTTAGAAATTTCAAAGATCGATACTGGGTCAAGGTAATTATTTTCATCTGTGAATCATTCGTGACTATTTAGGTTTATAAATATTAAATAATTATTTTCATGGAATGACTCAACATTGTGTATATTATATTTGTTACTGTACATCAGATCCTAAAATATCCAGCTAGTTAACTTCAATGAGTTTTAATTTCACCTAGTGAGTGCAGAAAAACTATGTGGCGAATTTGGGGAAAAATTACCAGTTTCCCTCTGAAATCATTATGATTTGAATTCAGTGTGCAGCTACTCTAATGATTCTGTAGCAAGCTACCAATACAAGAAAAAACTAGACCTGTACTTCTCAATTGTTTAGGGATTTTCTTTTACTAGTGAGATTTGTTGGTTTAGTTTATCTCTTCAAAACCATTTGCTAAATCCAAAACACATCTTGCCATTGCAGGCTAATATTTGGATTATAATTTTTAGCTATGTTGGTAACTACTTCTGGACACATTATTTCTTCACAGTTCTTGGCGCGTCATATACTTTTCCATCATGGAGGATGAATAATGTAAGACTTGATGGCTTCTAGTTGTTCTTGCAGATGTTCTCCCTTATTTTCAGTGGCATCTTTGTTATGCAAACGCACAGTTACAAGTACTGCAACTTGTTGTCATGTGGTCCGACATGCATGTGATAGTACAACTAGAGGTTTCATGTTTCCAATACTACGTCACTGCAGTTAAAACTGAATTTTCTCTGTCATAAATAAATTCTGGGTAATTCAATGTACTGAAATTTGATGTGATGTCATAGTAATAGATCACTATGTACAGCCAACAACTTCTTGTTGGTGCTGTTCTTAAGGTCTACTTGGATAAAATTCAATAGAGAAGTTATTGTTATTATTTTATTGACATGGAAGTTGCAGGATGGTTGTGGAACAGGGGAAATCTGTTACTTGGATCACATCACAGTTTGGAGTGACTGGATTATTAGTTTAATTAACATATTTTTTTTAAAAAAAGGTTTGGGATGACATGTTCCTGTTTCCTTAGTTCCTTACTTTCAGTAAATGACAGATAAACTGGTATGTGGAACCACTCTGGTTCAGAATTTGAATCCAAGCTTGCACGGTTCACCTGTATTAGCACGTTCAGAAGAATTGACAATAGAAACTAGATAGTTGAGCTGGCATGTATGTTCAGCATTTGTTTTAAGAAGAAGAAATGTGTGCAAGAACCTTGTCCCCATTTTTTTCTGAGTTAATGATTGATCACAGTTGCCGTGTTATCTATGATTTTATTAATTGCTTTCATGTTTCAGGTACCCCATACGACGTTTCTCCTGACCCATGCTTGTTTCCTGTTCTATCATATGGCATCAAATATGACACTCCGTAGATTACGTCACTCTGCAGCTCACTTACCACAGTCTATTCGCTGGTTATTTGAAGCTGCATGGATTTTAGCACTGTCATACTTCATAGCGTACTTGGAGACCCTAGCCATTGCAAATGTATGCTCTAGCTTATATTTAACTTCCACTTTCTAGTTCTAGTATGATCAGTTTTCCTTTTGCATAGATAGTTTGAAAAATTAATGTCTTATATTACACTAAATAGTTTAATGCTCACCCCAATTTGTAGTAGTAATGTTGCATATCCCTTGTTTAGTTCATTGGGCATTTGCAAATTAGTGTTGATAAAAACTTCTAGACATGTCGCTGACAATAGCAGATAAAAACTTCTAGACATGCTGGACCTGGTAGACATTTCAGGACATTTAGACATGTCGCTGACAATAGCAGATAAAAACTTCTAGATAATCCATAGTTTTTAGGACTCGTTATCTCAGTAAGTCATGTGCGTGTACCATCAGTTGCATATTTTGAATAATATTCTAGTTCCAGTTCTTTTTGAGAGAACAATGTGTTAGTTTCATTTGACCATTATCGCACTCCAAGAAAACTTGAAATTGTAGTACTAATGTAATCATAAGATCATGCAACTATAGTCATAGAGTTTAAATAATTCAGAGCACCCATCTCTTAATTTATTTCAGCATGACATCCTTCCTATTAGTCAAGTGAGAAACAACAGCTTTAAGGTAGTAACCTGCACGATGTCTGCAAATATTTAATATTCAGTCGACGATGAAAGAGTCAGGATTCTTTTGGATTAACTATATATACCAAATCTAGGATAAATATTCGAATCTGACCATAATTTATAGCAAGTATGAGTTGCCTGTTCAATACATTTTATTTCTGGGAATAGTAGAGGCATTCAATAAGAAATACAGCTGGTCTTGCTTTTCATATTTAATCAATGCTATCTAAGAAGCTAAGTGTTCCATTCCTGATGTCTGTATATATATGTATCTCTGTCCATTACTTTCTCTCTCTTTTTCACATCTTTATGGTTGATATTCTGTGTGGACTTTGGCAGTTCCCATACTATGAATTTGTTGACCGGGATATAATGTACAAAGTAGGTTCCTTGTTCTACGCAATATACTTCATCGTCAGCTTCCCAATGTTTTCAAGGTAAAATGAATCTGAGCTTAGATGTGACCACTGATCAACTAGTTCCATAATGATATTCTAGTATTTTGGTTTCTTGTACTTGAACTCACTTGCTCTTCATTCCTATGAACTCCTTTAGAACAGCGATGCTTCTACTATTTCTTTTTGTGCTTTATCCGTCTGTCTGTTTGCCTTCAATGACTAAATCAGACTATGTTTACCAGTCTTAATTTTACACAAAAGATCTATTTACTAAATAGATATATATATTGAGCAGGTATAACATCTCTCCAGTCTCAAATCTCGAAATAGAATGAACTTGCTCAGCATTTCAGTTGGGTTTGTAGGAGTGTCTGGCTCATTGAGCTTTGTGAATTTTGTTGTTTCGTATTTTGTCTACGTGAATATTTTTTGCTTTTGTGGTAAACTTGGTAACTTATTTTTTCCTTCAGTCTGAGATTAAGTAAAAAATCTTATGTAGCAAGCTTATATCTTCCCTGTTCCCACTCATCACCTGATGAAATAATGGAATAAATGGCACTCTGATTATTGAGACAAATAACACTTGTCTGAAGACCAATAGTACTTCCCGTGATTGATGTTGGCAGACATGTCATGACCATGATTTGATTTGGTGCTGTTTTATACAGAAAATGAGGACTTATTATAACTCTTTTCAGCAACTTAGTGTATCTCTGTTACTTGTGGTTCAGGATTGATGAAAAAGATGAGAAGTGGAACCTATCCAGGGTAGCTGTTGACTCTCTGGGCGCAGCGATGCTCGTCACGATAATACTCGACCTATGGCGCATATTTTTGGGGCCAATAGTTCCTATCCCAGAGTCGAGGCAGTGTGGTCAACCGGGGCTCGCATGGTTCCAAGTGCAGAACGAAAGCACCTGATTCAGCGAAGCTGCAAGTTCTGCGTTTCCACATCATCATCTAGCATTCATCATGACTGATAAAAATCTGCCTCGGCTGCACCAAACAGATGATGGCATTGACATGATGTTCTCTCACAAAAATGATGACATGAGGTGTAACTATAGAGCGTGAATATGCTTGTTGTCTTGTATGTTTTGTATCATGTTCATGGCATGCCCGTAGTACTGAGGCTGATTTTCTTTTAAGGCTGCATAGCAACAGTTAAAGTTTTTAATAGAGTTTTCTGCAGAGTAATCATGTACGAGCTAGCCTTGCATCACCGAGCACTGTGTTCCTTAACAATGTTGAAGAAAGGTGACTGATTGAGTGGTTGTTCTATGATCAGTATATAGCTTCTAGCAAGAGTACCATGGCTGGGTGCAACTGTTGCCATTCAATAGTCATATTTGTTTTCTCCGTTGGTTAATTCTATAGAAATATGTGCCTAACGTGAACAAGGTCTGCTTACGAGAATCTATGTAAAACTTCTAATTTCTGAGACTCTCTGTTGTGCTATATGATCAGTATAGCTTCTCGTTACAACTTATTCTGGCCATAGGCACCTTATAAGATGTACCAAAGTGTCCTCAAAACCATGGTTTCACTCGACAAGTTCACAAAAATATTTGAATGCAAACCTTTCAACATGTAGACACTTTCATGCTTCTGACAAATATTAAAGTATACTCTACAAGAACAGCAGCTGGAATAGCTCAGTTGGTTAGAGCGTGTGGCTGTTAACCACAAGGTCGGAGGTTCAAGCCCTCCTTCTAGCGCTTTTTTATCATTTCCTTTTTTCATCTGTTTTTAATTTTTCATTTTCCTTCAGTTTTTATCTTTCATTTCCCATTTACTCCCTTTTCTCCATGCCTTTTATTTTCATTTTCCTTTTTTCCATCTGTTTTTTACTTTCATTTCAAAATTTTCTCCCTTTTTCCAATCTGTTTTTTATTTTCATTTTCCTTTTTTTTTCCGATCCTTTTTCCATCTGTTTTTTATTTCCATTCCCCATTTTCTCCCTTTTGTCCGTCTGTTTTTTTTTCATCGGTTTTTTATTTTCACTTTTTGGATGAAAGGAGTATTTTTTTTGTACGTACGAAGTTGGTTAGTTGTACGTGCGCGAGTGTGATTCCTTGTTTGACTGCAGATTCATTACTGCTCTCTCGCTTGTTTCGAGCACTTGGAATCATGAATACGTACTCCTACTAGGTTGTACCGATGCCATGCGATCTATTCAAGGTCAATCCTATGTCGGAGCTGAGATTTTAAAGCTCATGTGGTATCTCCAAATAATATAGCTGCTTGAACAAAAGATCTACTCCCTCCGGTTTTTTTAAAGAAGTCTCACTTCTCTAAGAGTCAAATAATATATATTTAACCAGATATATACAATAAAAAAAATACTACTCAATCCATCGCAAACTATAAAATGTTTGACTTTTGACACCAAGTTTAATCACTCGTCTTATTAAGAAAAAAATTATACAAAATATCACTTATTTTATCGTGACTTGATTTATTAATAAAAGTTCTTCAAAAATTACTTAAATTTTGCTATATTTGTACAAAAATAAGACGAGTGGTCAAATTTAGAGTAAAAAAACGAATGTCTTATAATTTAGGATGGAGGAAATAATATTTATGATGCATAATAAATATCACTATAGATTAAATATAAAAAAGAAATATATTTTATAACTAATTTATTGAAAGATATAAATGTTATTAGTACCATATATTTATTCTATAAACCTAGAGTCAAACTTATAATTGTTGGACTTGTCGAGAAATGAGATTTAGGAAAGAGTACTCGAAGAGGAACAACCACTCTTTGCAGCTACGACGACTTGAAACTGGAAAAACAACTCCCACTCCATTAAAATGTTCGCTATGATTTCTCTGCAAAAAAATTGATGCCGAAGCTATGCTAAACATGCCCTTACATTCTTTTAAGGATGAAAGAAGTAAGTTATTTTCTTTAATATGGAGTACAATTTAACCGTTATAGTCTGATTTAACAAAAGATGAACTGTTTGAGGAGGCTGCTAAATGTTACAGTTCGTGATGATTTAAAACATTGGTGTTGGAACGGATCGATATAGCAGCCTGCAACCATGCACACGCAGGGAACGGATAAGCGCTAGCTACTGCTTTCCTTTGTTATACACGTATGCGTGACCGGAATATATATGCCAGTCCAGAATTGCCTTCATCCAGATCCCAGTAGTCAAAATAATCCTACGTGCCGCTGTCGGGTGGCAGACACGTGCTGCTACGTACGTCGCCGGCCGGCCGGTGATCGATGCCTCGCCGTGTCGTGTCTACTACCGGCGACACCTCACACCACGCACGCAACCTCCGTTGGTCGCCAGGGTTGGTTAGACGGCTGACAGCAACACACACGGCCGATCGAGCTAGGGAGTAATGAATTGACAGCCACCCGCATGTTAGTCGTCGTTTGGATTTATTTGGATTATCATTAGTAATTAGTAGCAATCCTCCTGTCACTTGCAATCATGCATTGTTGGTGACTCCTAGTATGTCCTATATATCAGCTGCCACAACTAGCTAGGCACTATAGTAGCTAGTTCATTGAGTACGTACACTGCTATCTACTCTCTGATTATACTATTCAGTTGGTGATCATAACACACACTACTGCGTGAAGCACTAATACATAATCTGTCAGACTGTCACTGCTTGTGGTTGTGGACTTGTGGGCAGTAGTAGTCACCTACTTAAGATTCTTTTTATTTAGCAGTGCTCACCTAAGAACTAGTTTCGTGTGACACTTTCGTTTTTATTTGACAAATATTGTCCAATCATGGAATTCAAAAGATTCATCTCGCGATTTACAGGTAAACTGTGCAATTAGTTTTTGTTTTCGTTTATATTTAGTGCTTCATGCATGTGCCGCAAGATTCGATATGATGGAGAATCTTGAAAAGTTTTTGGTTTTTAGGGTGAACTAAACAAGGCCTTAGTCGGGTGATCCTGAGATTGACTTAAGATATTCTCTCTCAATTTTAGTGAAATCTCTAATCTCTGCAGCAATGTTTAAATTAATAAATGGAAGACTGTAGTTCGGCTTTCTTTGCTAACAGATATCCCAAATAAAGGTTGGTTTTCATGATACCATGCATACTTCATCTTGGGACCTGCCCATTGTATATATTCTGTCATACAAATTGCGACTTGCATTTCTCCCTCCCCTCCCCTCCCCTCCCCCCCCCCCCCCCCCGCCCCCAAGCTACCACCATAGCCACTCACCTCAATGTTCACCAAGACACATCTTGACTATCACCGATCGAAATAATTTATAAGGAAGCTTACCAATTAGGCTACCTTCAATTCGTTGTCTCTTTAAATATATGTACTCCTCTGCCACAAAAAGAATACACATCTCTTTTTTTTAGAATTATTTTTTTAAATTTGACTAGATTTATAATATATAATATCAATATTTGTATCTCCAAATGTATTTGTTATAAAAATGTATTCTAATGTTGATCTAGTGATATTTATTATATATTTGGTTATATTTAAAGACTCCTCAAGAAATGAGATTTTTTTAGATGGGAGATTATATGTTTCATATGAAATTGATAAGAGCATGTAACTAGTAGGCCTTGTTTAGTTCACCCTAAAAATCAAAAAAAAATTCAAGATTCCTGGTCACATCAAATCTTGTGGCACATGCATGGAGCATTAAATATAGATGAAAACAAAAACTAATAGCCTAGTTTGCCTGTAAATCGCGAGACGAATCTTTTAGATCTAGTTACTCCATGATTGGACAATGTTTGTCAAATAAAAACGAAAGTGCTATATTGTCAAAATCCAAAAACTTTTTGGATATAAACAAGACATATATATATTGTATCCATCAACGCTTTAGCTCGGTATGACAAGTAAGTTTCAGCAATTTATTTATAAGTATCAGAAAGTCCTATTGTTTTCTTCATGAACTTTGTTGTCTCCCTTTCTAATTAAATTTAAATGATGTAGGACCCGTTATTTCCATCTTTTGGGTTTTCTCATATTTTAACCCTGAAGGATGCCATGTACCTGTCAGTCTTATCTATGCGCGATTCACATGCTCTAGGCAAGCCTGTAAGATCGAGACGATGGTTTTTTTATTCATTGAAATAAAAGGAAGATGACGACTAGTGCATCATGCACTGGTACTGGTAGTAGCTAAACTTGTGCCCATGAACGACATGATGACACTGCAGCTCACAATGCAAGTAGGCAAGTAGCCAGTGCCTATCATTATTGCTCAATGAGACAAATGACCATAGAATTGCAATTTCCTCAGGCACTTCAATCCATTTTATTTGATTCCAATTGTTCAGCACAAAATGGAGTTGGAGTTACATGAATAAGAGAATGGAAATTTCACGAGGAGCCAAACAATTTTAAATTTAACAAAATTTATAGAAAATAGTCAACATTTATATTCCAATAAGTAAAGCAGTTAATTCATAAGTCCAAGTTTTCATGAGAGTTTTATGAATATTGAATATACTGACATGATATGAAGAGAGGTAATAAAAGTTTCATGTGCGCCTCATATAACGAGCGAATCGTCGTATATCGCGGAAGCTGGCGGCTCTCCTAGGCTTCCCTCATCTGGGATCCCTGGGGAAGAGGAAAGTTGGCCCTTGCGAATAGCTTGATGCACTATCTCCCTTCAACCCTTTGAGCGAAATGTGGCAAAAGGAAGCGAAATGTGGCAAAAGGAAGGAAAATCCATGGACCGACCCCATTGTCTCCACCCCATAGAAACTACGAGATCACCCCAAGGACGCCTTCGGCGCTCAATTTTTCGTGCTCTTGCTACAGTTAAACGATCCTCCTCCGATAATTCATCGACCCACAAGTCACACTCTCCCACGTGGAGTGCTTACCACAAGCTCTAGCACTTGACCCGGCCGGACCACTTGTCACTCTTCGCGTCTCGCTCTACTAGAGTTGCTTCCCTCTCGACTTTGGATCTTAGCACCCAATCAGTCTGTCTGTACTAAGGGCTCACTTCCTTCAATTAAATCAACTAATTTCTAGTTTCCTTTGGCGCCAAACAATGCTAGGGTTTGCCCTGAACTCGCGCCTTTCGGCCTGATCTTAGACCCTGACTCACCCTTCGTGGACGAACCTTGCGGAGGAAACCTTGGGTTTTTGGACTCCGTTGCATTGCCAGAATTCATGTTCCATATTTGAAGCGGGTTGACCTCTGTGCTTCTCTCCAATAGACTCCTTTTCGGGAGTGATTCATCCTTCCCGAACGCAGCATACAACTCTCTGTTGTACCGCGCTCTTCAAGTGTGCTTCTTTCCTATTATTTTCAAAATATGAGCGTATTGATAGTTGGATCATAAAAGCCGGGGCATGTTCGGTTAATCCGGATTGGACTCCTGAATTAATTATAACCTGGAATCTTCTTCTGATAATTTATCGTGGATTTCATCTCCTGGGAGAATCCAGGTGGAAGGAGGAACGAACGAGCCTGAGATTGGTTGGCCTAATTTATCCACAATCCAGAGCCGTGTCAATCTGGCGTGACACGTCATACAGAGAGGATGGCGTAGGAGCGTCTCCGTGCATGTCGGCACGCCGCTCAGATCCATATACACGGTTCATATACAGGGAGGATGCATGTTGGATTTCGTTTTATTTTATGATAAATTTGACTTCAATCTACTCGGAGTATCATCCAGATTCAGAGCATCTACTGGCATAAGTCCTGTCAGTCTATGAAAGATCTACATGACATGATATATGGTTGTTTTTTCCATCAAAACTTTCATCAACTATGTTGTCTCCACTGTAAATTACAAAACTCAAAGTGCATGTTATAGTTCTTTTTTGTTGGCTGTCAGTATTTTATTTACAACCTGAAGGTCATGTGCCTCTCACCTGTGTGACACACTGACACTGACACTTGTTCATAAGATGAAAAGATGAAGGATATTTTCGCCTTCATCAGTGTCCATGGATCAACGGGCCCACTCTCTGACGTGGATGTATCATGTGCTAGGTCATCTTTTTTGACGCCCATAATGTGTGCACTGCACTCAATACCTCTGAGGAATTTCCCTACTCCTTCCTCCATGAATAGTTTGGCGCCAACTAGTCAAGACAGAATGAACCTGAAATTTACCTGGACACTAGTATTCTAATCCTCCTGTCAGTCCACACCATATGATAGCATGCTGACTTTGCATCTTCCATCCAGGTGAAGCAACTTGAATAACTAATCCAAGTTGTTGCAAGGTTTTTATTTTACGGTTTGAAACAGCCACCGGCCATCACCGTCATAATCACACATTGTCCCAATTCCCAAGTAAGTGAGGAAGTTGAGGAATCCACGGTCCACATGCATGGCCAGTGTGTGTACTAGCTGGACTGGAGTAGAGATGGCGTCTTCTGTGGGCACAAAAAGCATTGGCCGGCCCTGAAGAAATGCATCCGGCATTTCCTGCGCAAAAGCCTCTTGTTTCTATATATGTGTTGGTCGTCCAGCCCTACATCTGCTCAGAACAGCTGTTTTTTCTCCCTGGCTTTCAGAGCTGTACAAGTTTCTAAAAATAAGGAAGCGGAATCCCAAGAAGTTACCAAAAGAAAAGGAATTCCATTTAGGCCTTGTTTACTTCACAGAAAATTTTGCAAAATTTTTTACATTCTCCGTCACATCGAATCTTTAGACGCATGCATGAAATATTAAATATAGACGAAAAAAAACTAATTACACAATTTGGTCGAAATTGACGAGACGAATCTTTTGAGCCTAGTTAGTGTATGATTGGATAATATTTGTCAAATACAAACGAAAGTGCTACAGTACCTGTTTTGCAAAAAATTTTTAACTAAACAAGGCCTTAACGGTTCTTGTTTTTGGAGAGTTTTAATGTTGAAAATGTGTAGGGAAAAGAGGAATTTCAAAGGAGTCTGCTTTGTGCCCGAGTTTTTGTGTTAAATAATCAATCGCTAACAGGCGGTGATCTCATCCCACAGATCGATGATGTGGTGAAGTCTAATGTCCATTTCATCCACCGATATCATGACAAATTACCGTTATCACCAGGATAGAGGTGTCAGTTTTCGTAGCATTGTTCGATATCATGACAAAGCACCGTTATCACCGGGGTATCAGTTTCAGTAGCGTTATCCCTGAACAAAAGCCAACCCCACCCCCTCTCCCGGGTGACAGTTCATCGTGTTACGGTGTTACGACATTTGAAAAAAAAAATTAGAATGTTGTGCAATTGAAATCCTATAGGAAATCTAGAATGTGTAGAAGTTAGAAATAAATTTTTGGATAGCACATAGAATCCTAATCCTAAAATACAGATGTGAAAATAAAATTGTCCGTGTAATCTTTTATTCAAAGGTGCGGGAACAATAAAAATCTTTAATCATTTTGATCTTTACCATTTAGTCATGGATTCTAGGTATTTGAGTTTTTTTTTTCAAAATTCCCCTAATCATTGGGTTTTTAGATGTCCTACACTTCTAAATGGAACCGCATACACGTACTCTTACAAAATTCAAGTCCACAAGAGCAAAACATACACATACTCTTACAAAATTCAAGTCCACAAGAGCAAAACAAAACACAAAGAGGCAATCCCACCTTCTGCCCTCTAGCTGGAGAGCGAGAAGTTGCACGGGCTAGGGGTGGGAATCTAGTCTGGCCCTATATTTTTGACTCCATGGTTTTGACATTTCAAAAATGCAGTCCTTGACAATTATAAACTGATCATAGTGTCATAACAATGAGACCACAACTCAGTTCTCTGAGCATTTGGTAAGTTCTATCCTTGAAAAAGGTGGTTGTGTTGTAGACTGATAGTTGAATTATGGGTAGAAGGAGATATGTCACGAGTAGAATGGAAATGATGGGATGACCAAGATTGGCACGGGGAGTGAGCAAATATAAGAGAGTACAACATAAAAAAAAACAAAGTAATCAAGGATCCACCAGATTCAGGTTTTGCAAAACCTCTCATCAAAATTATTCTCATCCCTTCAAGAATTTACCTTAAATGCAAGAGATCATCCCTTCAAACTGCCCTAAACAGCCTCATAGGATTATCGAAATTTTCCCTTATATAAGATAAAATTAGACCCTTAAAAAATAGTGTTTCCATCTTCTCCAAAATAAATTTAATAGCGTTTTTTTATCTACTCCAAAGGAGCCTCCACATGTGTTTGAGGCGAGTACAGTTCCCGTGGGTTGTGCTTCATCAGCGACGTGGTCAGTGGAAGAATCGAAGCGTCACATCAGCGCCGGCCATGATCGCTCTACCAAGGCCTGTTTGGTTAAAAAAAATTTCAAAATTCTCCGTCACATCGAATTTTGCAGCATATGTATGTTGCATTAAATATATATGAAAATAAAAACTAATTTCACAGTTCATCTGTAAATCGCGAGATGAATTTTTTAAGTCTAGTTATTCCATGATTGAACAATGTTTGTCAAATAAAATGAAAGTACTACAGTGTCGAAATCCAAAAATTTTTGCGAAATGAACAAGGCCCAAGCAAACAACAAATCAATTTATGGCTGTGTTTGGATACTCTAACTCGGCTAGGGGTTAGAGTTAGTTTTTAGTCCAAGACTAGCCTAGAACTAGCTCTAGCTGAAGACGTTTTGGATGCAAGAGTTAGAATGACAATAAATACGACGAATCGACGGCAGATCGATTGCTAGGGAAGATAAGCTCGATCCTGTGTGGCCTGAGTTGGAGAAAAAAAAAAATTGATGTGGGCCCAACCAGAACTAGCCCAAATAATCGCCCCTTCGAAGGGATAGTGTTTTTGAGTGGGCTAGTTGTAAAAAACTAGCTCTAGCCCTTTGGCTACTTTTAGACTAGTTGAGCCTAAACTAGCATCCAACATCAGTTAGAGATTAGGTCAGTCTCAATGCATGTTTCATGAGAGTGTCAAGCACATTAAATAGGGTGCCACATAAACAAAATTGCTGACTTGGCAGGGTCATTAAATGAAGGAGTTTCATCAGATGAGAGAGGAGTTTCATCCCCATGAAACTCTTGTGGCTCGGTTACCTAGTTTATAGTCTTGGTAATTGTGCAATGAAACTATGCATTGAGACTGGCCTTAGAGTTAAGTTTTTGGCCTAGGACTAGCCTAGAACTAGCTCTAGTTGAAGACGTGTTTGGATGCAAGGGTTAGAATGACAATAAATAGGCATATCGGTGCGAGAGTGGATCGGTGCGGCAGATCGATCGCTAGGGAAGAGAATAAGCTCGATCGTATATGGTCTGAGTTGGAGAAAAAAAGAATTGATGAACCCAACCAGAACTAGTTCAAATAATTATCCTTTTGAAGGGATAATTTTTTTTTAAATGAGCTAGTTGCAAAAAACTAGCTCGCCCTTCTGTTTGGCTATTTTGGGCTGGTTGAGTCTAAACTAGCGCAAACTAGCTCTAGCCTCTAAATCCAAACAGGACCTTTGTTAAAAAAAAAACGGTTGTGCTGCTTCAGCATCTCCTCCTCCCGCTCCCGTGTCCCGTTACTCTGCCGCAGCGTGCTCCTCGACCTCGCTAAAAGCCAACTGGAGTAGTAGCCAACCGCCCTCCTCTCCCTTCCCTCCCTCACGCACAAAGCAGAGCAGGCAACGGCACAGCACAGCACAGCACAGGTAGAGAGAGAAAGAGGAGCGCAGAGCCAAAGAAGCAGAGCAACAGCAGCAGGTCGAGGAAGAAGAGAAGGGAAGAGGAAGAGGAGAGAAGGCCAGGAGGCAGCAGCAACCAAGAAGGGGGAAGAGAGCAAGATGCTGCGCGGGGGCACGAGCGTGCTGGGGATCATCAACTTCATCACCTTCCTGATCTCGATCCCGATCCTAGGCGGCGGCATCTGGCTAGCCTCGCGTGCCAACTCCACCGACTGCATCCGCTTCCTGCAGTGGCCCATCATCGTCGTGGGTCTCGTCCTCATGGTCATCTCCCTCATGGGCTTCGCCGGCGCCTGCTACCGCCAGACCTGGCTCCTCCGCCTCTACCTCTTCGCCATGTTCTTCGTCGTCCTCGCCCTCCTCTTCTTCATCGTCTTCGCCTTCGCCGTCACCGACCGCGGCGACGGACAGGTCGTCATGAACCGCCGGTTCCCCGAGTACCAGCTCTCCGACTACAGCGGCTGGCTCCGCGACCGCGTCGCTGACCCGGAGTACTGGGCCACCATCAGCGCTTGCCTCCGCGACGGCCACGCCTGCGCCGGCATGAGGCGCCTCGCAAGGGACCCCAACACCGGCATGCTCGTGCCGGAGACGCCTGCCATGTTCTACGGCCGCAACCTCTCCCCGATTCAGGTCCGCTTTTTAACCCCCCCAATCCCTCCTCGCTTTCCTTCTTTATTATCTTCCTCTTTCCTTCTTTCTCTTTCCTTTTCCCCATCAAAAGGAAAAATAGATTCGTCAGTTCTTCTTGCCACCCTTGCTTTCCATGAGCGATTCATTTGATTTCCATGTGTGATTCAAAAAATTCCTTCGTACGCTAAGGAAAGATTAGATTTTATTCAAGTTTTATTGTTGTTCTACCTACTAGTAGTGCACAAAAGTCGGGATTTTTTATTTGTGATGATTCAGCGATTTTATTCAAGTTTTATTGTTGTCCTCTGCAGTACTAGTTTAGGGGGAAACACAAAAAAAGGGCTGCATTTTTTGTGTGTCAATTTTCCACGGAAAGAGGTCATCAATCAATCAAGAGGGTAAACATTAATCTAATAATCCAGGTTCTTCCTGACCTTTGATTGCTTGTTGCAAAGGTGGCGTAGGATATTCCAGTTACTTCTACTCGGCACCAGTGTGGCAGTGTGGATCTCGAAATAAACTTTGCTTGCCCCTTTCATCAGCAGCCAGCCCCCTTTCGGCTTAGCAAATCATGACCTTTACTAGTATTTAATTTGTTCATTCATCGTGCAGCAGCTTCCACCTTTCAGAAATTGTTAATGCATCGGGCCTTTTGCTTGTTCCTGATTTGGGGCAAAGCAAAGCAGCTAGAAGGGTCACTGACTTTGCCAGCCCCTTCGATTCCAGCATATACCTTTCTTCAAAAGCAATCCTTTTCCCTGCTTTATTTACTTTGGTTCTCTGAATTGCTTTACATCACGGGAAGAAATTCCGTGCATAATTCTGTACCAGGTGTCTGTAAGTACAAAACCTTTTGGCTGATTAGAGACTCAAATCATGGATGGGGAAACAAATCTGCATCATCCATTCTATGATGGTGAAACATGTCACTAATATCTTTCACTACACAAACCTGGAACTATATATCTCCGAAAGAAAGTGACCTTTTTTCCATTGAACAAATTTGTATACTTATTACTAGTACCTCTCAACTGCACACACCTAAGTCGCTTAAGCAGTAAGCATCCCCATGACTCATTGGTCAATTGAGTCGTGGTCCAGTGACCAGTCAGTAAGTCAGTTATTTCCCAAGTCACCACTGCAGTGCAAAGAACGGGAAGCACCAGGAATTGACACTATTGCAGTGGTAAGTAGAATCTGGTGTCTGTTTGAGGCTGAGGATAATGTCATTGTCCTAGCTTTTTCCTCATCTCTCCGGATGCCAGACGACATGGAGGCCCACAATAATTTTATGATTGAGGAATCAGGGCCTCTCTCAGCGTCCTACCAAATACACCAGTGTGACCACGACAGCCAAAAGCCACTTGCTAGGTGTTACATTTCAGAGTTGGAATTGGGACCATGGAAGCCTTACCTTGCTTGTCATTATATTCTCTATGCTGTCTTTTCTAGCCGTGAGTGTTTTTCTTTTCCTCGTTACAGTCTCACAAATTACTTGCAAATATACATTTTGGATTTTGCCCTTTGGTTATTTTCTGTAGAGATGATACTCTACATTACATGTTGTGTTTATACTGGGACACAGAATATCTATTATTCATGTTGAATGACTTATTGTATATGATGGTTGGTCAGTGGGTGGAGTAAAAATGTAAGGGCTTGTGATAATTGTTAATTTTATACCTGTTGCAGTATGCAGGCACCCATCAAATGCTTGTTAAATGTTTGGTTCTTTAGTGGTGTTAGTTTGTTTTTTCTTGTGCGTGAACAGATGGAGTATGTTTTATGTTCTTCAGATTGTAGTTATACAGGCTTGGATAGTTTCCTAGTGAGTATGGGATCCACCTTTCTTTCTTTTTGTAGTCGTCAACTTTTATCTTGATTGGGAGGCCAAGACATCATTAATCTAGGTGATGATAATAATGGATAACTGATGATCATATTGTCCAGCCTGATGCTATCAATATCATAAGGAACTTATTGCCATTTTAGTGCTACTGTTTTTGCTCATCTCAATTATTGTTTGATGTAGATTTCTTTGAAGATAAACTGTTTTCTGACTGTTCTGTCAAAAATTGTGGAAGCTAATTAGCTGCAAGAGGCTTTTAGTTCAGAGGCCAAGTATTTCAGGACAATGAGTTGTCTTCAAGCTCTTAAACAACATAATGCTTCAATATTACATTTTGGTTTTGCTAGTGAAATGAGTTTTGGTTTTACCTGAGTGACTTCTTTGTCTCTCAGAGTAACAGATTGTGCTCTCTCTCTCTCTCTGAATGATTGTGTGGTCTCTCAGGACACGGTTTCTGTTCATTTCAATTGTTGTTCAATGTAAATTTGCTTGAAGATGCATCATCTTTTATGTCTGAATTGAGACGTTCAATTGCCTGCAAGAACTTTAGTGTAGACGCTGAGTACCTCTTGTTGATGAGCTGTCTTCAGACTCTTAAGCAAGCATAAATGTTTTTTTGATTCTTGCGTGTTATATTTGGTTTAGTTGGTAGAATTAGTTTCTATGTCTACAGAATTGCATTGAGTTCTTTTTCTCTCAGAACAACTGATTAGCCGTCTGATTTCTCAGGATACTAACTGATATAATTTTTGTGACTGACTATTGCAGTCTGGATGCTGCAAGCCACCGACATCATGTGCATTCACCTATATGAACGAGACGTACTGGACACAAAACCCTGGTGTGCCGACTGTGATGAATGACCCTGACTGCAGCAGGTGGAGCAACGACCAGCAGATGCTGTGCTTCCAGTGCGACTCATGCAAGGCTGGCGTCCTAGCGGGCATCAAGAAGAGCTGGCGCAAGGTGGCCATCCTGAACATCGTGGTGTTGATCATCCTTGTGATTGTCTATGTCGCGGGCTGTGCCGCATTCCGCAATGCCAAGAGGATCGAGAATGACGAGCCGATCGGCATGGCACGGATGACCAAGTCCCATCCTAGCAGGTTCCAGTTCTAGGCAGCTGCTGCTGCGGGTTTGGAAGCTTTTGCCTTGTACAAATGATCACAATGGGTGGTGCTAAGGCTTAGGCTTTGTTATATCTTACTGAAATGTGGATTCTACTGCATTTGGTGGTGAAAAGGGGAAGTTCAGTGTGGTTTGAGTTTGTGTTTGTGTTTGCTTTAGTGTTTAGGGTAGGCCTATTATGTTGTAGGGGTACAATATGAGATCTGCAAAGAACAAGAGAAGTTAAATCATCTAGGAGCTGTTCTGTATTGGAGATTTTTAAATTCTGGGGGATAGTTGTATGATGGTGCCAGTCATGATGGAATATTTTCTGAATATCTCACTGTATGGCAATACTAGAGGTGTGATGAGATGGCTGTACTGCAGCTTCCAGTAGGAATGTAGGATTCTTCACAAATTGTTTTTTGATTTTCTCCACAAACTGTTCACTGCTCAAGTTACAGGCAGGAATGCGTTTTGCTTCGGCTTTGTGAGATAACAGTATGTGAGCATTCTGCTTCGGCTGTTGCAACCTGTCGATTGTCAGAGGCCAAGGCCCAGGTGGTCTCTGTGGGCCCTCCTTTTAGCCTACAAAATCCTTTATGAGTGAAACCATGCAAGCCCAACAACAAAAACACATCCAGGTCCATAAGTAAATACAGGTCGGAGTTCCACGTCTAAATTAGCATCTGAGGCCCATCACAAGTTTCTAAAAAAAGCTGAGGCCCATCACAAATGTTTTACAAGATCCATTGCCAAATTTAACGTCGCCGGAGTTCTAACGAAGTCAGTGCCAGAGTCAAGCTTGACTGCTTAAACCAATCAATCTAAGAAAAAGATTCTAGTTCTAGAAAAGCGTATGATTGAGCTCACTTTACCATTTATGCCCATCCAAAAGAGTTCTGAAAGGGTTAATACACACGTCAACAACACAGCACATGCATGACATGCCAGTGAGAATGCAGGGACTAACTGACTGGCTGACTGATTTGAAGCTCATTAGCATGTTACCCCTGGTAATCCAACTATTGACATGTAGACATTAGACAATGCTGCCCCCAAATCCCAAATTCAAAGTCTGAAACCAGATGAGCTTTGTTCCATGCAAGGAGAAGGATTTGATCAAGGACAGGGACTGACTAACCCATGTGAATGTGCAAGACTGAAATGAAACCAGTTAAAGCCTAAAGCAGTGTGCACTTGGCAAGCTGGCATGCATCCGGAGCGGCTCATTTCTCCGGTTCAAACGCATCACTTTGATCCCACGCAGAAAAACCCGGCGGCGCCCTCATGCTGCTTTGTTCTGTAGCAGGGGAGTCAAAGGCTTGAAGCAGCAGCCATGAAAGGACACTGACTGCCATGCTGTTGACATCTCTGCTGACGATGTTCAGGAGGTTGTTGACTGTCGTCCCTGATGGAGAACAGACAGGGTCTCCTAGAATTCTGGGCTGGCGGAAATATCTGAACTGGATGCCAACGCCATGCATGGTTGCGGCGCGTGCATGCACGCGTTTCTGTTCATGCATGGACGATGGCAATCTGATTGATGGATCACGCGTTTAATTTGCATGTGGATTGACGGGTAGTTTGGTTTTGATTTGGAAGCATTTGCAAGCATGTTATATTGTCATGCATGTGTGATGTGTTTTAATTATCTTTCCAGCTGGATAAGGCCGGCAGCACTCGTCGTCAATTTTGTTAGGTTGTTTGTTCTTTGCTTTTTCCTTGCTTACTGCTACTGCCTACTCCTGAATATGAACTGCATTACTTTGATTAGACATAACTTGAAAAGGTTCAGTCTCTGTTTCGAGGTAATGACATGTACTTTCTTATGGATGTGAACTCCTTTTTTCAGTAAGTAAACGAGCTGCTGAGTAAGCTGTGATGACACTTTTCTCACGGATGTGAACTCTTTTTTTCAGTAAGTAAACGAGCTGCTGAGTAAGCTGATGGCTACGTGTACCTTAAGATGCTCATGAAGTTATAACTTTCTCCATACATGTTTTTAAATTGTGTTATGCACTAAAAATATGAAAAAAAAACCTAAGCCAAAGTGAACACATTATCTACTTCTATATTCAATACAGTATAAGAGAATTATAAATGAAACGAGTCATGTAAATGTACTTGACATTGCTAGCTCTAGCTCTAGATCTAGGATTTTCTAGAGCTACAGACACCCAGCTCTAGTAATCCACAGATTTTTTTTAGAGTTGGAGCTCTGTCAAACAAGATCCTAATATGACATGTAATTTAAAACAAAAGGAGTAAATATTATCTTATAAATTTATATAAAAAATCGATATGTTTATAGACAATGGTAAAAAAAAGTTTGACTTGGAACTATCCTGTATGAATTTCATATTCATGTCAGTACGAAGTAAAATGTTTTGTGCCGGTGCGTGAGCAGGGATTGATAAACTAATTAAGAACAAACTAGATCTCCTTGTTATTACTAGTTTTCAACTCTGGACAAATTTTTAATTACGTGCCACCTCACCTAGCTAGCTAAGACGATGAACCTAAGTTAGGTCAATGTCCAACGCATCTCTGCTAGGAGCTAGTTTAGCTCATGCTGTTTGATGTCCTTGATTACCCAATTGTACATAGGTAAAGAGCTAGTGTTAGTACTACAACCATTGTCTACCCAATTAAAGAATCAAACCAATTGGACATTTCCCCCTTTTCTTTCAGGAATAGACTACACACATGTTGATAGTAGGAACTTAAATACAACTATTTCTAAAGGCAGGGCAGATCAACATATAAATTCTAAGCCTGGAGAATGTGCGTGCTGCATCCTCAGTTCGTCATCAGCAGCACTCTATTGGGCACGCTCTGATGACATTTCAACAGGCAGTACGGCCATTTGACCACTGCTAAGCAATTTGGTCAATCAACTAGGGAATTATTCTGATTCCGTTCCGATCGAATTTATATATATAACGGCTGCCGGGACCCGGAAATCTCAAGGTTTTCAAAGATCCAGCAGTCCTGTTTTTCGTACATTATTCTACCAGTCATGAACAGGCTGACTCTCTGGAGGCAAAAAGGTCATGAGATACCAACTACTAATAATGCTCAAAGATCGAGTGAAGTCCTTGCTAGTTTACATGTACTGGACCGTCACTCACTCCTGCATGCATCTGCATGACAGCGTAGATAACACTATGGACATTTATATTAGTTTTGAAGCAAAAAAAATGTCATCTCATGCTTTGGCACGACATTGCTTTGTTCGCTAGGCAGGGCCGCGGCATGAGTTCAGACATCTGATCCTCGGAGAAGTTCACATGCGCCGATCCAGCATTTGGCATTTATTCTTGTTGACACTGGTCATCAAGCTGCCAAATGAAATGTTCAGATATCTCTGTATGTGTCTCCTGATAGACGACGACAAATCCATCTCAACCAACTCTTTTGCAGATATGTGAACCGGAAATTGTTGTTAACGGCGGCACTCATGGGCTTCATGGCCGGTCATGCATGCAAATCTCCTTTGCCGACTGTCGCATGTCGATCGAAGCCTGACAGGTGGAGATGGCGCCAAGCCAAGTTTCAAATGTCAGCATGGGCATGCATGCATGCAGATATAAAATTCCGTCGTCCTCTTGTGGAAAATGCAGCAGGAGTGTTGAATGTTGATAGCAATGCATGCAGCGCTATATAGCTGTCTTTTTAACATTTTCTTCCACGCCTTGTTTACTTCCAAAATATTTTGCAAAATTTTTCAAGATTGTTCGTCACATTGAATCTTACATAGAGATGTCAATGGGTACCCGAAACCCGAAACTCGATGGGTTTTTACTTTATTAGGGTAAGGATTTGGGTCAATTTCTCTACCCATAGGTTCGTTAATGAGCAAAATGCTAGACCCAGCGGGTTTGTGGGCATAGATCTGGGAGTGTAGTACCCAAACTCGTGAGCCCATAGGTTTTTCAAACCCATAACTTATATTTAGATAATCATAAACATTTTGTAAAAGATTAATTAAGAAAAAAGAACTAAGAAAAGGATAGCTGATATATGCCTAACCACTAGCACGTTGGTACTGCATGGGTGTTGATACAGTTGTGGCCTAGTTAAGCCAGTAGCCTTTGGTGGAGATGGATAGAGGCGGCAGTAGCACACTACACACAATAGTGCTTCATTTTGATCGTCAGCCTCCAATCCATGGCATGGTTGGGAGGAAAATAAAATTAGCTATTTACAACAACTATAGCTATTTATTTTTGTATGTATATATATATATATATTATTCTCATATATATACTACTTGAGTCTATTGTTACTGTTGGGCATGGGCGACCCGTGGGTACCTGAAACCCACGTGGGCACGGGTTTGGGTCAAATGTTGCACCCGTCATGGGTCATGGGTTTTTTAATAAGTTTATATAATTTTTATGGACACAGGTTTAGGATAGTAAAACCAGCGGGTTTGTGCCCGTTGCCATCTTTAATCTTACGGCACATGCACATGTTTGGAGCATTAAATATAGATAAAAAAAATAATTAATTGTACCGTTTGTATGTAATTTGTGAGACTGAATCTTTTGAGTCCAGTTAGTTTATGATTAGACAATATTTGTCAAATACAAACGAAAGTGTTATAGTAGTGTTTTTCAAAAAAAATTACAAACTAAACAAGGCCCAATTGCTGCTTCCAGTCGTCTTCCAGAATCCAGGATGCAGTTATAAAGCAGCGCAAGCAATGACACACTGAAAATTGCAGGCACCAGCAGTTGCAGTGTGCAGACACAACTGAACTGGCACTGTCAGCTCCAGCAGAACTCTTGCGGCAACGCATGCAAGCTTTTTGTAGGATCCATATATCCATTAATTAAGCAAATACTAATAAGTACATACTAAGGCCTTGTTTAGTTCCGAAAAGTAAAAAGTTTTCGGTACTGTAGCACTTTCGTTTGTTTATGATAAATATTATCCAATCATAGACTAACTAGTATCAAAAGATTCATCTTGTGATTTACAGCTAAATTGTGTAATTAGTTTTTATTTTCGTCTATATTTAATGTTTCATGCATGTGCTACAAGATTCGATGTGACGGGGAATCTTGAAAACTTTTTGGTTTTTAAGGTGAACTAAACAAGGCCTAACATTATATACATTATTTCTACATGTTGGTTTGGCACTGGACTTTGGAACCACCTGCATGTGGTCCAGTCGTCCAGATAAGGTCGTTAGGTAGTAGGTTAACTTGTTTATTTGGTAATTTTTCTCCTGTCTGTCTATCTATGTATTGTCCTACTATGATTAGACGTAACTAAAAGAGGTTAAGAACTGTAAATTGGACTGACATGCATGTAACCTGGCAACTATAGGAACCCTATAGTTTTCAGCAGGTACAAAAGACAAGTATAGTCTCCGTCGTAGTTTAGCTTCCCCAGTTGAACTCTAGAAGAGTTTTCTTTTTATCTGAATCTGTCAGTCATCAGAATTTTCTCCACACGGTTGACAGTTCTTTAAATTATCGGTCTGAACCTGAATCAGGCAAGTTAGGTCAGTGTACTGTGTACAACGCATTATATTTGTGACTTTGTGTTGCTTGCAAGCTGGTAGCTATATTATGCTAAAAATCCATGCCTGTTTGCTATTTAGTAATCTGTACTGTGTTCATATATAGCTTTGTTATAACCATTCAGAGAGCATCAAATTAAATAGGCTAATTATAATAATGGCATACATCGTACTATTTGTTTTGACCAATTAATGAATGAATGATGTAAACTGCATTATTATTCCTTTTGCTTGAGATCGATGTGCACGATAAGTTGTTGACACTACTATTATGGTCCATCGGGGACAAGGAAGCAACAACTAATACAGCAAGGCGAAGTAGATGTCTGAACTCTGAACACCTTTGTTTGTTTTCAGAACCAAGTAGTCTAGCCAGTGGAAATAAATATATTTATATGTTGGATGGACAACCGGGAACCAAACAAATCTTAATGTGGCATTATATATTGTTTATTCAGAATTAGTATACGAACAAGCAGCATTATTCCATACTCAGCAACAATGTTACAGAGGAGCAGTGTTATACACTCATACACAACAACAATTTTGTACAAAATTAAGAGCAGAAGTTTGTCGTTCGTTCCCAAGCGAACAAAAACTCAACATTCAGAGGGATTTGTCACTCAAATTGCTTCAACAAACCCCAACCACGTTAACCCTTTGGTTAATTAGGAATTAATTATGACATCCAACCGAGTAAATAAAACTTACTACACACTTACCCCCATACATATTGACTGTACGCACGTACGTATATGTAACTGTATGTATACATATGCATATACAGACCAGCTAGATTAATTATACTTGGGCGTTGATTGCATTGACGAACAAAGCGCAGTTGGCAGTCGTAGGTGCAGTGCAGGGATTGATGGAGCTCATGTCCAGAGCGCCTCGTCGGCCCAGCTGACGGGGCTGCCGACCTGCATCTGCAAGGCAGCACCGGCGCCGTCGACGACGTAGAGCGCGTCGGCGGCCATCATGGGGTTGGCGACGACCGCTAGCTGATGATGCGAGGAGGAGGAGTAGTCGGCGGCGCCGCAGTAGGACGGCGGCGAGGCGGTGGCGGCGACCTCGACGCAGAGGAGCGCGAGGAGGTGCGCGTGCTGGGCGCGGGCGCCGGCGAGCTCGGCGTGGGCGCGCGCCAGCTGCGCCTTGAGTTCGTTGACCTGCTTCTGCAGCTGGCAGATGGCGCCGGCGCAGCCGTACACGGGGTCCCGGATGCGCGCCGCCGCCTCGTACACCATGCTGCTCACCGCGTCCGCACGGTGCTCCTCCGGCAGCTCCTGCATGTGGCATGTGCATGCTCGATCGGTCCGTCAGCCGCCTCAATCATATCATGCATGCGTGTGCGTGTGTGTGTGCTTGCTGCTTGCAGCACGTTCAGTCAGACAATGGCGACAAATTAAGATCGTCGACGACTGACCTGGAGGAGCTTGATGATGTTGCTGGCGCCGAAGACACGGTGCGCGGTGGCGAACTTGTGGGGCTCGGTGGGCGGGAAGTAGGGAGCCAGCACGCAGCGGTCGACGCAGCGGCGGCGGAGGATCTTGCACGCGGCGCACGGGCTCAGCACCACCGCCGCCGCCGCCGCCGGCTGTGGCGACGAAGGAGGTGACTGCGCCGTGGCCGCGGCCACGGCCACAGCGCAGACGGCCGTGTCGCTGGAGCAGTCCATTTAGCTGGTTTCTGTGTGGCACGTACGCACAGATGGAACCTGAGGAGCTTGGATGGAGCTGGAGATGGCTTATTAGTTAGCTTCCGAGTTTGGCGGCAAACGAGTGTATTTATATAGTGGTGAAGAGTGGGCAGCCTAGCTTAGCCTAGCTTAGCTTAGGACTTATTAGTAAGAGCTAGCAGGACTCATGGCCTGTCAGTGCCAGTGCCAGTGCCAGCTAAGGTGCCAAAGATTCGTTCGACCCATTCATAGTTACGTTGATGGTGGTCCAACGAGTGAGGCACTTCTCTTCTCCTACAGTCCTACTAGAAAGGCGGTAAAGTTATTTTTGTCCTTGAGACCATATATTCTCACTTTCTCTGCTACTAGATTTACATTGAGATGTTAACCTAGAAAGGTGATCTGTTTGGTCCCCATAAAATTCTTCTAGATAACTTCCATCATTCCATGGTGAAATGCTTAGAGATACCAACAATGTGGCTGAGCGCCTAGATAGCCATGTTTGACGTGCTGGACCAACCAAAAGCCTTGGAATCGAAGCCCAAAAATTGCTAAAAAATCCTGGGCATTTGAGGGGCTCACCGGTGTAGAAAACACAAAGAACTCGAGCTAGAAAAATGTGTGGCTGCCCCCTGCCAAACCAAAATAGGTCACACTAATTTTTTTTATCACGGATCAAGCCACTTCTAATAGCTCAGGTTCATCAGCACAGAACCTATGCGACACTCCGTTTTGACAAATAGAATTTTGTCATTAACTCATCACAAAAATACTCTTTATGACAAATATCAATTCTTGAGTGATGAAAGTTGTTTGTCATGTCTGATCACATCCCTACTAGTGATGAGAAGCTAACTTTTTAAAGCATTTCTGGTCTCAAAATAAGATACTTGCTGGCCCTTTGGAATATAACCTGCATTTTCCAACCCAAACTAAGCTATACTTATTAACAAAGACCAAGAGACATTCACATGCCAAATTTGAAGTACAATAGAGTAAGTAACTTGGCGGTGGACACTGTAGTCAGAAGTGTCACAACACGGTGCGGCATATATAGCCACTTATATATAGGGTACACGGTTAGTCCACAAATGATGACGAGATGAGAGTTGTTATTGGCCAATTAGGCCACCACGTACTACTCCGACAACGGCACAAGGTCGGATCCAATTAAGTCTGCCGCGGGTTACTATGGAGCTGTTTGGTTAGGTAATTATTAATCCCCAACCAAACTTTACGAAGTCAACATTCAATTGTTTGATTGCTTGTAATTAAGCAGCTTGAAGCTAAACCCAACTAAGCCATTTTGGAGGTTAGACTGAATTGACTCTGAAAAGATGAGATGATGATCCATTTATTTCGTAGCAGCTTAAGCCTCTGTTGAAGTCTCCTCACTGTTTGCTGCTTCTCTGACGCTCGTCCCACTATAGCTAGTTTGCTGGCGCGTCGGCTCCTCCTTCTCCGGCGCTTCTCCCACCGCATCTGGCTGCAATGGTTGCGGTCACTGTCTCCATCACCGACTGCTGCTACCGCGTGACAAGGTGGATTCCGCCGGATGGGCGATGGAGCCCTTGAGGCAGCAGTCTGCACCTCGTCGATGTAGAGCGGAGTAGCAGCACCCGGTGCCCAGTAGCACCCATGACATGAAGCCCAAGAAGCTACCGCGAGAGCAGGAAAAGGGAAAACAGGGAGCTCAGCTTCGTAGTGCCACATGCTGGCGTGTCAGTCGAGTGCGCGACTGGGCTGACAACAAGCGAGGGCAGAGGCTAGCGACTGTCGTACACGGCACACCACAAGCTCACCTATAATCGACGAGCTCGATCGCCTACAATCGACCAGCTTGCTCGATGGAGTGTCTCTAGTTTAAAGCACTGCTCCACACCGGCAAGCTCGCTTACAATCGACGTCCTCTCCTGAGCTTGAAGTTCCGCTCCACACCGACAAACACACAGACCATGTGTTTGATGGAATGTCTAAGTTTGGTAACCTTACCACCAGGAGAGAAGAGACAAATTGTATACACTGCAAACTAGACAACCAACACACTCCCCTTAGGGCAGCTCCAGTGTGAGCAGCGAACCAAACATGCAAATTCTGCAATGCGTCAGACGGTTCGAGACCTGTAGTGTGAGCATCGATTGCTAGGACCCACCACTCACCTCTTAAATAAATAAAATATTGTATCTTTGCTACTTCGGACTTCTTCCGGCTACAGACTTCTTCGGACCATGTGCTGCCAATGTTATTTTAATTGGTTCGGTTCGGTTTGTCTGCAACGTTCGCTTTTAGTTCTGACATGTATGGTTCGGAAGCTCCAGTGGGCACGGTTCGACTCGAACGTCCCATGGTTCGCTTTCAACCCAACACTGGAGGTGCTCTTATGCTAGCTAGGCTTAGATAATGCATGCAACCAAACAGCTATATGTTACCTTGCTGAAAGCTAGCTTAGATTGTCGGCTAAAAATAAGCCAAGAAACTAAACACAATCTACGTTTTTGCTCGTTCCACAAACTTAACGCATGCATGGGTGATGTCACGATGACGAGCGCACCTCCAGTCGCGCATGCCGCATTGCCGACCACATACCACATTCATCACCGTAGATCTTCTCCGTCCATGCACGTCCTATCCATCGATCCAGCACCTGCCGTCTGCTGCCCTCTCATCATCATCAGCGACGACGGATCATCACGCAACACGCATAGTATATGATTGTACTGTACATCATCTACATCTAGAAATAATAACATCTCTGTGGTAATATAATCCTTCCACCTAAAACAGAATAGAATTCCCGCGCTCCAAAAGAGTCAAATAATTTTAATTTTAATCACATTTATATGAAAAATTGCTACTTCCTTCCTCTTTGAATTATAAATCACTTTGTTTTTTTCAGTGATATATAATCTGAATTCTATATTAGGAAAAGAGGGATGCTTAGATCTTGAATTATTTTTCATAGCATTATTTTTAAGAACGTAATGCAATAAAATATGGATGAAATCATCATATTTTTATTATTTTATTTGATAGACTTTAATTATATGACTCATTTTGAGTTGGTAACTGAGTTAAGAGTATTTCACTTCTTTTCTCTATTTGTATAAACATTGTCACATCATAAAGACGCTTATATAACAGCCTATAAAATACAAATGAAATTCTAAGACCAGTCTATTTGGAGTTTCAGTAGAGTTTCATGTGCATCAAATATGCTGATGATGTGATACCATATTAATGAAGAAAAATATGATAAGAGTTTTATAAAAGTAGAGAGAGTTTTATGGGCATGAAAATGTTCTGCACACACTAAAGATGGCTTAATAAAACTTCTACCTTGCTGTCATAGACCGTGTTATGCAATCATAGCTGAGACACGTTGCATGTACACTTGTGGGCGCAAGCGCAAGCGCAACGCATATATTACACAGCAGTGCACTACGGTACCGTGGGTTGCATTGGAGCCCCACCACGTACACAGGCCCGAAACGAGTCAAGGATTACCGGATTTCTCCTTGATGACATGCATGGATGGATGCACCAATTTATATGCCGTCGTGTTTGTCCTTGCAATGGACTCGATCTCAATTTCTAAAGTTCATATAATTGTTTATACGCATCCCGTGTGGACCTTACACACGCCCGCCACAAACTAGTAGTACTTGAATAATATAAAATAGTATACGCTTTTAGACTAATAATCATAGTTTGCCACCTGAAAATTTTAGAAAGGTTCGTTCGACCTGAATTAACCAAACTTGAGACCTCTTTCACTTTTGCGGTCAAGATCAAATTACCTGCCAGAAAGAAAGTAACTTAAAGTGGTGCCGAAATGCCAATAAGCAGCACCTTCCCAAATCATGGAAGTTCCTGTTTTCAATAGTGCAAATGATTTTGCAAAAAACTGAAACTCTGCTAGAGAAATATATTTCCACAAAACCGAAATTGTTTTTAATAAAAGCAAAATAGTAAGTTTGGTCCCTATGTTATCATCTAAGACCTAATTTAATTCCATCCCCTGAACTTTCAAAATGGCTCGGTCCTTAGAGCATCGTCGTCAAGAATTTTTTTCTAAACTCACTCTCTAAATCATCGATCATTTCGGAGAGCCATTTGAATAAATATCGCTCTCTATATTTTTACACCCTCCAACAACTCCTCTGCATCTTTAGCAAGCTAGCGTGAGTTGCAGAATAGAGGATTAGAGATCTCATTAAGGAAATTGTTGGAAGGCATTTTCACACCAAAATCTCTATTAAGGAAAGGATGTAAAAAGACTCTTGGAGTTGCTCTTAAGCTTTACTTCTAGTTTTAGCTTTATCCTAGGGTTATCAAAATGAGCATTCTAGTCGTCCTCAAACTTTGCATTATGGGTTCATTTTTATTCATGAACTTTCACAGTTCAGGGACTAGACTGAAATGCATTTGGATAGTTCGTTATTGATGAAACTGAGCTCAGAACTCAAAGTTTGAGGATAGAAACGGACACTTTGATTGTCATGTAATGAAACTGAGCTCAAAAGTAAAGTTTAAAGGTTGTAACGACCATTTCAAAAGTTCAGAGACAGCGTTACACTATAGGAAACCAGAACTTTGCCGAGTGTCATATGCTTTGTCGAGTGCCAAAAGTTGGGCACTCGGTAAAGAGCCTTTGCCGAGAGCCGCACTCGGATGTTAGTTAATTAAAGGATTAAAATGGCTCTATATTCAGACTTAGAAAACTGGCCCTGACTAAAGTGTGCTCTGGCCTTCTGGGTGGACTTATTTGCACCCCTGCATGCACTGTTAGTATAGTAATTACCTCCGACTGACTGTCCCCGACGCACCTATAATAAGAGAATTTTCAGATACCTCTGCAATGGCGTACTCTCGGTCCAAAATTCAGACATACCACAGTGCATGCATGTCTGCGACGCGGTTTCATTCAGAAATAAATTCAGAAGCCACGAATACGAACGAGGTAGCTATATAGGGAGGCTGGAGCGCACTTTGTGAAGCCCGAGTTGATCCCAACCTGGACACGCTTATATTAGCTGCTACTAGCTACGACGACAGTTAGGTATGGTGATCAGGCCAGTACTACAGCACAACACTGAAAAGACTTTGCTTGCTCCACGTACTGTACAGTACAGTACACTTGAGCTAGTTTCACTTGTCAGATCAGGTGTGAACTGTGAACTGAGCTACATTACGTACGTCATGCAGCTCAGCATGTATGTCAGCACAAACACGCATATGTAGAAGGAGAAGGCTGCTGTGTGGTGTGTGGTACGATTCCATGCAGTGCACAATGCATAATGCCACTACATAACACACTGAACTTTTTCTTCTGGAGTACATCGTCCATCTCCTGCTACTGTTTGGTACTCTCTACACTCTGGGTGCATGCATGTTCCTCTGGACTGCTGGCTGCCTTTTCCCTGGAGCAAGCAAGGCAGCAAGCAAGCAAGCAATAGTAAACGAGCCAACTGAAGAATAGTGGCAGTGTACCGAACTCCACGATCGATGAATGCAAGATTCAGCGCAGACGCGGAAACTGATGATGGAATTCATCGGAATTCTGCACGGATATAGCATACGTTCTCTGAAATCTCTGGAAAAAAAAGGACACTGTAGTGCTTGCGTAGACGTATCCACCCACGCACAGGGACGGAGCTGAGAGAGATCAGCTAGTGATCACTTGAGATAGATCTGGTGCCATTTGATGATCCACCTGTTGTTGGATCTGTTCATGCACAGGAATTATTAGGCGATTGACTCCTCCTCCTCCTCGAGCTGGATTTGATTGGATTGAATTGGAATCATCTCTTCTCTCTTCAGCTGCTGCTGCTGCTAGCTTCTTGCTTGTTCATACGGTGCTTTTGCATTGCATATTTGCATGGCATGACATCTGTTGATTCTGGATTGGATTGCGTTGCTTGCTTGCTTCTTTGTTTGCGGGCGTCAGTAATAATTCAGAGCACTAGCAGAGCTGACGTGCTGCATGCTTGTTGATTTCCTTCATCCATTCATGGTGCTCACTAGCTGTACTACATATATACATGTATATATGCAGCTGCTATATCAAGAAAAAGGGAGATGTTTCATTTTCGACAAGAACCGGGATTATGGAGACTAGATTAAAAAATATATTTTTTTAAAAAAAAGAAGCAGAACGAAGAGGTGGAGATATTCATTTTCGATAAGAGTTAAGATTATGGAGAGTAGAATGCTGTGTTAGAGGCTCCTTTTTTAGAGGCCGAGGTGAAGGAAGCAGTCTTTAGTTCTTATGCTGAAGGGGCCCCAGGGCCAGATGGTTTCTCTTTCCTTTTCTACCAGGCTTTCTGGGATGTTATTAAGGGTGATTTGATGGTCTTAGTTAATTGCTTTGAGAATAATATGCTGAATCTTGATAGGTTGAATTTTGCGATGATTACTCTTCTTCCTAAAGAGCCTGATGCCAGGACACTTAAGAAGTATAGACCTATTAGTCTTCTTAATTGTAGTTTTAAAATTTTTGGTAAATTGTTGAATATAGGCTGATCAAAGTGGCCAATAGATTGATTGCGTCGAATCAAACAGCCTTTATTAAGGGCAGATATATTTTAGAAAGTGTGGTTGCGGCCCATGAGATTGTTCATGAGGTGCATAGGAAGAAAGAGTCAGTGATTATTCTCAAACTCGATTATGAGAAGGCTTATGATCGGGTTAGTTGGAAGTTCCTGGAGGAGATGTTAATGACTAGAGGCTTTGGTGCTAAATGGAGAGGGTGGATTTCTAAGGTAGTGCAGGGTGGTTCTCTTTGTATTAGAATGAATGATGAGAACAGTACTTTCTTTAAACCAGGGAAGGGGCTTAGACAAGGTGATCCCCTGTCTCCCCTTTTGTTCAACCTGGTGGCGGATGTGTTTAGTAGGATGCTCATGAGGGCTGCCAAAGTTAATTTGATAACCGGTTTGTTACCACATTCTGAACCTGGGGGCATTATTAGCTTACAGTATGCTGATGATACCCTCCTTTTTCTTGAAAACAATTTAGACAAGGCGGTTAATCTAAAGTGGATTTTAGTGTGTTTTGAGCAGTTGTCTGGTATGAAGATTAATTATGACAAGAGTGATCTTTTAGTTTTGGGTATGGATGATGAGAGGGCAAATGATTTTGCTAAAATCTTCTGTTGTAAGAGAAGTGATTTCCCTATTAAATACTTAGGAGTACCCTTACATTTTTCAAAACTGAGGAGGGAGGATCTACAGCCGGTGATTGACAAAATAGTGAAAAGGATTGCTGGTTGGAAGGGCAGGCTCCTGTCATATGCAGGAAGACTTACTCTACTTAAGTCTTGTCTAGCCAGCATTCCGATTTACTTACTTTCTGTTATTAAGTTTCCAAGGTGGGCCATTGACTTGATCAACACGCATATGGGGCATTTTCTTTGGAATAACACTAATGAGAAGCATAAATATCATTTAGCTAACTGGCAGCTTGTTTCTCAGAAAAAGGAAATGGGGGGTTTGGGAATCCCTGATCTAAGAAGCTTGAACCTGGCTTTGTTAAGTTCCTGGATTTTTAGATATCATTTAAATTCTTCTGCCATTTGGACAAAAATTATTGATTTTAAGTATAAAACTAAGCAACCAAATATCTTCTGTTGTTCAGCGGTTGGTGCCTCTCCTTTTTGGAAAGGAGTCATTTGGGCAATGCAAGCTGCCCATATGGGCATCAAATGGGTAGTAGGGAATGGTGAAAAAGTGAGGTTCTGGGAAGATCAATGGTTAGGTAATACTAGTTTAGCTATTCTTTTTTGGCCTCTGTATGTGATCAATGAACAGCAGGGTAAGACGGTAAGTGAGGTTTGGGATGGTGAGGATCTTAAGCTCTCCTTTCGGAGGCATGTTTCTATGGGGCTGATGGGTTTATGGGAAGAGCTAAAGGTTGCTGTAGAGAATATTATTCTGAATAATGAGGAGGATCAAATTTTGTGGTCCTACAACTCTACTGGGAGGTACTCGGTGCAGTCATTGTATGCTATTATCAACCACAGGGGTGTGGTTCCAGTGTTTGTTCCAGCTGTCTGGAAGCTTAATATTCCACCTAGGGTGCAATTTTTTCTCTGGCTGCTTTCTAATAATAGAGTGCTGACGAGAGATAATTTAGCTAAAAGAAGGGAAGTCGAAGACTCGACCTGCTTGTTTTGTGGGGAAAATGAAACAATTCTGCATTTATTCTTTCAGTGTTGTGTGGTTAGGAATGTCTGGGAGTTTATATCTCTTTGGCTTAACAAATCCATGGGTGATGATTTCATTTCCGTTGCTTCTTTGTGGATCTCAAACAAAAAGTTCATGGTGTGCAATATAGTTTCTTCAGCAGTCTTGTGGGTGATCTGGAAATTACGCAATGCTCTTTGCTTTCAGGGTGTACCATGGATTGGGATGAAGAGAGTGTTTGCTATGTTGGGAAGGATGCTGAGAAACTGGATGCCAATGTTCACGTCGGAGGTCCAGAAAAGTGTGGAGCAGATAGTCTGTCTAGTGGAAGCCGAAGCAAGATCAGCACCGCAGATCACGTGGAGAGTGGAGTTATCAGGGTTGGCTCAATCAACTGCTCAGCCTTCGGAGGGCTTAGGAAATGCGATGTCCGGTCAATGTAATAGGGCCTAGATGAGGGCGTGAGCTAGAGTGTGGTTTTCTTCCTAGCCTAAACGTTTTGGCTGTTTGGCTTTTTGTTTGGCCATGTGGCCCTGCCTTTGCTGGCATTTAAATTCTGAACTTAAACTGCTTACTGTTAGCTTTATGGTAATAAAACTGGGGAAACCTTTTCTTCAAAAAGATTACGGAGAGTAGTTTCAAAAAGAAATTGAAAAAAGAGGCAGAAGAAGGGAAAAAAAAGTGGAGAGGGTCCGTCGGCCGGTCAGGCCAGGCCATTGGCCAATACAATATTTAATGATGAAATTTAGGATTAGATAGAAACAGTGATTATGGCCCAACAAGATCTTGGGCCTAGTGTTGGTCAAGCTGATGAAGACAATGGGCTGGTGGGCCTGGCCCAAAGGCCTCTTGGTCAACAACATGCGCCCTGTCCTTTTTTCTTTTGCGGCGCAGACGTGACTGTGAGCAACAGAAGAAGGGCAGAAAAATTCAGTAAACGCACCGTAAGTCTGTAATCACTTGTACCAGAAAATCTCGACAACATATTGGACTCATAGCAGCACAGTACATAGTTTTTGGCGGTATTTTAGCTGTCGCGTTCGGGTCTTAATGAATTTCCAGATGAACACGAACATGATCTAAACTAGCATCGGCCAAAAACATGCTATCTAGGATCGATTGTTTTTATTCCATCATCGATGTCAGAAAAGCAAACAGTCATAAAATTGACTGCGAGAGAAGAGAAGGACACGCTTGTCAACCCAACCAACAGTGACAAGAAAATGCTAAAAATAAACAGTGACAGGAACTGGCCCTTTAAATTCTGCTACTAAAACACAGTGACAGGAACGGTGCACCTGAATCTCAATGACTTTCAGTTTCAGAAACCCAACTTTTCAGAGAAAAACAACCAAAGTGAAATAACCATTTCTTGCTGAAACTGCAAGCGATTTTTTATGCAGTGTATCTGCCACCGAAAGCTCAAAGAAATTAAAGAAAATGCATGCTTTCGTACACATATCATCAGATCCCTACCCCGGGGCACCCATGACTAGTAGGCGCTGCCACTGGCCCACTGCCAGTAACTGCACCATCCGAGTCAGCCATCTCAGGATCTGAGAGGATCTCCCGCCTGTGCTGTGATGTGCAGTTCTTCTACCTCTTTCCCCCGGCAGCCATTGCTGCAGCTTTCTTGGCTCCTCCATACCATACCTTACACAGCCAGGGCATTTGGCTGGATGCCTGGATGCACCAGTTTGGTCTCCTGCTGCATGTGCCATTTGCCCTCCTGGTCGGGTCAAGCACAGTTTATATTGTATTATTACGCAGGAGATACATGTCTTATGCCTGCACTTTGGTTGGGTTTTGGCAGGCAGGTCCGCAGGTGATGTTCAGAGCCCAGACTGTATGCCACACCTCCATGTTTTGGACAGTTTGGCATTCCCTTCGACAACCCAACCCTTGTATGAAGTAGTCACATGCATGCTAGCAGCAAGCAGCTCCATATACACACGATAAATCACAACAACAACAACAACTCTAAAGATCATTATCTTCTTTTGTGGTTAACCACGGCCTTGTTTAGTTCCAAAATTTTTAGCAAAATAAGCAATGTAGCACTTTCGTTTTGTATTTAACAAATACTATGTTACACGGATACTCCAAGGAGGGTGACGTATCCGTATCCGATACTCGTCGGATACGCGGATACGGATACTCGGATACACCATTTTAGTGTATTTTCTTTTGAGAAAGTGTGTATCCGCGTATCCGATACGTATTGTATCCGATACTCGTACCCGTACTCGTGTAACGTAGGACAAATATTGTCCAATCATAGACTAACTAGGCTTGAAAGATTTGTCTCACAATTACAAGCAAACTGTGTAATTAGTTATTGTTTTTATCTATATTTAATGCTCCATGCATGTGCCGCAAGATTTGATGTGAAGGAAAATCTGAAAAATTTTGTAAAATTTTTTGAACTAAACACATGCATATGGCTGACTCGTCGAGCCTGGCAACTACTGTACCAATAAATCTGGATGACGAGTTGACGACCAGAAACGGCAGCAGTTTATCAGCATCGCATTTTCTGCAAATATAACTGCACGCAAGCAGGGTCAAACTGTTACCCAGATTACCAGGAAACACACAACCTCTGAACTTGCTTGCTGGTTGCTGCTCTGCTAGTGCTGCTAGCTACAGCTTGTCTGTTGCGCTCAAAGCTTTCGCTGCACCTTTTCTTGGGCCGCTCCAAGCTACTCTGCTGCTAACTGCATCCGTTTCCGTTTGTGCAAACATGTCCTGCTCGCAGTTATCTTGACACGTGTGGCCCTTCCTAATCCTAGGGTTTAGTTGGTCTTGGGTAGTGCCTAACCAGCATCTTTGTTTGTCCACAACTTTGGCTCGGCTTTTAACAGCCTCTTCTGGCTGTTGCTTAGCCCTAAAGATTATACTACTACCACTGTTAAACAAACGTTTTGCCTGAGGTCTAAGCGATGAACCGCGTCTTTTTAGGCAACGACTATGATCCATACTATATATATATGTCTGATACTATACTACTTCACGTGCCCCTCAATGTTGGTTGTTGGCCTGCTGGGCATTTCATCTGTATATAGTTCCATTCATGTTGCTTCAGAGCGCGCTGTGCCCAATTTTCAGGTAAATGAAGTAAATTCCTGCATTTTTCATACGTACAACCTTTCTTGCTTAATTATTGCATAATTGAAAGGTGCTGGTCCATCAAATTGTACTCTGCATGAGCTACGGTCATAAGAGACATACGTATTAACAGTTTCATGTTAAATCCAGCTACTATCAATTTGCAATCACTTGTCTTTGCATGAATCTCCATATGATCAAATTCTAACACTTACAATACCCATATGAAAATTCTATAATCTATGGTTATGCTTGGTTTAGCTTCTGAAAAGTGTTTCTACTGTCAGCAAACAGAACGTCGGTATAATTTTTGCAGCACTTTGACCTGCTTTTAGCTTTTAGTTTTCTGCTTTTTATAAATGGTGAAAATAGAGAAATGTTTTACTGATGTTTCAAGGGAGAGGGAGACGGAGAGGGATAGATTTCATAGTTGTTTGAACTTTGAACCAAACAAGTACAACATTTTCACAGCACATATAGCTCACAACAGTTTTTTATAACTCACAGTTCACAAAAGCTTTTCCACAAGTCACACCTAAACCAAATAGAGTAATAGACCCTATGTCTGGTTATGATAAAATCAATTACTCTACATGGTTTTCCATCCATATATTCATTGTTTTTCTTTTGTGTTGCACCTTTGTGTGTGTTCAATATTGAAAGGCTATATGTCATACCATAAATTATGTCGCCTCTTGGCTATTGCAATAGCATAGATGGATAATTTAGATGCAATTTATAGGCTTACTTTGTGTTATCTTGCATAATGACAAGTGCAAGTAATTTAGATGCAATTTAGCGTGGATAAACCCATTTCATTCCATTTGGATTGGGGAGTGAATTGAATGAACAAACTTCTCCCTATATCCATCGGTCCATCCAATTCTACTTAAACCCACATGGGAATAGGTTTATCTAAACAATATGCATCATCCATTCTTGACCAAGGACTTCTTCGTGGCCATGGCCTCCAGTCCATACATGCTTCTCTCTTTGACTCGTGAGCACGTCTAAATGTCTAGTATCCTAGCCACTATGTTTGCCAAAAAAAATTGCTTATTTTTATTTTTCATTGAATATATCAAAATTGTTAGATATTCATTATTACCTTTGCTTATAAAGATTTAAAATGGCTACATGTGATGTGTCTGGTGTGAGAAGGACTGTGAAATGTTATTGGGCTTCTTTGGATCTAGTTAACTAATAGTCATCTGCTAAAAATAGCTAGGGTTGATTGAAATAGTTGGGCACCCAATTAATGACTATCTCATTTGCTAGGCAAATCAAGCTAATTGATAGTTAACTGACCGAAATGCCCTCCCACAACCGATAATAGTTAGCTAGACTATTAGTTAGCCAACAATTCAACCACTTATTAGCCATTGTAGGTTTCAAACACCTTATTAGGTAGGGGTGGATCCAAAATGGGGGGTGTGGGGGCACAAGCCCCCTACCTACTGGAGGTTGCGGTCGCGGCGACCAGGTTCAATGACGTGTTGCAACCCATCTAGGACAACGATCATATAGTGTATGACGATGACCTCCTCAAGCCTCAGCGCCAACCCAAGGCCAGCACCATATCCTCAAGCTAATTCCCAGCTAGTTAAGTGATGTCATCACCACTTCCTATGAGAGTGGGTGCATGCATTTTTATGTGCTTTCCTTACTATACTACTCAAGTAGTCAAGTTTAATGTCACTTTTATCCATTGGGTTACTGCTAGATTTGGATAAAATAGGTTTTGAATTAGAGTACGAAGGGTGAAGAATGGGTAATTAAGAGTTGCATTTGGGTGTGGATAAGACCGGTTGTGTCCACACCATCCACAACAACAGGTCTAGCCACCAACCTTAATTGATATATCCATGATCTTAGACGATGAACTCTAGTGGATCAATGGCACATTATCACACACATCTATAGATCACCAAATAGGTGACATGGCTTGGTAGGACACAACCCTATTATTAATCATGACATGGCGTGCCTATTCATTGGCTCCATGCTCGCCATGCACAATGGTTCAAGGCTTGTGCTCTGCCACATCATCTCACCGTGCCAAGGCCGTGCCCATGCACTACCATGGTGTCGTCATACCTTAGCCAGGCTTATTAGTGTGGAGGCAACAACTATTGGAAAGAAATGAGTTCGAATTAGGGTTTGAAAGACAAAGAACATCAGTTTATATATGGGGTTGGTACGATTAACGGGTCCAATGGACCAACCAGCGATCGGGACCGGCACGTGCATGATTAATTTGGAGCGGGCCGGGCCGGGCCTAGACTATGCAAAAGAGCGGGCCATGGGCCTCACGTGCCCTTTGAGTTTTGAGCCACATCATAATTTTAACCACTCAACTCCAGCACATACATGTTGGTATATGCCTACAATGCAATTCAAGAGAGCCGGCGGATCGACTACACTGGCCGCCCAGCCGCCGACGAAGAAGAAGATGAAATTCGTTCTTCCATCCCAAAGGAAAACAACAGGAGTACAGGACATGACAATTGTGTGTTATGGCGAGACAGCTCATACAATGCAAGTATATACGGCCAAACGCGATGCATTGTACGTGTATAGGTATTCATGCATGCAGTACCAGTACATACGGACACACGGTGTGGACGTACGCACGCATTAACGTACGTGTAGCAGCGCGCACGCCGCCCCTGACCACGGAACCTTCCGTGCTTGGACGACGGTGAGTCGCGTCGCGTGCATGTTCGGCAGCAGGCACCACACTGGCTGTGTGATGTGAGCCCCACAACGACAGCTAGCGATAGATATTCTTAGCTCAAAAACCTGAGCTCGAGGCTCTAGCTGCGCTGAATGTCTTGTTTAGATTCAAAAAGTTTTTGAATTTTGATAATATAGTACTTTTGTTTGTATTTGATAATTATTATCTAATTATATACTAACTAGGCTCAAAAGATTGATCTTGCAAATTACAAATAAACTATACAATTAATTATTTTTTAATTTATATATATAATGCTCTATACATGTGCTGTAAAATTCGATGTGACAAAAAATCTTGAATTTTTTTTGAATTTTGGATGAACTAAACTTAGGCCTAAACAAGGCCTGAGACTGACCCGTCTGAGAGCGACGGCCAACCGCTCCTGTCTCCGTCGTCTCCTGCGGGCCGGCGTGCCGAAACGTGACCGCAGGTATAAGGAAGCTCCTTCGACGCCGCTCATCATTGCATTTTCATGATGCTTAATTCTAGCCTAATACATGTATATGCATGTCCTAGAAACATACGGGCGGGGGCTTATTCTTCTTATTTATATATATATATATATATATATTTAGTCTCTCTTTCTAAGCTTCAAGCCTTCAATGTTGTAGATTTATGCAGAGGCTTAGGCCTTGTCTAGTTGGGGAAAAATTTTGGTTTATTTAGTGTGATTTTGTTATTTGTGGTAGCATCACCAGTTTAGAAAAGAAATGTTTGATACTAGTATGCAAGTAAGAAGTGATGAGGAATGAAGGTCGTGAGGAAGCCCACTTTGTGAATGAATAGACACAACAACCAGGTCCCTTCATGAAGGATACAAGTAAATATCCACTTTTTTGTGAATCATAGGTCTCTTTTTGTAATGAGGTTGCAAGCTGGTGTAAACTATGGGTTAATACGATGACTCAACTAGATGTAATGCCTATTTCTCCTTATGCCCATCTCTTGTGTTTATCTATCATCTGATTGAAATGAGTTTCCTTTTAAAGTTTCACTTGTTTTGCTGCACCGAATGTTTATATGCGCAATCACTTCACTGCGACAACAACCTAAATACATAGTTCACATTCCATTCATTCCACGATTAACTAAAGCAACCAAAATACAGACCATTACACAAAGACCACAAACACAAACAATGACAAAAGTCTTAAGCAACACACAAATCTTATTTGGACTTGGCATAACCCATTTCTCTTCATTGTGCTGCACTTGTCTCCCCACTGTCACTTCATGAGTAGCAATAGCAACCGGCCAACCAACATCCCGAGTAACACTAGCTCGCGTGCCATTCTGCATTCTCTCTTCTCTCATGTCTCTAGATTATGAACCCTAATGCCACGCTTGTTCCTCAAGAATGCCACATATAGTCTCTGTTCCACAGATAGAAGCCACATCGAGTCGATCTGTTCCTTCTTCAAAACTGCAAAGTTAATCAATCAAAAAGCACAAAATTTGTAGCACCTTTACCAGAGCTCCACACACCTACCTTTTGATTTGGACAAGTGAACAAGATCATGTTCGGGTTATCGTTGGTCTAGGATGTGAGATCCACCACCTTCCTCCATTCGTAGTCAGGGCAAAATATGAGTGGAATGTTAGGCCTTTCACAGCACTAACTCAATGACGAATTGGATGGGCTCAAAACCATGGCTGGGAATCAAGCAAAGGGGTGGAGGGACCAGACAAAGAGACAAGAGAATGCGAAAGAGAGAAATAAAAAGGGCAGGAGTGCCTCAAATTAATGACACCCAAATTGGCAGGAACCGAGACACAAATTCCCGCCAAAATGACCTAGTACCCGACATCAATGCTCTAGATGAAAGGGTGGGGTTTGGACCAGGATGACATGGCAAACATAGTTTAGAGATTACAATATGCAATTTTAAAGTATCAGAACCTGGTTGAGAACTCAATACACATTAAGGACCACATTAAGGACCGCTGGATACACCACACGTGAGATATATTTCAATATTGCATTTATTTGCTATTATAGATTCTAATATATTTCTATAAACTTGATCAGGGTGTTATACATGTTTGACTTAGGATAGAATCAAAACGTTTTATAATTTGAAAGTGCATGAGTATAAAGCAATCTTGAGAGGATCATGATTTATTTTATCAAATGTAAATGAATATCTGACAAATGAACTAACGCGAGCATAGGTGGAACAAATGTTCCCCCCAACTACTTGCTTGAACGCCAGAGATTAAGTAGCTAGATTATAGTACTTCAAGTAGGATCGGAGTACACATAAACATGCTGACCCTGAATAGACAGCTTAGATGGACTAATAACATGCATGCGCACAAATTAAACAATGCAACAACAAACAACTAACAGATGAATCGACGGGGGGAGAAGAGAAGTTTGGTGCATTGGTTGTTGGGCGTGCACAATCGATCACATGGCCCATTGCCTCCGTCATCACATCACAGCGAAATGGAACTGACCTCTCTCTCCCGTCTCCTCTCCTGATCGAGCCAGGAAGAATGACTATGAACAGAAGAAAGGGACCAATACGATGCAAGAAGGAAAATCCCCCAATTGACATATAGCTTCCTCCACAGAATATAATCAATACTCGCATGTAGCTCATTTATTTAGTGACATCATAACATATAATAAGCTAGTTAACTGCAGTCAATAAGTCTATATTATAGCCTATATACACCATTAATTAATTTCGTTTTGGCATGCAGTGGCAGGGACTGGTGTTTTCTAGGGTAGGTTAGTTGTGATCATGATCACACCTTTGAGCTGAGCTTATTGGTTGCTGCTGAACATTGTACTGGTAATGGCATTCACAAACAAGCAGTAGAGAGATGCGCCATCAACCATCATAGAAAGAAAAGCTGAGAAGAAGCTTCCTTCGATCTATGCCACACTTCCATTCTGGAATCTTGTAGCATATTTTTTTCCTTCCAAACCTTTTAGGACTCGTGTTTCATCGTCAGATAGTAGCTTCAGTAGCAGCAGTAGGTTCCATGTTGCAATCCCAACCAACTCGGAAATGGCCTCCTCAACATCCACACACCTCATATCGCTACCACCTTTAGGTAAAAGGAACTGATGACTACTGAGGGAGATTAAACTAGATTAGATGCATGTGTATCATACAAGTGATGAGGGCTAAAATAAAGCTGCATCCCACCTAATATTCTTCTCTCGGCTGATAGCCTGTCTGACGCCTCTTGTGAAATAATGCTAAAAAAGATTTACGCATGCAATAAGACAATCATCATCATCAGCCTGCAGCTGCAAGGAAACAACTTGAATATATAGATACTCTATCGATCCTGTGTTGGAAGTATATACTTATGTATATATATATATATATCTGAACCGAGGTACTTGAACTGTCGTTGAGAAATAAACTGGAGGCTGTGAGAAACTGAAAGAATCCAATACTATGCATGGGGCTTTTTACCTTGGTCCTCTTTGCTGCAAAGTTGGTGCTTTGGCCTGTTGCTCTGTTTTTACGGGTGTTTGCTTCTCCGCAATGGAATCCTCAAAACCGGGACCAGCCAAAGAAGCAGGCCAGCAGCAGGGACAGGGTATCTCGCCCCATTCTCTGATTCTCATATCAGTCAGTTCCAGGCTGCTCTCGTACACAGTTTGAGAGAGATAAACATGTTTTTTTTTCGTTAATCATGATTAGAAAACATAGGAGGTGCCCACTCTGTTACTCAATCGCAAACTGATTTAATATTTTTATACAAATATCTTTTACTGTACATTCAGATATGTGCCACCTCTAGCGCAATGTTCATCTCAAAAGCCTCTTCAACATAGACAAGAAATCTCACATAAACATGCTCGGATCCCACAAGACAGGCACGAATAAGCATCTACGGTCCTGTTTGGACACACTACGATCCATCGGAATTCATGTGAGTTCAAATTAGAGTAGGATGGAATGCAATCAAACAAACACACCACAACGCGGCCATCCATGCCTACATCCATTCACAAATCACACGAATCTCATATAAACATACTCGATCGGATCCCACAAGACGGGCACGAACATCCAAGAGTCTATTTGGCTACGCTCCAATCCGCCTTAGTTTATATGATTTCGGATCAGAGCAGGATGCAGTGCAGCCAAACAAACCTTTGCAACAGCCATCCGTCCATCCACAAATGACACGGTTTTTAGCATGGGGTGACTAGAAGTATGTTCGTATGAGCTTATCTATCGAATTTGTTAGTTATTTAACAATATGTTTCTCTCACAACAAATTAGCTGACTAGTACTTTCAGCAACGGCTTTTCAGACAAACGAACAGGCTCGAATACCACCATCTGGTATCGTTTCGTTGCATTGGATGATTGGTAGCGAAGCATGCATGCCTACTGCCCAAAACCACACCACACGTATGTAGGAGTATACGTAGTACACCAAAGACGGGCAAGCAAGCATCGCTATCAGCCAATTCCAGCTACATTTCACTATCACTCGAGTCTTGGAGTGACGCGGCCGCGAGTAAAAACCACAACAGCTCACTCACCTCACCTCACCTTGTTCACCTGTAGCCGTTGGTTGAGAAAGGCAAGTCGCACCGCACTCCTCCCGCCCTTCGTTCCCCTCACCAACCACCCTCCATTTTCACCACCTTCACTTCGCACCGGGCCACCGGCCGTATTCATTCCTCTTCCACCTCCCTCCTCCTCGCCCACCGGCTGCAGCATCTTCCCCTCACACCCTCCTTCCTCCTCGTCGCCCCGCGTCTCTCCCTCCCTCAAAGACTACTCCTTGGCCGCTCTCACCATTCCATTCCATTCCCCCGGCCGGCCGTACGCGCATCGCATTCCCGGGCGGCTACCTCCTCCTCCTCTGATGTCGGCACGGCCATGATCTCAAGTTCTTGGCATTGATGCCGTTCTGGTAGCCAGCCTTCTTTAACCCACCTTAACAATAACTGCCTGCCGCCCTGCCCCCACCTCTCCTCTCGCCCTGCAGCTGAACCTGAGCTGAGCTGATTCGCCGGGCTCTGAGCCTCTGCTCCACATCCATCCATCCATCCATCCATCCACCTTCGCCCAACCCTGATCCAGAACCCTGTCGGTGTCGGCGCGCCGTGATCCGGCATCAGCAGCAGGAGCAGCAGCAGCAGCTTCCGCGCGGGGCACCGGCGGCGCGGCCATGGGCACGGGCGCGCTCGCGGTGGCGGCGGCGGCGCCGGCGGACCGGGCCAACAAGCAGCGCCGGGCCGGCGGCGGCGCACACCTGTGGAAGAAAGCGCTGCTCCACTTCTCCCTCTGCTTCGTCATGGGCTTCTTCACCGGCTTCGCGCCCTCCTCTTCCTCCTCCTGGAAGGCCGCCACCACCACCCCTCACCCGCCGCACCGTCCCGGGGACCGCCTCGCCGCCTCCCGCGTCGCCGTCGACGTCAACGCGCGCGCCACCCTTCCGCCGCCCGCGTCCGCCGGCGATGCGCTCGGTGTCGGCGGCGCCACGGTGGACGTGGGCGACGAGTACGAGGAGGGCGACGCCAACGGCCAGCGCCGACGCCTCCTGATCGTGGTCACCACCACGCGGTCGGGCCCCGGGGAGCGCCGGCGGCGGCGGGGCGAGCTGCTGCGCCTGGCCCACACGCTCCGCCTCGTCCGCCCGCCCGTCGTCTGGGTCGTCGTCGAGCCCGCCGCCGACGCGCCCGCCACCGCCGTGGTGCTCCGCGGCACCGGCGTCATGTACAGGCACCTCGCCTTCAAGCCCGAGGAAAATTTCACCACCGCCGAAGCCGAGGCGCACGCGCAGCGGAACGCCGCGCTCGCGCACGTCGAGAAGCACCGGCTCGCTGGCGTCCTCCACTTCGCCGACGCCGCCGGTGTCTACGACGTTGGGTTCTTCGACCAGATCCGACAGATCGAGTTAGTAACCCCTCTCCACCTTCTTCAAATCTCGCACTCTGCTGCCTTCCTTCCTTCCTTCGATTTCATGTCATGCTTGCTTTTAATTAATCAAATGAATCATGCTGCTCCATTAAAATCAGTCTACTACGATGCAGCAAAATTAGAATGTGACTCAAAGATTGGAGCTTTGCCTGTTCCCCTCTTTCAATTTGACATCTAATTGGTCTCCATTTCCACCATGCATCCTGTTGTTCCAGAATGTATGTTGCTTGAATCTGAATCACAATGCCTAAAATAGCAATTCCAGCTCATAAATTTCATTTCGGATCTTCTTTATGCCCACCGACTAGGACTACGGCTAGGGTTCCTCATAACTAATCACCGCTTCTTAAAATTTAGGAGTACCACTAATTTATTTTATTTACTCGTCTAAATAAATGCTTTAGTAGCCGTATAGTTTGGTACATGAATAAATAATTGAAAGCATAAGCTGTCATTAGTGGGGAGAATAAGGGTGTGACAATAATGTGTGTCTCGCATGTACTACTTCAGAAGAATAGAAAGAAAAAAGAGGGGCACTGCAGCTGCTTAGAGAACTTTTAACTATTCTCTCTCCATTTATCTGATGCGAGAAGGAGTCAATTATTGGATCTTGCTTACCACTTTTCTGAGTCCCTTTCGCCCCAACAAACAATGCTTCTTTTTCAGACTTAATCTTTCGCTTTTGCTCACCCCCAAGTCCCCAACGGACCAATGTGTTCATGCCAACCACTCCAATTAGTTTAATTATAGATTAAAGATTTGAAGCACGTATCATGAGCAAAGCCATAATTATTTTATGTGGTAGTGGTAGCGCTGCTGGTAGTCACTGACAAATGGGCCTGTAACACTGTCGGTGGCACCTAACAAAATGGAAAGTAAGTGGAAACACGGCATCCTTGAATTGACTCCTGAGATGTTGTTACTCCTAAAATGGGGAAGCAATATGCTGGGGAAAAATAGCCACAAAAGATAGCAGGTGGGGAAAAAATAGTAGTAACCGTTATGCCATGGCCACTGAAACTGATTGAACTAAAATGGAGAAGGTCCTGGTCCTATCCAGACCATTAACTGCTCCCTCCAACCCCTCTGATATACACCACACAAAGTTGCCCACTTATTTGGTGCAGTTTCCCTATACTGGAGCACACAGCACACCTGTGATTTATATCTGCTGGAGACCGTAAGAAACTCTCTTTTTTCTGTTTTTGCAAAATGATGGTATGAATCTTCATTTCTGTGCAGACCACCAGTTGTCCTTGGAGATTTTTCTCATGAGGAGTTTGAAAATCTTGCAAATGAGATTTCACATTTTTTTCTGCTTAATGAAACACATGCCGATGCATGTTCTCGAAAAAAAAGATTTCACATTTTGATTTTACCAACATTTGATGTTGATTATTGAGTTACTTTCATGATCATCAATTTCCAGTGGAGTATGAAATCCAATGTTTCCACCATAGTATGAAACTTGTAGCATATATGAAGCTTGTTGTTTAGCTCGCTCTCTCTCTCTCTCTCTCTCTCTCTCTCTCTCTCTCTCTCTCTGCACTTGGTCCTAACATGTGACCACCCCTTTAACTTTTGCCTACCCATCCAAAACAATGTTAGCGGATGCTGTTAAAAGATAAGATGCTTATGGATATAAAGCAATCTACATTTCAAAAAATACATACATAACACAATATTACTCAGCATCCGAAACTTTTTGCCTCTCAACTCGAAAACATCCCTGAAACATTTGACTTACCTTTCGCATTCACTTTTCCGATTGTAGCATTCTAACAATGATGGTGAGTGCTTGGGATCATAAAGAGAGGGAATCACACCTTGGTTCAGTACAATGGTACTAGTAGATCACTATCACTACTACAGTAGTACTCATGCCATGTGAGAGCACAGTGGCAATGTTCCCTGGAAGAACAATCTTTTTCGCTTAGGGAACATGATAGGATAAAAGCATTCCTTTTTTCCTCAAGCAAGGTTTACCTGCATCTTGGCACCAAAACATCTGCACTTGATTTTCTAGTTTGCCTTCTTTTTTTCTTTCTTTCTTTTTTGGAATCCCTTTTAGTTTTTACAGTCCTCGACATGCGTGCACATCTGCACTTGTGGCCCCTGATGCTTTTTGTGGGGCTCCAGCATAATAATACAACACAACAGAGCTAGGAGCACCCATTATGCCTTGTCGCACATATGGCCTAGCATGCCTGTCCTTACCAGCTACCAGAAACAAACGAGGGCAGGTGCACAATATAGTGACACTGTAAGTGGAGTTTACTAAATGACGGGGTTTGACCATGGTTAATGCCTCTTGTGTCAGGTTGAGATTCAGCATTGGATTTTTTTAAGCCTAGGAGGCTGAAATATGGTTACGGATTACCTTAATGTTTAAATAAGCTCGTGTGTTTACTATGCCTAGTTGTGTTTGACTGCATATTGGGAACACGTCTGCTTACTAAAGTTTGCATTGCTCGTCAACCATGCATATTTGCATCACCCCATGGTTTGTTCGATCTGGATTTGTCAAGGCTATTCAAACTTTGGAATCGGTGATGAAACAAATTAAGCATCGGCATGTGCAGCCATGTAGGCAAGTGGAAAATGTAGCTGTACTGTGTAGTCCATGGCCACATATAAGGTGGCAGTTACATTTACATACAATAATTCAGTATATTCCTTGTAACAAGTGATTTGGATGAGTTGTCAAAAGTATAGTAGGCAGTATGTGGAAGATGTGCCAATGGAGCTATCCCCTCCTATGCCTCTTCCTTCAAATTAAACTCAGTTGGCTGAATTGTGGTTAGTGCCAGTGGAGTCTCATTCTAGTCAAGGTTTGGTGGCACAATGCTTTTTAATTCCATAATCCATCATTCTTCTGACCCAATCAACATGAGATACATAGATCATAGGCGTAGCTAACTCCTGCATCAAACATGTTTTGGTGCATGTTGCATAGTTCTTGTTGAATTTCTTCTCAGATGTGGGCGCCTTTAGATATTCTTTCTAACAATCCAAATATGCAGGGCGTTTGGGACATGGCCTGTGGCAACAATGTTGGCTGGCGAGAAGAAAGTGGTAGTAGAAGGTCCGCTATGCAGTGCCTCAAAGGTCGTCGGTTGGTTCTCAAGGGACTTTAACGATGGGACAACCCGTTCAGTGACGTATAACACGGAAGTTGACTTGAATCCTGCTGGTGCTGCTGGTACACGAGCCCACACAATTGACGTCTCAGGTTTCGCGTTCAACAGTTCAATTTTGTGGGATCCTGAGCGGTGGGGACGGCCAACCTCATTACCAGATACTTCACAGGTTAGTCCACCCCCGCCTTCTGCATGTTAGTAACCAAGCAAGTCTAATCCAATTAAATTTTGTTTTTTCATGATACAAAGTACTTAGCAGGCTATGATATGTGATTGGCTCAGTGAAAAGACTGGTTCTGAGATATCAGCATTTTTTGGCTGTCCATTTCTTAATCATCTCATCATCATATAAAAATTGCAAACAGCGTACAATAGAGGATCTGTTTGACCGTTGGAATTGTGGAGTGCACGCCTAGCCTAAATATGAAATGTTAAGCCATTGACATTAGTCATTTGAAGTGTTATTTCGAGGAATGGTTTCATACTCTATGAATTATTTTCCTTGTGTTATTTGAAAAATGAAGGCCATCAGTTTCTAATACAACAGTGTCTGTGATGTGGGCTGGCATTTGTGGTGATTGCTGTGCATTTTAAGGTCCTGTAAAGTCTTTCTTCTCTTGGTAAAAAACGTGCTAGGCACGATCTCAGAGAAAAAGGGCAAGTGGTTGGAACAGACTGGATGCTGACTCTGTCAATAGTTTAAAAGTCAAGCATGGGCACTCATGTTCCTTCCGAACAAGATACATTCAGTTCACGATTTTGTTTATCTAGAATAATCATAGTACAGCATTACTCATTTTTAACAGAATGGAATATTTATTACCAAGTATCCAGTGCCTTCTACAGATCCTTGTCCTCTCTACATGGACCTTACCTGATATTGCTGGACTGTCCCTGTTACACAAATTATCAACTTAGATTCATGGATTGATGTGACAACCCTAGCGTTACACAAATGCCAAATCCCCTTTCAATGGAACATGGCAGGGGACAGATGGCACCCTTGTCACTTTCGTCGTGCACTCCTTATTAAAATTTCCGGTTCTGATTTTGTTTATAACACCTGCCAACCTACCTTTCTAATCCATGAGGTACAGCCACTAATGATACTGAAAGCTGAATATGCCACTAAACCATGATACTGATTGCTGACTGAAATGAGATAACCAAGCAATATGATACTTCCCAATCTGACAAGCAATCCCATACAAACCAGTTCATGCAAGGATCCTGTAGTCTGTAGATACGGGCATACAAATCGTCTGAGCTTCGTTCTGAACTATGAGCCGATACTGATAACATTCAATTTCTCCTCTACTTGTCATGTGCAAGCAATAAGCTATCAACAGTTAGTTGATGGAGACCTAGCATTCCTACACCTGCCTGCCAATGTTACTCTTCTATCAGATCACCTGAATTTTCTACTCCCAACTAACATGATAGGTTGTTACTGATGTGATTGCAGGACTCCATCAAGTTTGTGCAAGAAGTGGTACTTGAAGACCGAGCTAAGCTGAAGGGGATCCCCTCTGATTGCTCCCAGATCATGGTGTGGCAGTATAGTGTGCCCAGCTCACAATAGAGGGCAGTCGAGATGTTGCACAATAGGCGTTGCAGCCTCGCAGGAAGGGGAAGAACAGCGAGTATTGGACCGGAGTCGATGTAAATGTGGTGGGTGATAACAAAAGGAAAGGAAGAAGGTTGATTACTAAGTTTTTTTTTTCCTCTCATTCTCCTTTGGGGTTCCCTTTTTCTTTCTCTCAGTTTTGGTTTTCGAGTTTGGGGGCCATGAATGATGAACTGCCTGTGGGAGAAGTTCGCCCCCCAAGCGGGAAAATATGCGATAGTATTTATTCAGATTCATTTGTGATTCTTTAGCTTGGTCCTGTTGCGTTCGCGAGGCGGTGCCGCCTCACGAATGGCCCTCTTGTGGGTTGCAATAATACCAATATGTGTAGGGAGGAATGAACTTGCTGAAGAAAATGGCAGTGGCATGAGGAATGAAGAAGTTTACTGTGTTGTGGCATGAATTCCAGCAAGGCAGCAATTACCATCTGAAGAACAAAAAATCATGTGCAAAAAGAAAAGAAAATAATAAAGACTCTGAATTTGCTCTCACATCTTGTCATCTATAAAATGTTAGAAACTACTGTCTGATATTTCCCTTTGGGAAAGTGTTTATTTGCTTTGAGGAGGTTTGTGGTTGTTGAAAGGGAAGGAAAACAGGTACCTTGGGCGCCCTGCCGTTATGTCACTGACAGGTGAGCCTGATTGCAATCAGGCCCTCACTGTGAGTGACACGAGTGCAAAGGAGCCAAAGTCAGAGGAGCTCTCATCCGAAAAGGGAAACATGGGATTCCCAACGGTCTGTGAGGAGCTGGTAATTGGTAAAGCAAAACATGGGCCTTGTTTAGTTCCCAAAAAAATTCGGATTTCGGCACTGTAGTATTTTCGTTTTTATTTGACAAATATTATCCAATCATAAACTAATTAGACTCAAAAGATTTATCTCGTGATTTTCAGACAAACTGTGCAATTAGTTTTTATTTTCATCTATATTTAATGCTTCATGCATGTGCTCTAAGATTTGATGTGACGTGGAATCTTGAAAAGTTTTTGGTTTTCGGGGCGAACTAAACAAGGCCATGGCCAAAATGCCAAAACCCAGGTTACCATTTTGGGTAAAAAAAAAAAAAAAAACTGGGCTTGCAAAATCTGGGTACATGAATGATGAGATCCAGTGCTGTGACAACCTGATGTGTCCAGTCTGAGAAGCTGAGAGGCGTATCAAGCAGGTACGTCGCCGCCGGCGTCGTCGTCGTTATCCCCTGCCTCGGGATTCGTACTCGCCGTGCAGTAGTGACCACAAGAAAAAGGGTGCGACCCATTTGCACATCTATGCGGGCCCAAATAAATGGTCTTTGCCTTGTCAAAAAAAAATTAAATGGTCTTTGAGAACCTCTTTGGGGCCTGTTAACGTTACTGCCCCCAAAGGCCCAACCCAACCTAAGCTGGACCGTGAAGCCCAGCACACTCGGTCTGTCGTCTCCAAATCAGACCCAAATTGCACGGCTAATTTCCTTGTGATGAACCTAATAGGAAACCTAATAAGGTAATCAAATAAGATTCAAATTATTTGGGCCTGTGGCAGGATTTAGTAAAAGCTAAATACTTATCCAAAGATTCAACCCATACAGTTTCACATAAACTCTATGATTCACCCCACCATTTGGTATGATTTACTTAATGTTAAGGAAATCTACACGAGAGGGAGAATTATTAAAATTGAAAATGGTAGGAAAACTAGATTTTGGGAAGATAGTTGGCTTTTTGATAGACCCTTATGATATCTCATACCTGAACCCTACATTCTGGGTGAGCAAAAGAAAGTATCTGTAGCCACTGTCAAGAATGGGGGTGTGCAGTTGTCCTTTCGTAGATGGCTACCAATAGAAATCAGAGATTTTTGGACCAAAATTGGTCTCTAGTGGAAATGTTCCAATTGTCTGAAAATCTTGATAAAATCATGTGGAAATGGGATAAAAAAAAAGGCAAATTCACTGCTAAGTCAATGTACAATGCATTGACTATGGGAGATAATGGCACTTATAACAAGCTGATCTGGAAAGGGAAGATCCCTCCTAAGATCAAGTTTTTTCATGTGGTTGCTATTAAATGGGGTAATTTTAACCAAAGATAGTATGCTTGAAAGGAATTGGGAGGGTAGCCCAGAATGCTTCTTTTGTGAACATGATGAATCAATTGAACATCTGTTCTTTCAGTGCTCAATTGCTAAGAGCATCTCCAATAGTTATGTAATTGGACTATGCATTTTAGAAATTTACTAAAAACCTTAAAAATTACTCTCCAACAGTTATGCATTTGACTTATGTATTTTGGCAAATTTGACATTGATGGACCAAATTTGGTATTTTTCATAGGCACAATGGCTTGGCAATTTTTATATCCCGAGTTTCCTGGACTCCTTGTCGTGCGCGACCTCTCCACGCGTTGTGGTAGTTTTCCGTGAGGACTTCTCCTCCCCGCGCTAACTCTTCTTTCCCCGCGCTGCCACCTCCTTTCTTCACGCCGCCTCTTTTCTTTCCCCGCGCGCAACTAGGAGACACGATCCATCGTCGCGTTCTCTCCTTCCTTCACGCGATAGAACTCTGGCGAACTGCAACTTCGTGGACTGGCAGACAAGAGGCCGCGATTCACAGAAACGGCGGTGACTTGTGACTTCATGGACTGGCGGCGACGGGCGACAGAAATTCCCACACAAAGAAAAAATCTCGCGCGAAGCGCGCCAAACAAAAAAAAGATCCCGGATAAAAATAGTTGGGTCCACTATTTTGGGAAATGTCAATTCAAGAATGTCAAACACTTGGAGATGGACTTATTTTTACTTTGGCAAAACGTTTAGGAACTTAGCAAATTCCAACAAATAGCAAATTCTAATTGCATAACTGTTGGAAATGCTCTAAGTTGTTTGGGCATGCATAGCCAAGTGTATTGGTGTCTGTGATATACCTGGTAATCTTGAACAATGCTAGATTTGGCTTGATAAATGGTTTCCTCAAGGGAAAAATTTTTATGTTCTGGGTTTATCATCAATCTGCTGGGCAATTTGGAAAGCGAGGAATAAAGCATGCTTTGACAAGAAGATTATCAAAATCCCGCTGGAAATAATCTGTCATGCAGGGGCACTAATGAAACTCTGGGCATGTTTGTATCCAGAATTGGACAAGGAAGCTCTGGAAGAGGGTGTCAACGTCATGCTGAAGGTGGTGATAGATATTTTAGCTTCAAAGAAGACCAAGCTCTCAGGCAAAGGGAATGATGTGCAAGAGAATCAAGATGGTGGTCTCATCAGCAACAGCAGTGAGAAAGGGGATTCAAGATGATGGAGTTTGTTGGAAGATGAATGAGGCTAATCCGATTTGTGGTCTGTCTTTACTCGATCGTCGAATGGAGTCTGTTTCGTTTATATATGTTGTGGTTTTTTGGGTCTCGCAAGTGTTGTCTGGTGTTTGGATATTCTGGGATGAGGGAAGAGGGGGAAACATTGTTCTTCCAGGTTAAGTTCCCTTTTACACGGGAGGTTAAGCGTAGTCTACGAGTTCGTTAGCCTGTCTCGTCTTTTTTTTTTTCTGCTTCTTAAACATCTTAAGGATACTTGTATTTCCGTTCTGTGAATGAGAATGGGGATCCCCCGAACCTTAAAAAAAAAAATCCAAATTGCACTAGGCCTTGTTTAGTTTTAAAGGAAAAAATTTCGCGACACTGTAGCACCTTCGTTTGTTTGTGGTGATTATTGTTTAACTATGGACTAACTAAGCTCAAAAGATTCGTCTCGTTAATTCTGACCATACTGTGCAATTAGTTTTTATTTTTGTCTATATTTAATACTCCATGCATGCGTCTAAAGATTCGATGTGACAGGGAATTTTAAAAATTTTTGGGTTTTTGGATGGAAGTAAACAAGGCCACCTGAAAATTGGTTGCATAGGTTGACCCTATATTTATAGATCAATATGAATGAGAAATATAGTTTTTTTATTAGGGGAACGAGAAATATAGTACATACTTTTAGAAACGATAAATATAGTATGGTACTTTCAAAATGTCTTTTACACTAGATAATAAGAACCTAATTGTTTGGAAACGAGAAATGGAATACGAAATGATTCTCGGATCCTGTTCCCGCTGCTAAGGAGGTGTTTGGTTGGAGTTATTAAAGTTTAACAGGTATGTAGTATTTTTGTTTTATTTGACAATTACTAGTATCTAATTATGGATTAATTAGGTTTAAAAAAATTTGTCTCGCAAATTACTCTCTAGTTATGTTTTTAGTTTTGTAAATAGTCTATATTTACTTATTTAGTACTTCTATGCATGTCATATAATGAACGGTAAATTTTACCTAGTGCAACCAAACAAAAATGAGGACCGTTGCCTTGCGTAATAAATATCAGATGCATGCATATGCGCGGCTTCGATGAGGAGTAAAAACCGCTCCCCACTCGTGCACGCCTCGTGATCAACATTCGACCCATCACCGGATACATATGAGATACATCGACGTCTCGTCGGCGTCGGCGTACATGCATATTCAATTTATTTACGCTGCTACAGTGTGTTTTGATCGTGAACACGAGCCACACAGCGGCAAGCAACGCGTGCAAGTGCGAGCAATGCTAGCTTTTTTTTTTTTTTTTTGGTTGGAGGCAGGAGAGAGACCAACACAAATTCATCACTATCTCATCTCCCTCGTAAATCCTATCTATATACTGTCTCGATCTATATATTGTGCAGTAAATTCCAACTAGTGTCGGTTTTTTCAACTTTATCTAAATTTATAGGAAAATACATGCATCGACACCTACAGTTCGATTGGTTTTTGAAAAAAAGTCTAGTCGAAATTAGAAAAGTTTGACTTAAAATAAAATTAAGATAAATTATAAGTGACATGGTGTTATGCCTTACGTGTGGAGAGGGCAAAAGCAGAGAAAAGAGTTAAAGTGGAGCAAATAACTAAAAGGGAGCTGTGTGTAGCTAGCCTGCTTTTAGCAACAAAGGTGAAAACAGACATCCTACCTACACGTACGCCCTTCTCAAGGGTCAAGATAATTAATTAGGTCAATGTTATCATTACAACGCTTGCTAATCTTCTATAGCAAAAGTTACAATCTTGGCTCATCATGCAGCGCGTCTTGCCAACAACAGCATGCAACGCAAATAATGATCAATCTTAGATCAGAAAAACTAAAAGAATCGTGTTGCTCAATGACCGGCGGGCGGGAGAGGAAATCCCAATGAATAATGGATCGGAAAAAGACTCGTTAGGGCAGCTAATCAACGTGATCAGCGACGTGAGTAGTGTCCTAATTAACTGCGTTGTCCTAATAGATCCCCATGGGCGATCTCCGCAACGAAGGCGCGTGTAGAAACATAAGCTTTATTAGAGTTAATTTGTAGCACAGGATCTAAACCGAAACTTATGATACCACCTAGGAGACTAGAATGGGTAGAAAGAATGCTCGATATATGCTGAGCATCGTGGACAAATTATATGTAGCAGCACCTAATAAAGGACCTATGCCAAAAGATATTTCTTATGTTGACATGTTGTCAATTGGAAACAAAAACTACTTAACTCATTTCTGGCACAAAATCACTTTCTTCATAAAAGCTTTTTTTATAGATCCATTTTCAACTGCAAAGTCAATTTTCTTAGAAATTCAAAAGAGGAAAGCTTTACTACTTGCATGCCCTTGGTTAACTTTGGGAACCACACTGTGTGGGGCCTAGTAACAATGCTCTGAAATGAAGGGGGAAAAAACATGGTACTCCACTGTACATATGCGACTGTGAAAACTTTAAAATATCAGAGCAAACAGATTAAAGAAGAACTCGCGTGTTAGGCTGTCGCTTTGCAGCTCGTGACATATTCATTGTTTAAACAAAGCTGATGGGGAGCACTATGAGTGAGACACTCAATTCCGTGCATTATCGTCTAGTGGTACTACTCCGATTCCTATATAATACGCGTCGATCATTAGTGTTTGTTTGACCATGTTTGCTACCGCTTGACCTCTAGTATCGTGTCAGGTTATTTAAGCCTCGGCGTTAGTAGTCCTTGTACTGCACTGCATGCTAATATAGCAAGACAAATTAGCATCAGGTTGCTATCCCCTGTCCACATGCATGCATGCGGTTCTGGCATAATTTCACTGTCTCAGCCATCTTTGGCCTTGGTGCCTGTTTATATATACTAGTAAAAAGATTAACTAAGGAGTACTTGCAAAAAGACACAACTTTTCAACCCCTGGTGGCTTGGATTTATGTGTAACAAAATATAATACTCTTGGCTCAAGGAATAGGATTATAGGAAGAAAGAGTTGTTGTTATTTTTCTGAAGATTCATAAGAGTGAACTACTATCAATTATTTATGTGAAATGACAACTGAGAAGTGTTTTCAGGGAAAGAGATGGGATTTTTAGTTGGTGTAGTGTGCGTGAATCTGCAGTGTTTAATCAGTAGAGTGTTGCCAGCGCAAACACGCTTACATCTGGGCCGGAGCCAGGCAACATAAACACGGCAGAGAAAAAATAGAGGCAGGTCCTGATGCTGAGTTGGCATATCATTGAGCACCAACCACCAAATGATGCCTTGCCACTTGGGCACATATATACATACTACATAGGATAAACTCAATCATTACCATTTTGTTTTTCTTTTATTTGGTATAAAGTATCTCTCCATTTTACTTGCACAAACTACAGATATATATAGCTAATGACAGAACTTGACAGATATATAGCAGATAGCGTACTGCACAACAGTAGTTGCTGTCCTGCACCGTCGTACCCAATTTATTTGCATGTATAGTACAGCGAGTATATAGTGCATCCGTGGCATGTACCCTACCGCAGTGTTTATGTGATGCGGATTTCAGCTTTAACTGTCAACTAACCAGCAGCCATTACCTCAGTTCGTTACACACATGCTCAACTGGCACGAGTAGTGTCAAAACTAACCAGTCATTACCTAGCTGCGCAAGTTGGCAAAAAAAAAATGAGACCGGGACTTCACCAGTTTTTCATTAAGAGGAACAAAGCAGAAAAACTGTTGCACGCAAGGCGCAGACAACATTCGAATAGAATGCTAAGAAGCTATGGGACTCGCCGACTGCGAACCTGATAAGTGACACACACGCAGCACTCAGCAGTTAGTAGAGCGATTACATATTAAACGTAAGCTGCGACCAACAATCCATCAAAGCCGACACTGGCGCGAACCCCCCAGCACCCAATCCGACCCTTCCTTGGCAAAATACGCGATGCAAACCACGTACTAAGTGAAAAATATGAAAGTCAATTTTAAAACATATTTTATCTATTTCATTTTTTTAGAAAAAATAGTGCATCCATATTCCATAGTGCTCACATGCAGAAATTGAGATGCAAACTTGTTTTTAAATATTCATATGAAAACTGCAATTTTCAAATGTATTTGCATGTATAGAAGACGAAATCCATGCATCTAAAAGATTTGTTATTTTTGTCTGAATTTTTTTAGTTTGAGTTTATTTTGTATGCGCTATGGATATATCAATTTTTAATGTTTTTAAACGATCAAAGTATGTTTTTTAAATTAGTCTCTATATTTTTACCTAACACATGGTTTTCACCCTCTATATTTTCTCAAGTTTTGAGCTTAGTTTGCATTTCCTGTCTCGTTTAGTCCTGTTCGCTTGTTTTATAAACTATATTTTTTCTATCAGTCAATATTGTTTTTCTCTCACGATAAATCAGCAAACAGTCATGTATTTTCAATAAAAAGGTTTGGGTGAAGGCAAAATTCCAACTACGCTGACCACACCGTGCCATACAGTACTTCCAACGGCCATGCAGGCATGCAGATCTATCTGAATGCCGCGCGATCCAGCAGTGCTTTTGCGTCACTCCATGCTTCAGGCCGAAGGATTGATCCAGTCGTGTCAGTTGTCATCTTCGGTTCTTGAGGGTCACGTCTAGCTGGTTCTGGTAAAGTTTGAAAAGCTTTTACTACTACCACGGTTCTTAAGAAAATACAATTCTAAACTTAAGACTAGTCAAATTATCTCAAGATTAACCCATCTTACACGAAAAATTGTCAATATTTATATGTTTATTTCATATAAAAGTATTAGTATTTTTATATAGACGATTAAAATTCAAACTGTTTAACTTTTCAAAAATTGAGAAATGCTTTCATTTTAGGATAGAGAATAGTAGTATGAAGAAGTATTGCTTCCTCCAAAAAGAAATCCAATTCTAGAATAGTCTCGGTTCAAGGTTTGTTTGAAATGTAGAAAAAATTTCTTGTTCCTAAGTTTTTATTGTGAAATTAAACTAACTTCTATAAATTTTATGCACCATTCTCGTGAATTCTTGTGTTCCAAATAGGCTATTCATATTTGTAGTTGGACAAATTATATATTAAAAAAGGTATTGAGATGTATCATATTAAATAAGTATCATTAAATTTGTCATAAAACATATTTTTAAGAAATACTATATTTAGACTCATTGATATTTATGGTAATCTTAGTTAACTCTAAGATATTCTGAATTTAACCAAATCTATAATTACATTATTATTTGGGAATGGATGTAGTACAAAGTTTTCGTTTTTAAACGTACTCGTGTGAACACAAGACGAGACCCAAGGATATGACTATGGACTCGAGACCGAAGAATATGACTATGGACTCAGACTGGTTTTCCAAATAGGACTCGATTGGTTTCCCAAATATAGGTAGGTATGTATGTACCCTGGCTCGTATCATCGGTCGATTTGATTGCCAATTTTTTTCATCATCCTAATAAGGCTGAGATAGTAGAAATGTAGTGATTCAAACAAAACACAGCTTGCACCACATTAACCAGCTTGAGCAACCAAATTACATGAATGAATACATAAAAAATCATGCACCTTGATACCAATCAGGATCTTTATTGGTGACTACCAGTGGAGATTCCAATACCATCAAGCCCCTTCCCTTCCCCTGATCCCCTCTGCCTCTCTCTTCTCCCTCCCCCACCTGCTGTCTCCAAGCTGTCCAAAGTCTCCAGCTTTCCTCCCCTCCCCCTAAAAACTCCTTCCCCACATCACTGCGAAGGGAGGGAGGAGGAGGAGGAGGAGGAGGAGCGGAGCAGCAGCGGCGCATCGCAACACTCACCAAGGTAACGTACACACGCTTCCTTCCAGCTTGCTCTATCGCTCTCCCTTCGCCAGCCGCCACTGCTCCCAGCTGTTGCAGCCTCCGAACATCCAAAGCTCCTGCACTGCACTGCACGCACGCACGCACCCCTGTCAGCTCCAGCCAAGAATCGTTGGCCTCGGCTGTCCGGTGCCTGCTCCTCCTGCCGTCCCCTCCTCGCACCTCCATCCACCTCCCGCGGCCTCCCACGCGACATGATTGCATTGCGGGCTGCCGCGGAGCTCAGCTGTCCTCCTCCCACTCCCACGCCGCTGCCTGCGCACAACCGAAACAGCTGACTCTAGTCTCTAGCCGCTCGCCTTCCCTCCTCCCCTTTGCTTCCGCACGAAGATTTGTTGGGCGTTTTCTTCTTCCGATAAAGTTGTATGTGGTTTGACACCCGTCGTCTCGTCGTAGGCCTGGCAGTGGCACTGGCAGATACAGATAGGTCGTGGTTTGGTTCGTGACTTGTTTGCTCCTCTCCAGGTGCCGTGTGCCAGGGTGACTGTTCCGAGGAGGAGCGTGGAGTGGCGCCATGGGGAAGAAGGGCAAGTGGTTCGGCGCCGTCAAGAAGGTCTTCAGCCCTGAATCCAAGGAGAAGAAAGAGGAGGTGATGCTTCATGCTTCCCCGCCCACCTTGGATTTCTCTTGCGTTTTGCGGGTTTCGTTTTGGATTTGTGGGGGGGACATGTTTTTCTCACTCGGATCTGATCGGGTTCGTGTTTCCCCCCGCCCAATTCCGAATAATTCAGTAGCTTCAGTCCAGTTGTTCATGGTGAAAACGGCATCTTTCGATTGGGCTTTCGTGTTTATACATACATACGGGAATTTGTGGTTTTGCATTCTGCAGTTCCAACAGCATTGGTGTCAAGACGGCATTTCCTTCCCTTGCAGATCTGTGATAAAAAGCGCCGCCTTTTTTTCTTGCGTTTTGTTTTGTTTTGTTTTGTTACTCTACTAGTTCGAACTGAATTCTGATCACAAAACCAAAACTTTGCACTTGGAATTAACAGAGACTAAGGAGGAAATCAGCAGCTAGCAACCCAGCACCGCTAGATCTGACCCCATCTACCTCCTTGGAAGTCAATGTTTCGGTGCCACCCCCTCCAGCTCCGGCACCTCCTCCAGTTCTCCACCAGGCCGAGGAGGTCAGGGTCCCTGAACCCGAGCAGGAGCAGAGCAAGCATGTCACCGTGGAGGAGCCCCCTGCTGTTCCAGCACAGCCGTCGGTGCTGCCACCTGGTGTGCCAACCGAAGAGCTTGCTGCGGTCAAGATCCAGACCGCCTTCCGAGGTTACCTGGTAATGTGAAGTCACTTCCGAATTCACCTGTTCGGTGCCATTTGGACCTGTTTTTTTCCTGAGATGTTTAGATAAGAACAATTGTGACAGTTGGAAATTGGTTTATGTAGATAGATGGTCGTATTACATAGCACATGGAAGTGTTTGTTTAGCTGCTGATTAGGTCTTTGATATTTGGGGGTTAGGAAGAGGTTTGTTTTTTTCCTGATTTCGTTTCCACATCGACATGACTGAGCATGCAAGCAAATGTATGTTTGGTGTTGGTGGCTACCCTGCTTATTTTCTTTTTTCGTGTTCTAGCTTTTAGGTGTCGGCAGCTCGCCAACTTGCAAGTGTTAGTTGGCCAGTTGCTGTTACTGTAATGTGGAGTGATACTTCTTAGCCGAATAATCTTAGCTATTTACATGTCATGCTTTCATTGTAACTACTTTGTGTGGTAAATGGGTATTTACGGCTAAAGTAGATTTTCTTGCTTTAGTCGAACCTGGAGGAACTGCTAATTTCTAGTTTAATTCCTCTCCTTCAGTTAGCTGTTTACTTTTTAGGTTTATCTATTGTTTATGTCAATGTGCATTTGTCCAAAGGGCCTACAAATCATTCTTGCAAAGTGTTAGAAAAATGATTCTTGAACAACTGGCAGTTGGTGGCAACCACCTTTCATCACTCATTTTGATGTTCTTTTCAATTATTTTTTGATTTGATACTGATATCCTGTCTGTCGTGCTATTGAACTATCCATGAGATAGCAATTAGTGGACGTAACTTCTGTTCTTTGGGAAATATGACTTCATGAAAAATTGACTTATTTCATAGTAAAGCAGAATCTTACTTTTACGCTTCCCAAAAAAATGGAAAGAAAAAGAAAAGAATCTTACTTTTACAAACAACATTGTACTAAGTGTTGTTATACTGAGTGCTCGGTCATTGTGATAATGTAGGCAAGGAGGGCACTAAGAGCACTGCGAGGTCTTGTTCGATTGAAGTCATTGGTTGAGGGTAATTCAGTCAAGCGTCAATCTGCAAGCACTCTGCGCTGTATGCAAACTCTATCGCGGGTGCAGTCACAAATACGTTCTAGGAGAGCAAAGATGTCCGAGGAGAACCAGGCCCTCCAACGCCAGCTCCTACTTAAACAGGAATTGGAGAATTTCAGAGTATGCAAACCTTCTGAAAACTTTGCAGTAAAAGTTTCATCAGCTGGTGTTGTTCAACTGATATCAGTAGTATTTTTGTCTGATTTGCTCCAAGCCTCGAGATAATTTTAAAATATTATTGAGAGAATTAAACATATTCTGTTTGTGAACAATGCTATATCAGATGGGTGAGAACTGGGATGACAGCACTCAATCCAAGGAGCAAATCGAGGCAAGCCTGATAAGCAGGCAAGAAGCAGCGATAAGAAGAGAAAGAGCGCTTGCATATGCATTTTCACATCAGGTAGGAATTCCTGCTCTCAGAACATATGCTAATCTATATATATACTTGATCCTGGCTATACGGCGTAAAATGTCTCGAAATGTGTTTTTTACAGTGGAAGAGTACTTCAAGATCTGTCAACCCAATGTTTGTAGACCCAAACAACTTGCAGTGGGGCTGGAGCTGGTTGGAGCGCTGGATGGCAGCAAAACCTTGGGAGGGCCGTAATGGGGCTGACAAGGAGAGCAACTTTGACCGCGGATCAGTTAAGAGTATGAGCTTGAACCTTGGAGAGGGTGAAATCACAAAAGCTTTCAACCGCCGGGACTCAAAGCCAGAAAAGCCATCACCACCAACTCCAAAACCAACCCGTCCAGCCTGGCAATCCCCTTCGACGCCATCTGCTAAAGTGGCACCAATACCTGCCAGGAGGAAATCCGCCACGCCAAAGAATGGGCTTTCACAGGTGGACGATGACGCTAGGAGTGTGCTCAGCGTGCAGTCTGAGCGACCAAGGAGGCACAGTATAGCCACCTCGACTGTGCGGGATGATGAAAGCCTCGCAAGCTCCCCATCACTCCCCAGCTACATGGTTCCCACGGAATCTGCAAGAGCCAAATCTCGTCTCCAGGGCTCATCAATGACCAATGGTGCAGAGACACCAGAGAAAGGAGGCTCTACTGGACCAGTCAAGAAGAGGTTGTCCTTCCAAGGTGGAACTGCAGCTGCCTCACCAATGCGGCGGCATTCTGGTCCTCCCAAGGTGGAGAGTGCAGTGAAGGACATTGTTGCACCACCACAGCCAGAGGCCTTGGTAGTCAATGGTGGAAGCAAGTGACAAGTACCAGGAGGGGAAGCGGATTATGAAGATATGTTTCATCCATGGACAGAAGTTTAAAAGTGATATCAGATCTATGAATGATTTGAATTGTTTTCCTGTTACGACACCATTGTTTGCTATATAAGATTCACAGTACCTGCCAGTTGATTCCATTTGTTGTTTCTGTAAAACAAATATCAATTTGTCACTAGAATATGTGGTGTTTGTATGTAAACATGTCCTTTATTTATGTGAGCCATATACTTCTTTTTCAGAAGATCCCCATGAAGTGTGCTACCCTGCAGTCTATTTACTTATTTTATCTCGCAAATTCCTATATGTCTATAAACCACTAGCCCCGTTTCCGATGTAAAAATGTAAAACCAAATACACTAACAATCCATCGATCCAAATTCAAATCTTATAAAATAATGTTAAGTGACTTCTTCATTATGGTATGTAAAACAAGAATAGAATCCTATTGCCAATCAATAATATATGAGTTACAAAGCTGCATGTGGAGTCAAATAACAATGAGCTACATTTCAAATTCATCTGCACAATTGGTTCTTCAGCTCACCATCAAATATTTTCTTTTCTTGAAAACGCAGGAAAACTGCGCTTCATTATACTTAGAAGAAAAAGGGGGGAGAGACCCCAAATACAACACAAACCACAACACCCCAAAATGTTAAAATTACATACGCGCCTGTGGAAACAAAGAGGCGATTAAAGCTAGACTATCTCCAGGCTACAGAACTCAGCATCAAATATTTCACCAAGCCACCAATTCAGAGCAATTTTTGTTAGTATCAAAATCTTGGCATGGAAGCAGTCATTGGGCAATCTGACACAAATTTGCAGAAACGGCACTTCCACCTCTCCTCTTCGGCTACAAATTTAGGTTCATGTGATCCTATCCAGAAGCTGAGGACTTCCTGGATTTGATCCTTGAACCACCTAGCATCATAAGTGAACCCGTATGCTTCAAGCAGGGAATGGTCTTCCTGTAGTTCATATCTGCACCAGTAAAGGACTAGGAAATTACTCTCTATATCTGCGGTGTCCCATTTGCAAAAGGTCCAGAGAATAGTGATTTGCCATTCAATAGTCTGTACAACAGGTTACTGTTGTTTAGGCCGTAAGCCTGTAACTCGTATTTACCTCAAGAGCAGCTGTTCTTGAGACCGTGGTAGTGTATGGCAGGTAACCTTGAAATATTTCAATACATCTTCAAAGGTCTGCAAACAGCAACCATGTTACAAGTCATAACTCGCAAGGACCATACAACACGTTGTAGATGGTAGCATGAATGTACATCCAGAAGTACAGTAAAAAAGCAGTGTTAGCAAACACTTCTGGATTTGCTCAGTTTGCTAGCACATAGCAGCAATTGATTTCCTATTAATAAACTGATTGGTCAATCACAGTAAATTGCCTGAGAACTATAAGAAGAATTACAAAGTTTAAAGGTGCGACATATCACCTTTGCATTGAATCCCAATGAGTTAATATACCCCTTGACATCATCTGATAACAAGTAGTTGGGGTCCAGGTCAAAATAGCTGAAGAAATTCTCTGCTGGGAATTTCTGTGTGGTCAAATTGTCCCATAGATACTTGTAACACATCAGTTGAAGCCTGTCATAATCAGATAATCATCTATCATACAAACTTCATAGATGCTATCATTCTCCCATGTTCTTCAAGAGCATTCGACCGTCTTATTACTGTGAGGCAAAACATTAAAACTTGAAGATAGCAATGTATGCTACTAATCATATGGATTTTGTTTCTAAACAGTAACACTCACCAATGGCTTAAAAATATGTCACGCAAATATAGGTACAAAGCCAGATTTGCATAAACAATACAGTCTAGCAATTAATCCCTTTTTTAGGTACTGGAGCTATGATTGGACAATGTTAAACAGGCAAAAGAGCATTAATACAAGTCCATGCAATTTCAGATCAAAGCAGAAGTCTTCACTAGTATAGAGAACATATTTGCCGGACGACATAATTTGCCGTTCTCTAGGTGAAATGGTTAGCAAAGCAAATGTAAGGAGCAAACCTTCCATTTCTTTTTTGTGCTTCTGATGGAATTGTTCGCGTGGAACGTGTCTTTGTATCCACCAGCATGGGTTGCAATGAAACGCCAACCGTGGGCATTTTGATTTCATCTATAATTCCTATCATCCATGAACCTTCGACAAACCCAATCCTGCAATGACCTGATTTACATCAGACCTACTGAGTAGAATGTTTCCTAAGATGGAAAGCATCATATACACTCCGGAAACCAACAACATAGCAGAGTATTTCAATCGGTACACAGCATTGGTTTGCAGTTGCACGGGGAAGAGGCTAAGTTCCTGGGGCTTACACTGGAATTTCCCGTGTCATGCCCTCGAACATTAGCTGGTTTGTTCCCACGATGAAGTTGATGAATTTTACTGCCCATAGTTCTTCCGCAGATCTAATGGCGACATCCACTCTCTCAACAACCTGGTCCAAAAGGAAACAGGTCGAAATGAGATTCGTTCGGAGAAACTTCCATGGTGAAATCATGGTGGAAAAGGCACAGCATTCCGCTTGGAAGAACCAGAAATGTTGGCTCACCTCTTGCTCGAGCTGGGCATGGCGGTCCGAACCGACCTTCATGGCCACGGTCTTTTCCGGCTTGCCCCGTTCGAGCACGAACTCCATCTGCTTCTCGCACCATTCCTGCAGCAAGAAGTACGGTCACCATCAGAATCACTGGACACGAGCACATCTGATCTGCGCAGAAGACAAGACAACGAAATGCGGGCGGCGGCGTCACCGTGGCGGTGATATCGGTGACGGCGAGCGCGCGGCGCTCCCGGAACCGAGCGAGCCGAGACCTCCGCGGCAGAGGCGTGTCCTCGATGTCGCCGGCGGCGGGCGGGTACGCCGCGCAGAAGAGCGGGACGGCGGCGCGACGGGCCGCTGCGGAGAGGAGGGGGCGTGCCCCCGCCGCGGCGGCGGCGAGCGCGGCGTCGATGAGCGCCATCTCCTCGTCGCTGACGATGTCCACGGGGAACTCCTCTGTCCCGGGGCGCGCCGCGGCGGCGGAGGAGGAGGAGGAGGAGGAGGGGGAGGCGTGGTGCATCGGAGCCGGAGGAGGAAGCGGGGAAGCCGCCAGCTGTGGGCCCCACCTGGCAGCGCGGAACCGGCGGCGGCGGCCACTACACCACAACCCTTATTTAGCAACTGACTGCAGTTGCTAAAAGTTTTAATTAGCATAGAACGGTGGGTCGCTAAAGGTTAGCGAAGGACGGTCACTTGCTAAAACCGAATAGGGCGATGGATGGTCCGTTGCTATAATTATTTTTCTTTTGCATTGGATGGTCGGTTGCTATACATCACGAACAACATCGAATGGTCCGTGGCTATATAAATTTTCCATTTGCACACGGTATTTGGGCCTTTCCTGCTGTAATTTTGGCCCAAAATGTCCTAAACCCTAGCTCATCCCACATTACTCCCTACAATGGCCAGGTTAAAGGGCGCACTCCCTACAATGGCCAGGTTAAAGGGCGCAGACTACATAGGACACGTCACCCTAAAATCCTTTAGCCGTGGATTTTTCGATCAACGCTCCAAATCCACTCCACCTACTGCTACAGTGTGCAGTTAAAAATATCTCCACGCCTCCCCTCTCTCTCCCCATCTCTTCTCTTCCCTTTCGTCCCTCTCATCTTTTCCCCCGAAAAAAAGTGCCCTCAAGTCTCTAGCTCTCCTGATGTCGGTAGGGCGACGGCGCAAGCGTGCCTCGGCGGTGGCTGCCCCTCAGCCCGGCAGCAGCGGCCCTCCTCCTCGGTGCCCCCACCTCGCGCTGCACGAGCAGGCCGGCAGCGGCCCCACCGGGTGTTGTGCCGGCGCGGTGGCCGTCCTCTAGCGCAGGCGCCAGCGTCCCCTCCTCAGCGACGCGCAAGGGCCCTGCCGGTGGCCGTCGGTGCCGGTGCTCCTCGATGCTACCTCCTTCTGCCGATTTGCGTGTGGTACAATGCTCAGCGAAACCCTAGCTGCTTCTGCCTCTTCCTCGCGCCAGCAGCGTCGGATCCTCTCTACCTCCATTTTCCCCTTTGCGCAGGTGATTGGGCGCGTGCACGCAGCGGACACAGGCGACCGAGCAGCAGCAACACAAAGACGTTAGCTGGCAATAATATATGGGGTTTTCCCTTGGCCATTTGTTATATGGGTATTTTTTTTTATCAGTGATTACATAAAAGGTTATGCTTCCTTTTTATAATCTACCTACGAATATAGGATTTCCAGAGATTTATTATGAGTCACCTACTGTTCTTGAAATGTAGAAATTTTTGTGAGTACAATTCCACCCATCTCTGCTATTTTTCTCTTTTATGTGCAGTTACAATACAGTTGCCATCGGAGCAGGACGTGTCTTCCACTTTTGCAAATTTGTGCCCTTTCATCTTGAGGGCATGTAAGGTGTAGTCTAAGAAATTACTTACTTAATTTTTCATACCCACAGATTGCACGATGAAGTTCCTGTAACGATGACTTACAAATCTTAATGGGTTAAATTGTGTTTGGCTATTTTCAGATTAAAATGATTGTGGGTTCATAGCAAAAAACTAGGTGGGTTCATTTGTAATCGCGCGTCCAAAATGATTCCATGTTTAGGGGAATGAAATTTGGCGGTGTTTGCTGCGGGTTTGCCTCTCACTTATTTTTTATGGCCATACCATCTGCTACATGCAAGCCTTATTTTTTGAGAAGCCCCATTTACAGCCTTATTTCCATACTGCAGGGTTTGTGTTGTTTTATTTCAGCTTGCCTATTTTAGGATGATAAAACATAAAATATGCATTAGAAGTAAGGTCAGGCATAAATTGTCATGGTCCCTATTTTCCTACTCATTGATGTATTTATTGATTCGATTTCAGTTACAAGATGCAATATGTAGGCAACAAAGCTGCACTTTAACTCATCACTCTACTGTCTTCCTTCAGGTCTGCAGCATGGTGTCACGTGAGATGCTAGCTGCAGCTGAAGCATTGGAATTTTTCATTGAAAAAGAGAGTTTTGGAGTCAGAAATGTTCAAACACAGTGTACTCTGCTTATTTTTTCCCTGCCCTGTTGCTCCCCATGCTATGTTTTCCACCTGAATTGTTAGGGAAGCAAACTTATACTAAAATAGGTCCAACAAGGATTGAATCAAGATACCAATTTAATTTCCTCATGCACCTTACTCAGTGCCCATGAGTCATGTTATAATTTATTCTACAATGTTAGAATCTATCTGTGATGTGTGCAGTGGCAGTTTGATTTCCTATGCATGGAGTTTACACATAGCTTCTTTTATTTAAGCAAGCCTGAACATACTAAGTAGCAGCAGCTGTGGCACTGTGCTCCAGACAATTTTACATGTTGACCTACTTTCTGAACAAAATGTTTTTTGTTACCATATGATCATCAATTAAATTTTTTATATTACTTCTTTAGGTTTCAGCTCATTTATTCTTAGGTAGTAATTGCTCTTCATCATCTGTTCGCCACATTCTCTCAGTATGATACTTAGTTTTGATGAATTGTCAGTACATGACTTCCAATCAGCTTTGTAGTTGCCTTTCTAGGTCGAAGAGCTTGTGTACAAGGCAATCGAGGTTTTCTGTGTTGGTGAGCTCTCAAACATAATTCTCTTTTGCTCTTCTGCTGTTCTTTGGCACAAAATTGTAAGACATAATCTGCTGCCCCCTCTCTCTCTTCTTCCTGTCCAGGACAAAAGGACAGTAGTTGGATCAGCTCATGGCTGTCCAAGTCTTAGGTCCTGTAGAGTATATGGCAATAGGCCATACTATGTACTAGTAGAGGTACACCAGCAGTATGGCTGGTACTAGAGTAGTTGTTGGCTGATTTCAGCCTTGTACCTTAGGAGTATGTAGTAGGTAGTTTTGTACCTTAGAAGGTACATGTATTGGTGTATATAAACCAGCCCAATGCAATGGAAGAAGGCAGTTCAATTGCCACTCATTCAGTCCCTGTTTCAGTCTGAAACCGTGTGTGCTGTGTGTGTGCTGTGGGAGCTCAGGGCTCTTCTTCTACCTTGGAGCAGGGGAGAGGGAGAGGGGAGGAGAGCCAACAATTGGTATCAAAGCCGTACAAGCCATAGCTAGGTCCTCTGACCAGCAATGGCGGAGAGTGCGGGCCGGAATGGTGGTGGGGATGGTAGTGAGCGACAGCTCCAGCCGGCGCCACCACAGGTTGAGGTGCGCGTGGTGAAGGAGTTCGGTGGCAGCGGCTCCTGGCCCATGCTCACCCGCACCAACTACGGTGAGTGGGCGACGCAGATGAAGTGGAAGCTTCGCGCGCGCAAGTGGTGGCGGGCGATTGAGGAGGATGACCGCACCGAGGACGCCCAGGTGGGAGTCATGGAGGCGCTCATGGCCTCGACGCCGGCGGAGTACCATGAGGCGTTGGGCGCGAAGGACACCGCGAAGCAGGCCTGGGAGATGCTGGAGTCCCTGCGCATTGGCTCGGATCGAGCTAAGAGGGCGAGGATTCAGCAGCTGCGCAGGGAGCTGAACGACATCAAGTTCAAGCCCGGGGAGTCGGTGGAGGACTTCACTCTTCGCCTCCAGTCCCTGGCCACGCAACTGGCCACCTACGGCAAGAAGGTGGACGACGAGGACCTCGTCACCAAGTTGCTGTGCATCGTGCCGGCGAGATACTCGCAGCTCGCCATGTCCATCGAGACTATGCTGGACATCTCCACGCTGTCTCTGGAGGACGTGGCCGGGCGGCTGCGGGTAGCAGAGAGCCGCACCACGCCGGCGCCGGAGAAGGAGAAGCCCAAGCTCCTGCTGACCGAGGAGGAGTGGTCAGCACGCATGAAGGAGAAGAGGCGGTCCGGGGAAGGCTCCAGCCGTGGTGGCAGCGATCGCGGCGGCGGCAAGCAGCAGAACAAGGGGCCGACGGACAAGAGGAAGGGCAAGAAGAAGTTCTCCGACCCAAACGCCTGTCGCAAGTGCGGCAAGGTTGGGCACTGGGCGCGGGAGTGCCCAGAGCGCAAGGAGAAGAAGGATGAGGCGCACCTGGCTCAGGACGACAGTGACGGTGATCACGCACTCCTGATGGGTGTATACTGCGCAGGGGCGTGCGGTGAGGCAGAGCTGGAGGTGGTGGAGGAGAGGAGTGCACCGCCGGTCATCCATCAGCTCGAGGAGCCCCGTGTGCAGGGGCAGGCTCATCTGGGAGTCGCCGGGGAAGAAGCGGAGCAGCGGTGGTACCTGGACTCCGGCGCCAGCAACCACATGACTGGTCTTCGGGCGGCCTTCTCCGAGCTGGACGAAGGACACACGGGGAGTGTCAAGTTCGGCGACGGCTCGCGGGTTCAGATTCGTGGGCGCGGCACGGTGCTGTTCAGGTGCAAGGACGGCGAACACCGCGCGCTCACGGACGTGTACTTCATCCCGGAGCTGCGTTCGAGCATCATCAGCCTTGGGCAGATGGACGAGCACGGAGCGGAGGTCATCATCCGCAACGGCGTGCTCAGGATCAAGGACCAGGATGGCCGACTCCTGGCGAAGGTACAGAGAACGCGTAATCGTCTCTATCTCCTTGATCTGAAGGTTGAGCAGCCAGTGTGTCTGGCGGCGGCGTGCGCGGAGGAGCCCTGGTTGTGGCACGGCCGGCTCGGCCACCTCAACTTCGACGCACTGGGGCGGCTCGGGAAGATGGTGACCGGCATGCCGAGCATCAAGCACGCCGGGGAGCTATGTGATAGCTGCCTCGCCGGGAAGCAGAGGAGGATGGCGTTCCCCAAGACGGCCAAGTATCGCGCGGCGGAACGGCTCGAGCTGGTCCACGGGGACCTTTGCGGGCCCATTACGCCGGCAACGCACGGAGGCCGGCGCTACTTCCTGCTGCTCGTGGACGACAGCAGCAGGTACATGTGGCTCCGGTTGCTGTCAAGCAAGGACGAGGCAGCGGACGCCATCAAGGCCGTCAAGGAAGGCGCAGAGGCGGAGTCTGGCGGGAAGCTTCGGGTGCTGCGTACCGATCGCGGCGGCGAGTTCACGGCGGTGCAATTCGCTGAGTACTGCGCAGGCGAGGGAGTTAAGCGCCATCTTACAGCGCCATACTCGCCGCAACAGAACGGTGTGGTGGAGCGGCGGAATCAAACGATTGTGGGCATGGACCGATCGATGATGAAGGCCAAGAGCATGCCGCCAGAGTTCTGGGGGGAGGCAGTCACCACGGCCGTGTTCATCTTGAACCGGTCACCAACGAAGGCGCTGAAGGGAGTGACACCGTACGAGGCATGGCATGGGCGCAAGCCTAATGTCTCGTACCTGAAGACGTTCGGCTGCATCGGGCACGTCAAGAAGGTGAAGCCTGGACTGGCTAAACTCGATGACAGGAGCGTCAAGGCGGTGTTTCTCGGCTATGAGTCGGGGACGAAGGCTTACCGGCTCTATGACCCGGTTCGGGGTAAGGTACTGGTATCCAGGGACGTCGTCTTCGACGAAGCTGCAGCCTGGAGATGGGAGGAGGCCGAGGCCGGAGGAGGACGAGGCGACGGAGGGATCCGGGACTCCTTCACCGTGGAGCACCTGGTGATCCATGGCCGCGGCGAGACAGCAAAGCAGCCGGTGACCGGGGAAGTATCCAACGGGGCGGCAAGCGCTGAGCCGCCAGCTGCGGTCGAAGCAGAGGAGCCTCCTAGCCCGGGCGGGGCTGGGAGCGTGGGCATGCCAGAATCGATGGGGGACGAATCCCCTGTCTCGCCTGCGCAGAGGACACCGACGACGGCCACGGTTGAGTATGCCTCGCCGCCGTCCGACGTCTCTGAGTTCGTGGACGCCTTCCACGAAGGAGAGGAGGTACGGTTCCGCAGGATCGACAACGTCATCGGGGAAGCAGAGGTGCCGGGCCTGGCGGCTCGTGGGCTCGGCAGCGACGCTCTGCTTCTCATGAGTGCAGAGGAGTCAACCACGTTTGCCGTTGCGGAGCGCGACGCGGCGTGGCGGAAGGCGATGCTGGAGGAGATGGAGGCCATCGAGCAGAATGGGACCTGGGACTTGGTCGATCCGCCGGCAGGTTGTCGGCCGATCGGGCTCAAGTGGGTCTTCAAAGTAAAGCGGGACGAGCGCGGCGCAGTGGTGAAGCACAAGGCGCGGCTCGTGGCCCGCGGATTCGTGCAACGCGAGGGGATTGACTTCGAAGAAGTGTTCGCCCCTGTCGCGCGCATGGAGTCCGTGCGGCTGTTGCTCGCGCTCGCCGGGGCCAAGGACTGGCAAGTCCACCATCTGGACGTGAAGTCGGCGTTTCTCAACGGGGACCTGGCTGAGACCGTCTACGTCAAGCAAGCGCCAGGGTTCATCGTCAAGGGGGCGGAGCGGAAGGTTCTGCGCCTGCGGAAGGCCCTCTACGGGCTGCGTCAGGCGCCACGAGCCTGGAACGCCAAGCTCGACGCCACCATGGCGGAGCTCGGGTTTCAGCGGTGCGCCACGGAGCACGCCCTGTACACCCGCCGACGGGGGAAGGAGCATCTCATCGTCGGGGTGTACGTGGACGATCTCATCGTCACCGGAGCGCGCGCAGCAGACATCGCCAAGTTCAAGGAACAGATGGCGGCGCGTTTTCGGATGAGTGACCTGGGTCCTCTGTCCTACTACCTCGGCATCGAGGTGAAGCAAGGAGAGGACACCATCAAGCTTGGACAGCGGGCTTATGCACTGAAGCTGATCGAGCGGGCAGGGATGGCAGGCAGCAAGGCGGTGGCCACACCCATGGAGGAGCGCATCAAGCTCTCGAAGCAGAGCACCGCGGCGAAGGTGGATGCCACACTCTACCGGAGTGTCGTCGGCGGTCTGCGCTGGCTGACTCACACACGGCCGGACATCGCTTTTGCGGTGGGCTACGTGAGCCGTTTCATGGAGGATCCACGGGAGGATCATTGGGCGGCGGTCAAACGACTACTGCGCTATGTTCAAGGCACGGCGGAGTGGGGACTTGTTTTCCCCAAGCGCGGCGGGCTTCAGCTGAGGGTGTTCAGTGAAGCACCGCCCGAGACCAAGGAAGGTGCGCCGGGACTCACGGTCTTCAGCGATGCGGATATGGCAGGAGATGTCGACGGGCGGCGGAGCACTTCCGGCGTACTCGTCTTCCTCGGCGGTGCGCCAATCGCCTGGCAATCGTTGAAGCAGAAGATGGTGGCCTTGTCCACATGTGAGGCGGAGTACGTGGCGGCAGCCACGGCGGCGTGCCAGGTGGTCTGGATGAGACGGCTGCTGACAGAGCTCACCGGAGTTCAAGCGCAGCCGCCGGCACTCAAGGTGGACAACCAGCCAGCCATTGCGCTGGCCAAAAACCCAGTCCTCCACGACAGGAGCAAGCACATCGACGTGAAGTTTCACTTCCTTCGTGACTGCGTCGAGGAAGGACAGGTGGTCATCGAGTTCGTCGACACCAAGCGACAGCTTGCTGACATTCTCACCAAGTCACTCGGGCGCCTCAGGTTCATGGAGCTTCGAGGCATGATTGGCATGGCTGAGGTCAAATGAGGGCAGCAAAGATTAGGGGAAGATTTGTAAGACATAATCTGCTGCCCCCTCTCTCTCTTCTTCCTGTCCAGGACAAAAGGACAGTAGTTGGATCAGCTCATGGCTGTCCAAGTCTTAGGTCCTGTAGAGTATATGGCAATAGGCCATACTATGTACTAGTAGAGGTACACCAGCAGTATGGCTGGTACTAGAGTAGTTGTTGGCTGATTTCAGCCTTGTACCTTAGGAGTATGTAGTAGGTAGTTTTGTACCTTAGAAGGTACATGTATTGGTGTATATAAACCAGCCCAATGCAATGGAAGAAGGCAGTTCAATTGCCACTCATTCAGTCCCTGTTTCAGTCTGAAACCGTGTGTGCTGTACTGCTGTGTGTGTGCTGTGGGAGCTCAGGGCTCTTCTTCTACCTTGGAGCAGGGGAGAGGGAGAGGGGAGGAGAGCAGGTGCTGCTCACCTCGGTGCAGGGTCTCTGTGCCAACAAAAATCATCGGTACTTGGATTTCTCTTCCACCACTTTTTGTTTTTTTTGGTAATCTATATTGAGACATCAGGCAAAGACTATTGGCAAAGAGGAGTGCATTTACTTATATCTCTTATTGCTTATGTCTATTCTACATCCACATTTTAGGTTCCATGGCTTTTACAATGAAGCGCACAATTTACTTCCAATGCAGGCTGCATGCCTTTATACATGTTCCTTCCAAAAGTCATTTGCCCTTAATTACTTTGCTCATTGTAATTCGAGGCCAATCAGTAACTTGCAGTCACGGTGGTGGGCAAACAAGTTTTTCCAGTTACCGTTGGTTTTCTAGTGAGTAATGTTTTGTCCCCTTTGTTTGTATATTACTATCTCCGTTGCTCACGCTTACTCCTGACCTTAACTATGTTTTTTCATTCCTTTGTAGATACTTATCATGAGTCTGCCTTCCATATATATGCGCTAAATACATCTATGCTCCCAATTCATTTAACAAGTATCGTTTTAAACTGTAAATTCTAAGAGCTGGCAGCACAGCTGTATGGTTGTATCTATTTTGATGGTTTCAACAACAACTATTAGTTATCAGAGTTTGTGAAGGTTGGCAACTTCTAAATGGTAGCTGAGTTTCTATATTCCCAACTTGATTCAAAGATATAGATAGAAAGTGATGTTCGTCAGGATATAAAAAATCTTGCCTACTTCGTGCATAGATGCTTAGATTATATTTTTACCTGAAATTTATTAGTATCAATAACTACAAAATCTAGATTTTAACAAAACTACATGGGTAACTTTTAATTATGATCTTATCATCTACTATGTCCTATCAGTTTTTAAAAGCTGGGCACTTCTAACTGTTTAGTAGGCTTGATCTTAAGGAAAAAGAATTGTTCTATTCTTATTCCTATCCCAGCTTCTATGTGCATGCCTTCTGGTCGTGTGACTGTTTACTCTTACATGTAAATAAATTGGCATTTATCCCATGAAGAAAGATTTCGGATCTATTCTAGGTACTCTATAAAAAAGTACTACTATTATACAAATATGCTCAATACAAGTAATGCACACTTTTTTCAGGAACTTCTAGCTGCTGCTAGCCAACAGCTTGTCAACAACAATGTGCAGCCAAACAATCCAATTAGAGTTTTTGACGAAGATAGTTGCCACGGATAGCATCTACTATGTTAAGCTAGGATAACATTGTGTTCATTAGCTAGGATTAGCCATGCTATTGATCATCAGCTATATGTTCAAACAAGGACTAGTATAATTTTTGGTGTATGGCTACTCCAAATTTGTGTACATGATTTTAATATGACATACATCTTGAATGTTTGATCCAATGTCTATGAGTTTCAGATATATAAGGTTTTATTTTTTTTAATCTTATTCAATTGATCTCGATGGACTGTCAGTTGCTAAAAGTTCATATTGCAATGAACTGTCCGTTTCTAAATGTTCTAACATGCCGTCCGTTGCTAAAAGCTGCGGTGATGGACGGTCCGTCGCTAAAGATGAAGTCTGTCGCTATATACATACAACCACGGCTTCAACAGCAACTGCTGAGGTCTGTCGCTATAACTTTTAGCCACGGACCGTCCATCGCTATACACCCCTTACAGCAACTTCAAGTCAGTCGCTGATTAAGGGCTGTGGTGTAGTGGGCGATCGGCCTCTTTCCTCGCGGCTCGCGCAACGGCACGGCAACGTTCAACTAACCAGGCCGCCCAGCAACCACTGACGTGTGGGGTCGGCCGGTTGCCCTCTCCGTCGTCTTCGACTCTCCGTCGCTGACCCCCGGTTCTTCGTTTGACGCAACTGTTTGCCTAGAACGTACATATTTTTTAAGAAAAAAATATATTTTGAAAAAATAAATAAAGGAGGTAGTAAAATTATACTCGTGTCATTTCGAAATGCTAATTCTTGTATATGAACTAGACAGATTCATTTTAGCAAAACAATGGGAATGCAAAATGTGTATGGGAGTATGAACATTATTGTCTATACTCTTATTTCAAGTTACAAGTTGCCATGGCTTTTTTAATACATAATATATATCTAAAAAACAAATAACTTATAATATGAAAAGGAGAGATATTTCTTATAGTCTATGAAAGCAGTATTTTGATCGCGAATGGAATTGCAGGGACAAATGGCCATTGCCTAGTACTCTCTTCATCCAAAAAATGCAATTCTCATTTTTAGATGAATCAAACAATTTTTAAGACTATTTTTATTTGGATCCTAGAGCTAATATGAAATAGTTAGCTACTAATAATTAGTTCCTTTAGATCCAAACAAATCTAACTAGTAGTCTTGCTAATTGTTAGTAGAATATTCAACTAATAACCATTTTTATTAATTAGGCCAAACTAGCTAAAAAACAACTAATAGGTCCTTATTGGATCTATCTACAATCTATTGGTTCGTAGCTAGTATTAGCTAGTACTAGTGAAATAGTTGTTAGTTAGATATTTAGCTAATAATTAGTTAACCTATTAGCTAGATCTATTTGGATCAAGGAGTTAAATATTATGTTTGGATCTATAGAGTTAAAAAGTTATCTAACTAGTAGTTTATATCTAGTATTAGCTAGCTAACTATTAGCTGGTTTGAGCTAACTAATAAGACATTTGCTAGTTGGTTATTAACTAACAATTTGTTGGATCATTCAGACCCAAAGTAGCTAACCATTAGTTTATGGATCCAATCAAGATCTAAGTATCATTAAATTGGTTATGGAATATATTATTATAATATATCTATTTAGAAATATAAATGTTGAATTTTTTTATGAATAGGTCAAGCTCAAGAACATTTGACTAGTCTTAAACATAGAATTGTATTTTCTTGAACCGAGAGACTTTCTTGAAAATATGTAGTTCCACTGTCCTTAAAAAAATGTAATTATGAGATTCGTACCAGTCAAACTAGGTGAAGTTTGAATAATATTATAGTAAATAGTTTAGCATTTATATCTCTAAATAAAATTATTATGCAAATAAATTTAATGATATTTATTTTGTACCATAAATGTTAGCACTTTGTGTATAATTGTAGCAAAAATAAAAATATTTATTTTTTCAAAAAGCAAGAATTATATTCTTTTTAGGACAGAGGAAGCATACTCATACCATTTTTGTAATGCCAATTCTTCCCTGTGAACTAGATATATTGTTTTTTTACAAAACAATGGGTATGCAAAAAAAAAAATCTGTAAACTTGAGAAAAATGTACAGCCCTGCAAGACGTGAAATGACTTCCAAATGTAATTTCAGCTTCTTCTCGATTTCAAATATACAAGGGCGACGCACACAATAAATCAGCGAACATGCTCTTAATTACATTTATAAACAGTTCTCTCAAGCACTGAAGAGCATTACACGATTACTTTCAGTTAGTTTTGTGACAATTCACAATGTTTTTTTTTCACTGCTCACAGTTTTCCACGGCCACAACAGCAGACAGGTCATAGCAGTTTTTTCACGGCTCGCAGTTTTCCACAAATGGAGTACTACAGCTCAACCAAACGGGCTGCGTACCCCGCCCCCCCCCCCCCCCCCCCCCCCCAAAAAAAAGCCGTGTTTTGTTCGATGTGAAGCCCGGCCCATCTTGGACCGGGGGTGCGGTCCACGGTGACGCCACGAGTGATGCACAGCGCGGGGTGGGGGTCCACACGGGTGGCCGTAGAGGGAGTGAAGTGAAGGCGGAGGCGGGCGGGCAGGGCACGGCACGACCAACCCCCCCTCCACGCCGGCTGGGGTGGGTCGCGGACTCGTACGGCCCCGCAAAAAACCGGATTTGATAGCAGCCGATACGTCCGCCGCGGCGGCTGAATAGGAGAGAGAAACCGCCCCGACCCCTCTCTCTCTCCTCCCCCTTCTCGACGAACCCGTCCCACAAGCACGCGCGACGCGACGCGACGCGAGCCAAGAGGTGGAGGAGAGAGAGAGAGAGAGGTAGAGAGAGGAAAACCCCGCCCCCGCCCCCGCCCCCGCGCTCGTCCAGGCAGCCGTCGTCGACGCAAACGGCGGAGGCCACAGAGACGCCACGCGAGGGAGCAGCCCCCGCCCCCGCCGCCGTAGCAGCAGCAGCAGCAGCAGCAGAAGCCCCCGCGCGCGGCCGCCGCCGTCCCCAATTCGGCGCTCCGATCGCCGGATCTCCTCGCCGGCGCCGGGGGCCCCGATCGGCCCCTCCTCATGCCCGTGCGCTTCCGGGGGTTATCTCGCGCGGGCGCCGGCCATGTCGGACCTCGCTTCCACCTGCAAGGTATACGCCTGCCCGCGCCCAATTCCGCAACCCGATCTCCGCCGATTCCCCTCGAATTTCCCGGGGGATTCAGCTGGGCCCGTGGGATTCCCGCCTCTGCCGCCGCCCTGCTGTCGCCCGGCGGTTAATTCCGCGCCCAGGTTTAGATGCATGGATGGACTGGCTGAGAGCTCCGACCCTAGTTTTTTTTTATCCAGCTCTGGCTGGCACCAGTGCCTTATTTCCAAATGTGGAATCGCTTCGGCTTCTTAGTCCGGGCATGCTGCCTGATGTAGTCTAGCCCCGAGCTTTGGATAGAGCTGTGTGTGTTGTTGGGCAGGTGTTGTATGCTGTCTTAGCTGCCGAATCAACCTCTCATGTGTTGTACTGATTGATAGGCTAGTGCTGGGTCCTTCGGTTGCATGGCGCAGTACTCGTTCAAGCTGCTCCTAGCTCGCGCGTGGCTAAGCGACAAAATTTGCTCTTGATAAGTCGTTCTAGAGTCAGTAGTTCTGTTTTTTTCTGGTCCATGGATCAACCATGGCAAGTGTGGCGGTGTACTCCACGTGCGCAGCAACGTGTAATGGTTGCTCTTGAAGATCTCACACGTTGATTCTTTCCTTGTTTGTCACAGGATAAACTTGCGTATTTTAGAATAAAGGAGCTCAAGGATATCTTAAATCAGCTGGGGTTACCGAAGCAAGGAAAGAAGCAGGTCAGCAAATGTTTTGCTCTCTTATTTTGGCTTTCGAGCACTTTGTTTCTACTCCCGGATGTGTACGATTACATTACAACTGAATGGAAGCATGGCATACGAGTGTCCAGGGTGAACTAGCCATCTGGCAGTACATCATTGTTGGGTCTGACTGCTGTAGTGCTGTGCACGACTTGGTTTGGCAGTAACCATGGGTTTGTAGGACAAGCTTCAATTCAATATTTCAATTTCAGAAATCAGAACCATCTTCTTTTTTCTTCCCTCCTTGAATACATTCAGAATCTCATCTTCACTATACTTGCCTCAGCTTTGCACTTGATGGTATCTGATCGATTTTTCATAATCGTTGATCACAGGACCTTGTTGACAGGGTATTGGCAATATTATCAGACGAGCAAGGTATGGCGGTCTTTGCTGCACATATTGCTCCCCCCTATTTTGTTGTCTTTAACTGCAGCATTTTCGATGGTTCAATATTACTTTTCAGTTGTGCTCAAGCCAGTAGATTTTTTTATTCAAATCTGTGCCATTGAAGTTTAATAATATGGGTCATTTCTTGATTTGTCCTTGAGCTGATGATTGGTTAATAAAAAATCTCTTCCGTTTTAGAGTATCAGCTAGTTCACATTTTCTTCTTCTGAATCACTAAGTTTGGTCTTTCCATGAAATCTGGCTCTTTACTCTTTTTGCTTATTGCAGGTCAACGCCATCATGGATGGGGAAGGAGAAATGCTGTTACAAGGGAGACAGTGGCAAAAGTTGTTGATGAAACATACAGGTTTCATTCCATCTGTTTCTCAATTTTCAGTACAAGAATTCATAGCAGAGAGTTGACTATGTCAGATGAAGATGTTGACTCAGTTCCTTTTGGTGCCTCGGTACTTTCATTAGCAGGAAAATGCAAGTATGTCCTCCTGACCTTCCCTCCAGGAGCCACAGTGGATCAGATTTCAATCATTTCAGGCCCAAAGAGGAATCCACTGACTTCTACCATGTAGAGACTAAGGTCCGCTGCCTTTGCAATAGCACAATGCTAAATGACAATATGATCAAGGTATCTTACCCATTTATATATGTGCATGTATTTTCTTTTCATTTGAAAAGCATATAGGACGTGAAACAAGGTTTGTTTTGGTGCGATGCGCCTTGTTAATCTTTTTTTCTTGCATCTTGTTTCCTGCAGTGCGAAGATGGCAAATGCCAGGTGTGGCAGCATATTACCTGCGTACTCATTCCAGATAAGCCCACGGAGGGTGGTGGCCCTGATATTCCACCTCATTTTTATTGTGAATTGTGCCGACTGAACCGGGCAGACCCGTATGTTCTGCTACAATCTGTTTGGCTTTCTTTGTTTCACTATATATTTTTTCAAGAGTGGCTTTTGTCATGTCCTGCTATAGCTAAAATGTTGTGAATGAACTGTGCTATGGTTTTCCTTTCCTGTATGGTTTACCTTTTTTAGAGTGTGACCTTTTTTTTTTCAGTCACCCAGGGTTTATTAGAACCCCCCCTTTTGTTCTACCAATTCCTACACTTGATTGATCTGGTAAATTGATCCGATAATATCTGGTTTAACAGCCCATGCTTCTTGCTTAGTTGTCTGATTGAATGTTTGTTGCAAGTTTGATATGTTTTTATGTCAGTACTTGGTACACCTATGGATGCTATTGAACTTGAACTGCGGTATGCGCTGAACCTTTTGAATGTATTTATGTGCTGGATACTTGTATGATCACTCTGTAGGTTAAACGACACTCTTCGTTGTCTTTGCCTGAGTTAATAGTGTGCCTTTAAGGCCTAAGCTCTTTCTGCTCTTTGCTTGGCTAGAACATGCTGATGGTTTATTTCCTTTTGCAACAAATATAACGTGTAAAGATAGCTTACTTATTGAAGACCAAAATGCTTGATGTTTCTAGTTTTCTATGCAATTGAAGTTACTATGCCTTTTGGTTAGATCCTCGAATATATTATGAACAAAAGCCGCTGATGAGACATAAATCTGTGTAGGCGCTCTGAAGTTGGCATTGCACTTGAACAACCTTGTTTAGAATTTCTTATTGTCTGCAATCCTTGTTCTCATTGCTTAATTCCGCCCTTCGAATTTGCAGGTTTTGGGTGACTACAGGAAATCCATTACTACCTGTGAAATTTATGTCATCTGGTGTTGGAAATGATGGGTGGGTATATAATGGAACTTGTTGTGGTGCCAATAGTTTATCTTACAAATAATCATTCCCTTACCTAATGTGCACTTTTTTTTGTGTGGGGGGGGGGGGGGGGATTGTCAATACAAGTACATTGCACGTGTAGTTAATGTGAAATTTAGGTTTGAGGGGAAATGACACTCTATTGTTGTCAGGAATTATTGTTTTAGCCATATGGATATCTATAGTGCTATGCGTAAGTATATCCTTGTTACCCAATCAACAAACACTAATATCTTCAACAACATTCATATATACTTCAGTTCAGGATCTTTGGTTAGTAATTAAATTCCACTGTTAGATTTTACATGATAATCCTTGCAGTCTTGTTGATTGCTAATACAAGCTTTTGCTCATTGATATCAATGTATAACACTAGTAGTCATTTGCATGTAGTGCCGTAGTGCCGTACCATACAATGTTCATTGGTCTGTTCTTAAAAGATGCATTATCAGTCTTACACAGCATCCAACGTATGATATATGTGGCCATTTCTATGATAAGGTGGTCCATAGTTGTGCTTTTGGCCCATATATGCTAGATAATGTTATGTCATTTGAGTAGACTTAAACTAGTCTACTATTTTAGTTTGTATACTATCTGCATTGATGTTACTGTGTTGCTGATGCATAAATGTTTCCTTGTGAAACCTTCATATCTCTAGAGCAAGTGTACCTCAAATTGTGGAGAAGACCTTCCAGCTTTCCCGAGCAGATAGAGAAACAGTCCAGAGACCTGAATACGATCTCCAGGTTTGCTCTCTCCTCCACAACCTAAGTTTCATTTGCCTCAATTCTGATAAAAATTTTGCACACTTTATTAATGACATGATGCTGCTATGCCATAAATAAGTCTTAGCTGTGGATGATTGTGTCCTTTCTTTAACATAGTGTTCACGCATAGTACATTGGTGATTATGCTATGCCGTAAATAAACCTTAAGGAACTGAGGAAGAGAACATTGGTGTATCTGAGATTAGGTCACTCGGAGTGCCTGAACTTTGTTATTGAATCAACCTCTTTAACATAGCGTTCATGCATAGTACGCTGATGGAAAATAGCTATGTATGATTATGACCTTTCTCTAACATCAAATATCTTTGATTTCTCATGTCTACCCCACTTATGAGTTATCTAAGTAAATCATTTGCAAATTGTGTGTGCAATATAGACTTGAGTATTGCACATTGAGAGCTTCTGCCAAAAGGTCTTGATTTGATGTATTAAGATTTCTCCTGTCCTGTCCAACAAAGAAAAAGTGGTTGGATACACTCACTGGTTCTGTTGCACAGTCCTGTTGACTACTGATTGTGTTGTTGGTCTGTGTACAGGTTTGGTGCATTCTTATAAATGACAAAGTCCAGTTCAGGATGCAATGGCCTCAATATGCAGAATTGCAAGTGAATGGTAATACATAAAATTTTATTGTATAACTTGGATTTATTAAAATGCATTTGGGCTCAAATCTTGGCTTATTGTATACATATATCTGAGCCATATAGGTTTAATTTGCATTGATATTTTTTGCGAAATTAAGTGATTGCCAGTGTGATATTTAGTTCTGTTTGTTCAGGTATTCCTGTACGAGTAATGACCAGGCCTGGTTCTCAGTTACTAGGGATAAATGGGCGGGATGATGGACCACTGGTGAGTTTTATTCTTACTTTGTCCCGCTGGTAGGATCTGGATGCTGGTTGGATGGACATTTGGTACTACCTCTTTACTTCATTTGGTCACGGTGGTGGTTTTTGTGTTTTTTTTGGGGGGGGGGGGGGGGGGAGGGGGAGGTCTAAAAAGTGTTTCCATTATCTTTTGGGTCAGTTGTACCTTTTAAATGAACTCCGTTAGAACACAGTATAAGCTTGTTTCTCATCCTTTTTTAAGTGTGAAGTATATTAAGGAGTTAGTAACATTAAGTATGTCTGTGTTAAGCTTGTTTTGAGGTCTTCACTCTTGTGGCTTATACTCCCTCCATTCACATGTGGTTACTCTTATGGCTTATACTCCTTCCAGTCGTTTGTACTTGATGCTCAGACAGGGAAACCAAGCTCATTTGTTCTTGTTTTTTTTGTCTGTAATGTCAACTATATATGGCTGGAGTTAGTAGCATTCTTTATCACTTTATGGCACTCTTAACAAGATCTGAGCACATTAGCAACTTGACATTTTTTTTGTACGTGGGACAGTCCTCTTTAGATGTTGAGATTCTTAAGAGCATATGTTTTGTCATGATACAGGATCCACTTGATTTTCTTCTGCTTTCCTGAAGGCAGGAGTTATGGGGGTTGGAAAATGGCCTTTTACCCCCCTGCCTTTTTATAAAATGTTGCATGTTCTTGATTCATGGCATAGTCTTGGAAATAGTGTTATGTGAGCCTGAAAACTTGAAAGGGGTATGCTACATTAAACTACTGGCTAAGATACTGGAGCACATGTTCATACTTTGTTGGTGAAGGTGCTCACTGGTCATCACCTGGGTCAGATGCACACATTTTGGCCAAACCATTTACAAATGTGGTACTGGTTTTTGTTTCCCATTGGCCCACCACACTAGTTGCCAGCTCTAATCCCGGTTTGTACACATGTTGCCAGCTCAGATACTGGTTTTTTTACTCAAAATGTTTATAGTTAGCTAGTGAAGCGCATGGTTTACTTCTACATCGCGCTGGATTGTGGCATGTATCATGTCATTCTTGCGATGCGGTGCATGTGAGGATCCATGGATACTATTTTCTCATTTTTCGCAGGAAGTGTATTGCCTTAAATTGGCTGAACATACAAGTTTATATTCAATGATGTTATCCTGCAATCTGCATCATAGGAGTAGTAGGATTGTAAGGGTGGTAAAGAATACCATTGGAAAAAGCAAAATAACATAAAAAATAATATGAACTAAACCATGAGCATACAGAATGGCATTATATTAATAGACCATTCCCCCCCCCCCAAAAATTGAATGACACATTAACACATAGCCCTGTAGTTGTTGATGTGAGGCAAGTCCATGATGCAATAGCCATTGTCAGGTTTTATCAAGAGATTTATAGTGCTGATATGAAGCATGCTATGGGGCAAGATTCAAGTTATACTCTTCTATCTGTACATTCAGAGATAGAAAGCAATTGGGTGCACATTTCTAGCATATGGAGACCTAGTTTCTGTTTTGTAGTTGATATGATAATTTGATCGCAATGTTGTATTACTCTGAAATTCATTTTTTAAGTTCTGTTCATGGGTTAAATTTGTCATTCTTGTATGTTTCTGCAGGTAACCACATGCAGTAGAGAAGGGATCAATAAAATTAGCTTATCAAGAGTTGATGCCCGAACCTTTTGCTTTGGAGTTCGAATTGTTAGGAGGAGGACTGTTCCTCAGGTTTTGTTTGTCTTTCTACATATCTAATTGAAATGACTATATGATCACATGATTTCCTGTTCTGTAAATAGTGTATAAACAATGTATTGCCAATTTTTAGCTTGTTTCATGTTAAATATCATCTAGACAGCAATATTTTGTGTTGACAATTCCTGCTAAAGCTAGCACTGTTTTTAAAATTTCCTGTTATGTTTCAGAAAAAAAGAATTATAACTGAAAGGAAAAACTAATAATTCTATTAACATATTTAGTGCATTATTCACTGCGTTGTGCTCCATTTACTCTTCTCTTCCTCCTTGACACTGTTGTTGATGTCCAGGTATTAAACTTGATCCCAAAGGAAGGTGAAGGGGAGTCTTTTGAGGATGCTCTTGCTCGTGTCCGTCGCTGTCTTGGGGGTGGAGGTGCTACAGACAATGCTGATAGTGATAGCGATCTGGAAGTGGTTACTGAATCTGTTACAGTCAACCTTCGTTGCCCTGTGAGTGTTGTTCTGCATATATCTGTTTTTTATGACTTTTTTGTGTTTGGCTTTGTTACATATATGTCAGTACCATTTACCATTTTCATTTTTTTTCTTCATATAAGTATAGGTAGTAACAAACCACTTTTACTCTGTCAGGTGGTTCTGTGCCTACCTAGCTTGGTAGTATTAGGAGAGTTGCTAACTGTTATGTATTTACTCAAAAGCAAATATAATCATTATAGTAGGTCTTTAAAGTATGTTTTCTGGTTGGCTATAGGTGGCATGTTGAGCTCAGCCGCTCTGGTGCAATTTGCAATTGGAATTGTATCTAATGTATTTTTATTTTTCAGAATAGTGGATCCAGAATGAGGATTGCTGGAAGGTTCAAGCCTTGTGTTCACATGGGCTGTTTTGATCTTGAAACTTTTGTGGAATTGAATCAACGCTCACGCAAGGTTAGAATTTGTGCTTGCAGAAGCACATTCAAATATAGGCTTGTTTTAAACATCTGTTGTAGTTGGGCTTTGGCCCAGGCCAGGCCTAATTTTTACCTGCGCAATAAGAGTATGGACTTGTTCAATACACTTGATCAATGATCATGAATACCCAAGAATGCCATTTTTCTATTATGAATCTATTTTTCTATTATTGTTTTTGAGTAGGAAATACAGTGGAGATAGAAAAAATAAGTTCTGTTAATAATTTTATGGGCATGGTCACGCCATGCTTGAGATGCATGCAAGGTTAGCCAAACTAGGCTACCCTTGGACAGTAGTCCATGGGTGGTATAGGGACTATGGATGTGGGATCATCTTTACCCTATATAAGTGCTCTTTTCCTCTGCCACACTTGATTTATTTATATCATTTTACATGGTTTCATATTTTGTATCCTACCTTCCTGATTGAGTGTTCTTACTTTTGTGCAGTGGCAATGCCCAATATGTTTAAAGAATTACTCTCTCGAGAACTTGATGATCGATGCTTATTTCAATCGGATTACTTCTTTGGTAGGTTTTTGTCTCACATTTTATGCCTTATGCTAGAGTTTGTTATGTGACTTGATTTCTGTTTTCATCTTGGATGTAGTTGCAAAATTGCAGTGAAGATGTTAATGAGCTTGATGTTAAACCTGATGGGTCTTGGCGTGTGAAGGGTGATGCCGCTACCAGAGATCTATCTCAGTGGCATATGCCTGATGGTACTCTTTGTGACTCAAAGGAAGATACAAACCCTGGTGTCACAAGTGTTAATGAGTTCAAGAGAGAGGGTACTTCTGATGGACATAGAACTTTGAAAATTAAAAAAAACCCTAATGGATCATGGCAGGTTAGCAGTAAAGCAGATGATAAAAAACCTGTGGTTAGACATCACATCCAAAACAACAATGGGTTCTCAACACCAAACATGCCTATTATCAGTAGCCCCACTGGGAGTTATCGAGATGGCGAAGATGCAAGTGTGAACCAAGAAGGGGGTGGTATTCAATTTGATATAGCATTGAACCAAGAGTTTGACAGTTTTGCACATAACTTTGGTCAGACATACAATACAGAGGATAGACAACAGCCACAACATAATGCTGCAGATGTCATTGTTCTTAGTGATTCTGATGAAGAAAATGACCCGATTGTTCGCCCGCCAGCTGTCTATGCAAATGCAACTACAAATGGTGACAGTTTTCCTTTCGTCACTGATGCTGCTGGAACTGGATATCCTGAAAGGTACCAGGAGGATGCTGGCGTTGGTACAAGTGGCCTTGGTTTATTGAACAACAATACTGGTGATTTTGAAATAAATAACTGGCAAATGCATTCTTATCCACAACCGGAGCAAGGGTTCCAGTTTTTTGGGACTGATACTGATGTTGGCAATCCTTTTGTTGGTCCACATAATTCCTTCAATATTGCACCAGAAGACTACTCGCTTGACTGTAATGTTGGCATAGAGGATCCCTCTGCAGCTCACGATGTTTCAATTTGCCGAAACAGTAATGATGTGCATGGAAGCTTGGTTGATAACCCATTGGCTTTAGCAGGCGACGATCCATCTTTGCAAATTTTTCTTCCAAGTCAACCTTCCACTGTTCCCCTTCAGGAAGAATTGAGTGAGCGTGCTAATACTCCAAATGGAGTCCACCCTGACGATTGGAGGATATCTCTTACGCTTGCGGCCGGTGGAGGGGGTAATGAAGAGTCTACAAGTGTTGATGGTCTAAAATCACAGCCAAAAGTTCCATCGAAAGAGGCAGGAGTCGAACCTTTGCTTGATGCTGGTTTGTCTCCCTTTTATGAATTTAATTCTTCTCTTTTGTAATCATTTTGCTTCTAAGATAACGGTTTGCTACACTTCCTTTTCTTTTTGGTAGCCTGTCAACTATTTCCAGGATCATCAAGGTTAACTTTTGAAGGCAGGCATCTTAGGTCATACTTTTTTTCCATAGAAAATGTGCAAAGTCTGATATCTTAAAATAGATCCCCATAAACTATTTAATTCTGTAGTCAATAAAATGAATGAGTAGAATTTTAGCAACTTTTAGAGTATGCCTTTGATTACTTCTGGGTATTAGATGACATTTGATGCTGAGTGGCTCAACTTATCTCCTTGTACTCAAAACTGTCAAAATGATGTCTATATGCAATTATGCATACAGCATACGTATGACTGTGAACTGAGTTTAATCAAAACCTAATTTCTGAAGGTTTTCGATTTCTTATCAACTTGTATTAGCTTGTGGTCCTGTAATATCTGTTGGTTGCAGAGCTTTATGGATTCTATGCTTGCATAGAAAACAGTTTTGATGATTTATTAATTACTAGAATAAAAAGAACTATCTAGCTCAATTTCTCAAATGTGAGTCCAGATTCATGATACCAATTTGTAGTATCAAACTATGAATTGAATGCTGATATTTCTAACCTTCTAACTTATTGCTGCTATGTTCTCAACGACAGCTATCTGCATACTATACATGTTATTATTGTAACATTTTTGTTCTCAATTGCAGCTTCTGCTCTCCCAAGCATGAACAGATGTAATGGATCTAATCTAAATCCAAGAAGGATTGAAAATATATTTTCTCACCCTCGCCAACCGCGGTCTGTTAGGCCTCGTCTGTGTTTGTCATTAGATACTGATTCAGAGTAGTTTGGACATCACACTGGGATAGCTGAATTTGCTACTAATCTGGCAAAGTTGGCTTCCAGAATCTTGATTTTTACTGTGGAGGGCTCAGGTTATTGTTGTTGATACAAAGAGAAACACCAGTGTGGATGCTTTGTTGCATTAACCTGGGAAGATTCAAGTGTTCTATATGATCCAAGTGGGATCTGCATAGAGTTCATCTAATGGTAAGGATAGACAATCAGCCTCTTTATGTGATGGATTAGTTGCTATGTTTTATGAACTAGATTGCAGTTTGTGATTCAAGTAGCTGACTGGTAATTGAACATGCTGAACGCGGCATTGGAGATGATTTCCAATGCCCCATGAAATAAAAGTGAAGTTGAGCAGGATTAAAAGAAGCAAACAAAAACTGCTAGGATCTGATCAGCAATCTACCGAATGATCATAGCCTCATGTTAATACTCCCTCTGTCCCATTACAGTCGTCGTTGTAAGATTCAAAATATGTCTCCAAATGAATGTCGTTTTAGCCTTAGGTGTGAGTCTCAGCCTATATCTACAGAACCTGTCCATCCATCATGTCGTTGTCTCCACAACCTGCTTCCTGTTTATTTTGTTTAAGGCTAAAAATGTTGGTGCATGGAATGTAGTAAGCCAAAGCGTGTTGGATGTAGTAGTTTTTAATGCAAAAGCATTTGCGTGTGAATGCTTTTCATCTCAGTTTGATAGTATGTCTTCTCAATGTATAGGGGTGTCCGTATTTTACCTCCTACCTTGGGTTCTGGTCTCAAACCTATAACGACTACAATTGTGGGACAGAGGGAGTACTATTTATATCCTTGGTGGCATTGTGTAGGGTTACTTATATCCTCCACACTGCTCTTGCTCGCGCGCACTCAGCCTGGCCTCCGCTCCTCTCCTGCTTCTCACTGCTTCCCCTCAGGCCAGTCTCAATGCATAGTTTTATGGTACAGTTACCAAGACTATAAACTAGGTAACCGAGCCAAATAAGTTTCATGGGGATGAAACTCCTCTCTCATCTGATGAAACTCCTTCATTTAATGACCCTGCCAAATCAGCAATGTTGCTTATGTGGCACCCTATTTAATGTGCATGACACTCTTATGAAATATACATTGAGACTGGCCTCACTATTCTTCTCCAACAGACCGATCTCTATTGTGGCCCCCTTCTGCAGCAGCTGCTGCTGCAACCACAGATGACCCAGGCGGCTCCATGGCCTTTCTGGTTGGTTTCCTAATGATTTCCTCTGTTCTGCTCCCGAAACCCCTCGGCTCTCACTGGTTTTCGCTAGGTGTTGGGAGCACCTTGTTCTCTGTGAGTGCCTTGTCACCTAGGCGATGCCTTAAACACTGCCTATGTGAAATTTGTCTATTCAAAATGTCTGCTTGATTGTTTAGCATGAAATAAATCAATGTGAGTGCATGTAGTTTCTTTGCTAGTTCAACTGATGAAACCTTGTGGTAACTGATGTATTTTGTGTATTTCAGGTTGGTACAGGATATTTTCTAACTGGGAGTGGTTTAATGTGGCTAGTGGAGCAGGCTGTACATTTTCCCTGACATTTACTGGGTATAAGGAATAGGGGGCCATCACTTGGCATAAGACAAATACATGTGAATGTTTTGTGTGTACCATCATTGTATTTAGGGTTTGGGTGCTAATTTAGATGTTTATTATTACCCTGATGTTTGATGGAAAATAAATTATTCCTTGAAGTGGCGGTCAATAAACAGAGCCCCCTTCGGTTTTGAGTCGGAGCTGCTGACCGTTCATCTGTTCTTGTTGTTGTTGTGAAGTGGTAGCTTCGTTCAGCTTCAGCTTCCATGGTGGGACCAATCATGCCAAAGTTGTGTCTAGCAGAGGGCAATCTCCATGGTGTCTTGCAATACAAGTACTCGTATATTTTGCTCTCCAGGATGATAAGTTTCTTTGTGCATCATGCTGTATTATGCCGGTGTTCCCCTTCTCATTTCTTGCTTCACTGAACTGCTTGGCATAGTTTGATATATCTATCTGTTCATTTGGTTCGATACTCTTTACTAGTATGTGGGTGCAGTGCAGGCGCACAGGGCAGATCGGCAGTCTTGACTTGCCTGTGATCTGCCTTGAGTATCTACTGCTACTGGTACCGCCTACTGGCTACCGCCCATGTATGTACTTAGTAGGCATTGTAAGGCATCAAGAGTAAACTTGCAGGTGGTGGTGTGGATTGTATCAGCTTTATGAACCCTTCTGATTGAAAGGTGCTGGGATGGATTAGTGGTATGAAGAAGTTCGTTTCATTCAGAAGTCAGAACATAACAGCACATCGTTAGAGTATGAAGGGCCTGTTTAGATGCACTCAGAAACCTAAAAGTTTATAAATTTTTCCATCGCATTAAATTTTATGGCATATGTATGGAGTATTAAATATATATAAAAATATAATTAATTGCACAACTTACATGTAAATCATAAGATAAATTTTTCAAGCTTAGTTAGTCCATGATTGAACAATGTTTGTCAAATATAAATGAAAGTGCTATAATGTTAAAATCTAAAAAGATTTTTCAATCCAAACAAGGCCGGAATGGTGAAATCATACTCTGCGCACAAATATGGCCTTGTTTAGGCCTTGTTTAGTAATAGCCAAAATTCAAAAAAAATTCAAGATTTTTCGTTACATCGAATTTTATGGCACATACATGGAGTATGAAATATAGATAAAAAATTAACTAATTATATAATTTGCTTGTAATTTACGAGATGTATTTTTTGAGCTTACTTAATTCATTCATGGTTAGACAACAATTGCTAAATACAAACAAAAGTGCTATGCAAAATTAAAAAAAAAACTAGAAGGCTTTAGGGCCTGTTTAGATGCACTCAAAAACCCAAAATTTTACAAGATTTTCTATCACATCAAATCTTGTGGCACATGCATGGAGCATATATAAATAAAAAGATAATTAATTGCACAGTTTACTTGTAAATCACAAGACGAATTTTTTAAATCTAGTTACTGTATGAGTGGACAATGTTTATCAAATACTCCCTCCATCCCAAATTGTAAGTCATTCTAAGAATCTTGGAGAGTCAAACTTTTCTAAGTTTAACCAAATTTATATTATAAAATAATAATTATTATGGTACTAACTAAGTATCATTAGATTCTTTCTTAATTATATTTTCATAGTATATTCACTTTATGTTACAAATCTTAGTATTTTTTTCTCTTTAATTTTGGTCAAACGTAAAAATGCTTTGACTCTCTAAGATTTTTGGAATGACTTACAATTTGGGAGGGAGTACAAACGAAAGTGCTAAAAGTGTCAAAATCCAAAAAGATTTTGGATCTAAACACCTCCTTCACGCCCAAAAACTTTTAACCCATCACGTCGAATCTTTGGACATATGCATAAAATATTAAATCACGAGACGAATTTTAAATCTAAAAACTTTTCAGAACTAAACAAGTCTTATATATCTTATGCTCAGTTGACGATCGGTAGGCCGGATTGAACAAAAGCCCGTCATGCCCAAAAGAATTCCTAACAGTAGAAGGCAGGTTGCTACTCATAGGTGGTCACTTTTAGCGGGAAGCCATCATGGAGCAGCGAGCATACCATACCTTGCAATGCAAGGCAGAAAGCACCACTGCATTTAGATACCTGATTCAACACCGGATTTCGCAGAGAACGGAAAATGAAAGCCGGCAACCTGAACACTTACACATGCAGTTATGCACACACAGGACGGGATAATAATTTGTTCCATTTTGTAAATACCTTTGGGTATCAACATGTATCGGAGACTGTTCTGGACTCTAATATTTATACATATAACTTTAATATACATATACACTGTTCAGAACATTAACACATATAATTTTAGAGTCCAGAACCGTGACAATGGCGCCAAGCCCTTGGTCTAGATTCTGAAATCAAACTACCATGAGTGTAATTGTGGAAATCTTTTGAAAAAAGAGCCAGAAAACAAAAAAGACGGGCATTTGTATAACAATCTAGCCACATATGTGCCATTTATGTATTATTGAAGTCTAAGCTATAAGACTATCTAGGGCACTCATAAGAAGCGTGTCATTTGTATAGTTAAACTCTTCTTCTTAATTACAATAATACGTAAATATTTTGCGAATCCGAGACAAAAAAAAAGAGATACACCTGCCATTCTAGTAGCCATTCTAATCGGTACCATAATAGAATTCATATATGCATGTTTGTTCCATCAGTTGTTGACGATGTTAAAGCAACCACAATGTTGCTTAAAAGTAGTCCATAGGCATTATAATAATATGTACCAGCTAACTAAAACATAGAGAATAAAAAATATTATTTTCTTACTTCTCCCCATCTCTCTCCTTGTAGTGGCTGGTGGATTGAAGATAAATAATTTTTTACTCTCTTTGGGTCCCATCTTATAGACTACTTAGTTTATATACATTGTCAGAAGAAAACAATAGCTATGGATTAATTACGTGGGTTCATGTATATGGACTATTTGGTCCATATACATTGTGGTCGCTCTAGGGAATCTAGAGTCCCCCTTCGTCCATTAAAACTAAGAACTAACCTTCAAGCTCGCATGCAACCCGAGCTTTCGAATAAAGCCTTTGCCAGTAGTGACCTTCGATATTTTTTATGGATCTAAGCGAAGCGAGGTTGATATTAAAGGTACCGGTGAAAGTTGCACACTAAGGTTATAGCGACGCTGACTCCGTTCATTTATCTTATAAAACCATACTTTTTCTGTCAGTCAGTTTCTCTCATAGTAAATTAACAAATAGTACTTTCAGCTATGACTTTTTAGACCAGCGAATAAGCTCACTGTCGAAGGGTCCTTCAAGGACTAAGGATTTTGCCAAAGCCTTGAAGGTGGAATTATGTAAATGAATCGTGTAAATACCGTTTTGCCTTAGGCCATTAAGGAATATTTAGAGGATATATTAGTCATATGAGGGCGAAACAGTCAATGTGAGTTGGAGTGGTTGAGCCACAACCTATAAATAGCACACTTATGTACATAAAAAGACGATATAATGAAATAACTGAAAAAAAGAATAATCTCAGCGCCATTGTGGTTCATCGCCAAAGGGTATATCACTTCGCGTTGATCCCCCGCAGTCTTCAGCAATGAGGTGAAGCTATGAGCAGCAAAGCCAAGATAATCGAGCTTCCGTGGCGTCAAATGAAGGCTCTCGTTTGGTAGAGCCCCGGATGGCTCTCTGGCCATAACTACTCATCTTCAGACTGTAACGAGGAGCTATTTCCCCCCTCCTTTCTGATAAACTGGGAGTTGATAAAGCCACTACTTTTTATTTCACTGGCTCCTCCACGTATTGCAGCAAGGTGCCGGGCCTGTCCCAAGCTGGGTCAAAAACTCTAAGCACAAGACGTCTCAAAAGTATCAGCACTTTACTTTAAGGTAGTATTTGGTTGAAGTTGATAAAGTTTAATAGATATTGTAACATTTTTGTTTTATTTGATAATTAGTGTTCAATCATGGACTAATTAGGCTTAAAAGATTCGTCTCGTAGCTTCAAAATTAACCTATATTTAGTACTTCATGCATGTGTCCAAACATTTAATGTGACGGACGGTAAACTTTAATAAGACAAACCAAACGAGTCTTATGTAACGACCTAAATGCCCTCACATATGCTAGCAGCATGTTCGCTTGGCTAAGACTATCTCCAACAATCCTCACCTAAAATACAAGACCCATTTGTCCTTTGGGTAGCGCTACAGGTAAAAGTTTCCATACCTATTTTTAGTCTTCTCCAACAACAAGACCTAAAAGACAACACTCTCTGCAAATGGGTCTCGAGGAGAGAGGATACCCAAATTTGGGTTATGCCTCTCCTGATACCCAAAGTGGGTCTTCTGTATGGGTCCTCTGTTGGAGGCTATAGGTATTGTGTTGGAGACCTATTTTGGGGTTTGGGTTCCCAAATAGCTCTCCTGTTGGAGATAGCCTAAGAAGCTAAAGGCACAAAATACTGTTCGCTGATTTATTGTAGGAGAAAAATACAACGTAAATTCGGTAGATAAGCTCAATCGAACATGGTGCTTGGATCTTAGGCCTTGTTTAGTTCCGAAAAGTGAAAACTTTTCGGTACTGTAGCACTTTCGTTTGTTTGTGACAAATATTATCCAATCATGGACTAACTATGATCAAAAGATTCGTATCGTGATTTCCAGCTAAACTGTGTAATTAGTTTTTGTTTTCGTCTATATTTAATGTTTCATGCATGTGCCACAAGATTCGATGTGACGGAGAATCTTAAAAACTTTTTGATTTTCAGGGTGAACTAAACAAGTCCTAGGGTTCCAACAAGAGCGATACATGCGTTTCTCCTCCATTCATCTCGTGTACACCGTCGTTGCGATTCTCGGATCCCCACCAGAGGCCAGGTGCTTTCAGAAGCGAGCTCCTTGAAGGTACAGGTGGCACGACGACGATGAGGACCCACCTAGGCCCGCACGTAGCGTCGCTCGTCTCGCACCCAGCTCGTCGTGGGGTCCCTCTCCTCTCCTGCCAAAAAAAAACAAGGGAAGGAAAAGCCTTTTGTCTCTCATGCTGTCCTGTCGCCCATGCACGATTGTGCTTGCGCCACAGAAAGAAAAGCAGATCTCGAGATGACACGGTGCACTCACCCTGTTGTTCATATTATTTAGTCCACTAATGCCTGTCATTTGTGCATGCGCATGCGCTGGTCAACTCGATGCTCGCCTCATCCTCATGTGCGAGCATCAGCATGCATGCAGACAGAGGCACTGCCAAAGTCTAACTTGAACTTACTCGAGCGTTTTTCTCTCGTAACAAATCAACGAATAATATTTTCAGTTATAATTTTTTAGACCGGCAAACACCCGGCTGGCTTGGGCTAGCCAGCTAATCATATATTTTTTTAAAAAAATTACACAGTACAACACAGACACTCATAGCCCACGTACATTTACCTTTATGAACACACTACGCAAACCCTATCTCTATAAATACTCTCGAAAGATTGAGCTGGGAGATCACGAGATTCACGAAGTCACTAAATGATGTTTGTTTCCACAATCAAGGCATCATTTTATTTCTAACTATTTGTGGCTACAACTGCCAAGTGGATGGATTTAGATTCTTACTATTGGTAATAAGATGCTAATATGCATGGTATATTTAGATCGGCTAAAATTAATTAATATAGCTGGAGCTCACATTTAGTCACGACGGTGTTTGGATCCCGAGCTCATAGGTCGATATATATTAAACCATTCCCCATTGCTAGCTAGATGGATTCCGCTAATGAGCTAACAACTAGTTATAGACTTAGTTAAAATAAATAGTCCTTTTGTTTAGATAACTACAGCTATTTTTTAGTTAAAATTAGGATCAAACAGGACCATATAGTATGAACGACTATCTTAGAATAAAATTACTCCCTTTGTGATGTGTGTTTCTGTTGCTATTTCTTGCTACGTAGTTTTGTTTGGATAATTTATTTATTTGCAAATGCTTCCCCCCCTAATATAGTTGTGTTCGTGTGGCTGTTCCATGAGAAACAGCACGACTGAAAACAAAAACACATAGGACGAGCAAAGTGGTCTTTTTGCCTTGGACTTAGGCCTTGTTTAGTTCAAATCACTTTCGTTTTTATTTGATAAATATTGTCCAATCATGGGTTAACTAGATTCAAAAGATTCATCTTGCGATTTACACTATGCAATTAGTTTTTATTTTCGTTTATATTTAGTATTTCATGCATGTGCTGCAAGATTCGATGTGATAGGGAATCTTGAAAAAATTTTAGTTTTTGGAGTAAACTAAACAAGGTCTTAACGTCGTACATCCAAAAATGGCAGTACTGCCAATTGTAAAAGAATTAGGCCTTATTTGGTTACTTCTAATTTTTTAACTCTTATTACATCAAATGTTTGAACATATGCATAGAGTACTAAATATATAATATTTATAAAACTAAAAACGCAGCTAGAGAATTATTTGTGTGATGAATCTTTTGAGCCTAATTAGTCTATGATTAGACATTAATCATCAAATAAAATAAAAATACTATAGTACCTGTTAAATTTTAACCCTCTAACTAAACACATTGTCAATTTAATCCCTGGTGGTTATACACGTGAAAAATCACGTGACTTGTGATCAACGCGCGTGACTGTGGTGGGCCTCTCACAGGTTTTTGCTATTTTTATATGATTTATAGATTCACAATTTAAACTAGTGGTTTATGTAAGCATGTCGTCATTGTGAATTGATTTATACACTTGTAGTAGCGTTAACCAAGTCGCCACTGTAAAAATTTACATAGGTGACGTCAGTGAAACATCTTGATTTTTCACTCCTTTATAATGCGTGGGTTCACAAAGTGGAAATCCACAGTATGCCGCTGGTACAAATATTTTCTATATACTAGTGGGCCGGGTGTTTTGAGTTTTCCTGCTTAGCATTACACAGCTTGCATAATAGGTCATTTCACTCTTTGAGAAATTTTTAGGAACTAAACAGGGCCTTAGGTCGCCAGATATCATGAACTTTTCCATTTCAGATCAAGAATCAAGAATCACATTTTATTTCAGATCTTAACTGGTTGGCGCCAGTGAGAGTTTGAGGTCATCAGTGAGGATCCCTCACAATACCTAAGTGAGGAGCCACAATCATAACGGATTTGAAGCTGCTGGAGTCGTGCATAGCCCATGCCCAATTAGAGGAGTCCCAATGGGACATTAACGATGGTTCTTATCAATCTTAATTAGAATGACAACTAAGTAAATTGCTGACATAGCATGAGAGTTAATATAAAGAGAGTACAAAATAGAGAAACTGTTTCTACAGAAGGGCTCAACAAGACGTTCCAGCTAGCTGCCCAAGACGGCCAACCCCGACGCCATAACCGGCTGCTTCAACGGCGTCGTGCTCACGCTCCCTTTGCGCAAGCGGCCGCAACAGGCAAAGTTACTTGCGAGATGTTTGATTTGATCTGCCGTGTCATCTGATCTGCAGAATTGGTTGCCACATTTGATCTATTCTGTTTTTTTATTGTATTTAAGGCTTTGTTTACTTCTAAAAATTTTTACAAAATAGAAATAGTAGCACTTTCGTTTGTATTTCACAAATATTGTCTAATCATAGAATAATTAGGCTCAAAAGATTTTGTCTCGCAAATTACAGATAAACTATGTAATTAGTTATTTCTTTTATCTATATTTAGTGCTTCATGCATGCCACAAGATTCGATGGGATGGATAATGTAAAAAAATTTGCAAAATATTTTGGGAACTAAACAAGACCTAAGTTATTTTTCGCATAAAAACTGTTACAGAAACTATGGATTGAGAAGAATAACTTCTACTAAATATGCATTTTTTTTCTCTTGGAAACTACCTCAAGAAACTATGTCTGTTTTTACTCGATTCTAGACGAAACATAACGGACACTGTGAAGGCGTTACTGGACGGGTCCATCCTTAATTTCCGTCACCGGTGTGGAGTGAGTGGAGTGGCTGCCATCGAGCTGTAACTGTCATGACGACTCATGAAAGCGAGCTGAGCTTACTCTCACTCTCAATGTCAGTCTCCATGGTCCACTCTTCTCTCTTCTTGATTCCGAGCCGGTAGCTTTCGTGAAAGCGATTTGAGCAATCTCCTGTCCTTGTCCTGTCCTGCATATGCCCCTCAATTTCTTCATCCCAACAAATGTGGTCATATATGTGTGTGCAGTATTTTCTACCTTGGTCAGCTCACTACAGAACAGAATCTTCAGTGGAATAACACATTATTAGGCCCTGTTTAGATTGGGGATGAAAATTTTTTAGGTGTCACATCGGATATGTCGGAAGGATGTCGGGAGGGATTTTTAGAAACTAATAAAAAACAAATTACATAGCTCATCTGGAAACTGCAAGACAAATCTATTAAGCATAATTAATCTGTCATTAGCACATGTGGCTTACTGTAGCACTTAAGGCTAATCATGGAGTAACTAGGCTTAAAAGATTCGTCTCGCGATTTTCAACCAAACTGTGTAATTAGTTTATTTTTTTATGTACATTTAATGTTTCATGCATGTGTCCAAAGATTTGATGGGATGGATGAAAAATTTTTAGATAGGAAACTAAACAGGGCTTACTACTCCTCCCTCCAAGTTGATAAAACAAATCGTTTTAGACAAAGTTTAGATCAAATATTAAGAATATAAATAACAAATAACTTTTAAGTTGTTAAGTATAAAATTGGGACTACAATAGAATTGCTAGCATACTCAACCCAGCGGATAGGGAGGCCATCTCCAAAATCCGGCTTGGATAAAGAAGAACTGAAGATTTTATTGCCTGGCAACCGAAGAAGACAGGAAATTCTCGGTATGCAGCGCTTATAATAAACTAGAGGGCGACAGGAAATTGTGGTCCAATATTTGGAACTGCCAAATACCATCCAAGGTGAGAATTTTCACATGGAAACTTGGGCGTGACATTCTGCCAACAAAGCAAAAAAAAATTAGAAGAAATCTGGAATATCTCTAGAGTGTGATCTGTGTGGGCAGACAGGGAGACCTGTTTCCACGCTGCTATGGTTTGCCCCCACGCGCGTGCACTAAGAGAGGCCATGCGCCAATTTTGGGACTTGCCGGGGTGAGGAACAATGTCGCTTCACTTGGGGCGACTGGCTGTTGATCTTACTAGATAACTGCATAGAAGAGCAACGACGTACACTGCTGTTGTTGTTGCTTTGGAGAACATGGTACATATACAATAACATTGTACATGGTGCAGGTCCTATCAGTCAGAGAGTTCGTGGGCTTTCTTCTTAGTTTTTGGGACAGCCTGAACACGTATATAGCCCGTCCATGTGGAGACAACGCCAAGGGAAGGAGCCCTGCCAGAAGACGATGGGAACACGTATGCCCAAGCAGCATGCAACCTTAAGCTCCCCCAGATTAGGTGGGTGAAGATTAACGTAGACGGATCCTATGTAGAGGCCACATGCGAGGCATGAGTGGGTGTCATAGCCAGAGATGAAAATGGTTGTGTTGTCTTCTCGTCCTGGAAGTATTTCAATAAGTGCCGCAGTGCAGAAGAATCAAAAGCTTTGGCTTAAGTCGAAGGACTACAACACACACTTCAAGCACGCATAGCCAGCTTGAACAATCCGGAGAAAGATAGATCATAGATCGACGTCGTTATTGTTGAGGCCAAAGGCCTTACACGTCTGTTGGACGATTCGAGAATAGCCCAAGTAAAGAGAGAAGGAAATAGAGTTGCCAAACTCTGATTGGTTTAACTAGACATTGTAAAAGTACTAAGGTCAAATGCCTATGTGTGCCTAAGATTTCCTCATAAATAATTGTAACTTTATCTTACCTAGTTATTAAAGTTTCTCTTTACCCGCAAAAAGAATATAAAATTATAAAAATCACATGAATAGATTTTCCTTAAAGTATACTTTCAAAAATAGATATATATTATTTTTAATAAATATTTTTATAAAAATAAAAGATCAAATTTATGTTTTGAAGACTATATCACTATCCAATATATACGACTTCTTTACCAACCACCTACCATGAGGGAGTACTAATGACATGTTAATAAATACTAAATAAGAGTACTCAAAAGAGACAAGAGTGAAGAAATTTACAAGAAATTCCAAGTGAATGCACATTTATATTTACACACGACCATGCATCTTTGCCTGGATGGAGAGACATGAAGACTAGGAAAAAAAATATTACCTACACAGCTTACCAGTAATGATCTTCTAGGAATCCCGATTTAACAGCAGAAGTAAACAAAAGGAGAAAACATTATACTGACGGGTGGGTCCCACACCAGTTCCCCATCTCCATCTCAGTGACCGGTCAAAGCCACCGCCGCCGGCGGCGCGGCCGGCGGCGCGTGCCTTCTCCGGCCGCTGCTCCCTCCGTGGGCCCAGAAGCACCCGGCGGCCGTCGCGTCCGCCGCGGTCCCCGCCGCCATCTTCGCGGCCGCGGTCGTCGCCGGCTCCGACTTGCACCGCTGCAGCACCAGTGGCCGCGCCGATGAGCACCGCATCGTCTCGTCCTCCTCCTCGTCATACGCATCGAACCCGTCGTCGTCTTCTACTTCCTCTTCTTCTTTTTCTTCTCCGCCTAAGATCAGCTGCAGCTCCTGCAGCTCACGCGCCGCCGCCGCCGCTCCTGCTTGCCTTGTCGCCACGCCGTCCTCTTCCGACAACGCCGGCTTCCGCGGGGAAGGCGAAGGGGATGGAGACAGCTTCTCCGGCTTCCGGGCGGCCGGAGACGCCACGGAGGCGAGAGCGTCTCTGCTCGGCGACGGCGACGGCGCCGGTCCCAACCCCGCGGTGGCGGTGGAGGGGAACCGGGAGGTGAGCGGCGACGTGCGGTTCTGCGGCGCGGACCGGCAGCGCATGAGGAGGAGCGCGTTCTTAGGCGGCGTCGTGGTGGCCGACGACACGAGCTGCGCCTCCCGGTCGCCATCGTCGTCCTGCTCGTCGCCGTGGCAGCCAGCACCGATCCCCATCTTCTCGCCTTGGTCCCGGCCGATCGATCCGAAGACCCCGACGCCCACCTGCATCTCCTCGTCCTCGTCCTCGTCCTCATCCTGTTCCTCCACCCGGCGCCCGCTCCTCGGATCCGGCGCCGTCTTAGGCGCGGCAGCAACAGCGACATCCCTACTGCTAAACACCCACGGCGACCGCCTCCCACGCTCCACCACCGGAGCCTCCGGCGGCGGCGGCGCCTTGTGCCTCCGCTTCCTCGAGTCGAACGCGAACAGCCCACCGCACAGGAACGCCTTCTTGAGGCAGCGGCAGTAGTAGCCTCCCCTGGCCTTGTCCCGCCCGTCCGCCGCCGACGCAGTCGCAGGAGCAGGCTTCTTCCCGGCCTTGCGCATCCGCACCTGGCCAATGCAGGTGACCTTGGGCGACGAAGGCTCGGCGGCCCCATCGGCGGCGCGGGTGCGCGCGGCGCCGCGCGACACGAACATGGGCGACGTGGCCGGCGGCGCCCGCCGCGACCGCGCGCCACGCCGGCTCTTGCTCAGAAGCAGGCGCGCTAGACCCGGCGCCGCTAGCTGCGGCGGCGGCTTCTCCGCGCGGCCCGGACTCGCCGCCGGCGGCTTCATGGGTTGGCCTCAGTGAGTAGAGGGGAGAGAGAGAGAGGTAAAGAGATGGGTGGGTGCTGCTGCGCGCGCGGCGGCCGCGAGCTGAGCGAAGGTCAGACACACAGTTGGGGGGAGGTCGGCAGGCGGCAGGCGGCGGGCGGCGCGCGTTTATGAGGAGAGGAGGTCTTGCGTTGGAAGCGCTCGCTCGTGGGTCTTAGGATTCGCTTGGGTGGTGGGCCTGGACCCGGTCCATGGATGTGTCCTGGACCTGGGAGCGCGTTTATTTTTTTGCTTGGTGGGTTTGGCCCGGGAGGCAGTGCATGGACCGGGTCCACAGCCCATGGTGGTCGGGGATGAACAAGAGCTGTACTGGCCTCAGTGACCTGTGGTTTTCGCTTGCCGCCATAGGCAAGGGCAGTGGCAGTGCGCCATGTCCATGTGTGTTTGTTTGGAAATGAAAGGAAGAAATGGTAGGGGGACCGACGCGCTAGGTCACCACCAACATCAGTGATTTTTAGTGAAGTATACTTAGTACTACTACATCATCACTGGCGTCAAATGACCGTGGAACAGTAGTACATCAAAGACCAAACAAACAAACACACGGCATGGTTGGAGTGTGTGTATCATTGTGTGTGTGTGCGTGCTTTTTATTCAACTACAGTAGACGCTAGTGGTGGAGCCAGAACCGAAGATGACGCAAACCATTCTAAACGGGTCTTTTAAACAGTTGGTCAAACGTAGTAGTAAGTATTAGTAGCCTAGAAAGAAACGATAGACCTAGCTAGCTTAACTGGAGCTATATGCATCCGGGTTCCCGTAGCTTCAAGAATTGGTTCCATTGTCGTCGTCCTCCCTGATTAGACCGGCAGGGGCGTGCGGACGTGCGGTGCAGCCGTGCAAGTGGAGGGGGTAGCAGGCAGCTGCACCAGTAAAATAAAGGAGGTGTTGCACGAGTGGGTGCATGGCAGCAGCAGCTTTCACTTCTCTCTCTCTCTCCTTTCGATATGCAGGCCTTGTTTACTTGCACCAAAAATCTAAACTAATTGTACAGTTTTCGATATGCAGGCCTTGTTTACTTACATCAAATCTTTAGACGCATCTATGGAGTATTAAAAATATAAAAAATAAAAACTAATTGTACAGTTTGATCGAAACTGATGAGACGAATCTTTTAAACCTAGTTAGTCTATAATTAGATAATAATTATATAAACAAATGAAAATGTTACAGTGTCGTGAAATTTTTTCCTTCGACAACTAGACAAGGCCGCGATGCAATACAGCATCATCTGGTTGATGATGATTGTTTAGTGATTTGCTGTCAGGGGAGGGGAGGGGAGGGCACCCATCGTACGTGTGCGTGCGTGCCTGAGCTGGTGCCATGTGGTGGAGCTCCTCGTCCTCGTCTGGGGGATCCGATGTGAGTGTGTTTGGATCCTGATCTGATGAGCCGTTTCATTTTTGTCCCCTCATGTGCTTAAACAATGCTAATGGCATCTTCCCCGCTGCACTCCCCCAGGCAGCTAACCTACTGCTTCCTCACCAAGGCAATGCATGCAGAGGTCACTTGTGTGGTTGTGGAGTGTGGACAATCCACACCACACCACAGTTCGTCGTGTCAAAGCTTGGGCTGCCATGTACTACAGTTTCACTCATCTCAAAAGTCATAACTGAAAATATTATTCACTAATTTATTATTAAAAAAATACAATTGACAGAAAAAGTAGTACAGTTTCGTCACCGACCATAAGAAAGTCAGTACATGATTTTCTATCTGTTTTCTCGTCACACCCTTGGCGCTGATTTTCTCCGCCAGTGTCACCGCACTTGTGGCTTGGCATCACGTGTGGATGCCTTTGCAACCGTGTCAACTAATGTTAGTGAAAAATTATTGTCACCGACGCAATTTACATTGTCAAAAAAAAGATGCAATTTACATTTTGATGATTTTAGGACAACCTAAATCTTCGCTATTGCCAAATCAATGGCAAATGGCCCACTTGACTATTTGACAAGTGGCAGCTAGAATGAATTAGAAGAGTTAAGACCTAACGTTGACCTGTACTAAGCTAATAGTTTCCCAACCTCCTCTCATCCCAACCTCCTTGTTTAGATCCATTGTTTTTGGATTTTAACACAGTAGGACAACTATTGTTGGACTAACTATAAGCTCAAAAGATTCGTCTGTGTAATTAGTTTTTGTTTTCGTCAATATTTAATGTTGCATGCATGTGCCGCAAGATTCGATGTGACGGGGAATCTTGAAATTTGTTTGGTTTTTAGGGTGAACTAAACAAGGCCTAATAACAGAATTTGGAGTTTATGTGACCATGGAATATTCCTTCATGTACAACTCAACAGAATGGGTACATGCATTTTCCCCCCTGATCATGCAATGCAAGTACGACGATAAGCACCAATGTTACCTTTCCTGAAAGCATGCACACAGCATCAAAACAGCAACAAGATAATAATAAAAGCATTGCTAGCCTTTCCCAACAGGATAGGTGGAGGCCATGAAACAAAAGGGATTAGGCAAATTAGGGGTCCTACTACTACAACCAATAATATGAGTCAAATGGAAGCATACAAAAAAGGTTCTATCCGAGAAGAATCCAGCACAATTAAGGAACACGACATATACTGTATGAGTAGAATCTAGGGCATGCATATTATATGCTGATCCCTTTCTACAAGAATATGTGGAGTGTGTGTGACTCCAACTTTTTATTTTCTTTTAGCCCCCTGGATGGCAGAATATATACATGGCAAACTTCTTGCCAAACCTGCAACAGGAAGGCCTTGTTTAGTTCCGAAAAGTGAAAACTTTTCGGTACTGTAGCACTTTCATTTGTTTGTGACAAATATTATAACTAGGATCAAAAGATTCGTCTCATGATTTACAACTAAACTGTGTAATTAGTTTTTATTTTCGTATATATTTAATGTTTCATGCATGTGCCACAAAATTCGATGTGATAGGAAATCTTGAAAACTTTTTGGTTTTCAGTTTGAACTAAACAAGGCCCAAGAGAATAATTACTCCAGTGCACACAGGGACAGGGCTAGTAGCTAATGTCGTAGCTATAAGCTAGTGCCATTATTTTGAGACGGTACTGGACTGGACAGCACGGTAACATCCTGTGCAATCACGGCTAGCCGTATGTCTCCCACGAATGACGTAGCAAACAGGGCACAACAAGGCATCTAGAGTGACAACAATCTGCATGCAACTTGCAAGGGTCGTCACCATGATCGTACCAACAGTTGATATTCCAGGTAATTCAAGGGTCGTTTAATTAATTGGGACATGTAAATATACACAGGAGTAGTATATATACGTAGGTATACAATAGCATGCATGGTTAATAATAAGGCCAACTGTGACCTACTCTGTCTTTCCCATAAAAAGAGTTGTTATGAGATTGGTGCTGATTAAATTTTCTTAATTTTGACTATATTTATAAAAATAATAGCAATATCTATATTTCTAAATAAATTTATTATAAAAATACATTCAACCACCTATGTAATAATACTAATTACGTACAAAAAAAATATTAATATCTTTTTATATATAGGGGGCATTTAGGATTACTCCACAAACTCATACGTGGAGTAGCTCTAAAAAAATGAAGTTTGTGGAACATCTTTTTATGTGCTCTCACAATTCCATATTTTTTCCTCAAATAGAGTACGTGGAGCTGAAATCATTTAACTAAAAAATATGGAGCGGCCAAAAACCCTCGTATTATCAAAGTTAAAACTTCTCAAGAAACGGAATGATATATTTTTTTTTGCTATATTGTTTAAAAATGCATCTAAAAGCTTGCCCATATCATTATTAGGCCGTACACCTCATTCTCTCACAATTTGTTGAGCGCACACATCTAGGCTCCACAGTCCTACCACATCATTCATCATCATCAGAGAAATACCGTAGAGAGGAGAAAATGAAAACAAATAAAAGTGGTTTTGGATAAATGCGCCCACAAAGAATTTTTTATTTGAACAATAAACACTGTATACTATCATATCAATTTAGGTCTTAGGTGGTTGCAGGCCGTACGTGCATGCATGCATGGGTGGGGGCGAGACATACAGGACACATGGGCGTGGGCCAAGGGCCAAGGCCCAGCAAAGCCCAGTACGTTTGTGCGGCAAGCAAAGGCATCTTCACCACGAGCCGCGTCTGACGTACGGCAGCAAAACCTTCTCCGTTCCTCCTACGCAGCTATGCTGCATGCAGCTCCCACTGCATGTCTGCATCGCTGCAACTCTTTTTTTCTTTTCCTCCTTCAAAATTCATCTATATATATATTTCTTCTTCTTCCCTGTTCGTTTTGGATACGTGTTGCAAGTAAACTCTAGCTATGTAATGTAGATTAAAAAAAGATAGATAGAAAGTCACATGATTTTTTTCATTACTTGATAGTATTTTTTTTAGCTGAATAACTGACACACACACACTCACTTGGATGTATAGTGTTTGGGTGTATGTGTCTCTCACTCTTGGGCCTTGTTTAGTTCACCCTGAAAACCAAAAAGTTTTTAAAATTCTCCGTCACATCGAATCTTGTGGCACATGCATGAAACATTAAATATAGATGAAAACAAAAACTAATTACACAGTTTAGCTGTAAATCACGAGACGAATCTTTTGATCCTAGTTAGTCCATGATTGAATAATATTTCTCACAAACAAACGAAAGTGCTACGTACAGTACCGAAATTTTTTCACTTTTCGGAACTAAACGATACCTTGGATTGGATGCCATATTTCTTGGTCTCTCCTGTCATAAGAGATTTGAGACTTCAGACCTCACATCACATACACCGACCATAAAACCCTACTAAGTGCTAAGGTGTATAGAATAAACCTTTATAGCTTGATACCAAATTCGATATCATTTGAAGTATTCGATGTACACCATCCTTAGCACCATGTGTAGCTAGACAACAAAAACACTAGAAACCCCGTGAGATCAACATTAAAAGGAAGGGTCTAGTTTTTACTTGAAGAACACAAGTCTAGCTACCAACCTATGCATGCTAGTTATCATATCATCAATCAAGTTCTATAACTAGCATACACCACACAAGCATGCATATTGAATTTAAAACTTATGCAATGCAAACAAGCACATGAATATGCACAAATCAAATGCAAACAATCAATGTTCATGAGCTTGCTCCCCCTACTTGTGTGCTTCTCTTTTGTCCAAGAATTTTGATCCATCATCTTTTCTTTTAATGTTGCTCCCTTGTCCATGTCCATCTTTGATCTCTCCCCCTTGAAATATATCTTTTGTTGTCCAACTTATCCCATGATCATATCTTTGCAACCTACAGTTACACAAGCATAAGGAACTAAGCAAAAGGTTTGGCTCTGTTCCTACTACAGATGTTACCCCTTGTATATAAGAAAATTACACTGAATTATTTGTGATCACCACAGGAGTGGTGCTCTTCTCAAGCTCATGTTGGCCTCCAGAAAAAATGAGAATGGTATGAATTTACACTGAATTATTTGTGAATTTGACCATCTCACAGAAGAAGCCTCTTTACCGCCCCAGAGCTCCTCACTACACCAATCCATACAAGGCCGTATGAATTTCCCCCAAAATATTCATTCAACATCATCAAGAGAGTACATCATGTCCAAAGCATTTGTAATGAGTTAATTAAAGTCGGAAAAAATAAAAAGTTATTGCCCAAGCACAGGAAAAAAAACCAGGTTAATACAGTGAATTCATCTATCGCACATCTCGTTACTCACACACAAGTCCTAGGCCTCATCTGTATATATGATCTGGGCATTGTTAAATGAAAATCTGTTATATGCCTTCCCATGGCTATTTCAGAGGATAAGCAGCAAGAATAATAGGAAGTAATCAATCTCACAAAATAGGAACAACTGAATTGACAACGATTGTTAGAAAGTAGAAACCTAAACCGAGCCAAGAGCACGGAGGGAAAATAAGACTACGTACTTGGCCATGAAGTTGCAGTAGTTGTGGCGGATCGGATGCAGTGCCATAGATAGGTCTGCTACTCTGCTCCTCCTGCGGCCTTTCACACATGCAGGTCCGTCGACGGCAGGCCTGCTCCTCCCGCTGCCTTCTCCTTGTCGCGAGAAGCCCCTTCTTGGCGTAGCTTCCATGGAAGCCGCTGACACTCCTGGACCTTGAAGGGGCAGGAACGGGTCTGGCTGCTGCGACTCGTCAGGTGGGGCGCCGCTTGGATCGAAAGCAAAGGAGCGCAAGAGCGGCTTGTTGAGGAAGGGCGGCGACACAAATTTTACCTTGTTCTATGTTTCACCCTCACCTGCACGGCTGCACTCTGTCTATGATGTGCCTCCAAGGCACCGCGCGAATCCTCCAGCGCTGGGTTAGGCGCTACTCCTGTGCCACCGTATTTGCCTCCGTCGCCGCCGTGGAGTCCGCGCAGTCGGGTGAACGAAGTCGGCGTCTCTGTCTCTGACCGGTGTGAGGACGAGACCGCGGGTGCCCTTCCCGTCGTTCCCTCTCGGTCCCCAAGATCCGGCAGGAGGCACGACAGGAGGCGGGTCGAAGCAACGGCGAAGTCGACCCTCGGAGCTCAAATGGCGGTTTCTTTGTTTTCCTTTTTCCCGGTGACCGATCGGTGATCGATCGTAGGCGAGGAGCGTTGAAGCCTCGGGTTGAAGCCTGCGATCGATAGTGGCCACAGGATTGGGTAAAAGGCTAGGAGGGATATTTTATAGCCTTTGATTTTAATAAAGACAATTTATTGGGTGCATTTTTCTGGGTACATAGAGGTCGGAGACTCTCAGTGGGGATGTTTTACTGGGTAGATCTAGTATAATTTGAAGTGTTCCATTATAGTAGAGATGACAAAAATGATAAAAGATAAAATGAACCAAGGAATCAAAATTAGCTTTTATAGGGAGCGTACGATTAAAGAACTAAAGACAAAAAAAGTGAAAGAGCTGGCTACATATGGTATTTAACATCATAGTCCGGTATATTACTTTCCATAAAAGCTTGTTTGGTTAATCATTTAATCTCTAAACCAAGGGGATTAGATGTGGTTGTGAGAGATTCAATTCCCTACAAATCAAAACCCCACTCCAATCCCCTAGCTAAACTACTAAATAATACCCCCTCGGTCCTATAATGTGTAGAAGCATTAAAAAGTTAAACTCGAATACAAAGAGATTTGTGGAGCTGAAGCACAATTTTGTATCAAATAGATTCCTAATTTGATAGTTTTTTTAGGAGCCATGGAAGAGTTTTGCCAAAAAGTTTTATTAGATGACAGAAAACAAAATAAAGGTTACAAAGATTTGGGTCAGGTCGCAAGTCCTAGACCCCTATAGAATTTGTCACTATATATATAGTGTTGTCACACAAAATGGATCAGCACGCACTTATATGCATGCATAGACTAATGTAAAGTTGTCATACCAAATTCATGCATGTGTAACATAATAACAAATGATCGAGGAAGAAAATCGTGGGTGTCCATCCAATCCGAAAGATTAATAAATAAAAACAAAATGAGCCAAGAAATTGGATGTGAACTGCCTGTTCTCTTAATGATGGGGTAACGAAATCGATCATGTTTTGATAAAAAAAATATATATTATGTATATAGGAGTGGGGTCATCACCTGTTGTTGTTCTCGTTCATATGTGCCACCTATATATATTGACTCAAATTAAAATGATCTCGGTCTTTTTAATCCCCTTGCTAAATTTTAGCTAGCTAAACTTTAGTAGCTAAAGTTCCAAACACATTGACTAAAAAGAGCTGAAATAGTTTAGTTCCATTAGTCACCCAAGAGTAGCTAAAATTAATTTTAGCTAGCTAAAATTTAGCAGGGAGAACCAAACAGACCCTAAAAACCAATTGCTTTAATCTATTACATTCTTTAGCAAAAGGGAGCACACTCATTTGTCATCAGAAAGCTTAGCCTGCACAAAAGTAAATAATAAGGAGGCAGGAAAGAATAATAGGATAACTTGGGACATACTTGAAGTTGCGGCGCTGTACTGAAGCCAAAGCCAGGTGGATACAAGATACCTTCCTTGCTGGAATTAGCGGTTTCATTCGATCAGTAGCCTGTGGGTTCCCTTCATCCCTCACTGCACGTAATACAGAACACACATGAATACACATACCCTCGTGCATGCAGCAGCAGAATGCTTCTCACTGATCTCCACGCACGGCCCTCACAGCCAAATAGCCAGTTCTCCTCCGGCCACGGCGGAGGGAAGGAGCCATGGCTGAGCAAGCGGTGACCGCCGTGAGCTCCCTGCTGAGCATCATCAGCAGCGAGGCACGGCTGCTGGGCGGCGTCAGGGACGACGTGCGGTACATCAAGGAGGAGATGGAGAGCATGGCCGGCTTCCTCGAGTACCTTGCCAGGACGGCACCTCCTGGCGGCAAGCACGACGAGCTGGTCAGCACCTGGATGCACCAGGTCCGGCTCCTTGCCCAGGACTGCCGTGACTGCGTCGGCCTCTACCTGTACCGCCGCGACCCCGAGATCCACCGGGTCAGGGGCCACTTCTGGTGGCTTTTCTGGTTACCGCACAAGATGGCCGCGCAGCACCACGCGGCCATCCAGCTGCGCCGGCTCAAGGACCGCGCTCGCGAGGTCAGCGACCGTCGACTGAGGTACGGAGCAACGATGATGCCACGGCAGGTGGCACTGGCAGCAGCAGAAGCATCATCATCATCAGCTTCTGGGTCAGGTGGCTATGCTGGAGATGACGACGACGACGACGATGACGGTGGTGATAATCACACAACGGCGAGTGATCATTCTCGTCGTCGAAGATCAGGCTGCTTCTTGTTGGAGCCTCCCACTCTGGATGATTACTTTCAAGAGAAGCTACGGGAGTGGATAGACAAGGTTACTGAAGAAGAGATCGTGATGACGGCGTCCTTGGCCATTGTGGCAGCACCAGATTCACACAAGGATGATGCCGTCTCTCTTGCACACCAAACTTTGGTTGTGCCAGGGACATATTACCATCGAAGTATCTCTGTGGACATCCCAGCAGTTCACATCAAGTTTACACCGCTACGACCCAAGGATATTCTTTACTACATCCTGTGGGAGCTCCAGCATGCCAAGCCCCAATCCCAGACCCAGAAACTACAAGGCACAGGCAGTCCAGGCAATGAGGAGGAGGAGGAGGAGGAGGAGGAGGAGGAGGAGCGGCATTTGGACTGGCTAGATGATGGCTACAGAAGACTGGAAATAATGGACAGAAAAAAGAGGCTGCTTGGGGAAATCAAGACCAGGATTGCAAGAATGAAGGTTTACCAGAAGCTAGAAAAGATCGAGAAAGGTATCCGAGAAGGGCAACCGATGAACAAGGGTGTGGACCAGCTGGAGGACCTGAAAAACTTAGAGCTAGAGGTACTCCTCCCGCTGCTCCACCAGTCAGCTGCTGCTGTGGCTCAACAAGGCCATGTAAGGAACAAAGTCATGAATAAATTAGCAGCGTCTTATGGCAACATTATCACAGAAACAGCTAACAAGCTTAAAAGGCTAATGGAAGTAGAAGGAGCAGTCACAGTGCAACAGCAGACACACCCCATTTGTCTCGAAGATTCCCGGTACGAACTCATTCTGCTAGATGTGTTTCCGGTGACCAGCAGTAGCAAGCCTCTGCAGACCAAAGAAGCCACAAAGACTACAACAAAAACACTGAGTGAGCATCAAATCAAGGAGATGATCCATGAGGCTAAACAAGAAATCTTACGGGAGCTTCAGAAAGGCAAATATGACAAGAATCAAGCAACAGGTGAACAGGTTGGTCAGGGTCAAATTCCAGAATATGATGTTGAAGAAATCGTGCACAAGATCGAAATCATCAACAGGGAGCTTAAAGAGCAGCTGAAGATACAAGACATCGTGAACAGGATTAAAGATCACTTGAAGGATGAAACACCCCTAATTATCCTCAAAATTGATGATCGCGAGATGGATGGATCCACATGGAAGGAGACCACAAATGCTTTGAACCTCTTACAATGTGATGCTGATGCATTGATCATCATGAACACAAAGAACATCCAGCAAGCTAAAGAATATTGCTATCCACGGCAGGAACCCATATACTATACTCTTGCTGGCCTCTATCAGGATACAGTGCTGAAGCTTACAAGCCAGCAGAAAGATGGAGACTATTACAAGAAAAGCCAGGTCCTTCGGGACATCTTGGATGAGTGTGAGCCATACGAGTTATGCATGAAGATCTTCACTCATGCTTTGTACGCCAAGCCCAAGAGGAGCAATGAAGAATTACACAAGTTGCACAGCGCCCTGAAGGTTTCACCAAAATCATTGCAGCGTGTTGCTAAGAAGATGTTCAAGTTCTCATACAATGACCTGCCTAAAGAACACAGGTCTTGCTTATTGTATCTTGCTATCTTCCCTCAAGGTCACAAAATCAGGCGGTCAACCTTGATAGGACGGTGGGTTGTGGAAGGTTTGATAACTAAGGAAGACTGGCCCACTTCAGTGCATCAAGCTGAGCGATGTTTTGACATGCTCATCGATCGGTGGCTTCTTTATCCTTGTGATATTAGTGCTTCAGGCAAGGTCAAGAGCTGCATGGTAGGCGATTTAGTTCATGGATTCATTACCAAGATTGCCAGGAAACAACACATTGTGGAGACACGCCTCTCACATCACTTGGCTCATCACTTCTCCATTTTCAATGATATTGAACTACGAGGCTCTGATAAAATCGATACTTTCTTGCAAAGTATCTCTAAATCATCTAAATGGTCCATGCTCAAGGTGCTTGATATAGAAGGTTTCCAATACTTGAAGGAGAACAACTACCTCAAAGGAATCTGCAGCAATATATTACTACTCAAGTACTTGAGCCTAAGGGGAACAGATGTTATCCAGTTGCCTAGAGAAATCAACAACCTCCAAGAGCTGGAGGTATTAGATATCCGACAGACAATGATACCTGCATCTGCAACAAAATACCTCGTGCTCCTTAAACTGAAGCGTTTACTAGCTGGTACCAATGGTTTTGGTGTAAGGGTTCCTTACAAGATCGGAAAAATGGTAAACATGGAAGTATTGTCTAATGTCAAGGCTTCACCGATTGGCAGAGAGTTGATTGACATTGGAAACCTATGGAAGCTACAGAAACTCGGTGTAGTTGTCGAAGACAAGGACCGTCCCCTAAGGAATTTGCTTCGAGCAATCAGTGACCTGCATGAGTGCCTCTTGTCTTTATCAATCACTCTTCCCACAACTGGATACGATGGCACTCCTTCCCATGAAGAGTTACCAGCCTCTCCCCTGAGACTGAGATACCCTCCTAAGCTTCTCGAGAGCCTAAGTATTAGTGGAACCACAAATAAGGGGCGGTTGCTTCCGTTGTTGGCCAAAGATCTTCATCATCAACTTGCCAAGGTTACTCTAAGTAGCACCTCACTGAACCAAGAAGATCTTAAGGTCCTTGCTAAGCTAACCATGTTACTCTGTCTCAAGCTTGAAAACATTGCTTGCACTGAGAGCATGCTCACCTTCAAGAAGAATGAATTCCAAAATCTCAACTACTTTGTTCTTCAGGGCTCCAGCTTGACAGAAATCCTGTTTGAGGAAGGAGCAACTCCTGAGCTCAAGAAGATCATATTATCTTTGACCAACATAGAGTATGTTTCTGGTGTTAAAGGCCTTACAAAACTGGAGGAGCTTGTGTTCAACAATAATAGAAGTAGCAGTTTGCTTTCATCAATTAACAATGCTGAACAAATAACCAAGCTAACTCTTCAGGATACATTGCTGGAGCAAGCCGATATACATATCCTCGCCAAGAAACCAAATATCCGCAACCTAGAGCTCTTGGGCAAAACATGTTGTGGAAGTCAGCTTACTTTCAACGAAAATGAGTTCCAGAAGCTCAACACTCTTATTGTCAACTGCTCTGATATCACATAGATCAACTTCACCAGAAGATCTACTCCATATCTCCAGAAGATTGTGTGGACCTACACCAACATGCAGTCTCTCTCTGGCATTAACAAGCTTCCAAAATTGAAGGACCTTGAATTCAATGGGGGGGCTGTCCCTGTTGAGGTGGAAGAAGCCATTAACAAACTTAAAGAAAGAACTCATTTTGACTTTAAACACAACAAACTGAAAAATCAGGAGCAAGCGAAAGGATATGCAACAGAAGAAGAAGAAGAAGATGATGATGATTATGATGATGCAAGGTTTCCATTCTGCTGGAAGAAAAAGGTCTAACATTGAGCTCAAGGCACCTCTCCTATCCATTCATTGTCGTGTGGTTTGTGTGTGGTTTGTCAAATGTTCTGCTTGTTTGTGTTTTTCTGCTCACGCATGCATATTGTACATGTGTCGAATAAGTGTGTCCAGTTTCTCACTTAATCTACACGCATGCCTAGTGATTATGGTTGAGCATAAAGGTATTGTGCTTGCATGTTTGGATTTGAAATTGGATTTGTGTGGCTTTCTTCTGAACCATCATGCTGCAGAATGCTTGGTTCCAATTATGTTTCATGTAATAAGCGCAATGCTTGTGCGCATAATTGACTTCATCTCGATGTATCGTGTGATATCTATTGAATGGTTTCTATAAGGATGATGAAGTGTGTATCATATTTTGAAGTACCTTCCTAACCATATTATATATAGTAGTTCACTAGTTCTTGCATTGTGGTGGCCTAGCAAGGTCCTTCTCCTTCAAGCCAAGGTTTATGCAGATTAAGCATACATAAATATAGATTCTCTCTTCATTTATCTACCAAATTACAGTGCCACTTGTAGTGTTCCAATCAATCATTTCTTGAGCAAATGGTCTCATTTGTACTTTGATGTGCACTTGATTGGTAGCTACTAGCTAGAGCAATTTTATTACACCTTGTCATCCCCTTGTTCGAGGATGGGGAAGCTAGTTGTATAAAGTTGATACTAAGCAGTAAGCACGTTGATGTCGGGCCTAGTTGTTCAGACACATGAATTGTATTTGCATACAAATAACTTTAGTTCAGATAGTGGCATCCTATGATCCAATTTATAATCTATCCATGTGTACTCTAATTCAGATCTCAAATTATCACAACAGTGAGTAGTAAGTGGTTGGTAACACAACCAGGAGCCTAAGTCAACATGTTAGGAAACGGGAATAGCTTAAAATAACAGCAATAGATGATTCCTTTGTGTGAGTAGAGGAAAACCATAACACCAGAAAAAAAAGGCAAAAATGAACTTCAATCAGACAGCGCCATCTCATAATCCAATTTATAATCTATCTATGTGTACTCCAATTCAGATATCAGATTATCATGACAAGGAGTAGTAAGTGGACGGTAACACCACCAGTAGCCTAACAGGTCAACATATTAGGAAACAAGGTTACAGGAACAGGTCGAAGCAAGAAAAATCGACGATTCCTCTATCTGAGCAGAGAAAAAACCGTCACATCAGAAAAAAAAAATGAACGTGTGGCAACAATAGAAATGGTAGAGAAGAGTTGGACTCACAGTGAATCGGATATATGGATGTCGGGCTTGAGTCGGCTGCTCCCCAGAACTGGCCATGCGCATGAAGCAGCACTGCTACGACTGCGATAAAACTCCAGCAAACACCACCATGCTTGTGGCCACTGTACTGCACTGCACTAGCCTAGAAAACAAAACGAGACCTGATTCAGTGAATTGACTCCAGCGAAGCCCGAAGGACGGGGCAGACAAATCGCGTGACGTTGGTAGCAAGGCAGGCATTACGCCGAACACCTTACAAGCGGTTTCGATCGCAACCGGATGGAAGAGGCTAGCGCACAGGACGTAGCATATTTCAACATAAGAATACAGGTAAAATGATAGAAATAATGGATATCCAAGGTCTGCAATTTTGGGCTTCCAAAAATGGTTTTATTCAGAGTATTTGTAGCACAAGCCGAAACTACACATCTAGGTAAATGATCTATTCTTCTAATGCTTGCACAACAGCTATGGCTATCCCTTTGGACTTCAGTCTCTTCCTCATCAAGAATCAATCCGTGGAAAAAATATGCAGCAGCTTGGAAGAAGGAAAACAAAATTAAACTATTTAAATGTATACACGAATCAAAGGGATAATTACCATTGGGGAAAACATTTGTGCAACAATAATTTTTGGATACTCACCCCACTGGAAGCCAGTGTGAACAATGTCATATGCCCTCTAAAACTCAGAGTCTGAATGAATAAATTTGGACGATCCCTCTTTTATTTGGTTCATTTATGCTGGAATTATTAATATAAGTTGAAGTGGTAAATTATATGTAGGTACTGACAGAACACTTTAGTTACATGAAAAAATTCTTGTATATTGAAAATGCCCACCTTTTAGCTAAGTTTCTACTCAAATATGCAAATCTGAATGAAACGTGATGCAACAAGGGTTAATGAAAGAATAATCCATAGGTTGTATAAATATTTTAGGAGAACATATAACTGCTGGACTAACACCAATTTGTTTTTCCATTTGATCAATCTTCTATTTTCAGTGCAACAACCCCAAACCCAGGGGTGAGCTTGCTGAACTTTAGTAAGTATACGCCTAAATGTATAATAAAGAGACCATTTGTACTATTAAATAAGCATGCTTCTGGTACTTAAATACAATTATGTGATAGAAATGGTTTGTTGTAACCATAATATGGATTTAGCTATCAAATAAAACCTTTTGGGTCGTTCCCTGTTCTTTGTGTGGCGATTTTGTAACCTAGTGGCTAGTGTGTGGGGTGTGTGAGTTTTGGGTGGGTGAGTTGGGTCTCTTGACCCATGTATCTTTTTCCTCTATCTTAATGAAATGATGTGCAGTTCTCCTGCGCTTTTCGAGAAAAAAAATAAGGCAACAGCTATCTCGTAGCTACAACAGATAGCGCACTTGTGTGCTACTGAGAAAATATCCTTATATCAATCAATGGATTAAAACTAATTTGGTTTAGACACAACTTTTAAATTTCAGTATACTTCTGTAGTTTGGAATAAATTGTGATCAGGAATAAACACCATCTCAAGTATTGATTGCACCCTGTTAGCAAGCGAAAACTTATACTGTATTCCAAGCTGCCTAGATGTAACTATACAAGGTATTTCTCTAGCTATATGACAATCAAAAACTTGTTCTGAAATTAACCCCACACCTATCCCACAGTAATTTTAGAATTGGGGAATCATAACCAATAATCTGGTAGTATATTGTGCTAAAAAGAAACAGCATTATGCATTGCTGAAACAACCGTGTTCGTTTGCGAAAGCACCCATGAAAATCATGGACAATGTTGGAACTCAACTTTTGTCTGTTCCATGTTGAGAAATTCCAACTGAAGGACCAGTTACTTTGCCTGCAATCGGGATATAATCAATCATATCTCCTCCAGAATTATGGTAAATATGCATAATCAGCAGCAAACTAGAAAAGTGAGCACTGAACACTTCAACAATTATATCACCACATATGCAGTAGGTAAGATTGAACAGAATACCATAGGTCTAACAGACATTGTATTATTTGCGTTGCTTATATGTTGAATCATGTCGTTCCTAGTGTGGCATTTCATCAACCAAGTGGGTTGATGATCCCTAACATGTCTCTGCAGGTAAAGTGGTGTCTCTCTGGCCTCTAATCAGTCCACTCCATGGCGCACATGTCACATCACATCAACCCAAACATCATCAAAAGAAGGACGCACAAGGGCACAGGGCAGTGAGGCACAACATCAAAAATTGGCATTGGACAAGGGTAAAAAGTGCAAGCAAAGGGTAGGTTCACGGGAAGAAAGCTTTTACGGACCTTGGCAATGGCGGAGGCAAGGGTGCGGCCGGACTTCACCAGACTCGAGTTCACAACTGTCGAGCCGACCACATCCCGCGCCGAGGAGCAAGGGGCGCCTCGCCCTGCCATGGCCGGGGGCCAGGGCCACTGCGCCTCCGTGCCCGGGGGCGGGTCTGCCCCGCCATGGCCGAGGCTAGTGCCACCTCTCCCCACTGCAACCCGCCATGGTTGCCTCCCCGTCGTGCTGGGGCCTCTGTGCCGTCGCCGTGAGAGAGAGAGGTTTCGAGAGAGAGAGGACGGGAAGGAGAGAGAATGGATGGTTTGATTGAGATTAGCACATGAATCGAACAGCCGAGGATTTCCAGATGACGTGGACAAATATGGTGCTGAGGTGGATAGGGCAAGATTCATACAGTAAAAGATTACCGTATATAAAGAAAAGTTCATAAACAAAAAAAACTTAAATAATAAGCACATACGCGTATACCTTTAACATTCTACTAGTAAAGTAACTAAGAGCATCTCCAAGAGTTTGCCAAATGAAATTGTTATTCTTAAAAATTTAGCAAAACAAGAAATTGTAGTCTCCAACAGATTGGTAAATTAACTTGGCAATTTTAGCAAGTTGCTATTCTTCCCCTCCGCACGTGCATATATGCGCGCGCGTATCGACCGCGCATCGTAGTATCCCGTGCTGTAGCGGCTCCTTCCCGCGCGCCCAAGGAAACTTCGTCGTCTTCCTCCCGCGAGATCGGATCCGCACACAGCCATCTGGTTCACGTGCGTAGGGCCGGCCTCCTCCTCGACGGCTGTTGCATGAACCATCTCATCAATTCACAGCGCAAGGCCGGCCTCCTCCCCGATGGCTGCTGCGTGAGTCATCTCATCAGTTCACGCGCACAAGGTTGGCCTCTGCCCCGACGGCTCCTGCTGCGTCGTGATGCCCTTGATCCAATCAGGTACGTGGCTGCTTGGGGAGATGGCCGGCGGTGGAGATAATTGCTGGGAGAGGGAACCTTCACGTGCAGCATAGGAAGGACGACGCGGGCGGCGGCATCAATCTCGCTGATTCTGCGACAACAGCTTGATCGGTAAAAAAAAAATCTTGTGGGCCTTCTATTTTTGGTTATGGCAAATGAAGAATAGCAAACTCTTGGAAACAGTCTCTTTTTTCACTTGGTATTTTGTTTTAGGAGTTGGCAAAACACAAGATTTGCCAAGTAAAAAAATAGCAAACTCTTGGAGATGCTCTAACTAGTGTATTGTCACCCAAGTGATCATTGAGCTTTCTATTCATGGGCTCTGCCTCTGCAAGACACAGGGTGCACGCAGGGAGGATAGATCACTCGTTCACTTGTGCGTGGAGCGTGACAAAATCTCATATCATTTTTACAGACGATTTTAATTAAATGTCTATAAAAAAATCGATGGGTCACCACCAATAAAAACATATTTTCACTTGCGATGTAAATGATGCATTTCCACTGCTGGTTCTTTTAAGTAAACGTGAATATAAATAAATTTACACAGACAATTTTTTTATCAAAACCGTCACTGAAAATTATGCATTTCTACCGGGTTTCTTAAACGACAAAGCATGTGAGTGGTCGTCTCCGACCAGTCGGACTATAACAGCCCATTGGAAATGTCCAATGAAATCCGAACGGTTGGGCTAACTAAGAGCATCTCCAACAGTTTGCCAAAATTTACTTGGCAAATGTTGTGTTTTGGCAAGTTGCTAAAATAATATGCTAAGTTAAAAATAGGCTCTCTCCAATAGTTCTCTATTTTTAACTTGCCAAACAAAAAAAGGCCCACCACAAGGTTGTTGACCGGAACGTACATGTCCATGATGTTTGTTCTTGGAGACGTAAAAATGTTGGTGCCAGCGTACAAACGTAAAAAATTTTCAGAAACGTGAAAATCAGGCCACAACGGTTTCTGCTAATCGGATTGAACTATGGCAACATCACCTGCTAATCTGCTAATCCAGTCGCATGGACCACAACAACATCACCTGACACCTGACCATGGCAAGACGAGTATTCCAATCGCATTGAAACAACAACAGCACAAGTACTCCACACAAGGAGTTGCAGAGGCGACAGCGCCAGAAACCGCGCGAATGCGTTGACAACTACTATACGCGCGCGCATATATACGCGCTGGGGGAGGAAAATTGCCAAGTTGGTAAAAATACCAAGTTGGGATACCAAATTGTTGGAGAACAATTATTCTTGTTTTGCCAAAAAAATATAGATGCCAAGTTGATTTGATAAACTCTTGGAAATGCTCTAACGGCCCATGTTGATTGCGTACGGTCCTCATTGGCCATGGGCCACACCACTGTCGGACTGCCTCTGCCGTTGGCCCACTTGGCTCCTTTCGCTCCCTCAGCCTCTTTAGCGTATGTCCCATCGAATATTTGCATATATATATATATATATATATATATATATATAGTATACTATTTACGAGAAACACAGCTAAAGAGTAATTTGTGAGACAAATCTTTTAAGTCTAATTAGTCTACGTTTGAATAATAATTTTCAAATATGACGAAAATACTACAGTATCCGTTAAACTTTATCAACCCCAACTAAACACCCCCCTCAAGTTGCCTCTTCCTCGGTCCCGTTCATGTACAACATCCGTGACAACTGACAAGTGCTTTATAAGGCCTTGTTTATTTCACTCCAAAACCAAAAACTTTTCAAAAATCTCCGTCACATCAAATCTTATGGCACATGCATAAAACATTAAATATAGACAAAAACAAAAACTAATTATATAGTTTGCCTATAAATCGTGAGATAAATCTTTTGAGCCTAATTAGTCTATAATTGAATAATAATTGCCAAATAAAAACAAAAATGTAACAGTACCGAAAACCGAAAAATTTTTAGAACTAAACAAAGCCCAAGTGTTCTACAACAATTTCCTAAAATCTGAAGCTGCCATGATTCTGCATACCACAAGATATATGAGAAATAGAATTTGACCATGGCATGACTAGTCTGCTCTTGGCTCTGGACGGTGGACCCCAAGCGTGGTGGATAGTGCATCAATTGTGCTGACCTGTTTCTACTTAGCACCAGCTAATAGCATTCCAAGTTATTAGTGTCGGAAATATGAACAAGACAATAAGCAAGGCAGTATGATTAAGCATGTATGCTATGATTAAGCAAGTAAGGTACGTATCCATTATTAAATCATACAGTAGGTAACTTATAATTATTATTACTCCTCAATACCCCTCTCCTCTCTCGACAGGAGTAGGTTTGAAGCATGCTTGATGTTTGATTCTCACGGCTCCGTCCGTCGGGACGACAGATTGATACACGGCCACTCTTTTTTTTTATGTATTGTATATATACATATATATAAAAAAATCCAGGCAATCATGTACAGATTTGTTTTTGCTGTACAAACGTTTTGAGTTAGCTTGCAAGGGGATGGATGCCCAGCTTGCAGTACGGCATGGCTTTGCGTGTTGCCACCTCTATCTTAAAAAAACGATTCAATTCTATGCATGGTGTTTTCACTTTAGTCAAATTATCTCGATTTAATTAAGTTTATAAAAAAGGTAAATATATATAAAAGAAAATATGTATAATATGAAAAAATAGATTCATTTATACTCTTTTCATCTCAAATTACAAGACGTTTGACTTTTTTGACCGCAAGTTTGACCACTCGTCTTATTTGAAAAAAAATATGTAAACAAAGTCGAATTTAAATCATTATACAAAAATTTATTCATAAACCAAACCACGACAAAAATAAGTGATATTTTCCATAAATGTTTTAATAAGATGAGTGACCAAACTTGATGTCAAAAATATCTTATAATTTAAGATGAGTTGAGTACATTTTTTGTACCATAGTTAAATTATTGCAATTTAATTAAATTTGCAAAAAAAGATAAATATTTCTAATGAAACTATGTATAAACCGGATCTATCGATACTTTTTATTATGTTATAAATACTAGAAGTTTGTGAATGTAAATTTATTAATTGAAACTAGCACTGAAACTATTAATACTTGTTTTATTTTATTCGCCGTCTTAAAATAAGTGTTTCTCGAGGAATCAAACTCTTACAAATATATCTATATTTTAATGAACTTATTCCAAGCCAACATGGTTGGACTTTTTTTTTGAGGGAAAGCCATTTGGCGCACTTTATTCATCTTGAATCATTGATACATCATTCACCAAGGCTCCTAGTATGAATCTAGGGGGTTCATCGACCCAATTACATGATAACTTACTCTTCATAGCCTCTCTAGCTAACTCATGGGCAACGACATTTGCTTCCCGATTACAATGTTCACAAGAAATAGAAGCAAAATCTAACCATAGCAAATTGCACTGTTCATAAATTGGAGCACTAATTGTTGCCGAAAAACCTCCTTGTATCATTGTTTCAACAACTTCTGAGCAATCTGATTGGATCCTGATTCGGTTGCACCCCATCATTTGTGCCAGCAGCAGTCCTTCCCGTAGAGCGACAACCTCCGCAGCAGCAGCATCTGCCACATTATCAAAGTAATTCACCTTTGCAGCTACGAAGGCACCAGTGTGATCTGGTATTATCGCACCTGAACTTCCTGCGCTGGATTCCGGTTTATAACGGGCATCAACGTTTAATAGCAGCTCACCTTCAGGAGGCCTTTTCCAACCTACTTGCTTCTTTTTGGTCACTCTTGTATGTTTTGCTGAACGCTGGTAGTTTGTAGCCAACATGGTTGGACTTAATGGAACAATATATAATCGCATTTCTTTCTCGGGACAGAGGGCCGCCTCAGATCAGTAGCGTGCCGGGGGGGCGTTGCCGTAGGCCGGAGACGCAGGGCAGCATGGGCTACCCCCCTCGTGTCATGCCTCGTTGTCGTCAGTCGTCACGGACTGAACACATTTTCTTGCCCGGAGAATCGACGCACCTGTGTGCAAAGCTTACGGTACACGAATCCCAAAACTAATAAAAATCAGTGACTTGTGTGAGCGATTCATGTGTGCTGCAACGGGTGTTGCGATGCCGACGACGGAGGAAGTGGTTGTTTACAGTTTATCATATTTTATGTTAGGCAAGTTTGATTAAGTTGACAAGTGTTTGATTGAAAACTAAGTTTAGTCATGAATTTTTTGACTTCACATGTCATAGAGTTAAAAAGTGTGGCAAGATTCTTTTAGGCATGACAAAGTATGGCAACCAATTTGCTAGACACACCTTTTGTGACTTGCCACACTTACCTAAAGTTAGTTGTGGTAGATTATGGTCTTGTTTAGTTCCCAAAAAATTTTGCAAAATTTTTCAGATTCTCCGTCACATCGAATCTTTAGACACATGCATGAAGTATTAAATATAGACAAAAATAAAAACTAATTGCACAGTTTGGTCGAAATTGACGAGACGAATCATTTGATCCTAGTTAGTCTATAATTAGATAATATTTGTCAAATACAAACGAAATATCTACGGCGTCGATTTTACAAAATATTTTGAAACTAAACAAGGCCTATGGTAACCAAACATCCCCGAAATCCACTCGTCAAGGGCGTCAAAACGGCATGTGACGAGACGTGCGTGGTAAGCAGAGTGGCGCCGCGCCGCCACGGATCGGAACCCATGATGATACCTAGCACGTTTACTTCCCAGAAAATTTTGTAAAATTTTTCATATTCTCCGTTACATCGAATTTTTAGACACATACATGAAGTATTAAATATAGACGTATAGACGAAAATAAAAACTAATTGAACAGTTTGGTCGAAATTGACGAGACGAATCTTTTGAGTCTAGTTAGTCCATGATTGGACAATATTTGTCAAATACAAACGAAAGTGCTACAGTGTCCATTTTCCAAAATTTTTCGGAACTAAACAAGGCCCTAGTAGTGTGCTACCGAGGCCTTGTTTACTTCCAAATTTTTTTGTAAAATAGGAATAGTAGCATTTTTGTTTGTATTTGATAAATATTGTCTAATTATGGAGTAACTAGGCTCAAAAGATTTGTCTCGTCAATTCCGACCAAACTGTGCAATTAGTTTTTATTTTCATCTATATTTAATATTCTATGCATACGTTTAAAGATTCGATGTGACGGGGAATCTGAAAAATTTTGCAAAATTTTTAGGGAACTAAACAAGGCCCAATACCAAGCAACCACGTGTTCCTTGCAGATGATTACGAGTAGCGCAGAGCATCTGCCTCGACGTTGGCGAAACCAAAAAGAAAGAAAGAAATGGATGCATTGCCACAACTGAAAGCGTCCACTAATGCTATACTAAGGCCTTATTTAGATGTAAAAAGTTTTTGGATTTTGACACTGTAGCATTTTCGTTTTTTGTTTTAATAAACATTGTCTAATTATGGAGTAACTAGCCTTAAAAGATTCGTCTCGTGATTTACAGTTAAACTGTATAATTAATTATTCTTTTTATCTATATTTAATACTTTATGCATGTGCCGCAAGATTCGATGTGACGGGAAATCTTATAAAGTTTTGGGTTTTTGAGTGTATCTAAACAGGGCCTAATATCATTTAGTCACCTTTTACTCAGGCCATATGTTTTTAGATATTATAATACATTTTTAACTATAGCAATTAGTATCTAATTATAAATTAATTAGCTTAAAAATTCGTCTCGCAAAATACATACAAACTATGTAATCATTTTTTTATTTTATATTTAATGCTCCATGCATGTGTTCAAGCGAAAAGTTTTTGTGTAAAAACTAAATAGGGCCTCAACCACTATGACTAAATAGGACTAAATGAACTTTATTCCTCTCTAACAACTTTAGAGTGACTAAATGGTACTAAAGCATTTAGTAGGGACTAAAGTTTAGCAGCCCAAATCAAACACATACTAGTATAGTACACCAAATGCCTTGACAGGCATACTTAGAGCATCCTCACTACATTAAGGATTTTCTTTTCCTAAAATGTTGATATAATAAGAGACTGAACAAATGAGACTAGTTCCCTCTTTAATGTGAAGAATATGTCCCTCTTTAAGAGGCTTGGGACTCAGAGGCTTTGTTCGGCTGATCATTTTTGCGGCTAATGTTGATGATGATTTATTCTGATGGAAAAATATTATTCCATGGCTGAAAGTAGTGGCTGATAAATCTCCCCTTTTTTCTTGGCTTTGGATTGCCGGCGAAGCACAAGTTCTTTTTTTTATTTTTGGCTCATGATCAAGGATCGTTTGAACACCAGAAACCTTCTACGAATAACACTACTCTTGTTTTTTTTGAGGGAACTGGAGGGGCTGAGCCCCTACAGATTAAATTTATTAAAACAACAACAAACAACAAAAAGTACAAACAAGTTCAAAGGGCCAGAAGGGCCAGAAAGAAGAGCAAACTAAGGAACCTTAAAAGAGAAAAAGAAGAAGAAGAAAAAACAAGGAGAGCCACAGCATTACAAAAAGGTTTGAATCCATTGATCCAACTGGAGGCTAAGACTAGCTTTTACTCTATGCTTAAGCAGGAGTAATTCTTTCTGAAATGTTTCTTTTGCCAGCACAGGAGAGGGTTGGATTCCTTCAAAAATGAGCTTGTTCCTCGATGTCCAGATGGCCCAGCACATCAGGATGATTGCTGCAATGAAAAATCTTGATTGAATTTGCTCCCTTAGCAGCTCTGCTATTTCTGGGAAGTCTGAATCTGATGGTATATCAATGTGGATGAGCTGCCAGCATTCCTTTGCAAAAGAGCATTGGAGAAATAAGTGGCTTCTTGTCTCCTCATGCCCATTCAAGCATAGAACACAGTTATAGGAGGGCAGGTGCATCTGTTTTCTTCTCAGAATGTTCCTGGTGCTTAGTCTGTCACTTATGAGTAGCCAAAAAAATATTTTATGTTTTGGCTGGCACAACCCTTTCCAAAGCCATTTGTAGATGTTATGAATTTGGTTGTGGCCCATTAAGGTTTTATATGCTTTGGACGAACTGAAGTTATTTCCCCATCTGTAGTTCCACTTGTCTTGCTCATCAATCTGAACCCAATTTTGTAGCTGGTCACTGATCTGCTGAAACTGTAGAAATGCTATTTCAGACACAGGCATATGGAAATGCTGCGTTAAGAGTTGAGATGTTAGAATTGAATGCAGAGAAATATTCTTGTTTGTGCAGTATGAGAACAATTCAGGCCATCTGGACTGCAAATCTTGTCCATCCCACTGATCTTGCCAAAATAAGATGGTTTTTCCATTGTGAGGTTCTGGTATTGCCATTTCCTTGAATTGCTGCAGGTTTTTTAGGTTGTCCTTTCACCAGAAGGATCCCTTCCTGGAGTTACATGGAAGCTTGCCTTCTGGGTAGTATTTTTCCCAAACCATTTGAACCCATGGAACCTCTTTGCTGTTGAAGAACTTGTCAAGGTTTTTGAGTAACAGGGCCTTATTCTGCTCCCCTATGTCAATTATTCCCAGCCCACCTTCCTCTTTGGTTTTGCAGCACATTTGCCAAGCAGCTTGAGGTGGTTTCCCAGCATTGACCTCGTTTCTCCTCCACAGACAGTGTTTTCTAAACACATCAATTCTTTTGATGACTGTCTTTGGCAATTCCAAGGAGCACATATAGTATGTGGGGAGGGCAGTAAAAACTGCATTTGTCAATTCTAGTCTCCCAGCCTGGGACATGAAGCTAGAAATGGTCCCTAATCTTCTCTCACACTTGTTTATTAGAGGGAGATAATCCTGGACAAGTGGTTTAGATATGCTCAAGGGTAGTCCTAAATATGTGAATGGGAAGGTCCCTTTTGAACACCCAAAAGTTCTGGCTAGGAACTCCAATCTTTCTTCAGACATATTAACAGGCAGCATCATAGATTTTCTATAGTTCACTTTCAGCCCAGTTGCTTCAGAGAAGGTTGTGATTACTGATTTAAGAAACAAAAGTTGTCTTGTGTCTCCTTCTGCTATGATTAGAGTGTCATCGGCATACTGCACAACAGGGAAATCCTTGTTTGCTTCCATTTGGATGGGCAGATGAAGCAGACCCATATCCTTTCCTTTATTTATCAGAGATTGTAGAAAGTCTGCTGCCAACACAAACATGAGTGGTGACAACGGGTCACCCTGTCTCACTCCCCTTAGACAATGGACAGTTTTTCCTGGGGTACCATTTAGCAGTACTTGAGATGTAGCTGATGACAAAATTTCCTGGACCCATTTCCTCCATCTTTCTCCAAATCCCTTCTCCTTCATGATTGTCAGAATGGCTTGATGCTCCATCTTATCAAATGCCTTTTCAAAGTCTAATTTTAGGATCACAATTTCTTTTCTTGAATGATGGCACATATGAAGATATTCAAACGCCCATGCTATGCAGTCCTGTATTGTCCTGGATTTGATGAATCCATACTGATTTTTGTGCACTAGATTGGTGATTACCCCTTGCAATCTGTTGGCCAGCAGCTTTGTCAGTAACTTAACAGAGGTATTGAGGAGGGAGATTGGCCTGTAGTCATTGCAGGTTCTAGGATCATCCATTTTTGGGATCAGTGTGATATAGGAGCAATTTATACTTTTAAGGGATAGATTGGAGGTGTAGAAAGCATTGCAGAGATTATACATGTCTCCTTTAATTGTGTTCCATGCTGCTTTCAAAAACTCATTAGTAAACCCATCTGGACCAGGGGATTTATCATTAGGCAGGTTTCTGACTATTGCATCAATTTCCATGGTTGAAAAGGGCTCCTCTAGAGTGTGCAGGTCTTCACTTCTATTTAAAATGCTTGCTGGACTGACCCCAAAATTGATGTACTCTGATTTTCCTAATCTGTCCTTGAATTCTTCCCAGAGTAGTTGCTCTTTCTCAGCATGGGATGTAAGGGTTGCACCATCACCTGTCTCCAGCTGTCTAATCATATTAGCTCTCATTCTCATGGTGGCATGAGCATGAAAAAATTTTGTGGTTGCATCTCCTAGTTTGACCCACTTCATATTGCCTCTTTGCTTCCAGTAATCCCTCTCAAGGTCTAGCAGATAGGATAGCTTATCTTTCAGGATTATTCTGAAGTTCCATTCACGTAGGCTCAGATCTCTATATTCCTCAATTATGTCCAAGAACTGAATTATTGCAGTTACATTTTCAATTGATGATTTCAAATTGGGCAGAGAGGCTTGCTTATCCTTTAGAGCTTTTCTCAGACTCTTGAACTTAGCAGTGATAAGCTTTGCCTAGTCTGTATGGTTACCATTCATGTCCTAGACCTGAGCTAAGATTTGGGGAAAATATTGTAGTTTTAACCAATAGTTTTCAAATCTGAACGCTTTTGGTCTTGGGATTGATGTTGAGATAGTCACTAAACATGGGCAGTGATCAGATGGTGTTCTCCCCAATCCTTTAGCAGTAGTATCAGGGTATTTTAAAATCCAGGAGTTGGAGGCAAAGATCCAGTCAATTTTTTCCAGTAAAGGACTAGGCTGCATATTGGACCATGTGAATCTCCTTCCCTGGAGGATGACTTCATTCCATCCCAAAGCACTTATAGCCTCATTGAACATAAACATTTCATTGATGTCCCCTCCTTCTCTGTTTCTATCCTCTGGCTTCCTCATTAGGTTGAAGTCCCCTACTACCAACCATTCTATTTCTTTTGGCATTTCAATCTCTTTAAGCCAATTTGTAAACTCTTCCTTTCCTTCACCAGTGCATGGACCATAAAAGTTGGAGATGACACATGAGTCAGCATTGAGCATAGATGTGAAGTTTACTGATATTCCAAACCTGTTTGAGAAAATTAAGTCCCCAGTAAATAATCTCCCTTTCCATGCAGTCAGTACCCCTCCTGAAGCACCCACAGATGGTAGGAACTCAAACTTGTCGAACTCTGAAGGGCAGAGTTTTCTAAGAAAAGCAGCATCAAAATTATCCCTCTTTGTTTCCTGAAAACAGAATATGTCACAACCTGAATCAACAATTTTTTCTCGAATTGCATTCCATTTGAGACGGGAATTTATTCCCCTGACATTCCAGCTCAGAAGCCTCCATCTTCTGTTTTGGGAAGAATTTTGGTTTGTGTTCATCGAGGAGAACCAAGGTATTGTAACTGTGCCTGCCCAAACAAGAGTAGGTCATAGGCATCTTTTATTTGAATGTCCCTTCAGTTTGGACTGTTGGACCTATCTTGGTATTCACTGGAACATGGATCTCCCTCCACTGGATATGTTTATAGAAGCAAGAACGGCATTTGGAAGCCAGATCTTCAGATAGATTGTCATCACAGCCTGCTGCTGGACTATCTGGACTTCAAAGAATGGATTAATTTTTTATTATAACAAGCCCTACATGATGAACAACCGGAAAGCTCGGTTTAGAGAAGAGATTGGCTTGATTTGTATTAAGGCCAAGCCGAACCTTGCAGGTTCTCTTAATATGTATTTGGAGAATTTACATTAGTATTTTTTTCTTTTCTCTTCTTTTTTGAGCTTGAAAGCTGCTTTTGCACGTCTTGTGCACCTGTATTACTTTCATCTCTATTCATAAAAAAAATGATTAGGGGAGTTCCCCCACCGAGCCCTAAAAAAATGCCCTAACGCTTCAAATCCTACAAATTTCATAACAAAGTAAAGCAAAGGATATATGTCTTTAGAAAACAATGCAGGGGAAAAAAATAGGAAATAAAAAAACAATGGGATTATATTTGCACTTCCTTGTATTTGAGGGTTTTAGAGAGTGGTTTTCCCAAGGAAAGAATTTTAGAGAAAGAGAAATTGCTGGATCACTTGTTTTTAATTCGGTGGACCTGCTGTTCTACAACTAGAAACACCATCTTCCAGTAGATGACATGTTTAGATTGGAGATGAAATTTTTTTTGGGTGTCACATCGGATGTGTCGGAAGGATGTCGGGAGAGGTTTTTAGATACTAATAAAAAAACAAATTACATAGCTCGTTAGAAAACTGAAAGACAAACCTATTAAGTATAATTAATCTGTCATTAGCACATGTGGGTTACTGTAGCACTTAAGGCTAATCATGGAGTAACTAAGCTTAAAAGATTCGTCTCGTCGTGATTTTCAACCAAACTGTGTAATTAGTTTATTTTTATGTACATTTAATGTTCCATGTATGTGTGTAAAGATTCGATGAGATGGATGAAAAATTTTTGGGCAGGAAACCAAACAGGGCCTAAATCGGCCCACCAAAATTTGCAAACCAAATGTACTACAAGTTTGGTACTTTTGTGTCAGATGGATGTAGGTAAAGGTACTCCTACACAAGTGCAGTACTCCCTCTAGAAATGAATTCAGTAGCTCAGGATTCAGGGACCAGTAGCAAGCTGCAAGCGACCCAAGAGACGACGTATTGAAATTAGCGTACAGAGTGCGTTTAGGATTCAGAGCCAGGGGATCAAGAGACGACGTATTGAATTAGCGTACTTAGTACTAGTATTCTATCGGAGCAAGTATAAAATTGGGTTTATAGCAAAGCTAATAATATTGATGTGGAGAAGAGAAAGAGATGAGAGAGATAATAGCTTGGCTCTTATGTAAGCAGTAAGCTGAGCATGACTGCATAGGTAGTAGTGGGGCCCAAATATCAAGTATTGTGAGAAAGAATAGGAAAGAGAATGTGTTTTAGAGATAAGTATGAGACAACTAATTGTATAACTTAGTTCTAATTCTTTATTTTATAACCATGCATTTGGCTCTATTATTAACCTCTCGTATGTATCCTATGTCATTCCACTCCCGGGCCGTTGATCTATGGGCTTGTTTAGATGCAAAAACTTTTTGGATTTTAACACTGTAGCATTTTCGTTTTTATTTGACAAACATTTTCCAATCATGGAGTAACTAGCCTTAAAAGATTCGTCTCGCGATTTACCGACAAACTGTGTTATTAATTTTTATTTTTATCTATATTTAATACTCCATGCATGTGCCGTAAGATTCGATGTGATGAGGAATCTTGTAAAGTTTTGGGTTTTTGGGTGTATCTAAACAAGGCCTAACGCCACCATCCCCCGGTTGCCTCCGCCGAGCGAGCCGCAACGAGCAACGGTCAATGGTCAATCAAGCCTGAGAGCTCTCTGTCTGCCGTAGCTCGGAACGGAAAGATTCAACGCTGCGTCGCGCACAGCCAACGGGACGGCCCTAGATCCCGGCGACGTGACGTGGCAACGGAAGCCAAGCCACCGCCCGCCCACCGGCTCCTTTTGCGACCGTTTGTGGTTTGATGAGTGGGCTGGCCGGCCAGCCGGCAGGCGGCGGGCGGCTGGGAATTTGGGATGGGCACCGCCGCAGAACGACACGGCAGTCGGCGCGCCGCACTAGCTGGCCTGCCTCTCTGTCTGTCCGCACTGCCACGCCCGCCCGCCCGCCGCTCCTCCACGTAGACGTTGGACAGCATGCACGACCTGCAGCCCGGGGCGGCGTCCGTGTCCGTCCAAAAAATCCCCAAGACACCACGCGACGCGAGCAACAGGAAAACATGGCTGCCACGGCGAGCCCACCCCACTCCCCTCCCTCACACAACTGTCACGCTCGCTGCTCCATCCCATCCACACTCTTCTTCCTCCTCCTCCTCCTCCTCCCTACCGTTGCCACCCCCAGGCCGCCGCACGTGTCCCACCCTCCCTCACTCACACACCTCGCCCTCTCTCTCCTTCCCTCTCTAAAAAGCGGCCGGCCGGCTGCCCCCCCTCTCTCTCTCTCTCTCTCTCTCTGCGTGAGTGTCTGCCCCCAGTCCCTCCCCCCACCTCACCGATCTCGCGCACACTCCCCAATGACCCAATCTCCCCACTCCCCCTGCCAGCTCCTCATCCCACCTCCGGATCGCTTCACGGGCCGGGAAGCAGCAGCAGCACCCGCGCTCCCCGCCTGATGCGCGCACCACCCATCAATGCCGGCGCTCGCGTCCGCCGCCATGGCCCGAGCCGCCGCCGCCGCCGCCACCACGTCCCTCCTCCTCCTCTCCCTCCTCCACGCCCCCGCCGCAGCGGTGCGCTTCGACTACGCCTCGCTGACGCTAGGCAGCCTGAGGCTGCTAGGCGACGCGCACCTCAAGAACGGCACCATCCGTCTCTCCCGTGACCTGCCCGTCCCGACGTCAGGCGCGGGGCGGGCGCTGTACGCGACCGCGGTGCCCGTCCGGGGTGGGTTCTCGACGCAGTTCGCCTTCACGGTGGCCACGCTGAACCCGTCCTCGGTCGGCGGGGGGTTGGCGTTCGTGCTGGCCACCGACGGGGCCACGCTCGGCGACGCGGGGCCATACATCGGCGTGTCCGTCGCTACCGACGCCGCCGCGGTCGAGTTCGACACGCTCATGGACGTCCAGTTTGGTGACCCTAGCGGGAACCATGTTGGTCTGGATCTCGGCTCCATGGTCTCCGCCGCAACCGCTGACCTCGGGGGCGACGACGACGACGCCGGCGGCGTCGACCTCACCAGTGGGAGGACCGTCAACGCCTGGATCGACTACCGCCCCTCCCCATCCGGCGACGGGAAAGAAGGGGGCGTGTTGGAGGTCTTCGTGTCCTACGCGTCCAAGCGCCCGTCCAAGCCCGTCATGTCCGCGCCGCTCGACCTCGGGGAGCGCGTCAAGGACGCCGCGTTCGTTGGATTCTCCGCCTCCACGCAGGGGAGCACGGAGGCGCACGCCATCGAGTGGTGGAGCTTCTCCACCGCGTCGCCGGCCCCGTCCCCGCGCTCGGCGCCCGCCGCGCCGCCGCCGGAGTCCACCCCGGCGCTCCCGCCTCCCGTCTCCAACCCGGTGCTGCCGTCGCCGCTGCTCCCGGGAGTGACGACGCCGACGCCGCCAGCTGCCACGACGGGTGCCGCCGCCGCCGCGCCGGCCGTGTCGATCGCCCCGTCGTCGGGCTTCGCGGCGGCGGGGAGGAATGCCGGCGGCTCGGGGACGCCGCACGCGGCCGTGGCCGGCGCCGCCACGGCGGGCGCCTTCGTGGCGGCCTCCTTCGCGGGCGTCGCGCTCTGGGCGCTGGCGCGGCGCGCCAGGGCCAGGAAGCGCGGCCAGACCGCGGTGGCGGTGGCCACCAGCAAGCGCGACAGCGGCGTCGCGTCGGCGGCGGCGCTGGCGCGGTCGCCACGCGAGTTCAGCTACAAGGAGCTGAGCGCCGCCACGCGGGGCTTCGACGCGTCCCGCGTCATCGGCAACGGCGCGTTCGGCACCGTGTACAAGGGCATCGTGCCCGACACGGGCGCCATGGTCGCCGTGAAGCGTTGCACGAACGCCCGCGGCGGCGGCGGCAACGGGAACGCGAGCAGCGGGGAGCAGCAGGCGCGGTCGGAGTTCCTGTCGGAGCTCTCCATCATCGCGGGGCTCCGCCACCGGAACCTGCTCCGCCTGCAGGGGTGGTGCTACGAGAAAGGGGAGATCCTACTCGTCTACGACTACATGCGCAACGGCAGCCTGGACAAGGCGCTGTTCGACGCCTCCTCCCCGGTGCTGCCGTGGCACCACCGGCGGGAGATCCTGATGGGCGTGGCGTCGGCGCTGGCGTACCTCCACCACGAGTGCGAGCGGCGCGTGATCCACCGCGACGTCAAGTCCAGCAACGTGATGCTGGACGAAGCCTACCGCGCGCGTCTCGGCGACTTCGGGCTGGCGCGGCAGGCGGAGCACGGCGAGTCCCCTGACGCGACTGCCGCCGCCGGCACCATGGGGTACCTAGCCCCCGAGTACCTCCTCTCAGGTCGCGCCACCGAGTGCACCGACGTGTTCAGCTTCGGCGCGCTGGCACTAGAGGTGGCGTGCGGGCGTCGGCCGATCGGGACGACGACCGACGGCGGCGGCGGGGGCAGGAGCTGCAACAACCTGGTGGAGTGGGTGTGGAGCCTGCACGGGGAGGCGCGGCTACTGGACGCCATGGACCCGCGGCTAGGCGGGGAGTTCGACGAAGACGAGGCGCGGCGCGCGCTGCTGGTGGGGCTAGCGTGCTCCAGCCCGGAACCGGCGCTGCGCCCCGGGATGCGCGGCGTGGTCCAGGTGCTGGGCGGCGAGTCCGACCCGCCGTTCGTGCCGGCGGCCAGGCCGTCCATGAGCCTCGGCGGCAGCGCCAACAACCAGCAGCTGCTGCTGAGCCTGCAGGACAGCGTGTCGGACTACAACGCCCTGCTGGGGCTCGCCGGCCTGTCGGACGACTCGTTGTCGTCCGCCGACTCGCTCAGCTCGTCGTCCCTCACCAGCACGCTCCGCAGGGGCGGCCATGATATCGGGTTCAGCAGCACCGCCGGCGACGCCAGGTGAGGCAGGCTGACCGGTGGCCGGCGGGAGGTAGCTTAGAGTTTTTTTTTTTCTTCTGATGAATCCTTGTCGATCTCGAACGCGAAAAGAAGAAAAAAAAAACAGCAGATGTATGTATTGATGGGTACATAGAATTTTAGTTGCAGAGCAATGGACTGCAGAGTCCAGATCATCATCATCAGAACCAGCTTCCATTTGTGACATTATTACATACATTTTTCTCTCGATAATAATTCAGAAATCACATGATTCATTCGTCCCGTTCAGTTCAGCAAGCTAGCTCAGCCATTGTCGTCGTCGTCATCCTCGAACAGCAGGTGGATCAAAAGCTCAAAACGCCAGCTTTCCCCCCGGCCTCCCCCACCCACTGCCTTTTGTTGAGCATGAAAATAATAAATTCAGAAGATTATTATTCTCTCTGACTCCGAGAGAGCAAAAAGGATGACTTTTTTTACTCTCTTGTGTTCTTCCTGTGATGACGTCACAAGGATCTGCCTTTTTGTATATCTGTATATGTGTCGATGAGTACTAGTAGAGTAGAAAGGAAAGGATAACTTGCGCTGGTAACGGTATGCGATCCTGTGCTGTGCTTGCATTGGGCAACAAGACGATCGCATGGCGAAGCCAAGGAAAGCATCTCATCTTCTCCTTGTCGACTCTGCTAGTGCTGCTGCGCCTTTAGCTTCGACATCCATGGCGTGGACGTGGGGAGGCTGAGGTCGGCGCCGCCATTGCTCCACGTCCGCGAGCACTAATCCCAACACTGTGCTACTACTAGAAGAAGAAGACGAGGTGGTGGTGGCCCGCCACTAGTGATCGAGTAGTAGTGACGCTGGGTCGCACCAACTGATGCCACTAGTGTGATCGAGCACGCATGGCATTGGCATTGGCATTGGCATTGGCATTGGCATGCAAGTTGTCGACATCCAAAGGCGCAAATCATTAGGGTATATATATCTCGTCGACGTCCCGTGACGAGCTTGATCGATTCCCTGCTGGTCGCTGTCCCGTGGGCCTGCTGGCGGCCGGATCATGTATATCAGCCGGTGACCGGTGTGCCGGCTGGTGCTTTCTCTGTTCCCTCCTTTGCTTTGGTGATATCATTAATAAACAGTATTTTTATAGTTTATCAGCGAAACGAACGGTTTGTGATGGCCGTGCGATTTAGTACTCTCTGTTACCACCGTGACATGGAGAACAGATGAATGCACGGTCACTCATGTGGTCATGTGAGCATGCAAGAGCAATTGATGTGGTAACCACCTACGTCTACGAAGGATGAGTTCCTCCTCTTTTCTTTTCTTTTTTTAAAATTTTTGTTGTAGTTGTGGAAATCAATGTCCCGCTTCATTTGGATGCTTCCGGCCATGGTTCTTGTGTACTGGCCTTGTTTAGTTCCTAGAAAATTTTACAAAATTTTCTAAATTCTTCGGCACATCAATCCTTATAACACATGCATGAACCATTAAATATAAATAAAAGAAATAATTAATTACACAATTTATCTGTAATTTACGAGACGAAACTTTTGAGCATAGTTAGTTCATGATTGGATAATATTTTATCAAATACAAACGAAAATGCTACAGTGTTTATTTTGTAAAAAAAAAAGGAACTAAACAAGGCCTTAATTATCAAACAAAGGTAGCTAGCTGCTGCAAAACGGTAGGAGTTGTGTCGCTAGCGTCACTCTCACGAGTCTCACCATCAGGATCGGAGGAGAGTAGGTTGTTCCGTCGTCCACATTTTCCAGGTAGTGCGCCACGCGCATATAGAAGCAAAGAACACGACCGCTCAACAGTAGCTCGCTAATAAACAGACACGGCTAACAAAATCAGCTAATTTATTAGCTGGTTACCTAGCTAACGAGTACCACCTCCGTTTAGTTTTATAGGCGTTAGCGGACGTGACACGATCTCCTAAATTATATTTTAAATATTTTTTTATTTTTTATTTTTTTAATAGTACACTTGCTTACGAATCTAACGTATCAATTTTATATTATGATAGTTAAAAATTGTTAGCTAATTTATTGGTCAAAGTTTATAGAGTTTTTACTTCTTGATATGTGTATGCACCTTACAAAATGGGATGGAGGCGGTACCTCGCTAGATATTTATGTCTAAAAATACAGTTTTGCTCTCCTGCCTAGTCATGTTTTTTTTTTTTTTGAAAAAACAGTAGGAGCTTGGAGCCTCTACTGAAAACTAAAATAAAGGCAAAGCATGTTGTACCAATAACAAACAGAGAAGACAAAAAAAAACATTATGGACAAAAACACGAATGAAGCAGCTTTTTATTAGCCAGTGAACTCGAACAACAATGAGGTACTAATATATATAGGCAGCTAATAGTTAACTTGTTAACATTAGCTTGAACTATTAACTAGCTAACTATTACCGATTGTTCATCATATTAAAAAAAAATTATTACTAGGTGTTATGGCATCTGAGGCCTTGTTTAGTTCGCGAAAATTTTTGGGTTTTGCTAATGTAGCACTTTCGGCTTTATTTGACAATTATTATTCAATTATAGACTAACTAGGCTCAAAAGATTCGTCTCGTAAATTACAGGTAAACTATGCAATTTGCTATCTTTTTTTCTATATTTAATACTTTATGCATGTGGCGTAAGATTCGATGTGACGAGAAATCTTGAAAATTTTTGGAAAGGCCTTGTTTACTTCTACCCCAAAACCTAATTTTTTTTTCAAGATTTTCTATCACATCGAATCTTTAGATGCATGCATAGAGTATTAAATATAAACTAAAATAAAAAACTAATTGCACAGTTTGGTCGGAATTTACGAGACGAATCTTTTAAGCCTAATTAGTCTATGGTTGGACAATAATTACCATAACAAATGAAAGTGCTACAGTGTCGCGGAACTTTTTTCCTTCAGAAACTAAACACGGCCTAAACAAGGCCTGAAACTTTGTTTCATCATCTAAAAGTAGCATTAAGCCTTGTTTACTTCCAAAAAATTTTGCAAAATAAGAATAGTAGCACTTTCGTTTGTATTTGACAAATATTGTCCAATTATGGACTAACTAGGCTCAAAAGATTCATCCCGTCAATTCCAACCAAACTGTGCAATTAGTTTTTATTTTTATCTATATTTAATACTCTATGTATATATCTAAAGATTCGATGTGACGAACAATCTGAAAAATTTTGCAAAACTTTTGGGAACTAAACAAGGGCTTAAACGAACGGACGCGGCAAAGTTTGTGCCGCTTCCCGTTCCCGTGAAACTCTGGATGCTCGATGAAAACAGGGCCTTGTTTAGTTCCGAAAAGTTTACTTTTCGGAACTGTAGCATTTTCGTTTGTTTGTGATAAATATTATCCAATTATGGACTAACTAGGATCAAAAGATTCGTCTTGTGATTTACAGCTAAACTGTGTAATTAGTTTTTGTTTTTATTTATATTTAATATTTTATGCATGTGATAAAAGATTTGATGTGACGGAGAATCTTGAAAACTTTTTGATTTTCAGAATAAACTAAACAGGGCCCAGAAGAGGACTCATGACCTATTTAGTATTAAAGTAAGTAAAAGAAAAGGAAAAAAAAAACGTTGCAGCTTTCCTCGGAGTGGGCCAGGTGGTAGCAGTGCCATGTTGGAGGCAGGTGGGCGGTGAAAAGTCCTTGTCGGGCTGGGAGTAATTTTTGATTGTTGGAAAGGGAGCGTGTCGTGTGGCCAAGCTGGGAATTGTGTACTAGTATATATTATATTGATTGGTGTTTCGTACGGAGTAGGTTTCATTTTCACAAAGGAATATGGATGCTACTGCTACATCAAGATCAAGTGGAGATTTTTCATAAGAAATGGTGCCAAGAGGTCCATGAACGCGCACAATGCAATGTTGTATCCACGGAAAAGAAATTGTCACCCTAGTGTCCTTGTCCCTTGTGTGGAGACTGAGGATGGGAAGAGATCGCTCTCGCTCTCGCCAAGGCAAATGAACAATGCACCTAAAAGAATGGTATACCGGTGTCGTCTCCTCTCCTGTACTACGTCTCACGTATACTGAACGAGGTATGAATTACTTTTTATGTCCTAAGAAGAAAGTGATTCTAGAATCAAAACAAGTGAAACCCTGTATGTCTAACCACGTTTTTTTTCAAAAAAAAAATAGTACCAATCACTACACCACAACACTTTTTTAGGGTCAGACATCCGACGGTAAATGTTTTTTTAACCGTTGGAGGATCTGACGGTAAAGAAAATCGAGAGACGATCTGACGCTGAAGTCATGTATAGCGAGTTGTTATCTGACGCTATAATTATTGATCTATAGGGTTAGCCGATCTGACGCTGAAACTGGATACAACGTTGGCCTGTCCGACGCTAAAGAAAATGGGCACCACGGGTAAGAAAACCTAGATATATTTCCCTCCCCAAATTCCATCCAGCCACCGCCCTTGTCATCTCCTGTACTACGTCTGCTCTAGTATACTGAACGAGGTATGAATTACTTTTGATGTCTAAAAATAAAGTGATTCTAGAATCAATACAAGTGAAACCCTGTACGTCTAACCACGTTTTAAAAAATAATATAGTACCAATATTTTCGTCTCCAAATTAAATAAGCTTACCACGAAAATATATTTCATAAGTAATCAAGTTATCATGTATATTACTATCTTTTCTAATGGATTCGATCGAACTTCAATCTTTTTTTTAAGGCCTTGTTTAGTTCCAAAAAATTTGCAAAATCGACACTGTAGCACTTTCGTTTGTATTTGACAAATATTGTCCAATTATGGACTAATTAGACTTAAAAGATTTGTCTCGTCAATTTCGACCAAACTGTGTAATTAGTTTTTATTTTCGTCTATATTTAATACTCCATGCATGCGTCTAAAGATTCGATGTGACGGAGAATCTGAAAAATTTTGCAAAATTTTTTGGGAACTAAACAAGGCCTAAATAGAGGGAATACAACCTAGCTATGCACTACGCCAGTAGGGGCCAAACCCCTCCTGAGCCTTCGAAAACAAAAACAATGTAGGTGTGGCACTACGCCACGAAGGGCGTTATTATTGGTCTATTAGATGTGATATGATTAATTGATTTGGATATATTGTGGATACAGTACTAGCATATGTAGGGAAGCAAAGAATGCATGATGAAGAAGATTATTGACGACTATATGTCATCCGATCGATCCTCAACAGTGCGGTTTCATTTCATTTCGTCCCTCAGATGGAAAAGAATGCATGATGAAGAAGATTATTGACGACTCGATCGGCAGTCCCTTTCTATATATATCTCTCTCGCGTGTGGATGTATATATACGCTAGCTTCTGCCGTCGGTCCATGCTTATATATATATGCATGGACCATATGCAGATGTACATAACTTCTACAACAAGCTGCTGGAAACGGTAGGAACACTGTCGCCGCGTTGTCACGTACGAGCGCGACGAGTCGTCACGTCTCACCGATCACCGTCACCGACGCTCGGCTCGACTCGTTCTCTCTTCAGTCTTGCGGCACATGTATAAAATATTAAATGTAGATTAAAAAAATAATTAATTATATATATATGTAATTTACAAAATGAATTTTAATTGATAAATACAAACAAAAGAGTAGTCAAAACTAAAAATTTTGGCGAAGTAAACGAGGCCTACTCTAGTATACGAGCGACTCTACCCTACGGCTACGCCGAAGACGAAGCCAAAGCCAAAGCCAAAGCCGCAGCAATATCCAGAATGAACTGATGCCTGTGGACTGTGGTGCAGAAAAGGGAGCCGCGAGCGTGAGAATCTGCCATGGAGCTGTTGGTGTAGCATCGCTGTCAGGCTGGGATTCACGTACGCTAGCTCTCATATCTCAAATTGCTTGGATACTGTTGGTTGGTGCTCCCCCGTGTTCGTGGTGTTGAAATAAAAGGATTCATTTTCATGGGCGCCCCTGCCTTTTTACATACTGCAAAAGGATGAGTTTAGACGATGGGTTAAAGTTAAACTATCGCTTATAGGAAAAAAAATACTATTGACTGATTTATGGTGAGAATAATTGACAGATTCAGCTGATAAGCTCAAACAAATAGGTTGTACGTTGTTTAATGTACTGACAGAGTTCAGAGTTTAGACGCGCGCTGTAAATTGCTCTCTCCTTCTGCCCTTTACTAGTTGGGATTTGCTATGGGTTATATTATCCGTGACTAATCGTTGCATTGCATTGCATTCTATGAGTCCTACCAAGGATCTACCCTGTAAACCCCCACAGTTTCACTTGAACGTGCAGTCGGGCAGAGTGTGTGTGGTCGCAGCAGGACCGTACCAGTCCCCCTGTCGCTACCGGACGCCCCCGCGTACTGGTACTGGCCGGCACGTCCTGCTCCTGCATGGCATTGGCATGTATCTACGCGTACAAGAACCATGCATGCAACAACATGGCAGGTAAGGTAGGCAAAGCCACAGCTTCTCATCACTCCACAGCCGCCGCTTTTAATGGCACGCGAATATGGATTGGTGGATCGTGGATGCATGCATGGGTTCTGCTTCACTTCACTTACGTACGTACTCCAGGGCCGCCCGGCGAGAGTTTTCGGCAAGAGCCAAGAGGCTCAGCTTGTGATAGTAGTCCATATGCTGATACGACATGCAAGATCTAGTGATCCACTCCATCTAAAGTCAGAGGTGGTCCTTTAACTAATATCAGGGAAAAAAAGGCACTGCATCACCCCAACTCGAAGGATATATTTCTTGCCGCGATGCCTCGACTTGCATTGGAGTGCTATTCTAATAAATGAATCAGACAAGAGAGCTGCCGATTATATTAAAAAAAAAAAGAAGATAAGTCCAAAGTGGTCACACACTGACACACCGACAACTAAGCCAAAAAAAACTCAACCAAAGGAAAAAAAAACAACTCTTGATGGCCGGATTGGGACATCAATATAACACCGCACACAGCCGAAGCTCAACTCACAAAAAAGAAGAGAAAAAAGCACCACCACCAACGCCAAAACCACTGCACTGCACCACCAAGGCACAGACATGAAAGACGTCAAGGTGAAAACGTGTCGTCACCACTCGTGTCATTGTTGTCGACCATGATCCACACTGAGCTAGTATGCTGACAAGTCGGACTAGCCGTTGTAGGTTGCTGCGAGCCATGTAGCCCTCCATTAATCAGATCCGCTTGCACCGTCTGTCAAGACAATGTACCAAACCAGACTAGCCACCGCCAAGCAGGGCTAGCCGTCATATTCCGCTTCAAGAGCTTCCAATAGCCTAGCTGTCTCATCGAAGCATAAATGCCACACAAAGCCTCCGGCTGCTAGTCGGAGAGTCTCCTTGTGCCGTGTTATTCAGGTCTATAGAGTCTCAAAATCCAATCTTTTCAGGTTTTTGAACTTATCAGAACCTATTTTTGATGATGTCCTAAACTCTCAAAGATGCCAACCTTGCACGGGAGTTCACCAGGCAAAAAAGAAAGTATCCTTATTGAGTCACTGACACGGGTGATTCTTGATTGCGAATCTCTTTGGTGGTGACTGAATTCACGCCTCATTTGTGTCGTAGGCCCGAACTCAAAAGGAAAAGAAGTCGTCCTCCATCCCTTCCACCTAGAGATCACTAATTTCAGCTTTGTCTAAGGGCGATGACTGCAAGATCTGCTTGGTGGCACAAGTAGTGAGGAAGAGAGAGGACAAAAGCATAGTTGCTACATGTAGGACCTATGGTCACGTCTTAGAGCCATGAGGACCCACGAGACCTACAATATCGAAGCATAGAGTAGGTTTGGTCTATTTGGACCTCGATGACACCCTATAACTTTGAGGAACAAGGACTCAGAAATTATGTTTTGAAAGTTTAGGATCTAGACTAGATGACATCCATGACAAAATTGAGGACCTGAAAATACATACCAAGTGTCTGGACGATACCTCACGATCAACACAACCAGATAACACCTCTCAACAAGACAATCGCATGGCGAAGCAAAGGAAAGCATCTCCTTCTCCTCGTGTCTGCTAGGGCACCAGCGCTTTGACATCCATGGTGTGGTCACCAACCGGAAATCATCATCGGGAGGCTGAGGCCGGCGCCACCGTTCTTAGTACACATCCGTGAGCACTAATCCTAACACCATGCTACTAGATAGAAAGAAGAAGAAGAAGAAGAAGAAGAAGAAGAAGAAGAAGAAGAAGAAGAAGAAGAAGAAGAAGGTGCCCGACACTAGTGATGGCACGTGTCGCACCCAACTGATGCCACTGTGATCGAGCACGCATCGCATTGGCATTGGCATACAAGTTGTCGACATCCAAAGGCACGAATCATTAGGGCATCTCATCCCGTGATGAGCTCGATGCTGGTCGCTGTCTCATGACCCTGCAAGCCGTCCGATCGGCTCGGCCATCACGGGTTGCGTATGATCTGCATGTGATTGGGAATCTATGTTAGGCCTTGTTTAGTTCACCTCAAAAACCAAAATTTTTCAAGATTTTCCGTCACATCGAATCTTACGCCACATGCATGGAGTATTAAATATAGACGAAAATAAAAACTAATTGCACAGTTTACATGTAAATCACGAGATGAATCTTTTAAGCCTAGTTACTCTATAATTGGATAATGTTTGTCAAATAAAAACGAAAGTGCTACAGTTTCGAAAACTTTTCAATTTTCGGAACTAAACAAGGCCTTACCATCGTACGTGGCAGAACGGTACACACGTCTATGTGTGTTTGCTTGTTTGGTTGTTTTAATTTCTTTTTGCCCTAGCATGCATGGAGAACAGATGAATGCCCGGTCACTCATCATGTGAAGAAGCTATATATAGCACGCATAATGCATTGAACGGAGCATGCCAGAGCAATTGATGTGGTAACCACCTACATTTACGAATGATGAGTGCTATTTGTTGTTGTTATTGTTGTTCTAGAAATCAATGTTGATCCCGTACGTTTGGGATGTTTCCGGGCATGGTTCTTGTGTACTTAATTATCAAACAAAGGTAGCTAGCTGCTGCAAAACGGTAGGAGTTGTGTCACTAGCGTCGCTCTCATCATCAGGAGGAGTACATTTTTCCGTCATCCACATCCTCCAGGTGCATGCGCCACGCGCATATAATACAAGCAAAGAACACGACAGCTCAACAGTCGACACAATCCGAATTTTGACCAGTGCCGAGACCGCCCTAAGCCTATGGTTTCTGCTGAAAATTTTTAGATTCAACCAAATTTTTAAGAAAATTTTAACTGTTTTTTCTTTTAAAAGGTCGTATTTCTAACCCCGCCTATGTATCTAGAGATTAAAAAGATAACTGAGATATCCCTACCCAAATGCCATCCTCCCTACTTCCCTAGCTATATTTGCATGTTGAACCAATAACAAACAGATTGGAGGAAAAAAAATGGCATTCTTAGAGCATCTCCAAGAGACTAGCTAAAATTATATTCTAAATTATAAGATTTAGCCATTGTGTAAAATAAAAAACTCACTCAAAGCATAGAGTTTCACAACAGCCTTTGTATAAGATAACTAGTGAGGACGACATGCTATATATAACAAGCGAAAGTTTAGGAATAGCAAACTTGCTATTTTAGCAAACAAGATAGCACATCTGTTGGAGTTTAACTTTTACTTTAAACTAGACAACATGGATAGCATATCTGTTGGAGTTGCTCTTATAGACAAAAACACGAATGCAGCCGCCTTTTGTTGGCTAGTGAACCCAAACAACAATTAACTAATATATATATAGCTAGCTTATAGTTAAAACTTTGTTAATATTAGCTTGAATTATTAACTAGCTAACTGTATGGCATAACATGACCTTTGCTAAATGAACGGACTCGGCGAAGTTGTGCCACTTCTCGTTTAGGCCGTGTTTAGTTCGTGGACGAAAAGATTTTGCGACACTGTAGCACTTTCATTTGTTCGTGGTAATTATTGTCCAATTATGATCTAACTAGGCTTAAAAGATTTGTCTCGTAAATTTCGACCAAACTGTGCAATTAGTTTTTATTTTCGTCTATATTTAATACTCTATGCATGCGCCTAAAGATTCGATGTGACGAGAAATCTTGAAAAAAATTTAAGATTTTGGGTGGAAGTAAACAAGGCCTTACGCCAAACTGTGAATTATGGTCGATGAAAACGGAAGGGATTTTTTTTTTCAGCTTTCCTCGGAGTCGGTCCATGCTTCTTGATATGCATGTATCATCCATGGACCATGTAGTACTCTACAACAAGCTGCTGGAAACGAACGGTAGGAACAGTGTCGTCGGTGGCGCGAGCCCGACGAGTCGTCACGTCTCACCGATCACCGTCACCGGACGCTCGGGCTCGGCTCGTTCCCTCCCTCTGCATCCGGCTTCCTCTCTACAGTTGGTGTAGCGTCGCTGTCAGGCTTGGGATTAAAATTGAACGCTCATAGCTACTGGTGCGTTCGTGGGGTTGAATTAAGGCCTTGTTTAGTTCCAAAAAATTTTGCAAAACAGGTACTGTAGCACTTTCGTTTGTTTGTGACAAATATTGTCCAATCATGGATTAACTAGGCTCAAAAGATTCATCTCATCAATTCCGACCAAAGTATGTAATTAGTTTTTATTTTTGTCTATATTTAATACTCCATGCATGCGTCTAAAGATTCGATGTGACGGAGAATCTGAAAAATTTTGCAAAATTTTTTGGGAACTAAACAAGGCCTAAAAGGCTTTCATTCATTTTCATGGGTGCCTTCCTTTTTTTTTTACTGCAAAAGGAGGCGCAAAAGGATTTTTATGGCACTAGCAGCTAGCTAGATTCAGAGACCTCCAGTGGGCGACGGACATTGTCTGCAGGGATTGCAAGTCTAGCTAGTCTAGGCTAAGCTCCTCCCTCCTCGTGCTAATCTATAGCCACCTGCAGCAGGGAAAGGTGTTCATTCATTTCACCCTGAAATCCTTCTCTTTATTGAGAATGCGTCGTTGTCAATTTCTCAGCAAATGAGGAATAGTTGCAGGAAGAGAAGAAAGGGGACCATGGTGTGTCCGGCGTCTTAAGCTAGCACTAGCTCTAAACTAATTGTAACACCCTAAAATTTATTCTTTTTAAAATATAGATAAAATTATTTAATTTTGTATTTTTGTGCTCATAAAAATATAGGAAAAATAATATTTTTTATTAAATTAAAATTTATTATAAGGCATAGCAATATTATTATGCATACATGCTGGTGCATATGTTTTGAAGTGATGCTTGTTGCTCCTTTATGTGTTGATAGTAAGAAAAATATTTAAAATACGTTTAGTAGATCGATCTTCCTTATTCGGCACGTATTTATCTTTTATCTACAACCAAATTCCTTGTTTCTAAGCTCAAATTTTTATTAGAACCTTCCTAAAATATTTTCTTTATCACTCAAAGCACTTCTTTTAGTTCCTCGTCCATCAAGCAATCTCTACAAACTTTTCGGAAATTTTTCCATCTTCTGTTCTCACTTTTCTCTGAGCATGATCTAATTTTTAGATGCTCTAAACAATCTTATCATGAGCTCTAAAAACTTTATTCGGGTTCCCCATGTTCTATAATATCTCTGAGAATTTTTCCCGAATTTTCGGAGCTTTCGGAGTATTTTTCGTGGCTTAACTACTAATTCTAAACTTTTCTAGAATTATTTTATCAATGAAAATAATTAATTCCGAAAATAATAAATCTCTTATTAGTTTTCCAACGTCAAAGCCCATAATAAACCCCAAAAACCATGTAGTTATTTATTAATAGGCTTTAATAATTAATTAGGCCTATTAGTAAAGATGAAGGTTGCAAATCAATTAGTACCATATCGCTAGTTGACGTGGAGCTGTGGAGTTTCTCTCCCTATATATTTGTACCAACCCTTAGGTTGAGCACACCAAAACTACCATATGAGGAGCCCCTAGTTTGGGAAATCTCTCGTGTAGTAAATTAAATTTTTTTCATCAGTCCTCGTGTCGTTGCTATTTCGGGAGACCTCGGCTGCTCATCTTGTCAAAGTCCATCCTGTCTTCTTCAGCCATGCCTAATCATCAACGTTACCCATTCATAATTGATCGTTGGTAAGCATCTCATGTTATCCTTTCTCTCTGTTAATTGCACCATGCCCTGCTGTCACCATTTAATTTAACTCTGTGCTGCAGCCCACTATCGCCTAACCGTTGCCCTTGCTGTATTGTTTCTCGCCGGCGACCACCAGAGCCACGCCGTGTGCTTGCGCCTTCCAGCAAGTCATGCATGTTTGCCTATGTGCTTCACTGGCTTGATCAACACGTCATCCGCACCTTGGTATTAGTTCTTCTACAATATATCATTCTTTATGCCTCCATGCACTCATTCATGACATTTAATATTCAGTCCATCAATCATGAATTAGCTTATAAAATTTCATGTGCAGCAACGTATTATCTCTCCTTTACTTTGCCCCATAAATAAATTCCTAAAGCTTTAATCTCACGGTTTCCTTGTTTTAGCTATAATTCCATCTCCTGATGCTGCGTTAAGATTGTATCAACGTAGATCATGAGTTAGCCGCAATAACCTCTCATATGTTAATTTATTAACTTGACTAGTGTGCATGTAGCTGGTTTTTTTTTTTCAATTTTAAAAAGCGACACAAGTGTTACACTCTAGTATTTTTTATAATGCGATTAATTAATTACCTTTCTATATAAAATCTTAGAAAATTCATATCTCCTCCGTTTTAGCTTCGATTTTCGTGATCTTTACGTCCGCGAGATCGTAGCGCTGCGTATAATATTTTGATAAACTTTTATATTTGTTTTACCACTGTTTGGTGTATTGTTCTAATTGTAGCCTTGTTTGTTTCATGTATGTTTTCTTCGATTGTTTGTGTGATCGATGATCGAGTTTAGTCGGGGAGCAGTTTTTGGTGATCAAGATCAAAGCTTTGGTAACAAGTGAGACCAGCAGAACCAAAAGGATAAGCAAGAGCATTTGGATCAAGGCAAGTATAGCATTTGGATTTTATTTCTGTGACCATGATCCTGTGACTAGATTAATGTTAAGTAATAAACGATAAAAATGACTTTTTAGCAACTTGATGATTTGTCTGTACGTGATCACCCGGGACAACAGTGCAACCATGAGGGCTATAATGGCTCTGGCTTTAGCTCAGTACGAAGACCTTTTCTAGCTTGTTAGAGGTTACCCGAAAGGGCGGAGGGGCTGAACCGTTTTGGGTATAGTGTGGCCTCTGTCTGTATGTGTATAGGCTGCGCGTCATTGTGCCATCGGAAGGGGGCTCTATATCTGCGCGCAAAGGAAACCTTGCGGCCCTAAGGTTAGACGAACTTTTGAAATGCTTCATAGTGATCCCTGCCGACCTTCCTTGGAAGTGGGTTAAGAGGCTGATCACCTCGGGCGAAAGGGTAAATCATGACTCATGGGTAAAGATGTGCAACCTCTGCAGAGTGTTAAAACTAGTATACTAGCCGAGCTTACGGTCAGGAGCGGCCTTGGGGACATCTACATTAAGGGTGATGAATCTTGTGTGTTAAATATGCTCATTGTTTATTGTTTAATGCTTTACATTATTTATGTCACATCGATCATGAGATTGTGGGAGCTATACAATCTAGTTGCTATACTTGTGGAGTTCGACATGGACTCACTCTTGCTATTTCCCCCAAACTTCAGGAGGAGTTTAGGCTTGTGACCAACCAGTCAGTTGGATCCTGTGGAGTGAAGTTAATACCCGAAGTTTGGAGTTGTCTGTCCGCTGTTTGATATCAAAGGTTATATCTTTTATACTAAGTACGTTATATATTTACGCATTGTCTTATGATATTACCCTTTATTTGTAGCTATATGTGAGATTTGGCTTCTAAGACTCATATATGGTGCATATCTGGTTTTGTTCTTAAAATCGGGTATTACACTAATGCTACTATACATACAGTATGGTGGAGAGCGACTACTCTGAATATCATTTTGTGAAAGAGGAATGTAACGTGAAATGCGTGAGACTATCTTTTGAGTTTTCGCTAGTCTCTTATATCTTTTATATTATTTAATGATTAAAAAACTTATGAGCTATAGCTCTAAGCTAGATCATTGGAGACGCCAAGGACGGTGGAGATGCGCCCGAAAGATGTGATCTGGCGGTTGCAGGTTGCAGCAGGACCAGTCTCCCTCCTGTCCCTCCCGGACGCCGCCCGGTCGCATGTACACCCGCGTATACTGGTACTGGCACCGTGGGCATGGCACGGGGGCCGGTCCTGCTCCTGCCTCTGCTTGGCATGTACGTACGTATGATGTATCTACGTACGCGCCAATGGCAAAGTGGCGAGAAAATGGCATGGCGGGTAAGTTAGGCAAGCAAGCCACAGCCGAATATGGGTCTTGTTTAGTGTTACCGTAGCACTTTCGTTTGTATTTGATAAATATTATCTAATTATAAACTAACTAGACTTAATTCGTCTTACAAATTATAGACAAACTATATATTAGTTTCTATATTTAATGATTTATATATGTGTTCAAAAATCGATGTGACGAAAAATATTGAAAACATTTTAAACTAAATCAGGCCATAGATATAGGTTGGTGGATCGTCAATGCATGCATGGCTCTGGGGTCCGCTTCACTTCACTTGCATACGGAGTACGTATTACTGCAGGGGCCGCCGCCGAGAGTTTTCGGAGTATTTATTTGTTTTGTTTGGGGTACTCCCAATGCAAGACTCTATCATAGATTCCAATACAATTAATTACATATTATTTATGATATTTTGCTGATGTGACACCATATTTATTGAAGAAAAAGGTAGAAAAAATAAGACTCCAAGTCTTATTTAGACTCCAAGTCTACATTGTTCGAGGTAATAAATGACTTTAGACTCCATGATAGAGTCTGCATTGTGAGTGCCCTAAGCTTGCAAAGTCCATATGAATCTCTGATATGACATGACATGCAAGATCCACTCCATCTACGGTAAGTGGTCTTTAAGTCACAAAAAGGCTCAAGCATTATTGTTTATGCACCCCAATTCGAAGGATTTTTTTTCTTGGTTCATCGACTTGCAACGGATTCAAGTTACCAAACTCTCAAAATAATGCGATTTTTCAGATTTTTCAATCTTGCCCTACCTTATCCTTGATGATGTCCTAAGCTCTCAAAATGCCAACCTTGCGCGGCAGGTCACCGGGACAAGTATCCTTGTCGAGTAACCGGGAGAGGTCACTGGGATTGAGCGCGCACGGTGGCATGCCGACTAAGACCTCTCTTACAGTAACAAAAGAGAGATGCTATAGCAAAACGAGTGTTTTTTAGCAATCAAACCCTCGAATTTCTCTTCTTCATCTCTAGCCTCTCCATCTTTTCTTTTACAAATGTGGCAGCAGACTAAGCGTCAGGGACTGCATAAGGACAGCGTTAGGGTTCCGGCGGTGGTGAAGGTGGCTAGGTCAAGGTGGGGGCTCCCGTGACCATAGTGGCAGAGAGGGGAGGAGAAGGAGAAGGCCACGACAGACACGGTAGGGTCTCACAGAAACTCCACGGCCACAGCCACTACGTCGAGACCCTACTATGCCACGACAAGGCACTGGGCAACGACAATGCATTGGAGGAGGAAGACACTTGAAGAAAAGAATCGAGTGTTTTGGGCTCCAAAAGCGCTTGGGGGTGGGACGTAGGCCCAAACTCCGTCCCCTTCCACCTAGAGATCACCGGTTTCAGCCTTGTCGAGACCGCCTTGTTCGTTTGGCTAATAAATCACGGAAGAAAGTACTGTTGGCTGATTTATTGTCAGAGAAAAAAACCACGAGGACCCACGAGGCCTTTAATATCAAAGCATGGAGTAGGTCTGAAGATAACTTCAGGTCAAGACAACATACATGACAAATTCGAGGACCTGAAAATACTACATATCAGGAGCCTGGTCGATACCTCAGGACCAGATGACACCTCTCAACAGACTAATTAAGGAACGTCCGTGCATTATAACCTTTTTCCAGATCTATATCAATTATCAAGTAACAGATCTCACGCTTGTGCATGTGGATTGTACGCATGGCCAATGGCCAGCCAGTATTCTTGCTGCATCACAGCCTGAAAAGGGCAGCAGTGCCCACTACTGTACAGCCTCTCACGTGTCCTGCAGGCCCGGATCAGAGATTCAGAAGGGACTATCAGGCCGTGCAACCATAATAATGTACTCCTACCAGACAATAGACAACCCATGTCCCTTGAGCCTATCGAAAACAGTTAAATTTTCTTTTCCTTTTACCATGATTCAAATGCGAATCTAGAAAGACCCAGTTGTTTTGCCACCACACAACGACACAACCACAGCAGCAGTGGGTGCCTGCAACTGCAAGTAGACGATAACCTACGTGCAGTGGCTGGCTACTGTCTCTGTCTGTAAAACCAGGTAGGTATCCACATAAAACCGACACCGACCAAAATCAGGCTTTGAGCTTATCAAGCTCAACTCAACTGGTGGCCAGTTTATCACCGAGTAAAAACCCAACGTGTTCCAATGTAATTGACATTGACATTTCTATCAAAAAGAAACAATCCAGCGGTGTTTTCTTCCTAGATGGAGTTGGGACTCTCCAAGGGAAGACATTACATCCAGCGCGTTAGCTGGGACACAGATCCTGGAAGACGCGAAGCACTTCTAAGTTTAGGACCCCCAGGAGCCTATTCTTGGCTCAGCAAATCCTCCTCCGCGCAAAGGCATGAAGCAAATGCTCATCCCATCTGACCACATTTCCCCACAGAGATCACATTTACCGCGCACAAAGCACCAACACCCGATCGATTGCCTGTATGCGAGATCTTCAGCACAAGGAGGGAGGAGGATGATGATGATGCGGCATATAGACACCCACCCATGCTCCCATTGTCCACACAACGAGGTCTGCAGATTTGTCTGTGCGTTCTAGAAAGAGGGAAGAGGTTTACCAACTGCAAGAGCGGAGAGGAATAGGGATCCAGGATTGATACATACAGTTGGGAGATGATGAGCTGCTTTGGGTGTTTCAAGCCTGAGAAGAAGATGCCTCCCCGGAGGCTGGAGGCCAGGGAGGTCACGGTTGTGAAGAAGGCCCCAAGCCAGAATGAAGCGCCTCCCAGGGAATCTGGTAAGAATCACAAGATGCTCCTGCCACTGATTGCAAAGAGAAATAAGGAATTAGCATGTTTTGTACTGTTCAATCTGATAGCATAGAAAAGGATTATTAGGAGCCATGTCGGCAAACAGATCAAACAATTAAGAAACAAATTAAATACAATGCAGGAGTATACAGATCCAAAATCTGCAATCCCCCAATACGTCCTGTTCTTCTGCACATCAATTTTATAGCTGGATACCTGTAGTTAAAGAATGTATACCGTACCAGGCTCAGTGGTTTCCTGCAGATGTGATTAGACCTCCAAATACCGACCATTCAGTGTATCTTTGTTTTAAGGACGAATGACACCCCTGTGCCACTGTCTTCCCTCTGGGTTATGTATATATATTCCTCTCTGAACCGAATCCGTGTAGCAATTATATTATGCACTATCTGTTTCCCTGTCAGCGTCACATGTATTTTGGTGTTATACATACTACTGCAATTCATGTCTAGTTCTTAACTGTTATGGATGAAATTGGCTTTCATTCAGTGATATAACATATTCATATACATGCTCTTCAAATTTGTTCAGCAAATGACAAGAAGAATCTGAACAACTAAATGAGCAGACAATAGAAATTTATGTCTAATGCAGTTTACCACTCACCTTTGCAGGGTCCGTCAGGCCATCACCAGTCACTTCAAAGCACAAGCCATCATCTGAAACACCAACAAGCACTGAACCTCCTAAAGGAAGTTGTTCTGTTTCCAAAACCGCAAAAGCATTCACATTCCGTGAGCTAGCCACGGCTACAAAGAATTTCCGTTCCGACTGCCTCCTTGGAGAAGGGGGCTTTGGCAGGGTATACAAGGGCAAGCTTGAAAATGGACAGGTACAGACCACATAGAAAAACATTCAAACATCCTAAGTACACACACTTGCTAATTCATCTGCAGTAACCAGTGGCTGACTTGTTTTCGATTTGCATGAACAGCTTGTTGCTGTCAAGCAACTAGACCTGAATGGGTATCAAGGCAACAGAGAGTTCCTAGTTGAGGTCCTGATGCTCAGTCTATTGCACCATCCAAACCTAGTCAATTTGGTTGGCTATTGCGCAGATGGAGATCAAAGGCTTCTGGTGTACGAGTACATGGCACTTGGTTCACTTGCAGATCACCTGCTTGGTAAGTGGTAGTCATTTGTCTTCACTAACACATTCAGATATCACTATATCAGTGCTACATAATTTTATAATATGGTGAACAAGATACTTAAATGTTCAAATTTGAATTGCCATCGCAGATAGCACTCCTGATCAAGTGCCACTGAGTTGGTATCTCAGGATGAAGATAGCTCATGGAACTGCTAAAGGGCTTGAATACCTCCATGAGAAGGCAAACCCACCTGTCATTTACCGGGATCTCAAGTCCCCCAACATCCTTCTTGATGAGAAGTACAACCCTAAGCTCTCAGATTTTGGGCTTGCAAAGCTTGGTCCAGTCGGGGCAAAGACACACATCTCCACTCGGGTGATGGGAACATATGGGTACTGTGCTCCCGAATACATAAAAACAGGCCAGCTAACTGTCAAGACTGACGTGTACAGTTTTGGAGTTTTCCTACTGGAGTTGATCACAGGAAGAAGAGCGGTAGATACCTCCAGGCCAGCAAATGAACAAATCCTGGTTAACTGGGTACGCACTTCTATTTTATTACTCCACATATACACTCAGAACTTGTTTGCCCATTGTGTTCATTGCAGTAGTCAGTTATATAATATAGCTGACAACTGCAATGGAACACATGGAAATAAATGCTAAAGCCTCAGTTAGGAATTACCCAAAGAAGATTTTTGGCACAAGGTTTTCTGACAAATTCATCTATGATCAACAGGTCAAGCCATTGCTGAGAGACAGGAAGAGGTACAATGAGCTAGTAGACCCTAATCTTAGAGGTGAGTACCCAGAAAAAGACTTGAGCCAAGCTGTGGGTGTAGCAGCAATGTGCCTACAAGAGGAAGCCTCAGTCCGACCTTACATGAGTGATGCTGTTGTGGCCCTGGGATTCCTCGCAGAAATGCCTGCTGGCTATAAACACAAATCTGGCCCTATACTCCCAATGAAACAAGTTAGAGATCCATCACTAACTAATAGTGGTAGCGCTAAGCAACATAACGATGCATACAATCGTCAAAAGGCTGTAGCTGAGGCCATTGAGTGGGGCTCACTGAGGCAGAAACAGAAGGCTCAAAGTCCAGAAAAGAAAGCTCAAAGTCAAGGTGGAACATCCCCTCCAGAAGCCAGCAGATTGTAAAAACAACTCTGTTGTGCATTAGGCTACCACTGACTTGTAACCCTCCAATTTTGTGCAAGCTGGGGCCAAATTGTCCCACATAGCTTAGAGTTTGTAAATGAAGTTTTTCTCTCATAAAGACATAAGGGATCTATAGTATTTGCTGTTAACATATATGTGTTGGATCAGGAAGGAATTCTTACTCCATCTTGTATACGTTTAGACCAATTTTGGGTCTATGATAATACTGATTACCCTTGTGCTTCTATGTAACATCTGTAGAAGAGAAGGAAAGAGGAGCACAATGAGGTTATACTGTTACACTAATACTATCTAGCTACGATGGTTCAAAGCCTTAGAAAAAATTCAAGTGCGCAAGTGACAGTGTCTCTTCGAATCTTTTTTTACTACCAGCTAGATTTTTTCAAAAGACTTAGAGCCTATTCGAGAAGGGAGCATTGATCCAGGAGTTTTTATCCTAAACCCCTCAATCCAAGCAGGCCTTGACCTGCAGCATCAATATTAACACTTTGGTGAAGTCCACCGAGGTACTTGAGTCAATAGAACCCTAAAGCTTGAGTGATCAATCATTTAGTATGCAGCATCAATGTTTAGAAAGAGTCTCTTGTAGCTTCATATAATGATACATCACTGGAAAACTTAAGCTACTCAGATTTCATGTCTTTAAAGCGGTGTGCAATTCTTGATTGTTTTATCAGAATATTCTGGTCAGTAGCTGTATTCTTTTTTTTTTTGTACTATTTCCTCCAACAAAAGAGAGATTCGTACTTTTTTGACAGGCGAACAGCGCAGGAGAACTGCGCGTCATTTCATTAAGGTAGAAGAAAAGATACAAGGGTCAGAGAACCAACACACACACACACCCCACACCCTAGACCTTAAGAAACAGAGAGATTCGTACTAATGCGACCATTTTTCACGATCGCGTTGGAGAGCTGTGTATCATATATTATCGTGGCTATCAATGTGAACTTAATTTTAAAACCAGTTATGGGATAAAGTCCTGAATATTAAATATTCAAATTCACCACCTCAGCTAATTTGTGCCGATGTTATTATTCATCAAAATGGAGAAGCTACTAAAATATTCATGATGTAAAGATTCCTTATAAAAGCAATGCCTCTATTCTGCACTTCTTGAAACATTTATATTACTGTCTACTCTAACATCTATACTAATATGATAAAATGCAACTGGCCAATATTGCATAAGTCAGAGAGTCATATAAAGAACTTTATTGATAGAAAAATAGAGCCACTGCAAGCAGCAAGTACAAGGAAGCAAACTTTATTTGACATTTGTTTGCAGTTATACAAAAGCATGAGAATGCTAGCATAGCTCGGAATCAACTATTGAACCACAGGGGTGATTTGCTAAGTATCTAAATCTCGCTCACCTCCTCCAGTTAACAATATGCACTGGTATCTGGCTTCAAAAATAGAAGTTTCAGTCCTCTTTGAAGAGCTCACGGCCAATTATCATTCTTCTTACCTCACTAGTACCAGCACCAATCTCAAACAATTTTGCATCTCTCAGGAGACGACCAGTTGGGTACTCATTTATGTACCCATTTCCACCAAGACACTGGATTGCCTGCCATAGTGAAAGAGTTACAAAGAGTTAGGGGCACATATAAAAATGGTGCATACTACAAATTATTAGTTGAAAGTAAAAAAAAACATGTTATGGTTTATGATATGTTTTGGCGTAATAAGAATTTATCAGACAAGGACAAATAGAGCTTTATGATAACTGTAACACGAATGCAAAATTTACTAGGTCAACTATTATTTTCCCAGGGGGGCAAAACAGAACGGGTGCCTGCTGTTTAAATGCATCCTTGGGAATTCATGAGAAAACAACACAGTAATATGGGTTAACACAATTTACAATAAACCGAAGAGAAGGATTTTACCTGAAGTGCAACTTGGGTTGCATTTTCAGCAGCAAAGAGAATTACTCCTGCACAATCCTGGTTAAAAAGATATATATGAGATGAAGATGGAGAGAGTTTACCATAATATACATCTAATTACTTGTTTATTTGCGTTTGACAGCAGAACTACATGCAGGTAATGCGAAAACAGAACTCCAGAGGAACATCAATGATATCTCATAAACTTATAAGGGTACCTTGCGGTCAACTTTGCCATTATCGCAGTCCCTAGCAACCGAGTATACAAATGATCTGATGGAAAATTGAAATTGTAGTGATGAGATGTTTAAACTTGCAAGGAAAAATATTGAGCAAGATCCTACCTTGACGACTGCAATGAGGTGTACATATCAGCCATTTTCCCCTGCATTACAAGCATACTCTTTATCGTCAGTGCCATGTCTATACTAAAAAATTATTGAACCATGAAGAACGAGAAAATAGAACACATATGACAGCTACAAGGATTTACCTGTATGAACTGAAATTCACCAATTGGACGGCCGAATTGCTCCCTCTGGCGAACATATGGAAGTACAACATCAAGGCATGCCTGCATAAGGCCAATAGGACCCCCAGCTAATACAAGCCTTTCCAGATCAAGCCCTGACATCATGACATAAACACCTGCCACAAGAAAAGGCATAGAGATCGAAGGTGACTATCTAATTGAAGTAGTTTTTTATGAGGTTTCGAAAATCATAGAATAAACACCTGTCAAAAGAGAAGGCATGGAGATTAAAGGTGGGCACCTAGTTAAAGAACTAGTCCTAGTTCCACAGGGAGTTTAGAAACTACTTCTGGATGATAATAAGAAAGAATTATTGCAGTTTCCCATGTGCAGCATATCTTTGTGGTCAGATTAAGATGCTATAATTCCAATGTCTACGCCATGTACCGCACAGGCAACTAAATATGAACAACAGAGCAAATAATTTCTGACACACAGGAACGAGCTTCAAAACAGCCAGGAGATCATACCTTTGCCTTCTTCACCGAGGACATTTTCACGTGGCACAAAGCAGTTCTCAAAAACAAGCTCACATCTGCAGATTAGATGTTGTTAAATTGGGCCCGAGTTCACCATTTTTATAATTATCCTGAGCGAGTAGAAACATCATACGTGTCGCTTCCTCTCATGCCAAGTTTGTCCAACTTCTGAGCAGTACTGAACCTGCAATTGTAAACAAGGACCATCAGTGACATGATCAGAAAGCTGTAGAAATATATGCATTCATGTTCAATCGTGTCCCAAATGGAGTGGTTCTGTACCCAGGCATCCCTTTCTCGATTATGAATGCAGTTATTCCTTTTGATCCTGCAGCCAGATCTGTTTTTGCATAAACAACCTGTAAAATCCCAAACATGGATGAATTAGCAGGGCATTATGGCTGCAAAGAGAAACAAGACACGCAGCTCTTCTGGAGTATAGGAATTGCAGTGAAGCACCATCAATAATTGATACAAAACTAGCACAGATAAAAACTGTTGAAACAGACACGAGTGCAGAAAGCAGAGGAGAATGAATGTAAAGCCCCCCGGCAGGAAAATACCAGTGTCTGAGCAGACGGCCCATTGGTGCACCACATCTTGTTCCCGTTAAGAACATAGCCGCCGTCCACTTTCTCAGCTTTGCACTTCATGCTGACGACATCAGAGCCAGCTGAAATTACATTTCAGCAACGCATCAGAAGGAACCTTAAATTTGAACTGGAACTAAACAACAGCAACGGGAGTGAAATGGTACTGACAGTTGGGTTCACTCATCGCCAGTGCCCCGATGTGCTCCCCACTAATCAGCTTCAGAAAGAAGGCAAAAACTCATGAATATAACCCATCATAATAGAAGACATTCTAAATTCTAGCAGCGAGCATCTTTATCCTAAAGAGAACTACGGTCCTTATGAAACAGCAAACATCATGATAATGTGAAGCAAATCCGGGAAAGCACAGCACCTTGGGCAGATACTTGAGCTTCTGCTCCGGGTTGCCGTGCCGGACCTGCACACGGAGAACACACAAGTAGAATTACCCATGACGGCATGAGTGTAGTAAAACTTAGTAACCAACGAACCGATTTGCTTAACGCGGCGTGCGACGGCAAGCCTGTCATAAATAATCAGAGCGGCAGCCAGCAGGGAGCAGTTAGTATGACTCACGAGCTGGTTGATGCAGAGGTTGGAGTGGGCGCCGTAGGAGAGTCCGACGGCGCCGGAGGCCCTGGTGATCTCCTCCATGGCGATGCAGTGGTACATGTAGCCGAGCCCCATCCCGCCGTACTCCTCGGGGGCGGTGAGGCCGTGGAGGTTGAAGTCCCCCATGAGCCTCCACAGGTCCACCTCCCGAGGGAAGTGGTTGGACGCGTCGATCGCCGCCGCGTGCGGCGCGATTGCCTCCTGCGCGAACTTGCGCACGCTCTCCTTGAACTGGGAGCGAGGCGGGTGCGGGGGGCGGGTGAGGAATTGGGTCGATGAGGCAAGGCGCAGTGGCGGGCGACCCCCGCCGCCGAGTGGCAAGTGAAATGAAGAGGAGAGAGGGGGGCGAGCGTGTGGTGTGACGCACCTGCACCTGCGTGTCGTCGAAGAGGAGGGAGGACGAGGCGAAGAGCCGCGCCACGCCGCCGCCGGAGACCGCGGGCGCCGCGCGGCGGAGGAGCGCCGGGAGCCACCGCTGCATCGTCGGTCGGAGCGGAGCGCGGCACCTAACCAAAGCAAACCAAAGCACCCGGCTGCAAGCTAGTACTGTACTAGTCCTTTAGCATGCGGGGGGAGGGGACACTCGTGTAATGCTTTTTTTTATTTTCTAAGAATCCACTCGTGTAATGGTGGGTAAACCTGTAGCGTCAGTCAGTCAGGCCTTGTTTATAGTTCATCTAAAACCCAAAAAATTTTCAAAGTTCCTCGATTTTGCGCCATATTATATAATTATCGTGAGATTAATCTTTTAAATCTAATTAATTTATAATTAAATAATAATACTAAATAAAAACAAAAATAGTAGGATATAAAAAAATCAAAAGGTTTTTGGACAAAATAAGGCCTCATCAGTCTCGTCTTCCTTCCCCGCCTACTCTCCGGACGGCGCAGTGAGATCGGGGTGGGAGCACCAGGACACGGGAGCCTGCGGATCGGATTGGTATGGACCGACCGACCGACCGACCGGATGAGGGATGGGATGGCATCGACCTGTTGCTGTTATCCACACGAGCACGATGATAAGTGACAGAGTGCGTCAGAGTAGAGTATGATGACGCGACTCCTCAGATGAGACGGATCTGCCACGGCACGGCACCACCAACGACTCCGTGTGTTGTTTTATTTTTTTCCTCTTTTGATTGGCTTGCCTATCCCACACGTCTCTCCGTATTTGCACAGCGACAACATGCTCAAAACACACTTTGGTCTCAAATTAAATAATTCCTAGAGTTGTTCAGACTCGAATCATTTTAATTTTACTAAATCTGTAGATAAATTATATCCATCGTATCAGTAATATTATACTCTCTCTGTCCACAAATAAATACACATCTCATTTTTCAAGGAGTTAAACATTTTTAAATTTGATCAAATATATATACAAATATTTATCATATATAATATGTATCATTAGATTGAACATGACATATACTTTCATAGTATACTTATTCATAGATACAAATATTGATATTGTTTGATATATTTCTAGTCAAATTTTAAAAAGTTTAACTGATCGAGAAATCAGATGTACATTTATTTGTGGACAGAGGGAATAGATGTTTTATGAAATATATATTTTTATATTTCCTCCGTTCATAAGTCTTTATCCTTTTAGCCTTTGGTGCAATGAGCAAGGAGCCGTACCGAACAATGCTGATTTGCATTTAAAGGCAAGGTGCAACTATTCACAGCCAAGGAGTAATAAAGGCTTGTTTAGTTCAAAATTTTTTGGAAAATAGACACCTTAGCAATTTTGTTTGTATTTAATAAATATTATCTAATTATAGATTAACTAGGCTCAAAAGATTCGTCTTACAAATTATAGATAAACTATACAATTAGTTATTTCTTTTATCTATATTTAATGCTCCATATATGTACCGCAAGATTTATTGTAACGGAGAATCTGAAAAATTTTGTAAAATTTTTTAAAACTACACAAGGCCTAAATGCAGCTAATGAGCACCAAATATACATAAGCCCGCGACTCGGTGGCCCGGCTCGAGCACGGCCCGACCGAGGCCAGCACTGTCCGAGAGATCAGACCGTGCCTGAGCTGTCACCTATGCACGTGGCACGACACGCACACAACCCGTTTCAACGGCCCAGTAAAAATTAATTATTAGTGTAGTTGTGACTTGTATATATATATATATTGTTAATTATTATACTAGTAAAAATAATAAATTATTATTGAATATAATAAAATATTTTAGGATTTAATGAAAATGTTGATAAAAATATGTTGTTGTCAGTTTGATGGGACATGAGACGGCAGGACACGATGGTGGCAGGTACGAAAAGTTAAACGTGTGGTCCTAAACTAAGGCCTTGTTTAGTTCACCATAAAAAAACAAAAAGTTTTCAAGATTCCTCGTTACATCGAATCTTGTGTCACATGCATGAAGCATTAAATATAGACGAAAGCAAAAACTAATTACACAGTTTAGCTGAAAATCGCGAGACGAATCTTTTGATCCTAGTTAGTCCATAATTGAATAATATTTGTCACAAACAAACGAAAATGCTACAGTACCGAAATCCGAAATCTTTTCGGAACTAAACAAGGCCTAATATAATGAAGACTCTTAGAAAAAAAATTATCAAACGATGAAGATTTATAAGCGGAGGGAGTAAAACATTTATCAATCAGATTTAAAGTAGTTTAACTTATATATGATTTTAAAAAAGTTGTTTTTTTAGGATGGAAGAAGCGAGGGAGTACAAGAAACAACTTCTTTTAACAAGCCTAAGAGCAACTCCGATCCAAGTCCCTAAATTAAGCCCTTAAATTTTTATTTACATGCTATGATAAAAAAAGTAGGAGCTCAAATTAAGACCTAACTCTAACCCACCTCTTAAACAAGTAGGATAAGGGGTTCTAGATGTGAGGGGTTGAAACTATAATTTAGGAGGACATGGAAAATGAGAGTCCAAATAGAAGGTGGGTTGGAGTTGATTTTTTTTAATCAAATCTCTAGATTTAGAATAGGGACTTCTTTAGAAGGTGGGTTGGAGTTGCTCTAAGGAACTGAAGTCATTTTTCTAGTGAGGAGCTAGGTACAACATGGTTTCTCTCGACTTTTCCTTAAAATTTGGCAAAAATTCTAGTAAGGCCTTGTTTAGATACACCCAAAATAAAACTTTACAAAATTCTTCGTCACATCGAATCTTACGGCATAGGCATGAAGTATTAAATATAGATAAAAAAATAATTAATTGTACAGTTTACATGTAAATCACGAGACCAATCTTTTAAGCCTAGTAACTCCATAATTAGACAATGTTTGTCACTTAAAAAACAAAAATGCTACGGTGTCAAAATCCAAAAACTTTTTACATCTAAACAAGTCCTAAAGTTACCACTAAAGTCGTTCTTGTCAAACGTTTGTGACAGAAGCTTTTGGCTACTAGCGTTCACACAAAAGGCACACATCATTGTGCTGCCCTGCCCATGCCCGTTTTCCTGTCCTCTTCCGTAGCCTGCCTGGGGATGAGATTTACGGAATGTAGTGCCGTGACAATGGAATGGGCCGACAAGTTCTCTTCTTATTGGGCTTTGTGCCTGGGACCCAATCGAGGGCGGCCTAAATGAGAAGCACGAAGCGTTGTGGATGGATAAGGCCCAGGAGTTAGACGAGAGAGGCCCAAAAGAGAAACACGAAGCATTTGTGGATCGATACGGCCCATAAGTTAGACGAGGCCGGCCTGACACTCCCGGGGACGGTTTCTGTGTGAGCAGTTTGGGCCCTTCTATCAGATCCGTCTATTTTTCTTCTGCGTTCGTAATTTGGCAGCGAGAGACAGAGAAAGAGAGTAGTTGCCGTGCTCCATCTGAAACCCGCACCGTGAACTGAAAAAATAATAATAGACAAAATTAGTTCCTTGCCCCTAAATTAGTTTCCGCACACATGAGGCTGCGGCTCTAATTGCCTTCGGCACCAGGGGTAAAAGGATAATTTTGCATATTAAGTTAACACCGATACAGCCTCAAACTAATGGAAGGGCCAAGAAAGCAAACTAATTTTATTTTGGGCTAGATAGGGAAGTTCAAAACGAAAAGGGCCAAGAAACAAAACTTAACTTTTTTTAGGGCCAAGGAACTCATTCTCTTAAACTAATAACCCTTCTAGGGTCCCAAGTAAAATTATCTTTCCGTTTTGCTTATTTGCAAACCAATGAATCTTACATGACTCAAGATTTGAGATCACCACTGGCACGGCCAGTGTTATAGCATCTTCACCGGATCTCCTGTACTCTCTCCTATCCTTATAGGAAACATAACCGTTGCACACATCTCCTATCCCTAACTGTTTGGCAAAATTTATTTTTCAAATCTTGTTGTTTGTCAACTCCCAAAATAATATGGAGAGGAAAAAAAATCTCATCTCCAATATTTTGGCAAGTTTTGTTTTTAAAAACCCAAAAACTCGCTAACGAAACGAAGAGCCGCGCTAAGCGAACAAAGAGCCCTGCTAAGCATGAGGAAAAAAACCGATGCCAAGCACGGAGCCCGCGCGCATATTTGTGCGCTAGATAGGGAGATATGCCAAGTTAGAAAAGATGGAGAATTAGATGCCAAACGAGAGGATTTTTTTTCCACATTTTGCTAAAAAATTATAGATGGAAAGTTATTTGTCAAACTGTTGGAGATGCTCTTAGTAGATCTCCTAAATTCACCACCATGTCTCTGAAAGAAAAAGGGAGATATCTCCCTCTCCTAAATCAGGATGAGGTTTGAGCAATCTGCTGGAGCAAATGTCTCCCAAAAAAATAGAACTACTTTTGAGAGATCTCCTATAACTGATCATAGAAGAGAAGAATCTGATAGAGATGTTCTTATATAGTCATTGTTCACCTTTGTTTAGGATTTAGGTTGTTTAAATGGTAATTAAACGAGTAAAATGGTGTAAACAGTTTTATATAGTAGCACTAAAATATACCTATATTTATGTAAAAAATCAACAGACTAGAAAATATACATATTTTCGTATATAAAAAGTAAATGATGACATTAAAAAACTAATCCCACCATCTCTTAATTATGATGTTATTAGCAATGTCGTAGCTATAATCTTTCTAATGGACATTTAATTAATTTAATCTGCTTAGACCATTTAGATGATTTTTAACTTTTAAATGGCACAACCATTTAATTCACCATTTATGACCTAAATGATTCGGGTGGTCCTCATTCACCGTGTAAAAACTTGGACTACAGGGGAATAGCATGCACTCCCCGAGAAAACCCCTAAACCTCATACTTCACCGCACACAAGGCCTCGTTACCTTGTAAGTTGGCCAGTGCCACAAACTTATGCTTTAGGCCATGCCCAACGCGACACCGTGGTGTGCTGCCCCAAGCTCCACGTTGGCGTATGGTAGCCCTGCAAAGTCATAGAGTCTCTTGCAGAGGAGTTTATTGCCTCATCAGATAAAAAGCTAGAGCAGCACGGGAAGCGAGTGTTGGAAGAGAGAGGAGTCCATGATGACATCTGTTTTTCAGTTTTTTTTTTACCTCTACACACTTACTAGCTTTGGACTGCTGAGGAAATAAGCCTGCGTTGGAAAAATCATCATCTTGGTCCATCAATATCTACATGGCTTGTAACTTTACGCTGGGGCAAATGTTCAATGCTACCTACGTTGAGCATGACCATAGGTAACACGGGACTGACGGAGGTTTTTTTCAACCTCTAGCACTACAATTCGCCCTTGTGGAGGATCGAATCCAGGCTATGAGGGTCTTGACCAACTGGTCTAGAAATCCATTGGCCTTTATTCCTTCATCATGTAAACATCGTTCAAACGGACTAAACCATAATTTAGATGAAATACTGCTATCAGGTCACCGGACTACTTGCCTAGCTGAGAAAATATGTGATTTCATGTCATGAATCAGTCAATAGTCCTCTGAAGTGGTCGTTTGCAGCTCCTAAATCCCGCTCAAATCCCTTTGGAGACGGATTAACCGAACAAGACCTTCCGTAGTCCCCGTAGATCTTCACGAGCTAACTGCTAAAAGGTTCAGCTTTCAGTGCTGGTACAGTGGCGCAGCATTTTTCCCATCTCGGCTTTTTTCCCACACGACAAGCTTTTCCCTTTTCTAGCTCTCTCTCTCTCTCTCTCCCCTTGTCACAGCAGAGTCACCACTGTGGTCACTGCCCCCACTACTCATCGTCTCACCCCTGCAGCGCAGGCGCTGCAACGCAATCACAAGTGAATCATTGCGTCAGGACCTTTGGCCTTTGATTCTCAAAAAAAAAAGGACCTTTGGCCTTTGCGCTGCATGTACATGTACTTGCTTGATTTCGATCCCTTCTCCCTGCACTGCACACTTCGGTTTCAGTTTCATCATGTGGCTGATTCTAATCTCTGCCGTGATTCCATCACCACATGTTAATGATACTCCATGCTTCAGAGCTGAAACAGCATGATGACTAGTATTGACTAAGTACTTGTACTCAAGGCGCCACCTTGTTCGCTTGAGTTTATCAGCTGAATCTACCAGCTATTCAGCAGTGTTTTTCCTCACAATAAATAGCTTATCAATAAAACAAACAAGGCGTTACATCACCAGCTGACAGCTGCGAGGCTTAAACCACACAACAACATAGCAGGATTAGCAGCATAAACCCTCGTTTTCTCAAAGGCAAGGCGGTAGCAGCATTGAGGAAAGAGTGCAGTATATGAGTAGAATACTCCAGAGTAGCAGCTATCTCTCGAGCAGCTCGACGTTCCTGGATTCGGACGCCTGGTGCGCTTTCTGTCTACCCAGTGTTACAACATTCCTTCACATCAGAACCCAAGATAAAAAGCAACCAAAGAAAAAAAAAAAGCAGGGCGCCGACGTAAACCAAGTAACCAACCAAGCCGCCATTATTCAAGCCACCAAAGAAACTCGTAGGCTGCAGCAGCGCTCCCATTAGTCGTCGTCTGAACAAATCCCAAGAGCTGTCTCCGCCTGATTGAGCTTATCCTGCTGAAAGGGCAAAAAAAAGGGGATTAGGAAATCAGTCAGCAAAGCAGCAAAAGCAAGCGCATATGACGGACTTTTTTTAATTTGCAATTGCCCTGGGCAAGACAACTAAGGGCCCTTCTTTACAAGCAAAGCGAATACTGGGATGATGCGGCCAGAAAGCAGAATTGCTTCATGCACTTGAACTCATTCATGCCAAAGGGCATCTTCCTTCCCCTCCCCTCCCCTCCTCATCCTTATTGAGAGCCCAGAACCAAGAACAGCAGGCCCTTTTAGTTTTTTACTTCATGATTAAGCATCAAGTTGGGGCTAAGGCATCCCCTCCCCCCCCCCGCTCACACATCATCCCCAACAATTCCCACTGAAATTCTGCGGCTTTTTTCGAGCAGAATCGATACTCATGGATGGAACAGATTCAAATCGAAGAGATGTTTTATTCTTATTCCACGATATAAGCAAACTGTAGCGAGTGGATATGAACAACTGATGCTCCTTTGATCGTATTTACTACAGAAACTCACGCGTGGGACTATACAACAGTATGCTTCTTTGGTGCTCCAGGATTTGGTATAATGTTCTCAGCTACAGAAGCTTCAAAAAAAAATGAACAGCAGAATGGCTGTACTGTATTTCACGCGCAAAAGATATTTGAAAGAGAGAAAATTAGAGGGCAAAGGCACAAAACACGGCAGGCGGCAAACATAAGAAAACATACACACGTCAGGATGGTAGATGGTAGTGCGAAGAGCTAAAAGCTTCAAGAAAAAAGTGAGAATGCAAGAAAGCAAGCAAAGAGGCGCCTAAGATTTCCAAAAACCATCACAGCATTATTAAAGACAGACCACCACAAAGCAAAGCCAGGCATAGAATACACCCAAGCAAACCCCTTCAAGAGGCGCATGCACAGTCATCAGGATCAAAAAGCTGTCCAAGGCAAGAAGAAAAGAAAAGCACTCGCCATTGCACCAGACCACTCAGAGAAGTGCCACCCCAAACCAGTAGAGCTGGGACACGCCAAAACCAACAAGAGCATGACCCAGCATCATCAATCATAGCCACATCATATATAAACCAAGCACAGAGCACCCAAGAACACAACATCAAGAGCAGACAGGCATCAAGAGCAGGCAGAAACAGCGTCGAAGATGTACCCTTACCGCATGAGCAACGTGATGATTGGCTACCTCAACCTGGCCACTCTCCTTGCCTCGATTCCGATCATCGGGGCGGGGCTCTGGCTGGCGAAGGGCTCCACGACCACATGCTCGTCGATTCTGCAGACACCACTCCTCGTCATCGGCTTCATCGTGCTCCTCATCTCTCTTGCTGGCTTCGTGGGCGCCTGCTTCCATGTCGCCTGGGCGCTGTGGCTGTACCTCGTCGCCATCATACTCCTCATCGCTTTCCTTCTTGGGCTCACCGCATTCGGGTTCGCAGTCACGGCAGGAGGTGGAGGCACACAGGTGTATGGTAGGCCTTACAGGGAGTACCACATCACTGATTACTCCTCATGGCTTCAGAAGCACATGCAGGACATCAAGTACTGGCGCCCAGCCCTCGCCTGTGTGGTTGGGTCCAAGGCCTGTCCCAAGATTGAAAATTGGACTCCCATGGATTACCTCCAGCATGATCTCACGCCAATACAGGTTTGCACTTCACTGCTGATCTATTCTATTACCTATTCATTTCTCTCTGTTGTTGCTTCTGTTTTCTTTCAGTATTCATAAAGCAACCAATCTCTATTCTGGTAAAAACTGAATTGATTGTCTATTGTTAGTATTTTCAGTACTTCAGCTGCTTCTGCAATTCTACTACTCTAATGCACTGCAACTGTGAACTATCCTGCAGTCCGGCTGCTGCAAGCCACCAACAGCGTGCCAATACAGTGGAGGCATGCCTGTCGGGGCACAGGATGAGGACTGCTACCGGTGGAACAATGCCCCAGACATCCTCTGCTATCAGTGCAACTCCTGCAAGGCCGGTGTGATGGAGCAGATCCGCCAGGACTGGCACAAGATATCCATCCTCAATGTCATTGTGCTCGCCGCTCTCATCTGCATCGCCTCCTGTGGCTGCTGCGCCTTCAGAAACGCTCGCCGCTCTCTGTCCGAGTACCCATACGGGGTAAACCAAATGTCCAAGATAAACCCACGCTGGGACTACTACTGGTACTCTAAGCAAAATAGTTCAGTTGTTTACTCCCGCCTTTCCCATTTACCACCTCTTTCTTGTAAAACTGATTTCATCACTGAAAATGTAAAACTATATAGGCAAAAGGATAAGGTAAAGAAGCTTATGGAGCATAAACAATCCCATGACCAAAAGAACACATCAATCATTATGAAGTTATTTATCAAGGATAAAGGAGACAGTTTTTTATTGTATTTCCACACTCATCACTACTATAATTATTCTTTTGCAGTATATATATATATCCCAGCTTTTATCCCTATTTGTTTTCTATGGTTTTTAACACTGCTTTGTGGTTTTGTTTGCTGTAGGTGGCGATGGTTCCGTGGTAGAAGAGAACAGCTCTACTAGGCTAGCTCTAGCTTCTCAATGCTTGTATGATATTTTGCTCCTATATTCTATCGAAAAGATAATAATACTTGAGAGCTGTGTTAGCCCCTGCGGTACTCTATTTGTTTCAAGTTGTACAGCTTCTTCCAGGTCTGCATAATTAAGCTTCTGTAGATATTTGAGTTAAGAGGAGACTAAGCCATGAAGTAAAAGAGATGCCTAGTTTTTCCAATATGGTAGCCAACATTGTATCATGTAGAATTCTACATGGCGAATTCAGGACAGAAGTGACTCCATGTGTATGGGGGAAACCAAACCACACAAGCAGCTATGCATATTCTACTGTTGGTGTGACTTCTATATTTAGTTATGTTCTGGATATGGCTACCTTATGATATGATAACACTAGCTTTCCTACACTGAAGTTAAATTGGAGACAGGCTATTCAGTAACCATGGAATTTTGATGCAGTTAAAACTTTCTTCACTGTGCAGCATAATTGCAAGATTCGCTGTATGATAACCTATATGAAAACTTCATGCAAGATGGAAGAAAGAGGCAAATAATTTCCAGTTAAGTCAAACTGTTGTTCCCACAGCACAACTACTAACTGCTCCCTAGTCCTAACTGGATGTGTCTCCAAAAGCTCATTTCTGTTCATTTACAACTCCAGCTTTTCACTTTTCACATGTAATTGATCTACAACAGTTTCCACTTTTCACCGGTGCAGTATTGCCCAAATTTGAACACAGATAAGCAATGTTTTGGAGACATATTCACAGGAATTCCAGCAATAAACAATTTTCAGCACATAATACAAAATACACACAAAAAAAACTCTCGTGCAAGCATAATCACTCACGGTGATAATATATTATTGGTATTGATTGTCATGGAATATATTCACATTGACCTTTTATTGCACGCAAAATTGGTATCAGATATGGTACAGCAATTTGTTTTCAATTGGAATAACACAACCCCAATCCCAAAGTGAGAATCTCAAAAAGGTGCTAAGGGCTTATTGGACCAGATGTGTCTCCAGTTCTGAAATTATCTGTGTTTTGAAAGCCAAGTATCCTGTGAACCATGTCAATTTAGAAGAGTCTAGCAAGGAACATGCTGGAAAGAATGACTGTGTTGTCCAATGGGGCGTACCTAGTGTCCTAGTGTTCCAAACTGGACATATAAACTACAGTTCTTGTCCATTGGGAATTTTGGGAACATATCACTAGCAAGAAACTAGTGTCGGGAAGGGTTTTTCTAGCCATCCTGTTTTTGTAAAGTTTTCCCTTTTCCTCTCTTAATGAAGTGACACACAGCTCTCCTGCGTTGTTCAAGAAAAAAAGAAGTTTGTTGTCAAAAAAAAAGGAAAAAAGAATTCTAAAATGTGGAACCCATGTGGCCCCAATAGAGAATGATTGAGAGCATTAGGAGCCTGAACCCAGCTGAAACTTCTTATTTCTAGTAAACGTTATCTTCAAGTTCAAAGTATTGAAAACCACTCAATAAGATTTAAAAAGCTTGTATTTGATTGAAACTAACCGTTTCAAAGATGCCTAGAACAGTAGAACCCTTGAGGATCCATCATGAAACGCTGTATTGAGGCCATCACAGGTATAGTAGTTTATACTATATAAGACTTGGTTGGAAGCAGCCAAGGCAGGCCATGTTGCTGACCAGCCCCACCTCTTGATAGGCTATGGCTTTCATGAATGTAAAAGGAGCAAATCTTCCAGTTGAGGAAGTCAAGCCACGCAAAGGGCATGGATCATTATGTAGCAACACACACAGGCATGAACCAAAATGGTCAAAGAGCTACATTTTGGAGAGGCGAACAAGAGTAATGCAGACAGGAACTGAGATACAATGAGTGCCACTTGTGATGACTGGAGACAGTGGAATACCGAATACCAATCTGCATCAAGTTCATACATGTCTCTTTTTTTAGAATCACAACTATCATTAAGACATTTTGCAGTCCAATGTAAAATTGTAGCCAATAAATCAAAAGTTCAAAACTGCTGGAACAGATGACAGAGGTAGTTGGGAAGAAGATCAGTAGATTAGCAAGCATTAGTTGCTTCAATACTGACGTAACTTCATACAGATTTTGTGTCATGGCACAAGTGTACCAAAACTATATGAGTATATGTTGCAGACAACAGTCATTCCAGGTGTCCAGCACACAAGAATCATCACATCACTTATTCTAAATACATCAAAGTAAACAAACTCCAAACATGGACTAATGAAAATCGTATTAAAACCCGTTCCAGCATTTGATATTCATATTACTGTTGAAAGAAGTGGTACAACTAGTCTTCCATCACAAGAATTGTGACATTCTAGACTATGTAGAAAAAAGGGGGAGAAAACTGAGCAACAGAAACAAGTTAGACGCCTTGCCATTTTCCATAGCAGCCCCTTATGCCATTGCAGCTTTCTTTTCTTCCTCGAGCTGTTTTAGCTCTATCAACCTTTCTGCCCATGCACGATCTCTTGCCACAGCAGCCATCTTCCTTTCTGTCCGTTCTGCCTCCTTTCTCTTAACAGCAGCGGAATACTGTGCTCTGCGCTTCTTCTTCTCAGCCTGTACGAGTAAGAATGCATTTAAGCATTTGATTAGAAACTAAGGGCGATAAATCAACTCTAACTAGACATATAGAGCTCAGAGCCAGGTAACACAACTCAGGCATATCGACTGACTGGCTCAGATCCATACTTCAGTTCACTAATGTATTTCTATGCCAGACTTTGGTATGTCATTCACTTGCTTGGGGTCCAGGAAAATGAACAAATTATAGAACAGTGAATCAAAAGAAGGTTGATTTTAAACTATGCTGAGCAGAGCTGGAAGTAACTAAGTCACAAAGAGTTATATGTAGAACAGAGCTGGAACTAACTGAGTGACAAAGAGTTATATGTAGTTCCGTTTCATGGTGGCACTTGGATGTGCTAGGTGGCATCTACCATCAACTCTCAAGATTTTACTGGTCAAAATTTTCTTCCCCTTCCAGGCTTCCAGCACAAGGGACCTCAAGTTAGGCTTGGATAGCATAAAACAGAGTATCATAGCAGGAAGCTAAACGGCAAATCCAAGTAATATATTATTATAATAATAATAGTAATGGCTATAGAGAATGCAAAGTGTATTCACCATGATAAAGTCCTTGCGCTGCTTGATCCGCTTCTTCTCCTTCCTCCCTCGCACGCTCCCTTGGTTCGGCTGGCTGGCTGGAATGGGCTCGTCAGGCTTGCACTTCACCCAGTAGTATGGACCTGCGGACGAACAACAGCATGAACATTAGTTACACAATTGAACAAACAGAGGAACGACGTTTAACCCATCAACCTCACAGAAACTCTGTAAATTAACTACAGAACACAGCCACACATCAATCGAGCTGCGAAATCCTCAGGAATGGGTTAACATAAATGCGAAAATAGCCAGATCGAAGCATCTCGGCAGCTAGAAACGAAAGGGTGGAGAAATCCTCCACACCTTTGGGACGCAAGCTGGCCCTCTTCCGGCGGTTGGCGAAGCCCGGCCGGCGCTTCGGGAACCGGGTGTCCATGAGCCCGCCGAAGAGGGTGGATCCCATGGACGGCGCCTGCGAGGCGGTGACGGCGGCGGCGGCGGAGAAGGGGCGGAGCCCGATCGGATCCAGGAAGCGAAGAGGAGCGGGGGGACGAGGAAGCGGATGCGGGGCGCGACGGGGGAGAACCGCCGCCGGCGAGGAGAGCGCCGGAAGGGCTCGCCGGAGAACTCGGAGTAGCGCCATTGGAGAAGGTTCTAGAAGGTGGCTGCCCCGATGGGCTAGGGTTTTACTAGCAGGGATGCGCGGGGAGAATGCAATGGGCGAGCGAGTGTGCTGCGTGCGTTTGTGCACGTGCGAGTTGCGTATTTTCTATTCTACGCAAACGGTCTACCAAAGGCGTACTCCCTCCGGTCGCAAAGAGTGTATAATACACGGTGTATTTCTCGCTATTCATGTACTCCATCATCATCAGTCTTAAAACTAACCATATTCTCCCTCCGTGTACGAAAACGTCAATTTCTAGAATCCATGCCAATCAAATTCTTTTAAATTTAACTAACTTTATAAAAAAAATAACATCATCTATAACACATCTTATAAAAATATATTCTTTGATACATCTAATGATACTAATTTGATACCATCAATCTTAGCATTTCTAGAAATTTGGTTAAAGTTTTAAAAAAATGACTTAAAACAACTCTAAAAATTGATCCTTTCATAAATGGAAGGAGTATTTATTTATGTATTTATTTATAGATATAGCATCAGAAAGTATATATCTAAATTGGTTTACTTTAAAACATACTACCTCTATCCCAAATTATAAGATGTTTATCTTTTTTTTACTCCAAGTTTAATCACTCATATTATTCAACAAAAATTATGTAAACGTAGTCAAATTTAATTCATTTTTTAAAAAAAACTTTTATTAATAAACCAAGCTATAACAAAAGAAGTGCTATTTTGCTCAAATTTTTAAATAATCATCAGTCTTATATTTCTCACTACAGGCTACAGCGGCCGTGGATCATCTTCAGCTGACACGACGAGATTCGAAGCGAACAAAGCATCAAGGTCATGGCTGGCGTAGCTGCTACTGGACCTCGACCAGGACCACCAACCCTACATGCTGCGGAAAGAGCCGGCGCCAAGAGAAGCTCGTGAAACCAAAAGCGATTCCGATCCGTTGGCGCCGCAAGGAAATCCAGCTCCAACCAGAAATTCACGTGCAGCAAAGTCAAAAGCTAGGGGTCCGGTAAGTAATAAGTACTAATCAAATCACACACTTCGAGAACACGATGACCAGCCAACACAACACAGGCAATGGAGTCCAAGCACAAGAAAAACCACAAGTTCAGAACAATTTGTCCATGTCCTCTCAGCAAATGCAGCACTGCAAATGTGGTAACAAGGAGAATTGCAATACCAGATTATCAGCTCCAGATTTTGATGGCACAGTTGTTCAGCTTCAGCATCAACAGAGAAAAGTGCATCCCTGCGTCTGGGCACAGCCGCACAGGTAATGAAACCGTAGAAATGTTATAGGCAAAAACAGAATATGACCCAACGGCAAAGGAGAAATCTCAACCAAAACTCCATCCATAAACCTAGGATACTGAATTAGGCATTACCATATTACAAAGACCTGTGAGGTTTTCTGCATAAAACTGACAAAATCAAACCCTGCTGACAAATACCTAGTCATCTCTAGTGAACCTACAGCACTGTCATTGTGCCACTGTTGACATGTCAAGCTACCAAAGGGTATGGAGCTGCAGAAAAGGTAAAAATGTTAATGCCAGTAAATAACATAACCCGACAGCTACTGCAAAGCCTACAAATAGTATGGGCAGGAAAGCCATTCACTTTCCTTCATTTGATAATTTCATTTAAGTTACAAAAAACTAAATATGATACAAGGAGCAACAAAACAAGCACTAGAGCTGCTACCGCTAATGGTGCTACCTGCTTCCTATGTCCTTCCAAGGATCCGCGTCACTGCCCATAATCTTAGAACCGGGACCATACTGAGCCTTGATAGCAGCAGCCACAGGGTCTGAGACGTTGCTAACAAGGATACCAGCACCCCCAAAACGGGCGACTCTACCAGGCTGCTGGAAACCCGAGATGAGTTCCAGCCCATTCCTCTTCTGCGGATCAGAAAACCTTTCCTGCCGCTTGGGATCTGATTGATGTGGCGGCACTAAAGGTTGTTGATAATCTGGGAACACACCAAGCGTCCCATTCTTAGCCGAGTAAAACGGTACACCGGCCAAGGATCTCTGGCACTTTGCCATCACGAGCAGAGGCTCAGGCTGTGTCGTGCTTCCATCCAAATGGCCATAGCTCCTCGCTGATCTTTCCTCCAGACCCAAATGTGGAGTGATGCCAGGCCTGGAAGAACAAACCACACGATCCCTTGGATTGTTCATCAATCTCACAGATGATGTGTCAATCTTTGGTGAGGGAGGCTTGCTCTTGCTACCATTACACAATGAGCCAGAACTTTGCAAGGTCGACGGCTGGCTGAGAATCTGCCCAAACAACTTGACATCACCAGGCCGCTTTTGTTGCTCATCACCCTCAGAGCTTGTATTGCGAGAGCAAGGCCTCAAAGAGCCTTCCTGTATTTCTTCGTGTTTTCTGGACCATTGAATCCCATCAGAACTGTTTGGAAGGCACAAGCTGCTGGACCTGCCATTCTGGAATTTTGTTTGGTTGAACCGATCTGTCTGTGAAGTACTCACATTGCCACTTGCAGTTCTTTCAGAAAAAATTGGTAATTCAGTTGTCAGACGATGATTCACATAACCATCAATATTACGAAACAATGTGTCATGCTGATTACCAGATGGGTCTTTAAAAGCTGGGTACTTGCTCATGTCTTTAGCCCCTAGAGCACTGCTGACTCTGTTGCCACTGTCCTCAAAGTTGGGCGTAGTTATTGAGGCTATGCCCTCAAAACGAAATGCAGTGGGATCAGGAAGCACTGAACTGAACTGCACAGGCATTAAATCCTTGGGGGTCAGGGGGGTGACCAGTGGCTTTGGTTTCAGCAGGGGCATATCTCCTGGTACAGAATGCTGATAACTTGAAGTGAATGCAGGACTAACGGTGGAAGTACCAGTCATGTTTAAGATGTGAACATTGTCCTTGATACCACTATCTGAAGCACCAGAATTTCCAGTTTTCATTGGTGTGTTATCAAGAGCATGGTGTGAACATTCTTCCACCTGGGAAGGATCTGTACCAGTACCTTCAGCTTTGTCTGTTTGAAGTACCTCTATAGAATGTAAACTGGATCTCACTTCCGAGTGCATGGCCATTGTATGCTTAGTTGTAGAGCTGATGGCACTACTACTATGCACGTTTACTTGGTCAACGACATCATCAGTTCCTTGCAGCTTATCTGTGCTTTCTGGGCAATTGATGTCAATAGGAACAGCTTGATGAGTACCATCACTGGACCTCTTATCATCAACAATGCTGCAATTTTTATCAGCTTCCTCCTCGTCTTCCTCAATTTTAGCATCTACATCACACCCATTTGATATCTCTCCTGCCTGCTTAGAGATTATAACAGAGTTAGGCCCTCCAATGGCTCCTTCAGTAGGACAAACATCTATCACAATCTTTGAACAAGACTGAGTGCTACAGATAGCTGAATCCATTTCCACAGCGCAAGCCTCGTCAGTATCACTCCTCCCTCCATTGGTATCACTAGCTGGCATACTAACATCAGCTGCCCCTTGATGGATCAAATCCAAACCGAGTGATTTCCGAGCCTTACTAAAGAACACTTTGCACTGTTCATATGACTTGCTCTTCACACATGACGAGATCCGAGCAAAATCTTTTCCGTAGTTATTCATAGCCTCAATGAAAATTGACTTCTCATCATCATTCCAATCAACTGGATCAACTTCGCACTCTTGATCAGAGAGTGTGTCTTCCTCATCAACGATTTTGTCATTTTCTTGGGATAAGACATGTTCCACTCTTTTCATGCTAATCTTCTGGCCAGGATCAGCAGAACTAGTAATGCATGAACCCATTCCATCAGGAGAGAGAGTGCCACATATGCCGGCTAGTACATCAGCTGCTACAGATTCTCTCTCATGCAAAGGGACATTGTCAATGCACTCCTTATCAGAAGATTTTTTAGACACAAAAGGAACATTGGGCCCATATGAAGTCCGGATGAGGGATTTCGCAGAAATTTTCTCCACTCGGTTTGCATATTCAAGGCCATGGGCTGCTACTACTGATGCTGCCCCAAGCATATCAAGAGAAGCAGCATTTGACTCGGGATTCCATTTCTGTCCAGATTTCGCTCCAAGATAATTGCTGGTGGGTTGCTGCTGACGAAGGTCCAACAGTTTCTTCACTTCTCGGAAGCTGTCTGATTTATGATGCTTGTAGTAGAACTCCACACAGTCTGCAGTAGTTTTATGTGTAATGAAACAGGAGATTTTGGAGAAATCCTTGCCAAATTTAGCAAGCATCTCCATAAAAATTTCCTTTTCTTCTTGAGTCCATGGATTTATCATCACCCTTTCCTTCTCAACTAAAACAGGATCCTCAACCAGCCCATTCTTGCTCAGAAACCTCGAGCATTCCTTCTCTTTCTCATCAATAATCAGTGCAGGCATTTTCAAGTAATTTCTGCAGCGCTTAATTTGGAATTCTGAAAACAACTTCCTTGCAACATCTGACATTTCTGGAGTTGAGAATGTACTTAAATTACCAGCTGCAAACAAAAATAAACAAGTCAATATAGAGCAAAGGACAAAAGCATGGGATTTCAAATAGGGTACATATAATCATTCATATAAAATTTAGAAGCAAAAAATACCAGAAAATAGAGAAGAAATCTACGAAAAGTGACAGTTCCAAACAAAACAAGACCAAATATTCAGTATGCTTGGGTTCACAGAGAAAATTGAACTTCAACACAGTATTATCATTGTAGCACTAAATAAAGATATACAGTTCAATGGAAGTTCAGTCAACACTTAGACTACAGGACGTAAACATGCCACTTTGTAAAGGCTTGCACATCAATATATGTTATAAAGCTATCACATGCATGTGACTACATAAAAAGAAGTTCACACGGCCATGCCATGTGAAACAGAAATAGATACTCCAAAAAGATCAAGACTTGATCATTGATAAACCAACACAAAGGACAGGATGTTTGACACCCATATCTAGAGCTGAATTCACTAGATTGCAATTGGCTTCACGGTCGTGGGTGAATAAATATGTTTGGAGATTTTTAGTACATGGTTTTATTTCACTCTCATTTATTTGGGGTGGGTGGCGGGGAGGCCAGCAAGTATCATGCTGCTGAAACAACAAATACACAGCAGTAGTAAGTAAATTATCAAAATCTGATATATTAACTACTCTCCATTTTAATGTGAAGTTTAGGACAAGCTACTTAGTTCATCTGATGCTCATGTGTTTCCTTGGTAATTTACTAAACAATCAATCATCATAATCCACACCATGAGCAGGAGATTGATATATGGTTAATTGATTATGAGAACTTATAAAAGCTGAAGCAGGAGTGATACACGACACTTTAAATGCAGAGGAAGTTTAAAACAAATTGTGATATAAAATGAAAACATAATACTGACCAGGCATGGCTAATCGCGAGCGGTTAGAGGAGCGTTGCCTCTGAGATCCAATTTGTGATGTTCGGTTGCTCTGATCAATGCGCTTATTAGACTTTGAACGCTGTTTCTTTGCAGAAAGTAGTCGAACATCCTCTTTCCACAAGTGACGATATGCCTTGAACTTCATTGTAAGAATCTGCTCTTTCAACCTCAGCCTGGTTTTACGTACTCCAAGCCTTTCTTTGACAATCAAATCACTCTTCCTTTGGCTCAGAAGATGACTTGATGCCAACATCTCAAGGTCAGGTGTATCACCAGGCAATGATTTAAATAGCACTTCATTCATTTCTTTGGCTATATCATTATTTGCAGATGTGACAGAACTGAGTAAATCAGACTTATGGTCATCACTAAGTTCTATTTCCATGGAATCAGCATTAGCATGGCACGAAGAAGTTTCCAGCCTGTCATTGTCAATATCATTTTGAGACCCAGCTTCTTCAGAAGCTTTCAATGAGCTAAGATCAGCAGCTGCACAGGCCTTACCCTCAGCGACTCCTGGAGATACAGCACTCTCTTCTGAAGGAACTGTTTTTGCATTGTGAACTGGAGCTGCTTCAATTTCCATCATATCAGCACCTTTGACATCAGCATCCTGCACCACAGGTACCTTAGGAGAACCAATGAGCTCCCCTGGTTCTCTTATCATATCAGATGTATCACAGATCTCCACACTTCCAGGGACCTTTGATGTCCCACTGGAAGGTGAAAGATTTTCTGTATGTGGCACCCCTGTGGGAGAACCTTCAAGAGTAGTTAAAGCCTCAGTATTCACAGATTTAAGTTCACCTTCCAATGAATCGATCTCGAGTTCAGTCTTTTCAATCTCCTTGGAAATGTTTTCCTTCAGTAGGAGCAGCTTACATGTACTGGTTGGGCCATTTGAATCCCCAGAACAAGAATCATCATGTTGGATAAGTTCAACAAGCATGTTTGCAAGGGAACTAACAGGATCATCACCGAGCTGATCTAACTTGATGGAAAATTCATTATTGAAAGTTTTATCATCAGCTTCCAAGACATCTTTAGTAGAGTTAGTGACCGTATTTGGCATCATTTCACATGATTTATCTTCAGGTGCTGCAATCAAGATATAGGAGAGTTATTATGTTACCATAAACTATGAAACAGTGTTCTCAACTATGGTACATTCTGCACACAAAGTATCTAGCATGCTGATCGAAAGAGTCATTAACCATAGGAAGCGAAAACGGTTTTAAGGCATTTAGATTTCAGTAGGTTATCTCTAAAGCATAAATGTTTTGGTACAAAGTAACAAAACCTAACAAAAAAAAAGGCTGAGTGAAGGTTACTGCACAACATGACCAATGAAAACCGAAGGATCTCTGAATTACAGTTGAAGACCATGGGAAGGTATGGTTTCAGTCAATCAGGTAAGACAAATGACACTTTGGCAACCAAGGCAGTTTGTGAACCTCAAGAGAAACTCGCTTGCAAATATCGACACACTGCTTTGGTTCCACTATGATTTTAGAACTAACTCAACAGCAGAATGGAAACTAGATTAACCGAGCCCGCAAACAAGTATGGTGTATTAGAATTGTCTATGTATGAAACGAAAGGGGAAACAGGGTATTAAGATCAAATCAAGCTAGCAAGGAGACAGATCAAAAATCAAAACGGGTTGCATACCTGAGGAACAATATGGAGGTGCAGTAACTGGAGATGAGCATCCCACGGGGGCTGACAAAAGCACAGGCGCAGCAGGTGGTGCCGGTGGTGCTGGCGCAGGCACAGGATCAGGCACTGGTGCAGCAGGAGGTACAGGTGCAACAGAAGGCACAGGCGTAGGCGTAGGCGCAGGTGCAAGGGAGGCGGTCTTCTGTTCGCCATCAGCTGGACTTCCATCAGCAACAGCTTCAGCAGGATCCACAGGGCCTTGCACCTTCTGCTTCTCATACTTGGCCAAACCTTGCCCCCATCCAAGGCGTGCCTTCTTCCTTGGTGCCTCGTCCTCGGTCCCATGAGGACCTGCCACGGCCAGAGGCTGAGCTGAAGCCTCCTTCCCTGAGGCAGAGAGCCGAGTGGTTTGGCCAACAGCATCTGCTGCTTCAGATCTGCTCTCCCTTCTCCGCCATGGTGTCACCCGTGGGAGGTTGTCCCTATCCCCCCTGTCAACTCTATTGCCCGGAGGGTCATAGCAGATCGGAACAGCAACTGACCTCAACGGAGACCTCCTGGGTGGTGGCGGAGGGGGCTGCTCTGGATGGTTTCTGGAGAAGTCGCTTCCGTAGCCGCCTCTGTATGGGGACCTCCGGTATGAACCCCTCATGTCACGGCCATCCCTGCGGCCACCGCCGCCATACCGACCGAAACCCTTGTATCCCCCGCCCTCGTCCTCCGCCCAGTACCGGTCCGAGCGCGACGGCGTGTAGACAGGCGGCGGGTCATCAGGGTAGGAGCGGTCGTACGCGCCGCCGCCCTGTCGGTAGTAGCCTTCTGAAATAGCAGAGCGGTTGGAGGAAATTAGGCGCGCCGGAGGAGGTCGCAGAGGCGGCGGCGGCCTCAGATCTGAGGATTCGCGAGGGGCAGGCATACCTGAGGAGGCCGACGGCGGCGCCCGGCGCGGCGAGGGCCGCGAGTGGTCCCGCAGGGGCGGTGGCGGCGGCTGGTGGTACGGCGAGTCCCGCCAGCGCGGCGGCGTAGGGGCGGGCGGCAGGAGCGGGTCGCCCCCGCCGCCGCCGCCGTCGTGCCTGCGGCCCTCCCGGTACAGATAGTCCCTTCGATCCGGCGGCGGCGGAGGCATCCACGGCGCCGTTGTCGTCGTCGTCCCAGCAGCGGCTGTACCAGGCTCCGGCCCCCGCCGCAAATCACATGCGCGCGGCGAAGCCAACTCTGGGGAGTCTCTGACCTCCTCCTAGCCCGTAGAAAACCTACACAGAGGCACGCGCACGGAGTCAGCGGGAACCACGCGTCCGTCAGGTTAAGCAAGGCCGGCCTGGCGGCGGCGGCGGCGGCGGCGGCGAGACGGGTTCAGGAGCTCAGGACTCACGGTTTCCAACCGGAGGCGGCACCGGGTTTGGCAGGGCAGGGGCGCCCAGCCCCTGAGGACACGTAGACGCGGCGTGGGCGGGGCAGCAGCCGGCCGCCAGCCACCCGTCGGCGAGGAAGCCGCGGAACAAAAAGAGAATAGGCGATGCGAAGCGCCCCGGCGGTGCGGGCAGGCGCTCCAAGGGTCGGAGGTCGCGGAGGCAGGGTGGGCGGGGCACGGCGCGCGCTGATCTGCGCCCGCGCCAAGGGTCGTCGGCGGTGCGCCTGGGGCCCTCTGGGGGGGGCGTGGAGAGGTGGAAGAGGTGGGCGAGAGGGAGGCTGGAGAGGTGAGGCCGTGAGGGAGGGAGAGGGAGAGGGAGAGAGGACAAGGAAAGGGGAGAGGAAACGGAGGCCGCGCCAACGTGAGCCGATAAAGCGGACGCGCCCGGCCGGCCCTGAGCCCGATTTGATGCGCGCCCCTCAAGTCCGCGGCCCCCCCGTAGAGAGAGAAACAGCCGGGAGGAAAAAAGAAATAAATTCCCGGGATTTCCCCCCCATTTAATAACAACCTGTTTTTATTTTATTTGTTTATTATTTTGTTTTATATTTATTTATTCGGGAAAAAAAAAGGGGGGGCGGAGCACGGAAAGGATAAGCGAGATTGGCAGGCGACGCGCTACGCAAGCAACAAACAAAACACCCAGCAAAACTTCCTACCTGGCCCGGCGAGTTACCGCTTCTGCCCCCGGCCCACCACGGGAATCACGGGAACGCCAGCCCCGGATCGACGGCCAGGATCAGGGGGGCGATGGCAGATGCCGTAATTCACGCGGACTCCCAGGGGCAGGTCCGGAGCAGGCACGTCCCCATCCGTCCCCACCGATCTGCGCCCACCGACGAGGCCGCCGCCGGCGGCGAGCTCCACGATCCGCGCCGCCTGTCGCCCCGGCGAGCGCGGCCATTCGCGACGCCGGAACAGCCCCGGCGGCTGCCGATCCGCGGCGCGCGCCCGTCGTCTGGGAGAGGACGGATGGATGGATCGATCGCGACGCGGCGGAGCGGAATTGAGCGGCGAGGGGAGGCGCCGGGATCTGTGACGGGGGCAGCGAGCGAGCGAGCGAGCGAGGCGAGCAGCGGCCGTCGGGGATCTGGTGGGGAGTTAGCGAGGCGAGCAGCAGCCATCGCGCCGTGAGGCTGATGCTCCGATCTGCTTCCGGCCGGCAGCAGCGCGGCCGATCTGCGGGGGAGGTTATGCTTGCGCTGCATGGGATGGGGGGGATCGGGGGATTTTCGGTGGCCCCGCCGCGGGGGTGGCTTTGGGTGGCCGGAGGGGAGGGGAGGGGAGGGGAGGGGATCCGGGCCGCTTGGTCAGGAGACGGACGGCTTGGATTGGCTCTGACGAGAGGTCGGAAAGCAATCATGGCACGATTAGATTAGGTGCTGGTAGTAGGAGTACTAGTAGTACGAAGGCTATGGGTGGGACGGGGGCGGGTGAGAGTGATTTCGCATGGCCCCCTGCCGCCTGGCTTTGCTTGCTTGAGATCAGGTCCACAAGGTTGCGCCCTCAGGGAACCCGCTAGCGGCTGTTGTGGATGCTTTCTACGTTTCAGAAAAAAAAAAAAGGTTGTGGATCCTTTTCTTTTAGTTTTTTTGTTTTGTTTTTTTGTGTTAGTGTTATTCAATTAATTATGATATATCAGCATTTGCAGAGTTTTTTTATAAACGAATTTTTATGTCACCGCTACCTTCGTCAAACCACCCCCGCACACACGCAAAAACAAAAAAAAATATATATTTTAAATTTAAAGGAAAGTTTAAATTTGCAATAAATAAATAGTTATTATTTAGAGCATCTTTAAGCTATCCTTATATTTTGTTCTCAAAATATGGTGTTTGTCAACCCCTAAATTAGTATGAGGAGGGGAAAAAGTCATCTCCGAAAGTTTCTTATATTTCTATTCTAAAAATTTTTCTCATCACTTTTTTCTACGACTTGGTATCATGTGTTATATAAGGAAACCTAAATTTTTGTATGTACTCATTTAAGACTTTTCACCAAATCTTTCTCTCTTGTATTTTTCTCACCTAAAACTTTGTCTTTCTTCCTGCTTATTAGATGGGCTAGGAAACTCCAGGTGCGCGCTCCTAGGCTACATGTATATATGCGCGCTTGGTATATTTTTTGCAAGTTTGGAGAAGATAGGGAGAAAAAAATGCCAAACTATTGGATTTTTTTTATTTTGCCAAAAAAAATAAGGATAGAAAAGCCGGATGACAAACTGTTGGAGATGCACTTATGATAAATCTAATACTCCCTCCGTTCATGATTATAAGATGTTTTTGTATTTTTAAATATATAGTTTTTACTATATATCTAGACATAACTTATATATAAATAAGTAGCAAAAACTATAAATCTAGAAAAGGCTAAAATTTAGACGAAGAAAGTACAAATTATTTAGAGACAATTACCTATATGGCCTCAAAAAACCATTGCCTTTTTTTTCTCAAGTTATCTATAAGACTTGAAAATGAATTTGACTTACTTGTATTGTGTTCCGTCCATTTCAGCCATTGTTAAGTGAGGAGGTAGAATCCAAAACGTTCCGACCCGCCGTACAACCCCTTATTCCGCAATTACTTGTGTAAATTTAGCCAGATTTGAGAAAAATTGACTTAGTACTTTTGCCATGGTTGCATTCTTTGAGGGAAGGAGTACAATTTTTCACCTATGAGTCTTGCGGAGCATACAAAGGATATGTTTTTTTATTTGAATTGTACAAAGGATATGTTTTGATAAATAGGGCCGGGGTAAGATTAGTCTAGAGTACTTGGGGTGAGATTAGTCTAGAGTACTTGGAGTTGACAGTTAATTAGTTAACAACTAGTTTGAGTCACAAATAAAAATTTTAGAGAGATTACTGTAACAGTATGTTGGATCATTATGCAGTATCTTGGATAATAGTCAGATCAATATGAATGCGTGAAAGAGACATTTCAAAGATGAACTTGGTTTGGTGTGTTCCAAGGCTAAGCCGACTAAACAAATTCTACTTAATTTATGGAGAGATAGTTACTTGTAGCCTTAGTTCCTTTTCTTTTTGGGCCTAAATGCCTTGCAATTTTCTACCTTCAACCTTTTGTACATACCATTCTTTTGTTTAATTGAAAATAAAATCATAGATACAAGATTCTCCTGCTGATTCAGTCATAAAAGTCATAGATAAAAATAGCTCAACTATTAACAACTGTTTGAACAAGTTACACCTAAAAATTAGTTGGCTATTAATTAGGCCAATGCATCCAAACATATTCACAATGTAGGAGAGAGTGCGAACCCTAAATAGTTTGGAGCGACAAATTGGAGTTTTCATAGGAAAATATTATAAATCTAGTGTGGGATGAAGGGAATACAGCCAAAAGGAAACCGTAATAAAGAGTCCTCCGAACCCAAAACTAGAAATAATTTTTATAACATTAAATAATAACATGCTAGACAAGGAAAAAAATGTTGTGGTGCTATAATTATAACAAAGACAAAGAGAAAAATACAAGACATGGTTTTTCAAATAGGAATCCGTTTCGACTTCTTCTCCAATGCGTTTGGATAAGAAACGTTTCGGTTTCTGATAAGAATCACTTGGATTACTTCCAAACACTCTTCTCAGTAAGTGATTCGAAACTGAAACATTTCAGGGCTTCTACGTACAAATATGAAATGGTTGAATGTTGTTTCACATAAATTATTATCTCATTGATTCTTACTTTTTCTTGGGTTTATTTTTTCGATTAGTTCTTTTTTAGTGTTAAAATGTTTTTTATTTGACTTGTTCTCCATCCAAAAAAGTATTAATTTTCTGAACATATTTTTATTTAAATATTTTTTAGTTGAAATCTAGTTTGCGAGTCAAACGATTTTATAAAGCGATTCTGATTCATCATCAGAAATGTTTCTATAAATAATCTGGATCCAAAATGTTTATGCAAGAATCTAGAGTCGTACCACACATACCTTAAAAACGAGGCTTTACGCAATGGAAGCAAGCGCCGGTTTCTCCCATCATTGCAACGCCTGCAACCCAACCTTGTCGCATCCTCACACGAACACACCTTGCCGATGGCAATAGCTCCACTCACACGTTCGCATGGACGTTAGCCAACCTCGCCACCAGTCGTGCCTCCACACACACACACGTGTCTCATTAGGTGAGCCTGCCTTGTTATCAGACGTTGATCACAACAATAATAAGAGTGTGAGAGGTGATGTAGCAACAACCTCTTCCGAGAGGCAAGTGGTGGTGCACCGTCGGTAGTGACACAATTCTTTCATCGAGGCCATGACGGGCAACGATTTATACAACTCTAGCTTAGGGGGAATGACTACTCCTCCTCCCCCCCCCCCTCTCTCAAAAATTTATGTTAACCCTGACTAATAGATTGTCGGTGCGGCGGTGCAGTAGTAGGATATTGTTGTAAGCCCCAACTAGACTATCAAACACCTCAAAAAGTTGCATTATGGAAGCCTCAACAAGGATATTCCAGACAGTTAACACATCTTGGTGTACATTTGGCTCATCACTGTCAATTCTCTTTGAAGTAAACCTGGCATGTTTCCATGGTCATGCAAGGTGCCAATGGTTGCGGCGAATTCCCCTCTCCCCCTCCACTGCTTTTGACCATTGTTTTCTCTGCAACCCTGCATGGTTTCTGAGTACGAACCATGTGACTTGAATAGCCTATCGTGTTGGCTTTCGAGGACGAAGAAAAAGACAAGCAATCTGGAGAATCTACATTGTGGGGACGTGTAGCACGTGAGATTTGTTTCCCTGGTGGGGAAACGAGGCTTCATGCTTGATCAATCTTGAGAACACGCAATACAACAGAAATAGAAAGAGGATAATGGAGTTATTAATCGTGCTTGACCATATACATCCCTCGTAATAAAGGTTACACGATGTACACGTGTAAATACATTTCTATAGTGCATACGGAGTACATGAATTTGTTGCATACAAAAGTACGGAATATCAAATATTATGATCCATGTCTGAACTGGATTTCGAAAAAAAAATCTAGGGCACGACCCTCCTGGTGCGTTCTAGATCATACACGTGAAATATAGGATTCCAAACTGATCGGAAGATTTTTTACCTTGCTTCAAAAAAACACCTATTAGCTAGTATATAAATAAAATGTTACAACATAGACAAAATGTTATAAAAAAATATCAGCTCATCGAAATTTGTATATTTTTCGTGGAGTACTACACTGCAGTACCGCACCTAATTTAGGTAGGAAATTTTAGCAAGCTAGTCTCGAATTTGAGCGAAACATATCACGGCATGAGTGGAATTTATAATAGAACTCCAAAAAAACTACACATTTGAGAAAACCATGATTTTAGAAACTACAAAGTTTGTTGTATAAAAAAACTGCAACTTTAGGAAACCAAAAAAATTTCAAAAAGAAACACATAATATTTCTCAATAGTACGAAAATATTTTGCATCCAGACAGAGTTTAATATTTTCCTTTATTTACACCCAACGCGTTACTTTAGCCTAGTATTATGCTCAGTAACTAACTTATCTTGGGCTCAGTTGAACATGACTGTATTGTATATATTTTTGTAACATTTTTGGTCTTTAAAGTTCAACTTTGATTCGCATGGATGACCAAACAAAGGCGTTCCACACATGAATATCATGGATATTATTTATATTCTCTCCATCCTAAAATAAATCCATATCTCGTTTAACGAGGAGTCAAATTCTTTCAACCATGACTAATTATAGAGAAAACATCATTTGTCTGTTCGATTGAGCTTATCAGCTGAATCTGTCAGCCATTTATCAGTGTTTTTCTCTCATAATAACAAATCAATGAATATTATTTTCAGCCATAACTTATCAGCTAAGCGAACAAGTATCTGCAAATAAATTAATTATAAAAATATATTCCGTAGCAATCTAATGATACTATTACATATTCAAAGGTATTCGTAATTCATCTATTTAGTTATTTTTTAAAATTTTTCCGTAAGTGGGACGTACCCTTGTTTTAGGATGATGGAGGGTGATGGTGAATTCGCAATTTTTTTTTTGAACGCAAGATTTGTTTTTATCTTTCAGAAAAGAGAAAAATGGTTGACCCATAGTATATTCTTGCTGACCAAGGCGGCCAGGCCGGGGGCCCTTCACTGGGACTGGGTCGCTGCACTGCACGCCTGCACGTCTGGCTACTGCTGCACCTGCACTGCACATGCTGTGGTTGGCCTGTGGTCCCTCGTCCGTGCACAAACAGTCCGTTTTTTTTTTCACAAATTTAGGCCTTGTTTAGTTTCTAAAAATTTTGCAAAATTTTTCAGATTTCTCGTCACGTCGAATCTTTAGACGTATGCATGGAGTATTAAATATAGATAAAAATAAAAACTAACTGCACAGTTTAGTCGGAATTGACGAGACGAATCTTTTGAGCCTAGTTAGTCCATAATTGAACAATATTTGTCAAATACAAACGAAATTGCTACAGTGCTCATTTTGCCAAAAATTTTGAAACTAATTGTTTAGTTCTCAAAAAATTTTGCAAAATTTTTTAGATTCCCCATCACATCGAATCTTTAGACGCATGCATGTAGTATTAAATATAGATGAAAATAAAAATTAATTGCACAGTTTGGTCGAAATTGACGAGGGCCTTGTTTAGTTCACACCAAAAAGCAAAAAGTTTTCAAGATTCCCCGTCACATCGAATCTTGCGGCACATGCATGAAGCATTAAATATAGACGAAAGCAAAAACTAATTACATAGTTTAGTTGGAAATCGCGAGACAAATCTTTTGATCATAGTTAGTCTATAATTAGATAATATTTGTCACAAACAAACGAAAGTGCTACAGTACTGAAATCCGAAATCTTTTCGGAACTAAACAAGGCCGAGACGAATCTTTTGAGCCTAATTAGTCCATGATTGGACAATTTTTGTCAAATACAAACGAAAGTGCTACAGTGTCGATTTTACAAAAATTTTTGGAACTAAACCAGGCCTAAACAAGGCCCGTATCCCGCGCCGTGACCGTGACCGTGATGAGGCCGTCACGTCGTCCGTCGCTCGCTCCCCGCTCCTCGCAGCATCAAACGCAGGCCCCAGAAAAGTTCCCGACCGCGAGGACGATGACGCCAAGCAGGAGGCGGAGGAAGGGGAGCCGGAGCCGGAGCCGGAGATGGTGCCTCCGCGCCTGTCATGTCCGTTACCGCCGCGCGCTTCAAGCCACGATCCCGCCCGGGGCAAGGTCAGTGCGGTGCGGCATCTCGCCTCCTTCCAATTCGGCCATTACTCTCGCTTCGCCCGGGCTCCTATCCTTAGCCCTGCAATCGCGGCGGAATCTGGCGTTCCCCCATCCGCATGGCGCGTGCTAGGTCCGGTTCTCAGGTCCGATGCGCCGCTGTCTGGCTGCTAGTTTTTGCCCCGCGGGTCGCTGGCTAGCTTGGGCTTGGGATCGAGCTCCATCTTCTCATCTCCTGCTGTTTCCCGACGCCGTCGTGATTCCTCTCGTAGCCGCCGGAAGCCGGAAGCGGAACCCCCTGGATTGGATGGAGGTTGCAAATCCTCCGCCTCCGAGGGGCCGAGCGGTGGCACACAACCCTGTTACTTGATTCATCACTCATTCGATTTGGATGGAGTATCACTCATTCGATTTGGATGGAGCATGTGTGATGCTGGTGTTCCGATTAGAATAATCCTGCACATTTGATAATTGATTTGGTTAAACAAATTGTAGGTCTATCAGCCAAGGATCCAAGGTTGCACGTCTGTTTCTGGGTCAAATCCCACGATTTTTTTACTGCTAGTGGAGATTCTGGAGTACGCTTTACGCTACGGCCTTTGCTCACATGAGACGTTCCACTTTTATCAGCAGGACGAGTCCAAATTAGTTGTTGGGCAGTACTACTTGGGAATTCCATAGGGATAAATGAGTCAACATCAGGAGTTGCTTTCAGCTATTGTTCATTGCTCATTTTCTTATGTGGATGGTAAACAATAAAAAATAAATAAAATAATCTGAACATGACAAATATTTTTGTCTGTTCGTTAGTCTGAAAAGACATGACTGAAAATACTGTTGGCTGATTTACTATAAGAAGAAAAACACTGTATGACAGAAAAAAGAAAAAGTATGACTTGAAAATTTTTTAGATTGGAGATGAAATTTTTTTGGGTGTCACATTGGATTTGTCAGAAGGATGTCGCGAGGGGTTTTTAGAAACTAATAAAAAAACAAATTACATAGCTCATCAGGAAACTACAAGACAAATCTATTAAGCATAATTAATCTATCATTAGCACACGTGAGTTACTGTAGCACTTAAGGCTAATCATGGAGTAACTAGGCTTAAAAGATTCGTCTCACGTTTTTCAATCAAACTGTGTAATTAGTTTATTTTTTTATGTACATTTAATGTTTCATGCATGTGTCCAAAGATTTGATGGGATGGACGAAAAAATTTTGGGTGGGAAACTAAACAGGGCCTTATAAGACAAACGAATTGGCTCTAACTGACACTCTGTTCTCACAGGCATCACAAATGATGAATACACATATGATGGATTCCTTGGAGTGCTAAATGCCGCGCCGCGGTTGTCCCAAATCATTTAAGACCTTGGCAGGAGTAGCAGCTGGCATCTATTCTTCACCGTTCAGGTAAATTACCTTCTCCACCTAGGCCTTATTTAGTTAAGCCTAAAATCTAAAAACTTTTTAAGATTTCTCGTTACATTAAATCTTGCGGCACATGCATAGACCATTAAATATAGATAAAAATAAGTAATTGCGCAGTTTGACTATAAGCCAAATACAAACGAAATGCTATAGTACCCAAAAACTTTTCGTCCAATGAAGTAAACAAGTCCCTATATATACCACATGCTTCTTTAAGCACACTGAGCATTTCTTCTGATACTTTACAAATATCAGGAAGGACCCTCCACTGCGTAGGAGTACAGTAGCTATCAATGTTCACTTCATTCAGGCATTCATTTTTCGCGCACTTCTTAGTTTCCAGTGGCCTCGCTCCATCTGAAAGGTTATCATACTGATATTTCCTCACCAAAATTTCGCGAACACTTCTTAACAATAATCTTGAACGAGAAACACATTTTTTTTGCGTTCCTTGATGTCAGAGAATCCTTTATATAGTTATATGTAAAATTGAATGTCATCCAGCTTTGTATAAGCTGTAAGTTTTTTTCCCAATTTCGCACAGTTTGGGAATAAATAGATGACTGCTTGTGAATAGTAGTGAATTATGTCCAATTTAGGTCAATGTATGGTTGGTTTTAGCTCACCTACAAATATGCTTTCTAACCTTACACTGTTACTTAACTTTTGTTACTCCTGTGGGCTCAACCTGTCAGTTTATGTATTTTTTGCTTAAGCCTATTTCGTGATGATAAGTAGTGAAGTACTAGAACAGCGAGCTGGAGCTTAATCACTAATGGTCCAGTAAGAAAGGAAGTTTCCTATTGAAATTCTTGAAATACATTAGACTGATGATCTTTTTTACAAGCTTAATAAAACACATTAAGAAAATTGTGCTCCGCAGAAAGTGATTGACCGGTGTGGAAGTTCTTTTCTGTTGATGTTAAAGCTTTATGGAGATCACGGCTCAGGATGCTAAAAATGATTTAGAAAAGTTTTCCCCGTCGGAGAAATATGGATTTCAGAGTAATTTGGGTTAATTATGATTTCGGAGTGTGATATGATTTCCCTGCATTTATCGACTTTCTGATTCTGTCTTCCATTGTACACAGACATTTCTTGTTATCTGCTTAATCTGATCTGAAACTTCGTTGGTGATTGAAATTTTGTAGTTCTTCTGCATTGAAGCACTCAGAAAGGTGTATCATTGTATATAGGTATTTGCACTACTATATGAGTGCTGTGCTTTTGCCACATCTTTGCTGTGGTTTTTGTCGAGTTTCAACTCAACACCAACTTTGCTTGGGACTAAATTGTTTTGTTGTTTTGCTCTGGCGTCAGATCTCAGATCTGCAATGTCACTTATAATAATAGATCTTACACATAACAGTTATACAACTTCACAGTTTTTTCTTGAACGACAGCTTCATAGGTTTATGTGTTTTGATTTTGATAGGCAAAAACCCCTGAACAGATTGGCAGAAACTCACACACACAAGAATACAGACAAACGCAGTAGGTTTGGTGGCTGGAATGACTTAGCCTTTTCTGATTTTCTCTCCTCTATATATAGGCAGTGATGACCTACATTTTAGGCTGTGATAGGCTCCTAATAAATGCAGAATATTACACACTTAATCAACCTATTACTGCTATTACTTCATGCTGAAATTAAGGTTATAAGCTAAAGATAATGATATGAACCTAGACACTAGCATGCATCTAGACATATATAACTGTGGTTGCATGGAACGGATCGACCAATGGTCAATGGTTTTGATGGCTCATGTAGTAATTGTGGCTAACAATGGATGGAAATCGTAATTGGTTTATGAGTTTTTTGTTTTTTAAAAAATTAGTGTGTTATAAAATACTGATAAAATTAATCATCAAGCAGATCTACCGTCTGTGTTAGGACAAGGTTTTTTAGGTTTTGACACAGATAGCAGTCCTCTCTATCGGACCCAATTTAATTATTGCTTTAGCTCCATATACATATACATGATTGGACTTTATTAGTTGCACGCTTATTTCTCTGACATTACCGCCAACAAGAAATCAATAGTGACAATGTTATCTTGATGATGGAAAGCATGTAAAGACCAAAACTAACCTCCAAAATAACATCTATTTTCAAATGGGGATAGTAGTAGTTACTTAGCTATTGTACTTTTTTTTCCGGAGACCTGCATTTAAATTGGTAGACGTATTGTTTATCTTATTTTCTCATTTACGTCTAAACTAAACAGTCATAATAGCTGTATAATTCCTGCAAGATTGATCTTCAGTGGTCATGACAGCTTTATGGTGTATCTTCATATGTAGTTCGATACAAATAGAAAGAATCACACTTCAGATTGCCATTTGCCACAAGTTTGCTGATATGGCTAATGCATGTCTGATATTGGTTATGTATGTGGAGGGACAAGCTTCTTTAAGTACACTGGATGATAGCTTAGAACGGCCTTGCCTTTCCTTTTCTGCTTCTCAGATCACAAATCAAATAGATTATAGAAAATATTTGGCTTGTATATATTACTTTATATTTTGAAGACATTACTGTTGATTTTCAGAATTCAGATGGAATGGAATATATCACATATGTGAGAGCCAACAAATGCTGGGAAAGTGAAAAGATTGTTATGGAAAGGTGCTTTGGGTGTTGAAGGACCACTATGTTTGCTATTGAACATGACTGCAAGAAGTTGGCATTTCAGCATAATCTAGATAATAATTTTGGCAGCAAGCAGAGAAAAGTTTCCATGAAGCTGATGTCTGTTAAGAGGTAATGCAGGGCATTTACCAAAAGCAATTTCTTTGATTTGTAGTTTTGTGGATTCGTTCTTTGTGATTTGCAGCACCTATAAGCAATATATAATCAGGCCCTTCATTAGGACCTTGACGTGAACTGACTGTACCCAATAGTCATTACCTAACGTTTGGTAAGCATATAGTCCACACAAAAAGGTAAATAAAATAAAAGTAAGTGTAGCTGTACACCATCTGGAGCATATCCTAAAATATGCAGTTTTCGAGTAACATTTAAACTGTGATGGGCTGCTGCATACTTGCATATAATTTGATGATAGTTTTAAAGTTTATTCTAAGTTTATTTTCATCACTAATGCTATCCATGTCTAAAAAAACACATACTTTTTTCGTTATATATAAATGAAAGAGGCATTCATTGGCCTTTCGCCTCAGTCCTGCCATTCACATCTAGCTACCACCTGTATGACTATTTTCTGTGTATGGTAATTAGATGGACAATGAACTACCCTTACGCCAGTCAGGATGACTGATGCCTAGCAGAAATGCTTACTTTATTCATTCTAATTATCAACCGGCTGCATGCTGAGATTGCACCCGTTGTTGACTCCACCTTTTTACTTTGCCAGTGGAACTGGTACAGCACTACAACAACTGCCGCTACAAGGTCTAATCTAATACTCCTACAACATTTCTGAGATGAAATCCTTGAGCTCAAACACATATATTGCATTTCAAGCATCATGTCAATTTCCCACCCCAAAATGTATCATTTCATCTACTACTACCGTCTGTGGATCTCAGGTTGTATTATTCCCCAAGACAAGAATCTTTTGCTTTCGCAGCAGGTTCTGCCTCAAGTATGCAAGGCATGGAGTCGTGCTGTCAAGTTCTGTGTGTCTGGGTGGGACTACGGACTAGTAGTGAGCAGCTGCAAGGACTTGGCAGGCCCATTCGACCATATCCACACAGTGAGCCTTAACTTGCCCCCATCAAAGTGCCGCTGCCCACAGAGGCACAACACACTGTGGCTCACAATAAAGCATGTTCGCATCCTTCCTCCCCCGCTTTGTCACCCAGACGACACCCCGTTCGCCATGGTTCCGGTTCCGGCATGATATTGATAGCGGAGAAGATGACGGTGGCATGCATTGGCCGTTGCGGTGGGAGGATGAGTGCCACTGCCATACTGACACTGCAAACTGCAGCCCAAAGGCAGAGTTTTATGATTTTATCATGGGGTGGAGTGACGGGTGTCACGGTGTGGGTCTGTCGTCTTTGCTGAAAGACGAAGGGAGAAACTTCGTTCAAAGACAGACAAGGGGGAATAAAAGGGTGTAGCGAACCCTCGTGCTCCACTGTCCTGTGCAATTGTAGTGTCGTCTTTAAATAAAATGTTGTAAGTTCCGAAGTGCTGGTGTCGATACTCGATAGTCACGGAGAGGTATATATGGCTAGTTGTGGTCCGGTGATTCTTGAACTTGTTGAGACAGAGGTATGGCTAGCTGTGGTCCAGTGGGTGATTCTTCAACTTGCTGAGACGTGCACAAGGGAAAAGCTATGTACAGGCTGAACCTACTCCCAGCTCATGAGTCAACTCGACACAACATCACTGGCTGTTGGCTCAATCTAACTACAGTGCTACTATCTGTGTTCTAAAAAGAATGAATTGCAATTCTAGGTTTGATCAAAGATGAATTTGACTAATTTTATAGAAAATATATTAATATACAGTACTTTCTGTCATGATTTATAAGCCAAACGAATAAGGCGAGAGAGAGAGAGAATAGAAAAAGTGCAGTGGGAATTGAAAATGAGAACTAATTTGAAATAATTGTAGAAACCTAGAAAATCAATTATTATAGGATGATGAAGGGTATATTACTCAAATAAATGTACTATAAAAATATATTCTACAATGGATCTAGTACTACTTTTTATATGATAAATTGGTTAAACTTTAAATCATTTGAAGTAGAATTATTTTAAAATTGTATCTTTTTTCGATGGATAGAGTAGTATCTGATGCTCGAAATGAAGTTTCGGTTTTTGTCTTCGGCAGCTGGTCAACCGGTACATAAACCGATGGCGGGTGCATGCATATCAGTGAGTCATCAGTCAGTTGCGTTCTCCATGGCTCAAGTTGCAACATTTGAATATTGCGATTGCTTAGCAAGTTGAGCCGGAGTGGCACAACCAACAAGCTTTTGACAAAGCTTTGGACTTTTTTATATCGCGAAGAATGGGGGAGCCGGCCTGCTGTTTATCTGCCAGGCTGGTCTAGTTTGTGTCATACAACAACGCGTTTGTGTCATACCCGAATTCCCCTTATTTTTTTTTCCTCTTGATTGATGAATTTGATAAAAAAAAAAATCACAAAGAAAAAATGACACCATTACAATTTGTACATTTCTTGAGATGCAAGCTAGCGACTTGCAGGCGCGAATGACCGCGGGCGACAGCGACGTTCTTTTTGCAGAGAGGAAAAAAAAAAGAAAAACAGCAGCAGCAAACGCGTCAAGAAACAGACACGGAACGGGAACCGTCGCGCTCACGCATCCGACGGCGGCGAGGCGGCGTGGTGGTGTTCGTCGTCGTCGGCCAGGGGTTGGAGCGCGCGGATCTTGATGTCGTAGCGCGGGGGCCTGCCACCGTCTTGGCCGCGGTCGTCGTAGCCGAACCCGAGGCCGGCGCCGCACTTGCGGCAGAGGAGGCGGGTGCGGCGCACGAAGAGGCGGCGCGCGCGCAGGTCGACGCAGCGGAACTCGTCGGCGTGGCCGAACCGCGCGTCGTCGATGGCGTCGAACGCCACCACCAGCCCGCGCCGCCGCGCCGCGCCGCCCACGATCCCCGCCGTGTTCCGGTCCGACGACCGCAGGCGCAGGTCGTATCCGCACGCGCCGCAGCAGTAGGTGACGGCGGAGAGGCTCCTCTGGATCGGCGACGGCGATGGCGACGACGACGCGTGCTTCTCGTCCATGTCCGTTGCTGCTGGCTCCATCGACCACGACGTCGCTTGGTGTGCCTTGTGTTGCTGGCGTTGGCAGGCAGTTTCACTGCAGGAGACAAAACAAGTCGCGATGCTGATGCTCTCTCCTCTTGCATTGTGTTGACGAGGGACAGGTCAGTGTATATATATATATATATGCTCATTTCCTTTGGCAGTTGCAGGAGAAATTGCAGTTGCAACTGCAGGGAAGGTGGCAGGTGAGGGGGTGTGGGTCTGCGCCGACCGCGCGGGGATGGCGCGTGGAGATGGAGGTGGATAATGGTGACGTGGGCCGGTGGGGGGGTGCTGCTCTGCTCTGTGCCATTCTTGCCCACGTTCGTCCAACCAATGCAACAGTCAGTCACCCCACGCCAGGCGCCAGCTGGAAGATGCGCCGACCCGCGCTCGCTCATCAGCTTCAGCTCCGGTGATCCCCGGCGCCGTCCTAGCATTGGAGTTGTCACCCTCTTGCTCTTTTGATAAAATTTTGCCACCGATGAACGTGATGTACATGCAGTGAGGGTCTGTTTAGTTCTCCATAGAATGCAAAATACAAAATGCTAATTACTTTGTAATGATGAAATGATAAACTTTGAGGCTTTAGTTACATCCAAAATACAGAATTTATTGCTGTTATTATGACTTCTTGAGGTTCTTTTGGGTTTTTTTTTGACCTCTTGAGGCTAAAATCTAAAATAGAGGATGACAACTATTTTGCTAAAATTTTTATATGATGTTTAGTTTCATTATACAAAATAATGAACCAAAATCATGATTTTTTTTGGATGAAAGAGAACTAAGCACCCCCTAACTACACTACGTATTACACAGGGGTATGGTCCTATGGCTGTGATTGGCCCAATTGCAAGAGGGCCGGTGGGGTGGTGAAGATGGGCCGCAGCGCTGCTGCTGTGCCGCTGTTGGGTCGCTGGGCCTGTTGTGCGCTCGCGGGGGCAGAGGGAAGAGGGAGGCTGGCTGCGGGCTGGGCCACCATCTAAGGCAGGGCTAAAGCGAGGAAACTTTCCTATTTAAAACTGCTGTAGTGGTGTTTTTGGCTTAGACATCCATATTTTAGCTATCAGTTTCAAATAAGGCATTGCTTGAGTTGTTTTTAGAGCAACTCTAGGAGTAGCCTAAAAATAGAGTCTATACTCTCCTGCTCCAGCAGCAGCATCTAAATTTGAGCCATGAAATTCATCTTAGCAGACAATGACAAACATGGTCTGCTCATCATTCTCTCTCTGACTTCTTCCTCCTGCTGGTCACAGAGACAGATGGCCAGGGCCTCTCCAGCCTCGCATGCCCCTCCTCCACCACCATGGCGCGGAAGGACCGACGTGGAGGTGGCTGGACATGCACGCTTGTGCAGAGGCAGATGACGCGGATCCGCCACGAAGCCTCTCTCTCACCATAGATCTGGCGAGGCTTCTCCCTCCCTGAGCCACCGCTTGGCTGCTAGGGCGCCCCTCCTCCTCCACCAGTGGCGGCGTGGCTATGGGGAAGAGGAAGCTCGATGGTTGGACGTGTGGAAGAGGATGGAGCTCGTCGCGGCTATGGGAAAGAAGAAGTTCAACGGTCGGCCGCGTGGAAGAAGGAGATCTACTATGGAAGAAGGAGCTTATGGCATGCAGGTAGGAAAGGAGAGAGAGGGAGGCACACCACTATTTGCTGAAGCTCGTTGCCGCATCGGGGAGCCGCACCAACATGCCGCTAGTGTCGAAGCTACCACAACAGAGAGAAAGGTCGAGCTGACTCGTCGAAGGGAAGGGAGCAAGACAACTGCGTTGACTAGTGAGAAGGGGAGGGAGAAGGGTAGCCGCGGTTAAGATGGAGACAGCGTCGAGGAGATGAAGTCAGGCGGAGTTTCGTACGAACGCGGGGAAATAGCGGAGCCAACAGGATGGGGGTTGGGTGTAACCCAACAGAAATTGGGACTGGTGGAAAGATCTTGTTGGCCCAACAAATTTAGGGTCTATAGTAGGGGTATTGCTGGGTTGGATTTTTTACGTGAGCCTCCATATTTAGCTATAGGGGCTAAAGTAGAGGCATTGGCCCCGTTGCTCTTATCATTTTTATGGTGTTTGGATCCGATTCTAAAGTTTAGGAGGTGTCGCATCGGGTATCACTTCAGGTGTTTAAATACTAATAATAAAACTAATTACGCAAACCGTGATAATTCGCGAGATGAATGTATTAAGCCTCATTAATTTATCTTTAGCACATATTTATTGTAGCACCACATTATCAAATCTTAGGCTAATTAAGCTTAATGAATATGTCTCGTAAATTAGTCTTAATTTGCACAACTAATTTATAATTAATCTATATTTAATACTTCAGAATACTATCAACCATTCGATAAGACATGGACTATTTTAGGAGGTGGAACGAGTCTTCTTTGCTCTAGAGACAATAGATGATGGGCCATATATTTTTTATTAGAATAAGAGCAACTCCAATAGCTTGGCTATTTTTATTGTGGAGACTATTTTAGATGGCAATGGATCTAGTGCAAACTCATCTTCCGTGCAAACTCTAATATGGACCACAGGATGTTGATCCAAGGGGCGCGGAGAGATTGGGTAATTTTGCACTTAACCGCCCGCTCTTAATCACACTTTTACAAATCCCTCCTTCCACCTCTCTCATGCGCACGCTTGGATCAACATCCTACGGTCCAGATTAGAGTTTGTACAGTTTGCATGGGAGATAAGTTTGTACTAGATCCGTTGCCCATTTTAGATATAGTAGAAAATTAAGCTTCAACAAATATGTTATTGGTTTTGTAAAATAGAAAATTTGATTTTTGGTGGTCATATATAACAAACTACTGACACTAGCTATCTGATTTTGTAGATAATAAGGTTATTGTGGACCTTTCTTTTAAGGGAGCATATACTATGAAAACCAATTAGCTATGCAAACTATGCAAACTCTAACTAAGCGCACACGATTCTAATCCGATGACTTCCGGTGGAGGTGGAACAATTAACCACTTAGACCCTCCCACCAATCCAATCTTATTTATTTTTTTCAAGCCCACCAGCAGCGATCGCTCCGGTCTGCTCCGACCTCCGAGTCGCATCGCCTCCTGTACGGCGCCCCTCCTGTACGGCGCTGCCGCCCTCACACGGCGGCCGTTGGTGCCGCTGATCTCGGTCCAGCTCTGCTGGACCCACGATGGCGACACCAACACCTGGATCTCCCATGTTATCAGGCACAAGGCAGAGGAAATCGAGCTCTCCACCAAGCATCAGCATCACAATGGTTACCCGACGCCGGAGTACATGAGCTTCATTGTTAATGGCGAAGTCTCCGTCTGACCTCAAGATCTTGAAGCTTATCCATCTCAGTCTGGATGACACCACCCTCACGCAACTCTGTTCAAGGTGCACTTCTCTAAAATCTATTGAGCTCAACGACTGTCTCATAGCCCAGGCCACAAAGATACAGTCCAAACTGCTCAAGCGTTTGACCGTGATCAAGTGCAAAATCCCTAAGGGTCTCCTCTCTGTTGATGCTCCAAACCTTGTCTCGCTTCAGTTCAGCACTTCAGCAGCAACTTTGGCTATGTTCCGTGGATGCAGAACTTGGGGTTGCTAGCAGAATCCAATGTAAATCAAGCGGGTAACCCATAAGTATCCTGACTGCTCTGGTCTTGGTTCTTGCAACCTTGAGATCTTGAAGCTCTCTCGTGTCAAGCTGGATGCATGACACCACCCTCGCGTAGCTCTGTTCGAGCCTTCGAGGTGCACTTCTTTGGAAGGACTAGAGCTCAAGGATTGTTTGGCGCCGTACAGGAGGCGACGCGACTCGGAGCAGACAGGAGCGATCGTTGCTGGTCGGGATGAGTTGAAAAAAATAAATAAGATTGGATTGGTGGGAGGGTTTAAGTGGCTAATTGTCCCACCTTCACTGGAAGGCATCAGATTAGAATCGTGTGCGCTTAATTAGAGTTTGCATAGTTTGCATAGCTAGTTGGTTTTCATAGCATACACTCCCTTCTTTTAAAAAGTTATCTATTTTACAAAATGAATAAACAATAGAATTTTGACTATTAATTTTTGTCGAGATCCTAGAGTTGCTCTAACCGCAGTCAAATGTCCCATTTCTTTTTTTATCCTAAATGTCCCATTTCTTTCCGTAACCCACCTCTTATATATGACTGCGGTTATATATAAGAACATCGGGGCTGTAGCGGAGGCCGTCGTTTCCATGGATGCACTTGCCGTCCCCTGCTTGGTTCCGCCTCCCCTCTCAACCCAGGAGGAGGAATGCGGCGGGGTGAGCCCAAGCTGGGTCCTCCTCGACCGGACCGCCTACATCTCCGCCGACTCCGTCTCCAACTCCACCACCGCCGTCGGGCAGATGAGCACCGGCAAATCCATCCAGGTCTCCTTGTGCCTCGGCCGCCCCCCGCTCCTCTCCTACCTCTGCGCCCACTCCCCAGGCCCCGTCTTCGGCTCCACCGTGGGCACCGTCTTCGGCCCCCCCGCCGGCACCCCCGCCGTGCGCTGCGTCAGTGTTCCCCCCGTCGTCCTCAGCACGCACGCCGATCTAGCCCTTCTCCGCGTCACGATCCCGGGCGCGCCGCTGAACGACAGCTCCTTCGACTACTTCGTCTACACGGCCCGCCCGCGCCCGGGCGGCGCCTCCTCCCTCGACCTGCTCCCGAGGCCCACCGGCGCCTCCCGCTTCCGGGACTTCGATGTCGCCATCCTGCGCTGCTCCGGCGGCGGCGGCTCCCGCTACGTCATCGCCGCCCTCAGGACCACCAACCACCGATTGCACTTCAGTCTCCAGCGCTACGACTCCGACACTCGCAGCTGGACCATGACGCCCTTGTCCCTCGATCACCAACCGGAGAGAGACAAGGTGCTCCCCATCCCCAACTCGGCCACCGAGGTGGTGTTCCACAACACTAACAAGCTCATCGTTCTCGGATCTACAACCGTTGTTGGTTGGGTCGATCTGTGGAGGGGTATCCTCTTCTGCGACGTGCTCGATGAAAACCCCGTGCTCCGTGACATGCCACTGCCTAAGCCGGCCAGGAGCAACAGAAGAAGCTTCTGCATAGGTAGCGCAATGGGTCAGAGGGACATCGCCGTCCTCACAATCGCAGAGGAGGTGAAGATCAGGTACGTCGATCTGGAGATTCGCCCTGGGGTTGTCCCGTCACCTCAACGCCGGCAGCCGATGGACGACGACGACCACTCAGGCTCCAGCTCTGACGATGGTGAACATGACTTTGACGTCGCTTACTACTGGAAGACCACCGTCTGGAGCATGCCAGTGCCGATTACTTCATGGAAAGACTGGCACAAGGATTGCACAGTCGATGTGGCCGACACCATTGTCGAAAACCCAAGGCACTGCGAGGTGCTGCTGGCGTTGCCAACAAGGCTGAGCACTGATCCAGTGGATGCGGCAGTGAGCTTGAGAAGGATGTACACTGGTTTTCCTACCTTGGGGCTTGGCATGGATGGCAATTTGGCCATTTTTTTCTTGTCCAAGGTGGATCGCCTTTCAACGGAGGGATGGGTGATCGAAGTTGGCGTCAAGGATAATAAGCTGCAAGGCATCGCCAGGCTTGATGACAGGAAGTACACGTCTTTCAGACGCTACTACTGTATCACTGATATCTCCAAATATCTGATCAGGGCTACAGGTAACTAATTGTATGTACTCGTATTTGTGATATGTGGTTCAGCGTGCGTGTTACAGTCTTATTATCTTACAAATGATCATCTTTTTTTTTTTGGCTCATGTTGGTATGTGTAGTTGACTAGTATACAATTTAGGACATGTGAGCATAACTTTGCATTAGTTATAGTACAGATAATCCAACCCCCTAGAAACCCTGTAAATTAAAACCCTGATGCTATAAAATTATGATTCGAGATCAATGTACAGCTGATTTTGATTGTCTAGTTAAAACATCAAAATGATAGGATTTCCCATGGACGGAGCCGTGTGGAGGTTATGTGGTTTCAACTTTCAACATGTTGGTCTTAGGATTAGGAGAATGAGGATAAAAAAGTTGAGATAGAACTCAGCAGGTAATACCCTGATTCAAGAACCGATGTCCAACTTGATCATTTGCCAAATCTGTGATCTTGAATATTGAAGTGCTCTTGATCTCAAAAGTTTCCACTGGGTATTGCTTAGTCGATAGATGCCAGACTAAAACCAACCTAGGTTTTACTAGTTAATTTTGTGCTCCAGGCTGCTAAGGCAGTCTATAGCTACCACTTAACGATGAGCAGGAGCAGTGCTGTTTCATTTAAAAACGAAGAAAATACCAGGTTCTACGTAAGGGTTGATTATTACATAAACAACTGAAAAACGGCTCTAGAGTCATCTTTTGCAGGGACATCTCCTCCTTGATCAATAACAGGACATGTGTCTTGTAAGACTGATTTTGCTCCGAAATCCTCCTCTTTCTTTCCTCCCAAATGTTCTAGATCATGTACAGTATGACAGCCGCCTTGATGCATTTCTGATCAGCAGGGATGTCCATTATGTTATTGTTCCACCACTCCTTGAACATTTGGCTTCTATTCTGAGGAACCTGCACTTCATCGTGTCCAGTCTCAGTCGAGTTCCCACGCCTCTCTTGTATCACACTCAGTTTTCTATGAGCAAGTATTTCTGGAAGTGGAAATTCTTTGATTCGTTAGCGAAAAGGAGGGAATGCTTTTTCTATTTTTTTTTCCCGCAGTCTCTTTGTCTGAACTTTCTTTCTTCTTGGATTTTTTTTTCTTGGCCTGCTCTTACACACAAGGCACCTGAAGTCACACCTGAAGAATTATATGGTTTATTATGTTGTTAAGAAAAATTTGGTTCCATAGTTGGCTCCATGGAGGGAGCATCACATTTAGAAGCAGGAGCCCAACCGACCGTCGCTCATAATTCTTGCTTGAGTCTCATTTATACAAATGGCAGTAAAACAGAAAAGAAAACAAATGGTAATTCTTTGCTAGGGCCGAAGAATTAATCCTCCATGTGTTTCTTTGATGCAGGCGCAGCAGGAGCCCTTGTACGGACCAGAATGCGTAATAAGTAGCAGAAAGTAGATGGACATGAAGCACAAGGGTATGCGGCAAGGAGTGATCTTTGATGAAGCTCGAGAAGAGATGCAAGATGCAGATGTTGGGTGATCAGGAGCTTGCCGGGAAGAGTTTCTTTACCTAGGTGGTAATAGGGGTCTTGTATGGGTCATTTAGTTTAGTTCGCCTCTATGACACATCAGAATACCTGCTTCATGCAAAATTAAACTATAAAAGAACCTGATTTTGGCATGCGAAACACATAGCTGGCCTCTCTTATCTTGCCTGATACTCCCCCCCTAACAATTAAGTTTCCAGTTATTGTGGACAGTGTATCTGATTTTGGTATACCTGCAATGAAATCTACTACAGTAGTTACGATATTACTGATCGCCAAAATCTACTACAATAGTTATGATATTACTGATCGCCTCTTGCAATATTTGAAGAGCGGGAGCTATACTGCTGTTTATCAGATAGAGGAGAAGCCTATGAAGTTCATTTGTCTACTGGCTGATAGAAAAAGTACGGTTTATAAGACAAGCGAACAAGCATGGATGCTGCTGCAGGAATATCTCTGGATGTGCCGCAGATGAAGCTCATGTGGACTGGCCTTCCTAAGTCGTCTGCTACCTGGGAGGACTACCATGTCATCAGAAAAGCGCTTCCTAGATGCACCAGCTTGGGGCCAAGCTGCAACTCAAGTGGGGGAGGTGTCACACCTAGCGTCACCACGGAAAAGAAAGATGTCTGAGGATGGATATATTTTCATATCAACACAATAGCAATGAACTATTTATGTTTTCAATAATGTAATATGACATGTGGGCCTAGGATAGCCTTGCCTTCCCTGGTGGTGAAGGACAACTCAGAGTCGGAGTACTCGTCGGAGTCGATGAAGGACACCCGATCGGAGAAAAAGGGTAGGCGACACCATGCCAAGCGACTGAGGTGAGGGGAGTTCGTCATCTGCTTCGTCGGCCCAAGAATGACGCAAAGGGGAGCCATCCGCCCCGGACCGGGCTGGGGGAGGGAGATGGGGAGTTAGCCGGCAGGGCCAAGGCAGCCACCGGTGGGGGGGAAGGGGAGGGCGTGGCAGCAACAATATTTTACAGCCGTACGATCGATCTTCACGAAGATAATAGTCATTCCACACAGTATCAACTCGTTAGACATACAAGTGGAGCAAAGGTTCATGCCCATTGTTAGCTTCGCTTCCGGCGATGGGCAACTAGTTAAGGGCCGAGTTATGAGTATGGCTTTAGTGCTTGTTGTCACAAATTGTGCTTCTTGTCACAAATTGTGCTTCTTGTAATAGGAAACTGATGAGTTATTAGGATAATTTTACATACTAGTAGTCTACTACACAAATGATTTTCGTAAATCATATTTTTACCACTGGTTTTGTTAAATTCTTGATAATAATATATCATTGTTGACTCATAATAACAAAACCAATGGTGAAAATGTCATAAGACTCTATAAAACACAGGAGAAATCCTAGCCGCACACTCTCGTCTATTGTACCCTCACTCACCTATCTCTCACCTACATCACTCCTGCACTCTCTCCTCGTTGCCCCCTCCTGTTGTGCAGCGCCAACATAGGTCTGAGGAGTGACGCCGGCCCGGCATCAAGTGGATCTATGGCGGTTAGTTCTACCGCACGGTGCCAAGAGCATGGCGGCAGCTGCTATGGGCGAGTAGGAACCAAATGCGTGACAACGACCCCGTTCTAGTGGTAGAGCTGTTGGCCCGCGCGCCTCCCTCTCCGAGCTAGGAGCTGGCAAGGCGGTAGATGGGAGGCTCGTTTTATTAATCCTTTTTTCTTTCCACCACTGCTTGAAATCGCCCACTTCCACAGTTGAAGCACGAAACTAATGGTGAAAATAGGTTACAAACCGACAATAAGAATAGGTTACAAACCAACAATGATGAGAATTTAATTTGTATAGTAGTGTCAAGGTCTGGGCAAGCCTTGGTTTGCCGTTTAGACATTCTTCTCACTAAATCCCTCTTGATGAAAATTTGGCATGGTCATGAAAAAAAGCTTATGTGATTTCTAGCATGTTGCTCTTTAGGTATGTGGAGTTGGACTCTCTGTATGATAACCTAGACTCCTCGACAGAGAGCTGGTTGTTAATTAACGAACGCAGAGCGAGTGTGAAGGAAGGGAAAAGAAAAGGCATGGGTTATTTTTTATTTTTTAGGAATATATTATTAGAAACTAATGGAGAGCTCTATATTTCTTGTTCACTTAGGTTTTGTTTAGTTCATCCTAAAAACCAAATTTTTTTCAAGATTCTCTGTCACATTGAATCTTGCGGCACATGTATGAAACATTGAATATAGATGAAAACAAAATCTAATTGCACAGTTTTCCTGTAAATCACGAGACGAATCTTTTAAGCTAGTTACTCCATGATTAGACAATATTTGTCAAATAGAAATAAAAGTGCTACCGTGTCAAAATCCAAAAACTTTTTGGATCTAAACAAGGCCTTGGTATAATCATTGATTATAGTGATTTTTAGAAATTTATTGGAGATGCTCTAAGGGACTATTTTTTTGAGCCCTAGCTTTTAGGTTGTCAGCTTAGTTTCTTGGCACACTGTAAGAAAAAAAAGCTCCTCTTAGCATGTTTTTACTTTTAGTTCACATTCTCAGAAGCCAGCTTTCCAGCTTTTCAAATTCAGCTTAACATATGTGCCGTTTAATTTATTTGAGCTTTTTGCCAGCTCTATGAGGCCCAATGTGTCCTTGCCAAAACACACATCCCACCAACAAATGGGTCACTGGCTCTGCTTCTTTTGCACGTAGCATGTACTCCCTCCGGTTTCCTAAAGAATATTATTTTGAACTGCGACACGGTATTCAAAAACAACTTTGTCCACTACTTTTTGCTATAAAATATTTATAAAATATAGTCAAAATATATTTTTTATAAAACTATATATATTTTGAGATGAATCTACTTATATCACTTTCATATTTTCAAACTCAACCTAAAAGAATTTATTTATAGTCAAACTTTAAAATGTTTGATTTAAGACAACATCAAAATGATAATCTTTAGGAAACCAAAAAGGGAGTATATCCTCTATCCAACAACCGTGAATGTTAGTGTATAGTATTTCGACTCTCGAAATTTAAGAGTGCTGACCATTGAACTTGAATTATCAAATAATACAGATATGCTACGATGTTTCTGTCAAAACATAATAAATTGTTTAATGTAGCAACTTGCATGACTATTTTCCATGTATGTATATAGTTTATTGAATATTGATTATGGTCACGGGGGATACTCCCATCATCAAGGCTAAATTGGTAGCGAACCAAAAGCAAATTATAAAGGGGGAGATGTATATGCCTTGTAAAGCAACTCTTTGATAAAAGTACTTGGCATCCTAGGATTTTTGCCAAAACCATAAAAACAAGCTCCAACAAGTTGGCAAAACTACTTGGCAATTTTGTGAGCTTGGCAAAATTCCTCCTTCACTTGGCAAATATGCCAAGTCCTCCATCGCTTGGCATCACGTGTATCCCAATTTGCCAACTAGTTTTGCCAACTTGTTGGAGGCCAAATTTTGTGATTTTGGTAAAAATCCTAAGATGACAAGTTCTTTTGCCAAGTCCAAATAGCAAACTGTTGGAGAAGAACTCTTTTTTCACTTAGCATTTGGTTTTGAGACCTTGGCAAAATTATAGATTTGCCATGTGAATTTTAGCAAACTATTGGAGTTGCGCATAGACTTGAGTTACATGGCGAAAATTTAGTTCACCACTAGTCTTGCATGTATTCTCGTGTGTATATGTGCATTTGGGTCTCGCAAACTTTGCTAAAAGTACTTGGCATTCTAGAATTTTTGCCAAAACTACAAAAAACAGCCTCTAACAAGTTGGCAAAACTACTTGTCAGTTTTGTGAGCTTGGCAAAATTCCCCCTTCACTTGGTAAATATGCAAGTCCTCCATCGCTTGGCATCACGTGTATCCCAATTTGCCAACTTGTTGGAGGCTCAATTTTGTGATTTTGGCAAAAATTCTAGGATGCCCAGTTCTTTTATCTCAAACCCAAATAGCAAATTGTTGGAAAATGCCTCTTTTTTCACTTGGCATTTGGTTTTGAGACTTGACAAAACTATAGATTTGTCAAGTGAGTTTTAGCAAGCTGTTGGAGTTGCTCGATGTGAGTAAAGTTTGCACATGTGACATGTCTCTTTCGGCAAGAGAGGGTAACGTAGATTACGCATTTACAGGAAAGCAACATGTCAATATACGCTTGCATTAAAAAAAACATGTCAATATACGCCAGCAGGCCTCATCCCATTGGACACGAACGAGATAAGTCAATACTAATATATATACCAGCAACGACAAGTTAGTACTATAGTACTTGTTTTAGTGCCGAGATCAGCTCCTTGATTAGTTTTAGCGACGCACAACGAGATGGATCGAGCTAGCAAACACTTGGACGGCTACTAGAGCTTGTGAGCGCGGATGTGTACATATATAGTTTTGATATCCATTGGATGAACTATTTTACGTACTATGCATACACATCATCGATCTGATGAATGATTCCAAGACAAACTTGACTCGATCGATCAGGTGTTAGGTGTACACTTGTACGTACTAGATTACAAGTCTACGTGCCATCGTGCGTATAACCACACCAGCGCATCAGGAAAAAAAAATACGTTCTTCTTCTAACAAAACCCTGACATGGGCGTAGATCGAACTGACTGGCCGGCAATGGCGGATGGCTGGACACGTACAACCCACAGGAAATTTATTTATTCATTTTATTATTATTCGGTTTGGTCCCCGGCCCATCATATATACTCTAGTACATGTCTCTCTTTCATTTATTATTTTCCCCTGAAAAACATCTCTTTCACACACACAGTCATAATCCCTTTGAAATGTGCGGCCCCAAATGTCAGAATATCAGATAGTTGTCTTGTCACAACTCTTATTGATGACCGATCAGCAATGCATAACCATTCGTTTTCTCACTGACAATAATAATATAATAAAGCTACGGATTGAAGCTCAACAGAAATAGACAAGCGTCCTACGTACTTTGAACAGCACAAGTGTATCCACGTATGGAAGCGCAGAATATCCACCTTGCTCTCAAGTGAAAACCTGCCGCAGGGCATCCATTACTACTCTCATCAGTCGTCAAATGTATTTCAAGTAGGTATCTGCAACAATTTATGGTGTGTTTGGATACACCCTCGTCTAGGAACCAAGAGAAGCAAAAGAGTGTTATAGAAGATTGGACCAGAATCCTTGAACTGGCGATAAACTCAGAATCTATGTAACCTCACTCTATCCATATGTATGTATGCCATGTAGGATTTTTCCTCTTGCGAAAACCCCCTGTACAGAGTTTCTGTAACTATGTAACTTGAGCTATATTCAATAAAATCATGTGAGGATCAATCCCCTCGTTGAAGTGTTAAACACCCCCCCCCCCCCCCCCCCCCCCCCCCCGTCGTCTAGGAGCGTCCGCCAGGCAGCCGCATCACCCCAATTGAACGTCTGGTGTTGATGCCTGGCCTGGGCGCATTTCCTAGGGTGGGAACCAAACATGCCCTTAATACACTTCTTGTATATTTAAGAAACAAAGTAATATGAGTTGCAAGCATATTGATATGTGTATGTGCCAAGATGTGCTGCCGTTCATGTGCCCTGGTTAATTAGGCGTGGTGTGGTTCTCCCATTATAATTTTCTTTTCTTATTAATTGAATGGCAGAGCTCCCATCCTTATGTTAATAAAATTTGCTAGTGTCTGGGATCACCACACCTTTGGTTTTGGCACTGTGCAAAACAAGGATATGTGTAGTGGAAAGAGGAGCCAAGGCAATCATGCACGAAGGCGACATGCACAAGGCTAGTAGCTAGCTCACATGTGGTTTCAATGGTGCCATGCATGCATTGAACACATATATCTCCAACAGCTGCTATCTGACGGGGCAAAGAATTTGGCAGCAGTGCGTGCATAAGCAACAATGGACGTGCCATCGGCCTGTTTGGTGGCAACGAATGAACTGCTGTGTAAAACGCTACTGGAAACCGCAATTTGCTAGCTGAGGTCGTTGTTGTGCATCAATCAGTTGGAAAGTGGCGAGCAAAACAACAAATGTTGCCACATCTTGCATCTACCACCGCATCTGGATGGGGACCTACAAATTAATAACCTTCTTTCTTGTAATCATTTCTATTGATGACTCAAACCTGAGATTAGTCCCACTTGTCAGTGACATGCATGCACAGGATATATACGGTATCCTGCGCAATTGTGACATATGCTAACCTGCTGATAGAGCTTGCTTGTTGTATAGGGACCGGTTGGAGCTAGACCACCATCGGCTGAAAGGAGCAGATGATGACCATAGGTACCGGTTTGAATTGGCTTAGACAAACTGTTCTCTTCTATTGTTGTGCAATAGAAAGAGTAAACATACATATGGCATTTCTTGTTGTTGCCTCTAGATGTAACCAGTATTTAGAGCGGCTCCAACAAGGCAACTGTTTATGCTCCTATCCTCAGTTATTCTTCTCGGTTGAGGCAGTGCTATGGATGCATCGATGGAGAAACTCCCTCATCGGCGATAGATAGACATATCTTGTGGTTGTTGGATCCCTAGGATATATAAAAGGAAGCGAGGGAGAAGAGGAGGATGGAAATAGAGACGGGCAAGAGCCACTCAAAATAATCGCTACTGGGAACACAACTAACGACATCAGGGAGGAGTGCAGCAAGTCAGGCTCAATTCGCTAGTCTTATATATAAGCCGTATTTTTTTAACCAATCAACAATGTTTTTCTCTTGTAATAAATTAGCGAATAGTATTTTCAGCGATGACTTCAATGGTAATGGAAGGGGCGTGAGCTCCAAGGGATTTGCTACCAGGCGCCATTGCCGACGTCGAGAAGGAGAAGCGCAGCGACAATCTTCCGGTCCGAACGTCCGGACCGGAGACGTCGTCCGATGATTCCCGCGCGCGCACGTGACAGGTTGACAGGTACGTACGTTTTCTTTTTTATTTATTTCTTTTTGTTTTTTCTTTCTTTTTCTTTTCTTTCTTTTTATATTTCTTTTCTTTTTCCCTCCCGATCGTTGCTGTTAGTTTTCTTCTCTTTTTTTTGTTTCTTTTTCTTTTTCTTGCTATATTTTTTCTTTAATTTCTTTTCTTTTTTCTTTCTTTTTTTCATTTTATATTCCGTTTGGTTCTTTTTTATCTTTTTTGTGCTTTATTTTTATTTTCCTTTTTTGTTTTATATTATTCTTTGTTTTGTATCTTTATCTTTTTTTTCTTATTCTTATTATTTTTCTTTGATGTTTACGTGCTGATGTTCTATTTTTTTATTTTTTCTTTTGATTTTGTTTTTCCTTTTATTTTTTTAATTATGTTTTCTTTTATTCATGTTTTATTTCTTAATCTTTCTTTGTTTCTTTGCTTTAATTTCTTTCCTTTTTCTTTCTTTTTTTTATTTTATATTCCATTTGATTCTTTTTCTATCTTTTTTGTGCTTTATTTTTATTTCATTTTTTGTTTTATATTATCCTTTGTTTTGTATATTTTATCTTTTTTCTTATTGTTATTATTTTCTTTGATGTTCACGTGCTGATGTTCTATTTTTTACTTTTTTTCTTTTGATTTTGTTTTTTCTTTTAATTTTTAATTATGTTTCCTTTTATTCATATTTTATTTCTTAATCTTTTTTTGTTATTAATCTTTTTTTGCATCATATGCGATGTTCTATAATACATTAAGTTTTATGGTTAATTCAGCGATATTTACTTAGTGTACATACAATGTTCTATAATGTGTTGAGTGATGTTCTATTGTGAATTTAGTGATGTTCGCTTTAGTACACATGTGGTGTTCTATGATATATCTAGTGATGTTCACGTAATATATATACGATGTTCCATAATGTATTTAGTAGTGTTTTTTATAGTGTATTTAGTGATGTTCAGTTTAGTACACATGTGATGTTTTATAGTTTATTTTTAGGATGTTTTAAAACTATCCATATGATGTTCTTTTAAATTTTTCTCTATTACGTATTTTTTTCCTTATGCTTTGCTCTAGATTTTATTTTTTTTTGTTTACATGATGTATTTATTTATTTTAAATATTATAATATCAGTTTCATGAATCTAAACTAGAACACTATTTTTTAAACTGAGAACATTTTTCTTACGAAGATGGAACATTTATTTTATGAACCTAGAACATTGTCTATCATAAATAAAAATATTATATCTTTATAAGATAAATGTTTATTAATACAATTTTATCTAAATATATCCATGTGAGATCTTGTTTTGAAGGATTTATTATAAGAAACACTATAGTGTAATCGGATTTTGATTTAGATATTTAGTTTAGGAGCTATGACTTTTTAAATTTTGTTGATGAAAGTGGAGAATATATGGATGATGTGGGCCCTGTAGGATGGACAGCCTCAGCTGTGCTACCCTGATCATATAGAATAGACAGACTTTATTCTAGTTTGTGCATGCATGTCTTATCTATGCTAATTTTTTTTTGCATCTATGCTAATTAATTTCCGGAACCAAGTATGTGCAATGTTGTTCATGGGCCATGGCAACACAACATGATGTTCTTTAATTTTTTCTATTACATGTTTCTTTTTTTTCCTTATGATCTGCTGAAGATTTTTCATTATTATTTGGTTTATGTTATGTACTTATTTTTATATATATATATATATATATAATACTCATTTTCTAATCTTAAAAACTAGAATACTATTCTTGGAAAAGTAGAACATTATTTTACGAAGGCAGAACATTGTTTTTTAAATCTAGAACATTGTCTCTGCTCAGTAAAACAAATGTTCTATCTTTGTGAAATTAATGTTCATAATTAAAATTTATATAAATATATTCATGTGGGGTCTTGTTTTGAAGCACGCACTATAAGAGCAATCAGAATTTGATTTAGATACTCGATTTAGTAGTTATTAGTTTTTAAATTTGTTTGGCACGTAAAAAAAATCTGGTTCCGCAGGCGCCCAAAAGCTGCTCCCTGTCCTCCCACTTTGGAGCGCGCGCTATATATGATGTGTGCTTCCGGTCCTCTCAACTACTGTATGGGTACAAACTTTTGGATGGGAAACAAATTTTTGGGCGGAAAACAGGTGCCGGACAGTGGCTTCGCTCCGAACGGCCGGACTGTAGCAGGCCCCGAAGCGCAGGTCGTCGGCTCTGAAGGGACGCGATCTCTGTTGGAATTGTTGCCGCCTACTGGGCGCCGTTATCAACGTTGAGAGGAGGAGCGACATGGGGACAATGGCACTACGGAGTGCAAAGGTCATGAGGGTAGGGCTAACCCGAGATTAGGAATAGGTTGCGAGGATAGGTCGAGAGGAACAGAATAGAAGGGTACGGAAAAAAAATTAGCAATGACAAGTGGGCCCTTGTATTATGTGGGTCCGTGAGTAAGTAATATGGCTCCTCTAACAAGTGAAGTTGGAAAAAAAAAACCAAAGAAACTAATGTGGTAGCTATAGAAACTAATTGGTGGTATTTGTGTCAGTTAGGCCTAGATGCTTGTGTGTGTGTGTGTCGTTATCCCCATTTCCCACACCTTACCGAAGACTTTAAAAAAAAAAGGTGTTTTTGTCGATCGATCGACACAAGGAAGATATATATACATACGATTCGTTGCAGCTCAACACCTCAATGTGGTCTCTCACACACACCATCTGTACTTAACGTGTCAATTTGTCTGATCCATGCACGCTTGGTGACCACACATGCATGCTCTGTGTCTACTACCGGCTCATGCTATAGCTCCACTCTATATATTAGGACCGGCCACAGCAGGCCGGCAAGAACTGCTCCACCACTACCATCTATCTCTCTCTATATATATATCTACAAATGACAAAATCCAACAGTGGCATATATACACACACACATCTTGTAGCTAGCTAGCTCAAGGACTGATGAGTCATATTGCAGCAGGAAGCAGCACGCAGTAGTTAGCAGCATATATAGCAAGAAGGATCGGAGGTAGCTAGAAGCCGTTGACTGGCCGGCGCGGCGGCCATGACGACGACGTACAGGGTCTGCTGCTTCCTGCGGCGGTTCCGGGCGGCGTCGAACGAGCCGTCGGAGGCGGTGAGGGACGTGTTCCAGGCGTACGCCGACGGCGGCGGCGTGGTCGGGGAGGAGGCGCTGCGGAGGCTCCTGCGGGAGGTGCAGGGGGAGACGGAGGCCGGCGCCGACGCGGCGGCCAAGGAGGTGATGGCGTTCGCGGCGGAGCAGAGGCTGCTCAAGAAGGGCGGCCTCACCGCCGAGGGCTTCCACCGCTGGCTCTTCAGCGACGCCAACGCCGCCCTCGACCCGCGCCGAGGGGTGAGTTTTCCTTTTCCTTCAACTTACCTATCCTTTTTTTTTAAAAAAAAAAATCTCTTCAGTTCATGAACTTTTGCTCTCTCTGTTTATTTTTTCGTTCTAAGAATCCTATAAAAACATACATCCACATATACCATGTTATGGTTCGATTCTCAATAATATAGTTTATTACTAATATATTATATCAGTATATCAGCAAAGACTATCTATTTATATCTCTATATATCTATATCTGTATATATCTACAGTATATATTATATGGTTTTAGTCCTACAGAGTTGAACATAGTCATGCAGACCTGACGACAACATCTACGACTTCTGCAATTGTGTACATGCACCATGCGCGCATTTATGAAAACATTTTTAGGATTTTCTTTTTCTTAAAAAAAGCAAAAATGATTGTTAATCATTACTTTGTTTTCTGGCCACATGAATAGTAGCATGTCGTATTGACTGGTATATTTGGGACCATTATTTCAAGAAAGGGATAGGGTTTTATTTGGAGGATTAAAAAGCTTGCCGTTAGGTCAACGATACAGTTCATAGTCACGACTTGTGCCGGGAATCAGGGGCAAGCTGTACAATCCATGCACTGTTGAGCCCATGTGCACTGTCCTTCCAAGCCCAGCATGAACCAGCACGTACTAACCATCTACAGTAGGACCATATGAACCAGCACGTGCTAACCATCTGCAGTACTACTAAAAGTGGTACTATGACGTGTTTGGTTGGTGTTGTTAAAGTTTAATATATACGGTAGAATTTTTGTTTTATTTGGTAATTAATATCCAATTATAGACTTAAAAGATTCGTCTCGCAAATTACTCTCTAGCTGTGTTTTTAGTTTCGTAAATAGTTTACATTTAGTACTTCATGCAGTCTAAATATTTGATGTAACTGGCGGTAAACTTTACCGCCCGTAACTAAACAGTCCCTAACAAACCATGGAGCTTGTTCATTTGTTTTAGTAGTTTTTCTCTTACAATAAATCAACGAACAGTATTTTCAGCCATGATTTTTAAGACCAGTAACAAGCTTCAAGATTAGGAGCTGTAGTTTGGCTTTAACATAGCTTCAACTAAAACTCCAAGGTGCATGAGAGATTTCGATTTCAAATGCAGGAATTCTTAGAGTTGAAGGTGTGCCAAACAGAACTTTATCAAAATCCCTTATGAGCAGGTTCTCTCATCTACCTTTTCTTTGTCAAATGTCCAAATTGGTTAATTAGAAATAACTTGAGATAATAGCTAGCCTAGTAGGTACGTTGGCAACAATCACTTGACAGTGAGCTTCTATATAACTTGTGGTGAGCTTGTGGTCGATGTGACTCTCTAGTACAAAGAAGAATCATTGTATCATTTTTTTTCGAGATTTATGTGTCACTTCATATGTCATTAGCCTTAATAATGCAACTCATACATCCATTTCGTGATGTAACACATATTTCCAGAACTTACTTTACGTCTAAAAAATATAAGTTTAATAATGGTTATGTTTGTTCCTTTTAATGTGATGAAACATATTACAGACGCAAATGCTTGTATAGATGCACACACATTTACCCTATGAGCTCCGCGGGACACCAAGCTAGCAAAGCTAGAGATTTACAAAATCTTATAGTCGTGGGATGCCTTGTTATTAATAGGCATGTTCACTACCACGGAAATATTAACACCGGATCTTACTGGAATAAATTTGGAAAATCGCATCAGAAAAAAAGGTCTAGTCTTTGTTTTTCAAAGTTCTGAGTCTTCATTGTTTTCGATATTTACAGTTATATGAAAATATATCCACTAGTATAACTACATGTATAATGTTTTACTATTAAAAAGCACTATTCAATATTCATAGATACCAATTTTCTCGGGAATGCCACTCTTCCCCCTCCCACCCGCGTACCCACCAACCAACAAAAGAACATATTTTTGACAGTTTAAAATTGAAACCTACAAAAATTGCAACTCTTTTGCAATGCAACACGCCTTTCACAAAAATAATCCACCATACTGTAGTGTCCATGCTCCAATATACTCCATTAATTCCTCCCAAAAGGAGTGCAATTATGGCTACAATGCTTAGTCAATCTATCTTTAGCTTGCCATTTTTATAAAAATAATTAGAAATATTTATAATATCATATAAGTAATAGTTAGATTCATAACCTATTTAAAGTCATAATTGTTGGCATACTTTTTCTATAAACATAGATTTAAAGTAATTTGACTTTGACTAGATCTAGAATTACACTTTTTTGGACAGAGGAAGTATAATAGTATTACACAAGATTAAGATCCCTGGAGACTCTTCTCTCACCTTTTGTTTTGTATATATATATATATCCCTACCGCTTAGAATTTTTGTTGGCACATTGGCAAAAATCACTTGATAGTTCTGTTCAAATGCCCATATTCCAGTGGTTAATGTACTTGCTCAGGTTTGAATTCTTTTTGTCTAAAACTTTGAAGGCTCATTGCACTCGTCAAGTTTAGCAATAATTTTGGTAGACATTTGAAAATATATTTGCCGAACATAGAGCAAGTAGTGCAGTAAACAACAAAAAGAATCAGAAGATAAGTTATTTGACATCAGGTTTCCTCTTCATGGCACACTTCGCAATATGTTATTTGGTTTCTTCTTCTTGGCACACTTCCACAAAAGAGGTTTCCTCTATGTTCGCTGCAGTAAAACTTTTCTAACTTTATTGACTAGTGGTATCAATATAAAAATATTTTATCTTAAACCAATAGTTATATCATGAAATCATTATTCATATAAGGTCTGGTAATATCACTCTTGTATTGTCGTCATGTACATAATTTTTAGAGATTTATGACCAATTGAAGTATTTAAAAAGATACTTCCTTCAGTCACCACCCGATCACAAATAATAAGTCAATCCAGCTATAGTTTTTGCTCCGGTCATAATTTTAGATATTAATGTCAGTTGAAGTATTTCTTCTTATCACAATTATATTAATATAGCTAATAGCTCTTGATGCTGATCACGATAGAAATGTTACACTATCTTCTTTTGTTTCTATTCTAATTTTGAATTTTCATTGTCTCCCAAGTTTTCAAGACTTTACATGCTTATTATATTATTCAAAAGTATTTTGACTACCTTGCTAAGTTGCTAGTTATTACATGGTTTAAAACACAAATTAACAACCCTAAGAAAAAGTTTGACTACACAAATTCCATGCCTTGTCCTTTCTTTAAAGAAGTGAGTGAAGCAAAACCCAAAAGGTACTTTTCTTACGTTTTGCAAGCTAAGGGTATTTCTAGTACGTTTTGTACATATATAAAAAAAATAACCAAAACAAAGCATGCAGTAGTTGGCTAGTTGCTGCCATATCTTTTTGGAGTATGGAATCAGGATAGTTACCAGTGACAGTGAAGCCAAAGTAGCCAACCTAAGGCTGGCAACATACATATGCATGTTGCAATTTGGAAACCCATAGTGGGTGGGTAAACCAGATTAAACAATAACACCGTGCCATGTATGTGCCTTTATCTTTTGACTATGGTTAGTGATAATAACCGAACTCTAATATCGGCTCAAGAGGCGAGCTGACTCACCATTGGCCTACGCATTTGGTTAGGATTGCCATCATGCTATGCCTGTATCTTTGACAAAGGCATGATGTATTGCAGAATTCTTCTCAATTAAGAATAATAAGATCATAGATAGTAGAGGTAGTACCAATTGTTGTGGGTTATTTGTTCATCCAAAACTTGCTAAAATAAACTTAACACACATGATTAATTTAGTAGAAAAATGAACTAAATCTGACTAACATACAAGACAACACATGCATCCATATGCATATGTAGCTAGAGATAAGGTACATAACTTTTTTTTGGCAAATCTCTATATAGGTATTCTAAGGTTCACATACATGTACGCACACTCGATATAATAAATGCATGTATACACATTTTACCTTTACGAGCACATGCAAAGAAAGAGATGGTATATTTCAAGATTAATTAGAGCATGTTCGTTTAAGCTTATGTACCGAATCTGTCAGCCATTCATATTTTTCTCTATAACAAATTAGTGAACAGTAATTTCGTCCATGGCTTTTTAGACAAGCGATGTTCTGCTATTGTGACAAATTATCTACCACTAAACGAATAGTCGTACTTAATCCCTATGATAAATTTGAAAAATACGAGCACCCATTCAAATCAATGACATGAACCCAAATAGATAGGATACACCAAAAGAAATCTAGTCAGCTGAGCAAAAATTCGTATAGTTGGAACTTTTTTGACAAGCTCACCAAAATGATAGTGCTGACTAGTTGATCCGGTGTGATTAGATTCTTGTAAAAGCAAGTGTCACCCACCTCACAACGAAAAAGAAACATGCAGAAAATTAAAGTGTCACCTAGACAAAAAGAAGGCTAAGGACCTACAAGGATTGAAATGCTTAATGCACGCGTGACCCGTAATATACATGTAAGAATATGATTGGATTTGGTGTTGATGCAAGTTGTGCTTTACCAAACATCGCAGTTAGGTTAGGCACGCGATGACCATCTAAACCCCCCTTTTGTCTGTTGTTAATAATTATAATTACATTCCTATCCCTTATTTACATTTATTTAACGTTTTTACTAGACAGAAACTTTACTTTTTATATCTCCTCGCCTTGGAATTTCACTTTATTATTTCATTCATATGACCACATATATTATTCATCGTAAAAAAAATTAATTCATTTATATTAATTGCACTGGGTGACGATATACACAATAATACGAAATACTCATATATGCAACAAAAAATCGCATGGACGAATAGTGCAGGTTTACCAGGACATGGGCTTACCACTGTCGCACTACTTCATCTACACGGGCCACAATTCGTACCTGACGGGGAACCAGCTGAGCAGCGGGTGCAGCGAGAGGCCCATCGTGAAGGCCCTCCACGACGGCGTCCGGGTCATCGAGCTGGACCTCTGGCCCAACGCCGGCAAGGACGACGTCGAGGTCCTCCATGGCAGGTCGGTGGTGTGGCTTCTGTTGTTGTGCGATCCTGCTGCTTCTTGCTTGCTACTGACGACGACGATGACGACGACGGTGGTGCAGGACATGGACGTCGCCGGTGGAGCTGATCAAGTGTCTGGAGGCCATCAAGGAGCACGCCTTCGTGACTTCACCCTTCCCCGTCATCCTCACCCTGGAAGATCACCTCACCCCGGACCTCCAAGCCAATGTCGCCAAGGTGCCATGGCATGCTCGTATGCTTGCTCCCATCTGAATCCGATGGCGAGAACTGATCGACAACCCCTAACTTGCTTTGGTTTCTAGCAGATGCTGAAGGAAACCTTCGGGGAGATGCTGTACGTGTCGGAGTCGGAGAAGATGGCGGAGTTCCCTTCCCCCGACGAGCTCAAAGGCAAGATCATCATCTCCACCAAGGCGCCAAAGGAGTACCTCCAGACCAAGAGCGGCAAGGAGGAGGCGGAGGAGGGCGTCTGGGGGGAGGAGATCTCCGACGACAAGACCACCGCCCATCAGATGTCGGAGCAGTTCAGTGGCAAGTACTCGGCGGCGGCGGAGGAGGAGGCCGCCGCCGGCGCCGAGGAAGAGGCGGCGGAAGCCGAGGCGGAGAAGAAGGCGCGGCAGGGGACGGACAACGAGTACCGGCGTCTCATCGCCATTCAGCTCACCAGACGGAAGCACGACATGGAGCAGGACCTACGGGTCGACCCCGACAAGGTGACGCGCCTCAGCCTCGGCGAGAAGGCGTTCGAGAAGGCCATCGTCTCCCATGGCGATCACATCGTCAGGTTCACGCAGCGGAATCTGCTGCGCATCTTCCCGCGGTCGACGCGCATCACGTCGTCCAACTACAACCCTCTCATGGGGTGGAGGTACGGAGTTCAGATGGTGGCGGCGAACATGCAGGGCCATGGGAGGAAGCTCTGGCTGACGCAAGGGATGTTCCGGGCGAACGGCGGCTGCGGCTACGTCAAGAAGCCCGACATCCTGATGAACAGCGCCGCCGCCGACGATCCCGCCGGAGGTATCGGCAAGCTGTTCGACCCAACACGAGCGGATCTGCCGGTGAAGACGAGGCTGAAGGTGACGGTGTACATGGGAGACGGGTGGCGGTTCGACTTCCGCAAGACGCACTTCGACAGGTGCTCGCCGCCGGACTTCTACGTGAGAGTGGGCATCGCCGGCGTGGCGGCGGACATGAGGATGGAGCAGACGCGGGTGGTGATGGACAGCTGGATCCCCGCGTGGGACCACGAGTTCGGCGAGTTCCCGCTGGCGGCGCCGGAGCTGGCGCTGCTGAGGGTGGAGGTGCACGAGTCGGACAACCACCAGAAGGACGACTTCGGCGGGCAGACATGTCTGCCGGTGTGGGAGCTCCGCCCTGGGATCCGCTCCGTCAGGCTCGCCGACCACAAGGGCCAGCCGCTGCGATCCGTCAAGCTGCTCATGCGCTTCGAGTTCTTCTCCTCCCCCTGACTGCCACTCCAACTCCAAACAGTGATGATATATATAATCTCTCACTCTGTCTGGTGCTGATGGATCGTGTGTGTCAATGAATATTTAGAGAATCCGTTTTGTTCGGTGTTTTTATCTGTTGTTTTTACTTGTGTATGAATGTGCTATCTGTCGGCTGCCGTGATACTGAGATTGTGACTGGGACTGTGATTATCATTATCATCACTAGTATAATGCCCGTGCTAACGCTACGGTTATAGTTTTCCAAACGGGCCGCCCGGCACGGCACGGCACGGGCACGTCCCTATGCGGCACGGTGGCACGCCGTGCCGTGCCTGATAGTGTCGTCGTGTCGAGTCCTCGGCCTAGACACGGCCCTATGGCCGGTTAGACGTGTCGTGTCGTGCCGATGGGCACGACAGCCCGCGTGCCTCCCCGTGCCACCGTGCCAGCTTGAAGTCGCGCGCCGCACCATCGTCGCCGCGTCGGAGCTCGGTGATGCACCACTACTGCCACCAACGCCACACCGTCGTCGCGTAGGAGCTCGGGTACGCTGCCCATGTCACGCCCCTAGCTACGCGCCTCGAACGAGCGACGCCGTCGCGCGGCCAGAGCTACTCGTCGTGCTGTCGTCGTCGCTTGTGAGCTCGGGGGCCGGAGCTGCTCTTCGTGCCGCTGCCAGGTCGTGCCACCAGCCGCGCGTCACCGCCGCAAGGATGCCGAACGCAGGGAACGCCGGACAGCTTGAGATGGAGAATGGGTGGAGTGGCTGGTGATGGTTGGCTTGGGAAGAAGAGGGCGGAGACGGTGAGGAACGGGTGTCAGGAGGCAAGATTGGGCATGGTGAGGAAATGAAAGGAGAGAAAAAAAGTTAGGGTTTAGGAGGAATTGATGGTTATGTATTGACTAGAACATTGCGCGGCGTTGCCGCGCCAAATGGCCCTCCAGATATGAATAGTCATAATTCTGGATGTTATGTACATAAGATATATGGTACACATGCATATATAAAGTTCTGTCATAGTTGAAAATACACTAAAGCTGAATGGTACAAAAATTGAGAATTTGTGGAGCAATCATAAATTGTTGTAATAGCTTATGTCATGCTATCTATATATGTAGGGGTATTTGTGAAATGATTGTTTAGGGTGCCATAGCGCCTTGAAGGTCGGATCAGTACCCAGACTCAAACTCGCCCAAAGAGGAGCAAGGCCATCAGCAGCCATATTACAAGAATGCCGGCTATGAGCTACACTATACGAAATGAAATTACTTCTTAGCAAACCCCCATCCACCTGATCACGTGCTTGAAGAGAAGGCTCCATCGCAGTTGATGTTAACGGTATTCACCAAAGGTGGTGTCCAAATTTTCCTGGGTTTCGACTGAACATCCACTTCCTTGGACTGCTTGAGTGTCGACCACTCTGCTGCAGAGGAAACGATCAAACATGCCAACCGTCCACTATCTCTCGGCTGCTCACCTTCTGTTAAGTAGTGCTTCTCCTCCCTGCCATCTCTTGACTGTTAAGTAGTGCTTCCCCTCCCTGCCAGATACTTGAAACAAAAGGATGGCAGGGAGGGGAAGCACTACTTAACAGATTCATTAGTACATTTGTCAGTTAATATGTAATAACTTTAGCAGTGAAACCTATTGGGTACACTGCCAGAAATACTTTAGCATGGTGTGTATTGTTTGCATAATGAAGAAACATTAACAGAAAAATATGCAGTTATGGGTAAATGTGATGTATATCTATGTTTAGCATTAATTGATTAATCTATATGAATGGTAAAAGAAAGTGAGCATCGCAGTCGCTGCTTCCAGAAATTGTTGGATTGCTACTAACTTCCTCAAATGGGATAGCAACATGGGGTGGCCTCAGTTTGCCATTTAATAAGGAGCTAAAATGTTCATTGCAATCTGCTCTTTCTTAAAACTCTGAATTCAAATACCTGGACACAGGTTTTAGAAGAACATGTAACTGTGAAATTAACACCTGGCAACCTTTTTATTTTCAGTGGTAGAGTCCAAACGGAGAGACTGCAAAACTTAAATGAGAATATCCCTGGTGGTCGATAATTGGTCAGCAGATCTATCTGTTTCTTAACATGGAAGCGACTTCATTCTAAGTTCCTTGTTGCCCTATAAAGTCTTCAGAAGGAACCAAAGGAGTTATATTACCTCTTGTTTGTCAAGCTATTTGACCTGAAGGTAAAATAAAAAATATGTATGAAGCAAAAATAGAAGAAATGCATATTGTAAATTCAAATAACAACTTTTACAAACTATAAGTTTGATTAGGATGTATAAGAAAGAATGTAATTCTACTGACAAGTAAGGTTTGTCTCTGGCAGATAAATATAAGTTTGTGTTTCAAATGCCTATATGTCACCATGATATTGCTTCATCTACACTATAATCCAACGTTTGCTGTTTTCAAATTAAACCGGCGGGTATCTCGTAGCTGCAACATGCAGCTCACTTGTGTTAATACAAAAATTTATCCTTTAAATGATGAATAGAAAACTAAAACTAAAATTATCTATTAGAGCTAATTTTGTCAGACACATTTTTCCAATTGTCATTATATTTTGTATCTTACTATCGGGCAATTTGGGTTAGTTGTGCATTATCTCAAAGATTGGTTGTGTCGTCTGTAAGCAAGAAAGCAGTTGTATTGTATACCAAATTGCTCATATGTGACCAAATAGGACAATCAAATATTCGTTCTGAAGTTAAGCTTACAGGTATCTCACAACTATTTCATATCATCATGGGACAGGTCAATCTTAAGTAAATTAGTAATTTTAAAACTGGGAAATCATGACCAATATGCAAGTACCCAGACCTATATTTTTCCAACTGCTAAAGAAATGAAAAGCCATATCTATTGCTGAAACAACCTTGTATCCAGACCTACCTTTTCAGTTGCACAAGCGTACAGAGGAAAATCTTTGACAATGCTGATAGCTCAAGTTGCTTTCCTTCCTTGTTGAGGAACTCCAATTGAGCGGATCAGTAGCTTTGCCTGCAATCATGTTATAAATTTGTAATCAAGCATATATCCTATAGAATTAGCACAAACTGAGCACTACTATGATTTTATCATTTATATATACAGCGGATAAGATTGAACTGATTTTTAGAAGCAATACTTATATGAGCAGTGTTAATAATACGGAGTATCTATTGCATTCTTAATTACACATGAATTGAGGTGTGGAGCCTTACATTGTCATTCTCCATCAGCTTGGTGCTGTTGTAAAATTTGAAGCCTGATGGCACTGGTGGCCTGGTGGGTAGGAGAGGACGCGAGGTCTTTCATCTTTGGTGATGGCCTGGGAATGACCCAGCGTGGTCTGCGCTGGCGGCACTCGCACCGGCGGCGGTAGGGATGGGAGCTCCTTAGCGATGCACGGTACATGGAGGGCCGAGGAGAGCAAGGCGCAGATGCCTGTAGGGGAAGCAGGAGGCGCCAACGGAGATGTGGAGGCGGAGGCCAACTGGCCGAGGGACAGGTCCGAGACGTTGTCCGTCGTGTCCGCGTCGAGGAAGAGAAAAGCGCCCTGCTAGGTGTGTAGGTGGGGCCCTCGAGGAAGAGGAGGAGCTGATGGCCTCCTCGGCGCGGGCGATGCCGTTGCCGCGGACTGGGTGGTGGTGTGCGTTCGGAGGGCGGCGGCCAGCAGGGGCATCAGAGGTACGGGGAAGAGGACTGGAAACAAATTGGAAAAAGGACTGTGTTGGAAAGATTTGCGATTGAAATTTTCTCGAAGGATCTAGACAGAAACGTCGCCATGAGCCAATCCGACGGCTTTCGACTCTCTATCGGGAGATCCGACGGATATCAAGAGATAGATGACGTGGAGGGCTATTTTGCAAAGACCGCGACGCGGTTTCAGTTTTTAAAGATATCCAACGGTTGTGATTCATTGATACTCATCTAACAGTGGTGAATTACCGGGCCACATCGTGTCGACCCAAAAATCGTGCCTTACCTGGGCCAGCCCACGGGCCGACATTGCGGCCCAGGCACGGGCACGATGGCTAGCAGGCCAGGCCAGGTTAGTGCCGTGTTTTCTCGGGCCGTGTCCTTGTCGGCCCATCATGCCCGGTCCATATGAAAAACTATAGCTATGGTTTCACTTGAGAGATGCATATGTAAACAATAAATTTATGATATATTTTTTAGATCAGTGCACACTATGGCGACCTTTGGTAGTACAATTAAAATATTTAAAAGATAATATATGCATCAGTAACAAAGCATAGATGTGATATATTTAAGAATCACTAAAAACAATGATACATAGAGTTAGATATATTAGCAATGATCTCATTTGAAATACATTGACAACCCATCCATATCCTTAACAACAAGGCTAATTTGACAAGATTTCAACTCAATTTTCTTGACAAAATTCCATCTACATTTGCTAATTTCATTTCATTTAAATCATCACCTTATTTGTGGCACAATTTCAACATCCGAAGAGAACCTAATCTGATTAGAGACCCCTCAGTCCTTCTTAATTACAGTCTGTGAACTTGGGCAGGTCGAGAAGGATGACGTGGAAGCCGTCGTAGACGGGGCCGACGATGGCCTTGACAGTGGCTGTGTGAGGGCTGACACCGGGGCGGAGCTGGCTCTGTCAATGTTTTCCATCATGATGCTTTTCACTTGTTTGACCTGAGCCTTCACTTTGGACAGCTTACACACCTTCTTTGGGTGATCCTGATCCATATAGGGTTTGTTTAGATGCGAAAAGATTTTGGATTTCGCTACTGTATCATTTTTGTTTGTTTGTGGCAAATATTATCCAATTATGGACTAACAATCAAAATATTCATCTCACGATTTACAGGTAAACTATGCAATTAGTTTTTATTTTCGTTTATATTTAATACTTCGTACATGTGGTTAAAGATTCGATGTGACAGAAAATCTTTTTGGTTTTTGAAGTGAACTAAACAAGACCATAGTACTACATCTGGTCTCTAAGTCTCAGCCTATATTGCCAGTCCCCCCCGGTGGATACCACGAAGTCGACGACACCACTATTTTGCGAACGTTCAGTCAAACTGATTTCAGCGAACAATTTTCCGACCAATCATATTTCCCTTTTAGGAAACAATCAATCCCGCCTAATACCATTTTAGGATAGTACTATGACGTTCCATTCTCTTTCTCTTTTCAAACAGACGTTCACGTGGGCCTTATTTTCTTTTGGCACGTCCGACGCGCAACCAATTTTCTCTTTTGCACTCTCACGCACACGCACGTCAATATTTTTTTGAAAAGTGCACACATAACTTACACTAGCTGAGGTACCAAACATAACTTTAAGGAATAAATTAAACATGCAAAGTTATACAACATTACTTTTTATTTTTTGCAAACTAAAACATATACGTAATTGAAACTTTGAGAGTTATGAGAATTATATTCTCCTTATATATGTTTCATCAACATTTTTTTTCTTTTCAGAAACTAATCGTTCGGGGGTACGGGACAAGGGTTTAAAAGGGGTGGGAGATGAAATAAAAGTAACTTTTACAATCTATACTACAAAAGAAATTCCATAATATGATGAAAACTTGCAAAAAAAACATATATATAATAACTTTCATAACTTCTGCAAGTATGATATTCTCAACATCTCTATAATTATGACATCGAGTATATTTGTATTCACTTGAAATATCTGCAAAATATTTTAATATTTAAAATAACAAGTAAAAAACAAAGTTGATAACAAGAAAAAACATAAGTCAATTGAAAACATACGATGGCTATCTAACATACACATAAAAACACAAATATAACTCTGAATAATAAGTTAATCAAATAAGTTAGATAGCAAACACATGAAAACATAAGTTACATACATAACTCTGTACAGTAAATTAATCAAATAAATTAGGTAGCATACACATGAAAAAACAAGTTACATACATAACTCTAAAGAATAAGTTAATGATCTAAGTTAGGTACCATACACAAACAAAAGTTATATAATACAACTTAGCAGAATAGGTTAGCAGCATAACTTAACAGAATAAGTTAGCAATATAACTTATATGTTATAAGTTAATATACATAAATTACTACTAGAAAAATAAAAATCTTCAAAACATATAGAAGTGGGGTCTAGTTTTGTTCGCCTCGTCACGTTGAACAACCGGTGTAGACGGAATTAAAAATAAATACATCATTCAAAAGTTATAGTGCTTAGAAATAAATATTTTACTTTTTTTATGATGACGTCAAGGGGAGAGGGAAAATAAAGTGGGAGGGAGGGAGGATGGTGGGCGACCGACGTGTATAGCTGTCGGATCGTTCGCTGGATCGAAAACTAATGAACGACCGTGAGAATGGCATTGGGCGAAGTCGATGTCTCCCTGATCCTTCCCATCAGCAAGAAATGCGCTGGTTACTACTACAGCTTTTACCAGTTATTACCGTCGTCAGAGGTAAATTTTGGATAAAAAATCACGAGTACGCGCCACTGGGAGCTGGCGTTAAGGGCTCGACACATAAATAAACAAATCTAATGGCTCCCCTCTTCTCTACTCCGACGAACAAGAGCATATATGGGAGGAGAACGGAGCTCGAGGGAGATGTCCCTGATGACGAGCAGGCTCAGCGACCCGTCGGTTTTGGCTGGGTGCTCCAGCTGGGGCAACGAAGGCCGCGACCGAGTCACGCGGGGACAGTGTGTTGTGGCTGCGGCCAGGACGACGAGGACCATGGCAGCGCCGCCCTTCGCCATGGCCTTCGTAGCGCACTCAACCGCACGGAATGCGGCGCTAATCCGCAAGAAGGGGAAGGCGTGAAGCCTCACATCAAACTTCCTCTGTCGGCCTTTGGATCTTATGCAGTTCTTCTGTGAGCCCACATCTTCTGTGTATGTAGTTTTCTAGGTACACGATGATTATACTACTCATCAAAGGACGCGTTTTTATTAATAAATTTAAAATAATTTGAAATAATCAATTATAGTAGAGATTGATGTTAAGTGAGGTAATAAAAGATTGATTTGTTAGTTGATCTTCCTTTCCAAATGGGACCAAACACTTTCTGAGCCTTTTCTTGCGCACGCCGGCAACCGCGAACGCCAGCGACGGTTTAATTTTTGGCGGATCTAGTGCAAACTCATCTCCCGTGCAAACTATGCAAACTCTAATCTGGACCTACACTATGCAAACTCTAATCTGGACCGCAGGATATTGATCTAATGGGGCACATAAGAGAGGTGGAAGGAGAGATTTGTAAAAGTGTGATTAAGAGTGAGCGGTTAAGTGCAAAATTACCCCATCTCTCCGCGCTCCTTAGATCAACATCCTACGGTCCAGATTAGAGTTTACACAGTTTGCACGGAAGATGAGTTTGCACTAGATCCGTTGTCTTAATTCTTTTACCGTTTCCGTTTTGCTTTTACTGGTAGATACTGATAGGGCATATGATGTACACTTGATTAAATGGAAGAAATGTTCGCGGTCTACGAAAGAAATACATCTGAGATCGGGAAGAAAGAAGCAAAAGAAATACTCCATTCAAAACGGGAAAAAGGCAGGAGAAGAAAACAAAGTGAAACCATGTCGAAACCCCAACCCTAAAGAAACAAAGGAAAACTTTCGGAGGCACCGTCGCAAGACCGCTGGACGGCGGCGCGAAATTCCCTCTCAGCCGTCGGATCGAAATGAATGGACGAGATCACCCAGCGCTGATACGGGCCGAAATTGGCCCAGGCGGAGGTGATGTTTCCCGGCCCAGGCCCAGGTTGGGGCCTAGGACGCGGGAAGAGCTTCAGTCGGCTCGGCCTTGGGCCGTTTTCCGCGAATGGGCCAGACTCGACAAAATGAAATAAACACAAAAAAAAAGGAGGATGAAGGCCGCCCCACCACGCAGCCGCCGGCCTGGACATGGGTGTGGCCTGCTCGTGCATGCGAAGCGGCAAATGGGCCGCTGAGCTGACCTTACCAAAGAAAAGAACAAGAAACAAACAAAAAAGGGGAGGCCGAAACCCACTGGGCAGCGCACGCGAGCTGGGCTGCGTTAGTCCAGTTGAAATTAAAGAACCAGAATTCAATTTTTTTATTTTTCTTTTTCAGAAGCTTGTTTTGACGAATTTGGTAGAATTTAAATTTTATCTCTACACAAATTTGAACTAACGAGATAGTTTGTTTAGAGACTAAAGAATAGTGCTTCTGAAAAAGCCGAGACATTGATCAATTCTAGACTCCAATCACATGTATATTATGTATATAACAAAATCTAGTCTAGTTGTGCTATGGTTGTTGTTCTACGAAGCAGTTGGCTCATTTAGCTTGTGAGCCAACTCAAGCTAGCTCATTAACTTAACTACCTAAATTGCTAGTTTAGCTCGTTAAAAAAAGTACATGAGCTGAGCCGAGTCAACTTCAAGTCAAGCTAGCTCACTAGCAAGCCTTGAGTTTTTCGTCCAGCGCTAACAGGCGGTGGTCATATGATTGACTGGTTAGATCATAAGGAAAATTTACATAAAACCCCCTGCTTTTGCTATGTCTTCTAAGAAGCAAAAACTATAGAAATTTTTTCAGATGATTTCATTGTGAATTGAAGTAGTCAGCAAAGAATCTTTGCTCTTATAAATCTTAATTATTTAATTTCAGCGATGTTTCCTATCCAAATAAGTATATATCTATTCACACAATTTTTTATTTGACACATTAAAATCAAACGTCAGGATAGCAAAAGCTAAACTAGCTATAACATCCTAATCATAAATAATTAACTTTTTACGTTGATTTCATAAGAAGCATCTTCAGGTGTCCATGTAGAGACGTTTTCATCGTTTGTTATTACCATGAAAGCGTGTCTAGAGGGCCTTTTCCTGTCTAGTGTGGGAGCCTACCAGCATGGTTGAAGTCTAGAATTAATAATAAACTTTGATTTAGGAAACTTTGATAGAGGAATTAATAAGCCTCGGATCTGTGTTTCTAGGAAAACATGAGGGGTATAACCTAGGTGAGTAGAGTTTTCGCTTAAGAAGCAGGACAGAGAAGAGATGGAGTCTTTGATAGTATGTTGGTTTACCTTCCTGCAGTTGGAAACTGGTAGTCTTAGGTGGCACAGAAAGAGTCAAGAATGCTCCTTATATAGTTGCTGCCTCTTGAACGTTTTGGGTGCAGGCCTTGGTCTTATGGAATGCTAGCTACTGCTACTTTCTTATGCAACCTTTGTACCTTTTTTTTAAAAAAAATAGTACAAATAAAATTCCAAGCAGTCGACTCTTGACCTGTTCGTTGAGTCGAGTCAGACATGGCATGCTGCCGTCGAATAAATAAGCACAATGTCAGTCAGTCGTCAGATATATCCTTAGGCCTTGTTCAGTTCGCAAAAACGGGTGAAAAATAGCACTGTAGCACTTTCGTTTTTATTTGACAAATACTGTCCAATTATAGAGTAAATAGGCTCAAAAGATTCATCTCGCGGTTTACAGATGAACTGTGCAAATAGTTTTTGTTTTCATATATATTTAATGCTCCATACATGTGCCGCAAGATTCGATGTGACGGGAAATCTTGAAAAATTTTGCGAACTAAACAAGGCCTTAGCGGCCTATACATGGCATGGAAAATGGAAACATTTATACTGAGTTGACGACGACGCCTGTGTGTGTCTCTCTCCCTGGATTTGACGATTCCTATGGTTCCACTCCATCTCCATCGATTTCCTGCTGGTAAATTTTCACCCCTTTTGAAAGTCCCAACCCTCCGTTCAGTTTGACGACCGCACGTGCTTCCTGCGAGGCAACCGTGAAACGGACAGCCGTCTTGTTCACGTGAGGAATTGACTCCCTGCAATTTTTTCATGAAGAATCGCATTACATTAGAGGCGGAATAGAAGTTTCAGTGCTCCTTCGAGTCCGGAAATTTCAGCATACTGACAGACAGGTCGTGTTAGCTAGCTTGCGGTGAGATTGTTTCAGCTACTTTTCTCTCTTGAGTTCAGTTTCAGCTAGTATTTTTCAGTAAGTTCAGAAGTGCAGGTTGAGTGCAGTCTTTAATGTGTTTCAGTGATAATAATAATACTAATAATACCAGTGTCTACCTGTGCCATTGGCTTTGTTCAGATTGTTCCTCTTGGTGATCTGCAGAACTAAGGTCAAAGAACAGGTACTGCTGCTGGTATCACTCGTTATCAGCAAATCCATCAGTGCATTGCAAACCTATAGTTGTCAAAGATATATATTACTGTACAATCGTACTAGCAACAGTAGCAGGATTGAAAACTGGAGACGACATGCCAAGGAAAGGAAAGGAAACTAGGGACAGACAGGCAACGTGCAGGGAGGAATCGGAATCATCAGAATCAGTGTGAGCGTGGAAGATCCAGCTCCATCCTGCTCCTCTTTTCCACACCACACTCATTGCTGACCCTCACTCTTGCTGCTGGCTGTTGTAAAATACTGCTGAATGGATTTTGGCTGATAAGTTCAAACGGATAATTATTTCTGATCCTCGTAAACTGTCGTCGTTCAAATCGACCTTTCCTTCTGAATTGGAGATACGAATCAATTAAACCGCAAAGAGCACGGCAAATATTTTCTCATTGATGAAAATGAAAACATGCTACTTTAATTCATGGGAAAATATTGGTCCGTTCTGATTGGCTTTACAACTGTGCAGTGTGAACAGTTTTTCTGTCCCCAATGTTGCGTTGAGAGCAGCAGTGTGGACAACGGAAACAGGACAGTGGAAAGCGAAGCAGCAGCACGATGCCAACCAATTCACCAGCCACGCACCACCGTCCGCATGTATCCGCAGTGTGAACGATAGGATGTACCGACCTAGAGACATGGAATGGGATCCCTTCTTTTTTTTTTTTTTTGGTTGCTGCAAACTATGACCTATGTTGATACACTAGGAAAGAGTTTTGATCGTGTACGCAGCAGTCAGCACACGTCTGTATGCATCAACACGGAGATATCACACAGTTAAGCACATTTAAGAGATTCAGTCCTGTTCTGACAGAGGTCGATCATTAACGTCTTGGTATCCCAGAACACTAGTTAGAACAGGTCTAAATCTTTGATACGTAGCTTTGACCGCTGGCTCAGCAGCCAGGGATAATGATGCCTTTTGAGTATCAACCTACTAGATAGAGACTCCTTGACACCCCACCGGCAGATTCCTCAACCATCCGCATTTTGCATTGCATGCTAGGGCGCCTAGTATTGTGCCAATGGAGAGAATAATGTTTGCTTGTAGCTGTTTTTTTTTTAAATCAGTCAGCAGTATTTTTTATTATAATAAATTAACGAATAATACTTGCTATAACTTTTTAAACAAGTAAACAGATTCTAACAGTCCAAGCACGACCGGTGTGAGGAGGGCGATTAGTCAGTCGTGTATGCAAGAATGACAGTTGATGGTTTAGAACTACGCACTAGTCCTTGTGTATATTACGCAGCAAACCAGCATCCGCCATGGCCCAGGGCAGAGCGAGATCGATGGCAAAGTCAAAGCCATCTGTTGGAGACACGGCCATTTTGCGCGCGGAAAAGAAATGGAGGGAGATAAATAGCCATCACTTGTCACTTTGTCAGGGATTCGTTACCCGTGTTTATACACAACCATCCATAATCCATAATGAAGTTTATTAAACGAGCAATGTTTTTTTTATGATTTATTACTAGATATCCGTGATACAATGTTTGATTTGTCGACTCTTGATTTATACAACTACTCCAGTTCATCAACTTGTACTCTCGCATGGGCTAACTTTGAGATACTTAAGCAATAGAAATTCTTATTTAATATGTATTACCTAATAAAAATTACTTCATAGAATTCACTTTGATTTCGATCTAGAGTTACACACATGTATAGAATTTGGCTTTGGCGTGACTCTGAAAGAGAGTCGTAACACCCTGTTCGCTTGAGTTTATCACCTAAATGTATTTTCTGCCAAGGCTTATCAGCCAAACGAACAAGACGGACTGACTTCCCTCTTTAGAATTTGAATCATTTGCACAACAGTATGACTAATAAAATATCTGATTATGCTAACCGTACACATTTAAAGTTTATTAAAATATCTTACAGTTACTAATTAGATGTCTCAATGGATACACCATGTCAAGCGCTAGAGAAAATGGTATATCTTAAAAATTCTCATAATAATCAGATAGTTTTAAATTTGGTAGACTCCAATTATCATTGTTAATACCCACTAGGGTTCGGTTAGTTTTTTTGTCCTCATAGTGGGCCATATACTGTTTCGTTTGTGTTTTTCTTCTGTTTTTTTCTTTTTGAAATGTTTGTTTGATTAGCATTCGTACGGAAGCTATATTTTACAGTACAGCAGGATGTATGTAGTCCTAAAAAAAATTTGAGGCACGGACTTATATCTCTGCCTCATGCGCACTTCTTTTGTATTTTTCATTTGTTTATGTAGCTAAAGATTTTGTCGTTAGTATATTATACATCATATAGGGAATATATTATCTGTTAGATGGATTTGAGCATTGAGATTGTGTCGTTAGGATATTACATCATATGGTATAGGTGGGAAATTTTCTAGAAAATAAAATATATCTGACGGTAACGATTGCTAGAGTTTTCAGATTTGATGTTATCTTTTTTTTCGAACGCGTCTAGTAGTTAGTAATTAGGTAATAGGTAAGATAGTGCCATGTGTTACACACCATAGGTTGTAAAGACGTTTGCGTAGACGAATCTGCTAGCCATTTATCGTGTTTTTCTCTTACAACAAATTAACGAATAATATTTTTAATTATAATTTATTAATCAAGCGAGCAGTACTTTTAACCCTAGCTTATTAGCGCGTGCGAGTGCGTCATGCACTCATAGGTACGTGTCCGTGGATGGACACGTGCAGGGAAATGCACGCAGCTGGCATGGTGGCTGTCAGCAAACACAAGTCAAACGGTTTACTAGTACTGCTATTGATTAGTATTAAAATCCAACTCCGTTCTGGCCTTCAGGGCCAGGAATGATGGTCTCCGGATGACAAAGTACGCGCGACACGATCGATTTGTTCAGCGAGCATCACGTTGTATAGTATTTATTTGGACGGTACGTAGATTAATACTAGGCCCTGTTTAGTTCCCAAATTTTTTTACAAATTTTTTCAAAATCTCCATCACATCAATTTTTGTGACGCATACATGGAGTACTAAATATATATAAAAGAAATAACTAATTACATAAATCTTTTAAGTCTAATTAGTCTATAATTAAATAATTAAGTGTTACTAGGCCTTGTTTAGATGTGAAAATTTTTTGGATTTCGCTACTTTAGCTCTTTCGTGTGTTTGTGGTAAATATTGTCCAATCATAGACTAACTAGGATCAAAAGATTCGCCTCGCGATTTACCGTCAAACTGTGTGATTAGTTTTTATTTTCTTTTATATTTAATGCTTCATGCATGTGCCGTAAGATTCGATGTGATAGGAAATCTTGAAATTTTTTTGAATTTTGGGGTAAACTAAACAAGACTTTATTCCTGTTTTGCAAAATTTTTTGAACCCTAAGTAAGGTTGAATATATTAGTTGCAGTGAATCTAGACGGGACGGATTGATGCGTCGACGTCGGAACGCCGGGTCCGTCCTCGGTCCAACGGCTTACAAGTTTTCTTCCTCTCAATCCACGGGCACATCACACTTGTTTTTTTTTTTGATAAATTGTCACACACTTGTTTTTCACGCAGCGTTGGTCATATACGCGGACGTCGGTCCTGTTCCAAACTGGAGGTATCAATCTGTTTGAACTTAGGCCCACTTACAAATTTTTTTTTTTAGAAATCAACACCGTAGCACTTTCGTTTTTATTAACAAATATTGTTGTCCAATCATAGACTAACTAGGTTTAAAAGATTCGTCTCGTCAATCTCGACTAAACTGTACAATTAGTTTTTATATTTTTGTCTATATTTAATACTACATGCACGTGTTTAAAAATTCATGACGGGAATCTGAAAATTTTTATAAAATTTATTGAGAACAAAACAAGGCCTTAATTTGTTTCGTTTTTGAGCGGGGCGAAGGAAAGTTTGATTTGAAGACATAAAAGTGTTGGGTCGTACGTTTGTTTAGTTCCTCAAAAATTTTACAAAATTTTTTAGATTCCCCGTCACATCAAATTTTTAGACATATGCATGGAGTATTAAATATATATAAAAATGAAAACTAATTATACAGTTTGGTCGGAATTGACGAGACGAATATTTTGAGACTACTTAGTCTATAATTGGACAATATTTATCAAATATAAACGAAAGTGTTACTATTTTTATTTTGCAAAAAATTTTGGAAGTAAACAAAGGATAGTCCTACCGTAAAGCAGCAATTGTTTTTGTGCACGCAAGCGCGAGCGTAGGACGCGTGGCATGGTAGTTGGTGGTTAGGCAGCAGCCGTACGGAGCAAAGGAGCACGGGGGCTGCGACGAGGTGTGTCGTTTCTGCCCGGGTGGCCACGAGTCGCCGGCGTGGCCGCCGCCGTGCACCGCAGACCGGCGGGGGGGATGGTTATTTCTGTCCGGCGGCAGGCAATCCGTGTGCCGTGCGGGACCCCGGGCGGCGAGACGTACCGTAGAAAAACGGGCGCCCGTACGGTGGCGATTCCGCACGACACTCCTGTTTGCCGACGACCCTCATGTCCTCAGGCCTGCCTGTGACAGTGTCACAGTGCCAACACCCACCGCCCAGCAAAGGTGTTTACCTGCTGTTGATGGAATCTGGATTGGTAATAGCCGTTACGGAGCATCTTTCGTTGCCGCGGCTTTTTTTCTTTTTTCTTGCTCGTCACAGGCGCTCGTTCCCTTTTGGCCTTCTCTCGGTCACAGCACAGAGCTAGTACTGTAAAAGAAAATGAGACAAGGACGAGTCACACATGGTAGTATATGGTATGCCCCATAAAAACTTGTAGTAATGCAAAAGGAATACAGTACGAGTACCTTCTTTTTTTCCTTTTTATTACTGGTAAAGAATCCATTGCTGGTGCGACATCTATCTCGAGAAGGACCAACTTCTTGCTCTACCTTTTGTTATTATTCTTTTTAAATTTGGCTATGTTTATAGTAGATCAAAGTAGCAATAATATATATTTTGATAGCACAAAAGGTATACTATAAAATATTTCACGGCGATTTTAACGAAGCTTATTGGGCATCATAAATCTCATTTTATTTAGAGTTAACATGAGCTTAATCAAATTGAAAATAGTTTGTTTCTCCGAATTGTACTCCTCCTTGGACCGGTAGACAGAGCAGCAGTACTGTCCACTCAGAGCTGCCTCAAACGGCACGGCGTGGCGCTTGCAGCTTGGCTGCTTGCGTTGCATTGCGTTGTGTGTTTTATTCCAGTTTCACCGTGCGCCTCAAACATTTGCGTCTTTCCAAAAACCAGGTACCACATTTGTGTGTTTTTATTTTGTACTATACTCATTGGCTGGAGAGAGACGACAGTGGTAAACTACGAAGAAACACGCACCTACCACATGTAAAAAGCCATTGACGGACGCAGGAGGAGGGGAGAGCGCCGCGCCCGGCCGGCCGGCCGCCCGCGCCCACCGTGGAACAGAGCAGAGCACGGCACCGGACGAAAAACCCACGCGGAGGCGCAGACGTCGTCCAAGGTCGCGGCTGCCCGCGTCCTTCAATTCAACAGCACCCGCCGCGTATTCTCCCTTCTTGGCTTCTTCACCTTTTCTCCGCGCGCTTTAATCCCTTTCGTCCCCGCACACCTCCCTCCCCTCCCCCGTCTCCACGCCACGCCAGCCGCGCCTCGCAGATGTCGGCGGCGCGCTCCTCCTCCACCTCCACCCAATGACCCCGCTGCCGCTCCTCCTCCACCTGCTCCTCCTCCTCCTCCTCCTCGCCATTGCCTTGTCCTTGCCGGCCGCCTCCGCCGCGTCCACGCTCGCCATCTCGGCGTCGTCCACCTCCCCGACCGTCTGCGGCATCGAAGAGTACAACGGCACCGTCTACTGCGCCGCGCTCCCGAGCTCCACCTCCTCCAACTCCTCCTCCACAAACGCCTCCTCCTCCGCCGCCGCCGTCGCGGCGAACATCATCACCTTCGCGGAGCTCTCAGCGGGGCGAGGCTTCGTGTGCGGCCTACAGGCCGGTGGCGCCGCGCTCTTCTGCTGGCCGTCCACGCCCGCGCCGCAGTGGGACCAGCTCCGCCGGCTCTACAACGGTCCGGACCCGCTCACGGACCTCGCCGTCGGCGGGGACCACGTCGCGGCCTACGAACCTTCCGCCAACGCATCCGCCTCTGACTCCGGGAGGGTCCTATGGTGGCGCGGCGGGGACAGGTTCCCGGCGCCGGTCGAGGGCGGGTTCCGCTCGCTCGTCTCCGGGGACGGCTTCTCCTGCGCCGTCGAGACCAACGCGTCCGCGGCCGTCCGGTGCTGGGGCCCGCAGGGTAGCGCGGTGCAGGCGGGGCTCGCCAACGCGACCGCCGCGCCGTACCTCGCCGCGGGGGGCGGGCGCGCGTGCACCGTCCTCGCCTCCGGCGCCGCACTCTGCTCGGGCTCCGACGTCGGCGCCGCCGCGAACGCATCCCTGCCGCGGGACCTCTTCGTGTACGGCCTCGCCGTCGGCGACTCCCACGCGTGCGCGCTCCGCCGGCCCAACCACACCCCGGTTTGCTGGAGCCTCGGGGGCCCCACCACCACCCTGTCCGAGCCGGCGCTCGGGATCTCCTTCCAGTTCCTCGTCGCCGGTGGCAACTTCACCTGCGGCGTCGCGTCCATGGACTTCAGCGTCTACTGCTGGTCTGCGGGCGCCGATGCTGCGCCCGTGCCGCTGCCCAAGATCCGCCCAGGCGTCTGCGTCAGCAACGACAGTACCTGCCGGTGCGGCATCATGTCGGGGTCGCAGCAGTTCTGCGGGGGCTCCGGCGTGATCTGCAAAGCGCTCTGTGAGGATTCGACGCCACCACCCGCTTCGCCCCCTCTGCCGCCTCCGCCGCCGGCGCCGTCGTCGTCGAGTAGGCGCGTGGCCAAGGCCTGGATCGCGTTCTGCGTCGTCGGCGCGGTGGGTGGCTTCGCGGGGCTCTGCTCCATCGTCTACTGCCTCGTCTTCGGCTTCTGCAGCAACAAGCGGGTGCACAACTCGGTGCAGCCCAACCTCGGCGCAACCGCCGCGGGCGCGGGCGCCGGCACCGGCAATAATAACCACAACAACGGCGGCGGGGGTGCCTCGGCAGGCGGGAGCCCGTACGGGTCGCCGAACGGTTCGCGGGCACGCAGCCTGTTCCGGCGGCAGCTGTCGCGCGTGATGACGCGGCAGCGGAGCGGGCCGTCGTCGTTCAAGGACCTCGCGGAGGAGTTCACGTTCGCGCAGCTGGAGGCGGCCACCAAGGGGTTCGCGCTGGAGGCGAAGATCGGTGAGGGCAGCTTCGGCGCCGTGTACCGTGGCAAGCTCCCCGACGGGCGGGAGGTGGCCATCAAGCGCGCCAGCGAGTCTGGCCCCCGCGCGCGGCGGTTCCAGGAGAAGGAGAGCGCGTTCCGGTCGGAGCTGGCGTTCCTGTCGCGGCTCCACCACAAGCACCTCGTCGGCCTGGTGGGCTACTGCGAGGAGGACGAGGAGCGGCTGCTGGTGTACGAGTACATGAAGAACGGCGCGCTCTACGACCACCTGCATCCCAAGACGAGCACGGCGGCGCCGTCGCCGGTGGCGTCGTCGTGGAAGCTGCGCATCAAGATCCTCCTGGACGCGTCCCGGGGCATCGAGTACCTGCACTCGTACGCCGTGCCGCCCATCATCCACCGCGACATCAAGTCGTCCAACATCCTGCTGGACGGCGGGTGGACGGCGCGCGTGTCGGACTTTGGCCTGTCACTAATGGGCCCTCTAGAGCCGCCGCCGTCGTTGGAGCCGGAGGAGGACGACGACGACGCCACCGCCGTCACGAGGTCGCGGTCGCGGTCCAAGTCCAAGTCGCAGCACCTGACGGTGATGAAGGCGGCCGGCACGGTGGGGTACATGGACCCGGAGTACTACGGGCTGCACCACCTGACGGTGAAGAGCGACGTGTACGGGTTCGGCGTGGTGATGCTGGAGTCGCTGACGGGGCGGCGCGCCATCTTCAAGGAAGCCGAGGGCGGGAGCCCCGTGTCCGTGGTGGACTACGCCGTGCCCACCATCGTGGGCGGGGAGCTCGCCAAGGTGCTGGACCCACGCGCCCCGGAGCCCGCGCCGCACGAGGCCGAGGCCGTGGAGCTGGTCGCCTACACCGCCGTCCACTGCGTCCGGCTCGAGGGCAAGGACCGACCCGCCATGGCTGACATCGTCGCCAACCTGGAGACGGCCTTCGCGCTCTGCGAGGGTAGCGCCGGCAGCGGCCGGGGCGGCGGCGGGGGGTTCGGGAATAGCTCCTCCAGCGCTAGCCTCCCCTCCGTCACGTCCATGGACCGGTCGGGAGCCCTGGCCTGAGTGAGTGAGGGAGTGACGGATGGATGATTTCATTCGTGCAGCAACCGCCGGCGCCACCGCCATTGTCGGTAAGGGCGAGCTCCATCCATCCGTGGAAGCTGTGATTAGCAAATTTTAGCCCGGGGAAAGGGAAGGAACGGAGGGTGATCAGATTCGTTGCTGATTAGTTGGATATTTTTGAATTCTTCTCCATTCTTGTTCATTCTTGATTGATTGGGAGGACCGGGGAGGCTAGTGTGATCCTGTCATCACACGTTTTGTTCTTTGGTGAATGTACATTCATGATTCTTCCTTGTGCCGTTCCAATTGCATGTTCTGATGATGATTCCACTCGTCGTCGAGACGAAATACGAGAGAATTCAAATTCAAATTCATTCCTGTTTCCATGGTGAATGCCCAGCACCAGCACGCCAAGTCGCCAACATCATTTCAGCTTCTCTTCTCGAGCGTTGAATGGGGGAAAAAATTGGAAGGAGAAGCACAAGCACGCAGGTTGTTGTTGACGAGATCAGGCAGGCAGGCAGGCAGGCAGGCAGGCAGGTAGGCGGTCAGAGGCGGCATGTAGACCGGTCCGGTCTACCACAAGGTGAAGGAGGTCAGAGCAGTGATTCCAACCCATGCCGTGACCTGTGACTAGTCGGCACTGCAAAGAAAGGCAACAGCCGCCGGGTCAACAGGGACAGGGACGAAGAGGAGCAGTGGTTGGTTGTTTGGTGGTTGACGGGACTACAGTGACACTTGCTGCCGGTGCTGGCCCTGTACGCCGCCGAGGTTCACGGTCATCATCATCCCGATGACCAATCCATGGTCGTGTTGATGCAAAACTGATCTGCAAACACAAAGGGTTAATACCCGATTCAAACGTTAAGGCGTGCCAGCCGATTTGACCTTACTATCGGCAAAGGTGATAACTCGAATACTTTAGTCCTGACAACAGCGATGCGCCCGGATGTCACGGCTAAGAGGTACTCACGCGGAACTTAAGGATACGCCGAGCTTGAGTCGACGAATTCCCAAGAACTCGTAACAAAAAGAAAACGTATGACGAAGTCGTCGAAAAGTAAATGCTAGAATATGAGTAAAAACGTGTGTTTGATTGATTGATAGATGTCCTGATTACAAGGTCTTAGGGCTTATATTTATACCCTGCTCAAAGAGCTGCGACCAGACACGATTAGAATTCGAATTCCAAATTACACGGAACCCGTATACAAAACGATACGAATAACATAAGGAAATAATAAAACCATCCTTCGTGACAAACCGAAACTCCTCCACATGACAACTGGCAGCTTCCGGACTCCTCCTTCGCGTCATCGGCAATCCCCTCGCCATAGTCATCGGCAGACCCTTTTACTTGGTCATCGGCACCATATTACTGTCTGAGGACTTAGTCACATTCAACCTTTCCCTCATCGGCAACCATCCTTACCAGCAACCCGCATCGTACTGCCACCTTGTCCTGCCATCCTGGACACGTGCCGAAAAATGGTGTCAACACATGCCCCCCAGTTTCGGAGTATAAAACTATTAATGCTCCGAAATTCTCTGCAGTAATGATGTCTTCTCCGCAATTAATGCTCCTAATCTGGTAACCGACAACCTCAATCTGGGCAACTCTGATCCTAATCCTCCGCAGATCTCTCGAAATCCACAACTTCCCAAACGGGCATCTCTCTTAGTCGTACATCGGCAACAATACCGTTACAAAGATCTGCCGATGTTCTGCCCAGGATATTCGCAAAAACGGTTACTTCCCCTCTATCCGCCCATCGGCAGGACGACCGTTATAGAATATCACCGATGGACCGACCAGGAGATCGCGCACAGTAAAATATCTTTAGATAATGACCGCTTCCTGTCAAATCACCTGTACAATCCCTGGATTATCGTGCGAACAGTTACCATATCCACTTGAGTACCCTCGGGTTTCTCGGATGCGGCAAAGAAATAAGTCAGATTTGCCCTTGTCCATCTTGCCCTATAAATAGTTCCTTCTTGGGTACTCCTATCAAACTTCTGGCTTCATCATCACCCAAGCATCGGAGAAGAATTCCGTCGATAGTTCGATAATACAATTCATTTTCAAGGATCACATACTTGGTTGCTTGAAATCGAACCCGTCTTTCAACTTTTTTGGATGGATCTTTTAGATAATCAATAATTTCTTCCCTCCAATCACCGGCACTGACTGCCGATGTCGCATTAATCATTGGCTGATATCCCGAGGCATGCTGGGCCAACCGATTAGCGTCTTCATTATGCAATCGGGGAACATGCTCCAATCGGAAGTTCTTGAATTCTTTTAACAGTTGCATACCTCTCTCGAAATAGGTTATGAGAACTTCACTTCGGCATTCATAGCTTCCGACCAATTGATTTATAATCAACATGGAATCTCCGAATACTTCAACAGCATCAGCACGAACTTCTCTTAACAACTCCAATCCCTTGATCAGAGCTTGATACTCAGCCTGATTATTTGTTGATGTAGCAACAATCGGCAAGGAAAACTCATACTTCCTCCCTTTAGGAGAAACTAATACAATACCGATTCCTGCTCCTCGGTCACAGGTAGATCCATCAAAGAAGAGCGTCCAGGGTGCAATTTCCAAGGTCTCCACTAGACCGCAATGCTGAGTCACAAGATCGGCCATAACCTGCCCTTTGACCGCCTTAGTCGATTCGTAACGCAAATCGAACTCCGACAGCGCCAAAATCCACTTACCGATCCTACCACTCATAATCGGCATAGATAGCATGTATCGGACCACGTCATCTTTGCAAACAACAGCACATTCGGCCGACAACAGATAATGTCTTAGCTTGATACATGAGAAATATAAGCACAAGCACAGCTTCTCTATGGCCGAATACCTGGTTTCAGCATCAATCAACCTCCTGCTCAGATAATAAATTACTCTCTCCTTCCCTTCAAATTCTTGAACTAAAGCTGAACCGATAACCGATCCATCGGTAGATAAATATAATTTGAAGGGTTTCCCTTGTTGGGGTGGAACTAAAACCGGAGGATTCACTAGATACTTTTTGATCTCATCCAGAGCCAACTGCTGTTCTTCTCCCCAAACAAACTCCTGATCGGCTTTTAATTTAAGAAGGGGACTGAAAGCACGAATTCTCCCAGATAAATTCGATACAAATCTTCTGATAAAATTCACCTTGCCGATCAAGGATTGGAGCTCGGTTTTATTGGTAGGGGCCACTATTTTATTGATGGCATCAATAGATCTTCGACTAATCTCAATACCCCTCTGATGTACCATAAAACCAAGAAACTGCCCTGCCGATACGCCAAATGCACACTTGTTGGGATTCATCTTCAATCCATGCTTCCTGGTGCACTCCAACACTTTTCGTAAATCGGCAAGATGCTTTGAAAAATCTCCAGACTTAACCACCACATCATCAATATAAATTTCTACGATTTTGCCGATGAACTCATGAAATATGAAATTCATAGCCCTTTGATAAGTAGCACCAGCATTCTTTAACCCAAAAGTCATGACTATCCATTCAAACAATCCAACATGACCAGGACACCTGAATGCGGTTTTTGGAATATCCTCCTCTGCCATGAATATTTGATTGTAACCCGCATTACCATCCATGAAACTGATGACCCGATGGCCAGCCGCAGCATCAACCAGTAGATCGGCAACAGGCATTGGGTATCCATCCATCGGCGTAGCTTTATTGAGATTCCTGAAATCAATGCACACTCGAAGCTTCCCGTTCTTTTTGTAAACCGGAACAACATTGGAAATCCATTCGGCATACCGACACTGCCGAATAAACTTAGCTTCAATAAGTTTAGTGATTTCAGCCTTAATATCAGGTAGAATGTTAGGATTACATCGGCGGGCTGGTTGCTGATGTGGCCGAAATCCAGACCTGATGGGTAACCGATGTTCAACAATTGATCGGTCTAAACCAGGCATCTCCGTATAATCCCAAGCAAAGCAATCTTTATATTCCTTTAACAAACTAGTTAACTGCCGTTTAAACTCAGGATCTAATTTAGCACTAATAAAAGTAGGCCTAGGCCTATCACCACTACCTATATCTACTTCTACCAAATCGTCGGCCGATGTGAATCCTTGGCCTAATTTTCCATCATCGGCGAATCTATCCATTAAAAACCGTCATCAGAACCGACTGCTTGGATCGGTGGAATCTCATAATCGGCAACTTTGAGAAAATCTTTCTCCCAAACTTCTCCTGAAATGCACCTAGTCTTTTCATAAGTATCCGCTTCTGCCGATGCGATAACATAAGAAGAATCCCCTGGGACGATCTCAATCTTGTCACCTACCCACTGAACCAAGCACTGATGCATTGTAGATGGGACACAACAATTGGCATGAATCCAATCTCTCCCCAATAATAAATTGTAGGCACCTTTTCCGCTGATCACGAAAAAGGTTGTCGGCAAGGTTTTGCTGCCGATAGTCAGCTCTGCACATATCGCCCCCTTGACCGGAGACACGTTTCCCTCAAAGTCTTTGAGCATCATATCGGTCTTGGTCAAATCTTGATCCCCTTTCCCAAGCTTCCGATATACTGCATACGGCATAATATTGATAGCAGCTCCACCATCAACTAGGATCTTGGTCATTGGCTGCCCATCAACCCTTCCTTTGAGGAACAAAGCTTTAAGATGCTGCCTCTCGTTATCGGCAGGTTTCTCAAAGATAGCCGTCATCGGATCCAGAGCCAACTGAGCTATCTGATCAGAAAATCCCAACTCATCATCACTGGCTGGTGCAAGAAACTCCATCGGCAACATGAATACCATGTTGACGCCTGCCGATGGACCTTCCTTCTTAGTGTCTGCCGGCTGCCGACTTTCAGAACTCTCTCCTTTATTTAACTCCTCTTGCCTTTCTCGTTGCAACCTCCTTTTCTGTGTCTTGGTTAATCCTTGAGGGCACCATGGAGGAAGTGGCCTTTGCCTTACTGCCGGGCGTCGGTTCTCCCTTGACTCCATACGATGTGTGTTAGCATCTCTGCAAAATATGAACTCATCGGGAACCCGCGCATTAGCCATTTCCTCAAGCTCTTCCTGGTTCCTGGGAAAATACTGGACACGGTCACCGAGCCGATCGTGAACACTAAGCCTGCCCCCCAGCCGATCATGAGCTGACGCTCTTCCTCTGATTGGCCCATTAAATCGCCGTTCATCATCATGATAACGCCGATCGTTCCTGTCGTACCGATCATAACCGTTGCATTCAGGGCAGTCTCTGACAGTAGGAAGCTTGATATTTTCCTCCCAACAATGGATGAAGAATGGGCAATTCCAATGATCCCTGTGCCGATTCCACTCCTGTCGGCGTCTCTCTTCTTCCCGTTGATAATCTTCCTGCTGGCGCCGGTACCGATCTTCCCGTTGTTGCCATCTCTCTCGAGGCCTTCTATGAGTTATGACAATACCAGATCGAGGAATTCTTCCTGAGCTAGCTCCTTCCTGGACCAAGCCCTTACTTCTTGCATCGGCGGTAGTAACTTGATGCTGAGGATCTACCGATGCACTCTTCTCAGCTGTCTCCGACGTTAAGACCTTAGCCTTCCCCTTAGCATCCAACATGTTCGTCGGGAAAGGATGTTGGTCTATCTTCATCGGCTTCTGGGCTTTGGAACTATCAAACTTGATTCTCCCCGATTCTATAGCCGATTGCAGCTGTTGTCTGAATACTTTGCACTCGTTGGTGTCATGTGACGTTGCATTATGCCACTTGCAATATCTCATCCTCTTCAACTCTTCTGCCGACGGGATCACATGGTTAAGTGACAGTTTGATTTGACCTTCCTGAAGTAGAAAGTCGAATATCCTATCGGCTTTGGCGGTGTCAAAGGCAAACTTCTCTGGTTCTTTCTGCCCAAAAGGACAAGACATCGGCTTCTTGTTTTTTACCCACTCTGCCAAACCGATTACTGGTTCCTCGTCGGAATCTGAGCTTGTTGCTTCGTCAACAAATGACACTTTCTTATTCCACGCCCTCTTAGGCTCGAAAGGCTTGATGTCTTGATCAGATATCCTCTGCACCAAATGACTTAAACTCTCGAACTCTTGAGATGCATACTTATCCCTGATATGTGGCAACAAACCCTGGAAAGCCAAATCGGCTAGCTGCCGATCATCCAGAACCAGGCTATAGCATTTATTCTTGACCTCTCGTATCCTCTGCACAAATCCCTCAACCGACTCGTCATTACGTTGCCTCAACTTAACCAAGTCGGTGATCTTCTTCTCATGAACCCCTGAGAAGAAGTATCTGTGGAATTGCTTCTCTAGATCGGCCCAAGTAATTACTGAGTTGGGAGGTAACGATATAAACCAAGTAAAGGCCGATCCAGACAGTGATGACGAAAATAGACGAACCCTTAATTCGTCCCTGTTACCAGCTTCTCCACATTGAATAATGAACCTGTTGACATGCTCCATGGTTGACGTGTCGTCCTGTCCGGAAAACTTTGTAAAATCCGGTACCTTGTACCGATGTGGAAGCGGGATCAAATCATACGCTGGAGGATACGGTGTCCGGTAAGAATAAGTGTTGACTTTGGGTTTTATCCCAAATTGTTCCTTCATTACTTCAGCAATCTTATCGGCCCAATAAGCATCGGCATCTTGCCGATGAGGCAGCTGCGGATCCGGCACTTGGTGGCGAACCTCCACGTGTCTGTTTGGGACCTGACCTGTATGGAACATCGTATTGGTCACCTGTCCTCCAATCTGCGGACTACCAAACTGCTGTCCACCGACTGGCTGTCCTCCGAGTTGCTGTCCAAAATTTATTGGCTGGTTGGACATTCCCTGACCTTGGAACCCGGGATAAACTTGCCCTTGCTGGAACCCCGTAGTCTGATAACCCTGCTGGGGCGACTGTGGAAAGGCTTGCTGTCCAAGCCATCCATTATTAGCGTTCATCGGCATAGGTGCTGCCGATGATTGGTAATTGGGTATCGTCGTTGAATTGACATACCCCGACTGGGCCATAGGCCTCTGTTGCATCAGCATTGACTCTGCCGATGCGTTGGGCATCTGGAACATTGAATCTTGAAGATTTTCAGTGTGAGGCCTTGCAGTAGTAGTTGTGGTATACCGAGGACTCTGGTTCACCGGCACATTGGAAGGTACCGACGTCATAGGAGTTTTGCCCCTCATGTCAGTTGTCTGTGATGTTCCCGGCGTCAACTCTGGAGGCATACCATAACCCCACCAGTTGGGGGGAAGATTTAACCCTGACATTGCCGATGCCAACATATCTGTCGTCAGTTTATGCTGCCCAACTGAAATTTGGGGGTTGGTTGCCATCGGCATAGATAGTGCACCGGTAGTCCCCAATGTACTTGGAGGGACGGCAGACTGTGCACTTGCGCTCGTCAAGGCAGCCGATGGAACCGTGACCTCTGGCGCCGTGGGTTGATGATGGGAAGGGCCCACATAATCCGGCGGGATTTGTCCTTCCTTGAAAGTTCTTGCCACGGCGTTGAACACCGTGTTAGACAGTACACCAGCTTGGTTGATCAGCGCTCGATTGATGGCATTGTCAACCATGTCTTGAAGCTTGCCAGGATTAGCGTCGAAGGTGACCTGCCGTGGTGCCGGCAGTGCATCTTTCTGGACCACTTCGCCGCTTCTGTTTATGCTGAAAGACTTCAGGCACTGCTGCTTGAACTCTTCCATGGCTTGGGCAATAGCTTGCTTCTGCTCATCCTTAAGGTTAGCTTCCGTCACGGGGATGACGTTATCTTGATCGAGGTCAGAGATCGACATGCTGATCTTGATCTTGAATCGGTCCCACCAGGCGTGCCAAAAGATGTGTTGATGCAAAACTGATCTGCAAACACAAAGGGCTAATACCCGATTCAAACGTTAAGGCGTGCCAGCCGATTTGACCTTACTATCGGCAAAGGTGATAACTCGAATACTTTAGTCCTGACAACAGCGATGCGCCCGGATGTCACGGCTAAGAGGTACTCACGCGGAACTTAAGGATACGCCGAGCTTGAGTCGACGAATTCCCAAGAACTCGTAACAAAAAGAAAACGTATGACGAAGTCGTCGAAAAGTAAATGCTAGAATATGAGTAAAAACGTGTGTTTGATTGATTGATAGATGTCCTGATTACAAGGTCTTAGGGCTTATATTTATACCCTGCTCAAAGAGCTGCGACCAGACACGATTAGAATTCGAATTCCAAATTACACGGAACCCGTATACAAAACGATACGAATAACATAAGGAAATAATAAAACCATCCTTCGTGACAAACCGAAACTCCTCCACATGACAACTGGCAGCTTCCGGACTCCTCCTTCGCGTCATCGGCAATCCCCTCGCCATAGTCATCGGCAGACCCTTTTACTTGGTCATCGGCACCATATTACTGTCTGAGGACTTAGTCACATTCAACATTTCCCTCATCGGCAACCATCCTTACCAGCAACCCGCATCGTACTGCCACCCTGTCCTGCCATCCTGGACACGTGCCCAAAAATGGTGTCAACAGGTCGATAAGGCAGGCAGGGTGCAGGTGGCTGGTGGCGGAGCCCTGCCCTGCTCCAGGCCCAGCCGACGAACAAGACGAGGAGCGAGGTCGCCGTCGTTCTTCTCCCGCCTCCGTTCACATCTGTGGACGATGGTCCGGTAGCAGGCAGCGTTGGCATCCGATCGATCGTTCGCGTGCAGCGCCAACGATATACTACTACTTAAGTAGAAGTACACTCGTAGTACTTGGGTATTCTCTCTGCTAATGCCAGCATGACGACTGGCGAGTTTGGTGACGGGCGATCGACGAGAGACGCCTGAACGACGCGTTTGTCCACACACGCATGCACGCATTATTTTTATTGATGCATAATATGCACACCGGAATCGGAAGCTAGCTATGGCCAGTTGGTGAGACCAACCCTTCATCCTGTCATCGCCTGGACACCACTCCATCTTTCTTTAGCCAACATGCAGATTGCATGTGTTTCATTAAGAGGTACTTTGCAGATATTATTACAATGAAGTGTCAACTGCCAAGCGAGATGCCCGCAGGACTGCTGCTGCTGCTGTAGTGCTGTGATGGTGATGCCGATGCTTGGCTGCTCTGATCATGGGCGCGGATGCCATGCATTGTGGTAGCCAAGCAGAAGCAGTGTACGTAGTGTAGTAGCAGCGGCACACACACACACACACACGCGCGCGCGCGCGCGCGGCGACAAGGAAGCTGGAAGCCCGTACGTCCCTGTTACGTGCGCATATATGCAACGGAGCAGGTGAGCTTGCCTCGCCATGATCCTCACACAAGAAATAATACACTCCATCGTGTAGAGCCGGATATAATAATAACAATGTATGTATAATAATAAAGGGAAAGAATCAAAGAATTAGGCAGGCATCATTAGGTTTGATTTTGAGCGGCCTAGCACACAGACCGGGCCGAGGCATGTGGTTCAATTCTCAGTGCCTTGTATAACTGCTCCCACAAGCAGGCCCTACCTGCTGGGTAGCTGCTCTTAAAACTCGAAAGGAGAGGAAGAACGGGAGAAAGCAAACCTCATCGCGACAGGACCCCATGCATGTCCCCATCCCGGCTCAGCCTTGTTTAGTTAACGAAAATTTTTGATTTTAACTACTGTAGCATATAGTTGATAGTAATTATTATTTAAACACAAATTAACTACGTTTAAAAGATTTGTCTCATAAATTACAGGTAAATTATGTATTGTTTTTATCTATATGTAATGCTCTATACATATGTCTAAAGATTCAATTTGATAAAGAATCTTGAAAGTTTTAGGAAACTAAGCCAGGCCTTAGAGCACTTCTATTTGACCGTTTTTTATCACAAAAGAGATGCAAGTTTTGAAAAAAAAAGGGGGATGAAAAATCCTCCCGGGAGATTCAATCACCACCGGTCAAAAAGGGAGAAGAAAAAATGATTGCTCGACCGTACTGTAGTACAGTATACATGCAACTTTGGCCGATATCCTTTTTTGAACGGAAAGCGTGCTGGACGCAGGAGATCTGCATTTCATTCCGAGCAAGCCAGCAGATTATCCTTTTGTTTCGCCATCGCCATCCAGGTCGATCCCTTTCCCTTTCGCCGCCGCGACTCGCTTTAGGCCCTTTGGATATATTTTTAACATCCATCACATGAATGGTTAGACACATGTACAAAGTACTGAATAGTATATATTATTTATAAAATTAAAAATACAACTAGAGAATAATTATATTTGCGAGACGAATTTTTTAAACCTAATTAGTTCATAATTGAACACTAATTGTCAAATAAAATAAAATATTACGGTACTGGTTAAATTTTAACACTCCAATCAAACATCCCCTTAAGTTCTCGAAGTGTGCACGACCTTTTCTCGAGGTGTTCTGAGGTCTTGTTTAGTTCCTACCCAAAATTTTACCCCTATCCTATCAAATACCTCGAGTATTTAGATATATTCATGAATCATTAAATATAGATAAAAATAACTAATTTGACAAATTGCAAGTATATTTTTTAAGACGAATCTTTTAAACTTAGTTAGTATATGATTATACACTAATTGTTATAGTACTAATACATATCCTAATGGTCGATCAATTAGGCTTAATAAATTCATCTCACAGTTCACTTACGGATTCTATAATTTATTTTTTTTTATTAGTGTCCGAGCATTTACGTAACATCCAATATAAGAGTAACATCAATGTATATGGACCAAGTAGTCCATCATGTGGCCTACATAAGTAGTCCATAGTTATTATTATTTGCTCACAATGTTCAACCAACGAAATAGTCCATAAAGTGGGTTTTACTAGAGATTAAAAATTGTTCTTTCCAACCATTTCATGTATCATGACAAGAGAGAGAGCATGGAGAGAGAAAAAATATTTCTTTATTGCTTATGGGTAGTCCATAGGACTATGGATACCTTTTGTTTATAGACTTATAAACCGCTATATGGACTATCTCCACAATGTTTTAGCTAGCTGATAGAGAATATTTTGTTTCTTATAGACTGCTTTGCTGCTACATTATGGTTGCTCTAACATCTGATATTAACACCAAAAACTTTCGACCTAGCCTTGTTTAGTTCCCAAAATATTTTGCAAATTTTTCCACATTCTTCATCACATCAAATCTTGCGGCACGTGCATGGAGCATTAAATATAGATAAAAGAAATAACTAATTATATAGTTTATCTGTAATTTACGAGACAAATCTTTTAAGCTTAGTTAGTTCATAATTAGACAATATTTATCAAATACAAATGAAAATACTACTGTTTATATTTTGCAAATTTTTTTGAAGTAAACAAGGCCCTATAATAACACAAGCCGGTTCCAAGCCTTGAACCACCCCAATCCCATCCTATCGATACTACACTGGCCTACAGCTACGAGCTAAAAACAAATATATACACTATGATCCCGTTGCCTTTTGTTGCTCTCGTTCTTGTGTTGTGCATGAGATGTGGAGGAAGCGACAGAAAGCTCTCTCTCGGCGGAAAGGAAGAAGAGGATCATGGCCGCATATGATTGTCGCGGCGCGGTAGATGCCGCCGGATTGCAAACGGCAAACCTCATATTTTCTATAATTTATTATGATTTTTTAAAGATTCAACCGAAATAATTTAAAAATAAGACAAACATTTATAATAGAGTCACGATGGTAAGATGAACGGTTTTAAAATTAAGGGAGCTGTTTTATCTCATTTTAGAGTTTATGGAGGAAAAGTGATTTTTGTGAAAGTTGAGAAGATAATATGGACTTTTTCTTATTTACAGACATGTACTTATTTGGCTAAGGAAAAGAAGTTTAGGGCCCAATACGATACAGCAGAATTATGTAGCCTGGTTTAGGGGCTCCAATTCTAACAAGTTTCCGGAACGTGTGAAACCTTAAACCAAATTAGGCCCAATTCTATCTAGTAACGTATTGGGCCCAAACAAGAACCGGTTTCGACGTAGCCCACAAAACATGACAAACGTATGGAACATTGCAGACTAGGGGGGGCAAAAGTCCCTTTTTTCTCGCTCAAGTCTGATTCTACTTCTCAAAAACTCTAAAAACAAAAATTTTACCCCATCAATTTTTAAAACCATTTAAATGACCCCTTACAATTCTGGTTTCCATGCGGTTTTATTTGTTCTTAGTTTTAAAAATTTTGGCAAATACTTGATAAATACAGTTTTTAAAACATGAAAAATAACTTTAACATTCTAAATATGTTGGTAAAAAATCCTAGAGATAGATTCAGATATTGCAACCCAAATAAAATATTTAGAGCTCTTGAGGATATGCTTAGACACCTCTAAAAGATAAGATTTACCTCTAGGGACGTCAGAAAATATATATCTAGAAAAATTTACAAATTTCTGAAACATTCTAATAAATATCTAAATATGGTTTAAAATTTTCTAGAACAAAAACATGAGATACATCTAGCATGAATGCATTCAACATTAAAGTATTTATAGTCAATGTTGGCTGAATCGTGTGTTTTTGTTGTGGAAAGCTTTTAAATGCCCCTAGACAACAAATATAATGATTTGTTTTTTTCTTTTTTCTATGTACTTTTACCATTTTATTAGAGCTAAATCTATTTTTTGGAATCTCATATAGATATTTTGCATGACCTCTAAATAATTTATTTTGTTTTTATATCACAATCTATCTCTGAGATTTTTTTTGTCATTTTTAATTCCTATAGATATTTTTCATAGTTTAAAAAGCTTATCAAATATATATCATATTTTTTAATAAAAAAGATAAAACTACCTTGAAAACCACTTCTAATCATTTTAGGGAGGCAATTGAACAGTTTAAGGGTTAAGAGTGGTAAGGCATTCAGAAAGTAAAGAAATTATTTAAGAGTTAATATGATATCTGTTTTTTTAGTTTGAGAAGAAAATAAAAATGAGATCATACCGAAAATTTGCAAAGATATAAGCTATTTTTCCAAAATAAAAAAGATAACCTAGGCCTAAAAGATATAGGGAGCTCACAAAAGGCCAGCCAAAATACGAAGCTTGTTTAGATTTCATGAATTGAAACTAATATCTAGAAAGTGATTTCTATTTTATTATTAAATTACTTTTCAATGAAACTTAATATAAGGCCATGAACAATCCGGCAAGAAAAGTAGCCCATGAGCCCTGACAACGGCATGTCTCAAAACGAAATTGGACTCACAGGCCCGGCATCAAAATTAAGCGACTATCGTCTAGGAATTCCTTTGCTTTTAAAAGGCGCACATGTCACTTTCGAAATTAGTTTGAATGTAAAATTATTTGCCTATTTTAACTACGGCGTTTCAGTTCATCCATTGAGAATAATAAAGAATTGAAGACCTTTGAACTCAATCAAGGAGGTAAATCGAAGCAAAAAGGAAAAAAAAACATCGGATAGCAGAGCATTGAAGGCTTGAAGCAAACCAACCTGCCAACAACCTGTTGTAAAAAAAAAAATAATAATAATAAAAAAAACTGCCAACAACTTGTACCAACCAAAATCCAAAACCCTTGTTAGGAGCTCGGGGAGCAGCAGAAGCCGCACCGCCCGCCCGCTCGCCGGCAACACCAGTCGCCGCCGATGGGGTTGGACTACTACAAGGTGCTGGGTGTCGGCCGCGGCGCCACGGAGGAAGAGCTCAAGAAGGCCTACCGCCGCCTCGCCATGAAGTACCATCCGGATAAGAACCCCTCGCCGCAGGCCGACACCCTCTTCAAGCAGGTCTCCGAGGCCTACGACGTCCGTACCCATATCCCTCCCCCTCGTCCTCCATTACCGCCGGGAAACCCCATCTGCTTGACCTCCCTCTCGATTGGCCTTGGCTGCTCCTCTCGCAGGTGCTCAGCGACCCGCAGAAGCGCGCCATCTACGACCAGTACGGCGAGGAAGGCCTCAAGGCCGGCGTGCCCCCGCCCTCCGCCTCCACGCACGGCCCCGGCGCCGGCCTCCACGGGTTCCGCTTCAACACGAGGAGCGCCGAGGAGATCTTCTCCGAGTTATTCGGCGGCGTTCCCCCCGGGTTCCCGATGTTCGGCGGCGCCGCTGGGCCAGGGGAGGCGTCGAGCGCGCCGGTGCAGAGGAAGGCGCCGCCGATCGAGCGGCAGCTGGCTTGCACCTTGGAGGACCTGTACAAAGGGGCCACTAAGAAGCTGAAGATCTCCAGGGATGTCTTTGACTTCGCCGGGTGAGTGAGACCACCGATCCTTGCCCAATTTGTTTCCTGCAGAATGCAGACTGACCACAGGTTATAGCATTCTGTAAAGAATCGTTTCTGCCTTGATGATTGAGCAATTCCGTGGGTGGTTGTAGGATTAGTAGAGACTTTTCGTGCTAGGTCGTGGCTTTAGTTATGCATCTTCTGACTTTGGTTGGCACATTGTGCTTGCACACTAGAAATTTTAGGGCAGGGGAACTGAGGAGCATGAGAGGAAAGGTTCACCGGAGAGAAAAACTTGAGAGGGATTGTAGACACGACGAAAGAGGAATCAGGCAAGAATGATACAAGTATGGTTTAATCTGTCTTATGTCGACAGCAATTGAGTAAGAGGCATACGCATACACACATGCGTGCAAGGCTGCAAGCACAAAACATTCTACCATTAGCACCCATGTACATGTGCACCTAAACCCAATATGAATTTATCAGAGGCATCTAAGGTCTCACAGAGTGTGGGTACATGCTTTGCAAAATTGCAACTGATTTTCCGCACCAAGTCAGGCTGGTGGGCTGAGTGCACGCCCACACTCACTCGGTAGGCAGATGGCCTTTGATTTGCTTCTTGTTTGTCTGATTTATCTTATTGGCCCAAGGCTGCATTGCTCTTAATTCTCCAGCACTCTCTCTATTGAATAATGTTAATCAAATCTCCTGTGTTTCAGTCCATGACGTTCCAGCTGTTGTTGCCCCTTGATACTTTAACCACAACTCTATGATGTGCTTCCCATGGTGGCCAAGCTGACTCTGTTGTTAGGTTTTAATCTTAGCCATCATTCTTGATTTATTTAGAGTTGGCAATATCCTTTGGATATGATATTAGGGTGGGGTATATGTATTGCACGGTGCATACTGCATACTGCATAATCCCAATTTACATCCAGCTCAACATTTCATTATGTCAACTCTATTCCTATTTCTTGCACTACAATTTGCTTGAGTTTTTTTGGTTGAAACAAAGTGATTTGCTTGAGTATTTCTAAACAAAGTGATTCCCTTGAGTTAATCATGTCTTTCTATCCTGTTTTTATTTTACCCACATGAGTATGCATTTTGGGACATTGCTAACTGAATTTCATTTGGTGATGCTTTTCCTTGTTTTGTTCTGTTCTCATTGCCTTTATATTTTTTTCATACCAATGAAATAAATAAATAAATAAATAAATACCTTCCTCTTGTGACCTAAACACTTCCAACAGTCAGCTGCCTAGCCTGCTTGCTATTCCTGGAATGCCACATAAAGATCGCTGGTAGGATCTCTTGACAACTTCATATCCATGTATTTGACCATCTAACTTGTGAGACTGTAATGTAACCCTGGGAAGTTTTTATGTCTGTACCTCATGCTTACAACTTAATTTACATATTCTGCTCAAAATCAAATTTGAAGGGTTCAAATTATAGATGCCATAAGACAATGTGTGGGGCAAGACATAGTAGCTTCTTCAGTTAAGGGTCTAAGAGGCTGAGTTTGTATCCTAAACGCACGCGCCATATTAGAGCATTCAGAGGCATTCATAATTTGATAGCTGGGCTTATACATTTCACAGATGATCTTTTTTAGATCACGGAATAAACAGCATTCCGGCCTTCACATTATTTCACAGATGATCTACTGATTTAGTAAAGATCACTGGAGGCAGACAGCTGTGACTAATGATTGAACTTAGGGTAGATCTATTGCTGTGCACTTTCTTGTGGATTTGTTGTATTGTGTTTATTACTTCCAAGGTATTGAATACATGAATACTGATGGGAGCACTTGTTGAAGTACGAATATGTGATATGTTACTCTTTTCGAATGAAGCAGCTAGTTTTTTTATTTTTAAAAAAGCAAATGAAAAGCAGCTAGTTCATGCTGGTAAATAAAATATTTCACATGGACATTGAGGGACCTGTGATTCTGAGCAAACAAACAAGACTGGACATCTGTAATTGATTGAGGCCGAATATAATATCAACTTCTAAAGTTCTAATATTGAAACACATGTTGCTTTCAATGACTTTGGAGCAGCACAGCATGGTGTATAGTTTCATAATTCCATCATGTGTTTGCCTTTTAGCAATATAGTTATCATTATGGGGCAAAGCCACTTTTTGAAGTAGGTCCATACAAGAAAGGGATGGATTGTGATGAATTACCTTCAAAACTACTTTTAAAGATTGCAATGATGTGGTGCTTTGTCAAACATACAGCTCAAGACATTATGATATAGGTGCAGTTTGTTTGTTTGCCCCTATTGAGAAACATCATATGTTTGGCACATGCTTGTTTATGTGATTGATGAGTGTTTAGTTGAGAAACGGTGCTGGATGGATAAGACTAAGCATTAAATTATCGTATCAAGTTGCTAGATTTGAGTAGGTTGAAACTTTAAATGATCAAAGCTTTTTAGTTGTCCAGAATAGACAATCTGATTATTTTCTTATCTTGTTTTGAGAATACATTTCATATTTTTGTGAAGGAGACCAATAAATCGTGAGGAGATCCTGACGATAGATATCAAGCCTGGATGGAAGAAGGGTACAAAGATCACCTTTCTTGATAAAGGCAACGAGGCTCGTAATGTTACACCATCAGATCTAATTTTCATAATAGAAGAACGGGCGCACCCCATGTTCAAGAGGGATGGGAACAACCTTATCTACACTCATAAAATCTCTCTAGTAGAGGCACTGACAGGCTGCACTGTCCAAGTGACGACTCTGGATGGACGAACTCTGACTATTCCTGTGAAGTCAGTTGTGAGTCCTACTTATGAAGAAGTTGTGCAGGGTGAAGGCATGCCGATCACAAAGGAGCCGTCTAGAAAGGGAAACTTGAGGATCAAGTTCCAGATCAAGTTCCCCACTAGTCTAACATGTGACCAAAAGGCGGGGATCCAACAGCTTCTGTCTTGAAGCTCTCTGTATAATGTGAGTCTATTAGGAGTACTCGTTTGTGGAGTAGTTGTAGTGACATTAGCTGAATGAACTGTGACCTTTTTTTCGTGCTAGTATTGGTGTATTCTTTTCTAGCTACTGTGCAAGATTACACCCATGCTAACCTGCCAGTGGAGTTGCTGCTGTTTTGCGTCATCCTCATATTCAGTTGTGTAATTCTAGCAGCATCAGTCTCTCGCGTTAACCAGCGCCTCGTTGTTTCTTTCTAGTTCATCATGTTGGGTGGTCATAGACGCCATTCAGATTATCAGTTGCTATATCTTTGTTGGATGTCCATGCCACTCTGGCTCAGCAGTGATCTCTGATGTCTCAGTTTCTTTGGCCATTTATTTTTGAACAGCATGGTATCTTTCAACAACCGTGCATAGACACAAGTGGTTTACATGTTACTCACTTTTATTTTATTTTTTTGGTAAAATGTATCAGCTGCAAATTTGTTGCATTGCATCCACAGCACAGATGCTTCTGTTCACCAATACAGTAGGGTTGATGCATGTAACCTGAGATGATGCAGCTCAACACATGTACAATTTGCTTTTTCAGAAAGATGCCGGTGGTCGCATCGGCGATCGTTGTCAGGGGAGGATTGCAAGGAGAAAAGCAGGATGGTGATCTTCCTGGCCGAGGTTTATCCGGGTCATCGTCGCAGGTTCGTTCAGGCCTGAGGTCGATGCCAGATTCGTTGCCCGAATCCCCCGTGCTCTCCGCCGTCACCGTCGCGGCGCTTTTGCCCTCGCCGGAATCTGCCGCGCGCGGCGGTGGCCGGTGGGGAAAGAAAGGCCACCCTTTTGGCACCCCAATTGCGGCGCCGTCGCACACCGCATGTATTTTTTTATTACAAATTAATAGTAAAATAATGTGAATTGCGTTGCACAGGTAGGGTTTTCTCGCCCAGTGTTGTGCGGCAGTGCTATCTCAGTCTTGCTCCACTGTGCCAACAGTGACTCTGTACTTTGCTGTACGTGTCCTAGTTCGCTCCATGTGATCATATTTCCTCTCATTTTCTTCCTTTTACCTACTTGACTTGATTGATGTCTTTTCAGGATTCGTTGAGTTGGTGCTTTGTTTACCGGCAAATCATTTAGGACCGATAGACATGTCCAAAAAAAAAGAAGACGATCCCTGGCCTAGCATTATGGAAACTCAAGATTTGAAGATAGGCTCAAGTTTCCTGAAGCAAAAGGAGTAAACTCATTCTCCAATGACCCTATGCAAACGCAAAGCTTTAGATATGGTTTCCCTACGTGTGTTTATAGGTGTGAGTGTGATTGTGCATGCCGTCGTAAGTGTCTAAGTTATACTGTGCAATAAAAAAAATCACATGCATATCTGCGAGCTGATCTTTTGTAAACTTGAATAGGAAGGTAATAATTGCATGTATTGATCAGACTATCGTAAGCGATTCCTGGCAATGTTGGTGACGACGATGATTTTATTTTAGTCTTCCTTGGGCAGGTGATGATAGAGATTCTTGGATATCTTTGCCTTCATCAGCTCATCGTTTCAGGTGGGCCAAAAACGGGTAACGTCGTCAGACAAAGACCCGACCCATCGTCGACCGTTAACTTGTGTTGTTTTCTTTCTTAAAATTACACATCTATGATCTTTCTTTTCTATAAAAAAAATGATGATGAAGGCCTTGTTTAGATACACCTAAAACTTTACAAGATTCCCCATCACATCGAATTTTGCGGCACTTGCATGGAACATTAAATATAGATACAGATAACTAATTGCACAGTTTATCTGTAAATCACGATACGAATCTTTTAAGCCTAGTTACTCTATAATTGGACAATGTTTGTCAAATAAAAATGAAAAATACTACAGTATCAAAATTTTAAAAAAAAATTGGATCGAAACAAGGGCGAAATTAAAATTAAGTTTTAGGAGATGTGCCGTACGTCTCGCAAAGGCATGTGAAATAGCACGTGAAGATGCCATTTTCGGTGCTGTCATGTCACAGATCGAAGAGAGGAGGACCATCGCAATACGAAGGTCAGGGAGCCATCAGAAAATATTGCGCGCACACCACACTGTCAGCGGTATCTTTGCTTTCCCACTGTGGTTGTCGGCCCACTCTTTCCTTTTCCATGGCCTGTTTTTAGTATGTCAGAAAATGATTTTTCAAAAAAAACACCATTCCATTTTGCCCATACATATTTAGATGCCCTGTTTGTGACTTTTTTTTTGTTCATGTGGCAAAGAAATAATTAGGAGAGAGAATGGATCTGTAACACCATGGTGTGCTACATCTTTAGCAAAAACTGAACAGTTTGATGCTAATTTTAATTTTAATTGTTTTTTCATAGACACAATTCTTTTTTGTGATTTATATATGTGAAGTAATTAATTGTATGGTGATAGCGTTTGATACAGTGACATGAGATGCATGTGTATTTTTTTAGGACAGAGGAAAGTATAACACTATGATAACTCAAGGGTCATGATCATGAGTCTCATGAATTAAGCATGACACACCACTTCCAGTTTTTTTATGCCTGTATTTTTTTTATATACGGTTTGTAAAAAAGGAGTGTTTGTTTGCACATGATTTGGACAAAGACGGCCGGCCTATCGTTTTTTGTTCACGTGCGAAAGCTAAAAGGGAATAATATTTTTGCGAGAATGATTGGTGGGTTACATTTGGAATCCAAGGTTTTTTGTTCTTATCGGCAAATAATACCGTTTGGCTGTGGATTGGAGTCACGGTCATTGTGTGATGAGAGCAACAAATAATGGAGTTCGTTGTCATTTTTTTTGTCAACCTTTCACCTTCACCTTGCTCCATCTTGTGGTTGGATGGCAGAGCAGGAGGGGGTTATTTTCATAGTACGGCTAGGCAGAGAGCCAACCGTTGCTCTGCCGTGTATATGTGCAGCCCAATTGGCACGTGTCGATTACTTGTGTTATGGGTCATGACAAATCCAAATATTCCTGATATATAATACTGATATTTGGAGTATCGTCAGTAATATGTATGTATATATATCAGTACATCTGAATCTGAATTTATCACGGTTTTCGTAAAAATTGGTGTCTATATCCTAGTGTTCATTGCCAGCCTTGTTGTTGGAGGCATGCACTGGTGGGTACGGAGACACCTGAGAACCTATTGTTGATTCATGACACATGTTAATTAGTTGACTTCAGAGGTAGGAGTAGCTTAAATTCAGCACGCATGATCGACTACGTGTCATGAATCTGTGGTAGGTCGTCATGGCGCCGCGTGGGGTATGTTCCTACCCTATCCTTTTTTTTACCCTATTGGTGACAGAAAAAGAAAAAAAAAAGGACAAGGAACAGCTAGCACACAGTTAATACTTGACTTGACGAGGATCATGGATGTCGAAAATGATCATCAGATCTGTGAAGAGAGTCCAACGAGCACTCTAGCTAGAGAGCTCCTGGTAGACTAATAAACTAATTAATCTATGGTTTTATTTAGGCCGGCATGCAGCATGCATGTATGCGCGCATACACACACAGTGCAAGCGATCATCTCGGCTGGCTAGCTAGCTAGTACTAGCATTTACGCCGCCGCCGGCGGTGGCCTTGAGGGAGTCGACCTGGCTCTTTCCCCGGGGTCCCTTGCGGCGGATGTACATGCGGTACTCGTCGAAGGTCATGGGTTTGTAGAGCGCTGGGCGGTCCGGCGAGACGAGTTCCGGCATGGGCGCCAGCGGGAGGTCGCTCTTGGGGTTGTAGAAGAGCGCCACCGACAGCCGCTCGTCGGCGGCGTTCACCATCACCCGGTGCTCCACGCTCCGGTACGTCGCGTTCGTCAGCACCTGCATGCATGCATAGTACGTATCAGTTAATTAGTGAGAATACATACAGCAGAAAATCTCTGTGCGTGTGGCTGCTGAAGAACCCTAGCTAGCTAGCGATCGAAACTTTGAGTCGACAAGTGTGTAGTAGTGATTATTGGGTGTGGTAGGACCAGCTGGAGCACAGAGCAGTGTTATTGGACCATGCCTGCATGCCCCCAATTAAGTGTCTGTCAACTGTCATGAACACCACAGGGACCATACCCATAAAGGGCATCGAATCAGATTTGGTGGTACGGGGCCAGCCAGACAGCCCAGCTGACGCGGATCCATGCATGCATGCATGCCACTGTGCAGTGCTGTGGAACTGTAAACACGTGCCTGTTTGTTCCCATTCCATTCCTTGCCCCGGGGATGCACAGCAAAGCAATGCAGGGACCAGTAGGCTAGCACGGCGTCAGGACAGGACAGCTAGGACCGGCCACCGGGATGCAGTGCTCCCCTGCATGCAGCACGTGGTACCTTTGCATGCATGGTCTCACCCACGGACATGCTAATTATTAGTTATTATTATTATTATTATTATTAGAAAAAGAGAGTAAGCAAAAGGCTAGCAAAGACGCACGTTTCATTTCCGACCGAGATTCGGTTTGGTTTGGCCGGTGCTGTGGTCTCTCTCTTGACTCCGCTGTGCTCTGCTCTGCTCTCCTGTCTCCTCTGCTCTGCTCCCCAACCAACGGAGATGCCAGCAAAGCCCAACGGGCAACCGGCCGGGGACTGGAGGCAGACTAGTCGTCGCCTCTCGCTCGGTTGCCTGCGTGCGTGATGAGCTGGTGACTGGCAGCTGACGTGGGCGTATGCCAGTTTTGGAAAGTTGAGGCCCGCCCCGGCGACTGGTATGGTAGGTACGTAGTACGTACACTATCAATCAATCAATCAATCACCTCGTGACGCGTGCGGTCTGAAACCGCAAGGAGCAGAAGCAGGCCCTCGTCATCTAATTAAATGATGAATGAAAATACAAAAAATAAATTATAAAGAGTCGTTTTCTGGGTTCAATAATAACGAAAAGCAGCAGCATGGGAGGGACCGAGGGATAGGAAGCAGCAGAATTGATGTGGATGCTGCTTAATTGTGGCCTCCAAAAAGGTGATATATGTATGACTACTTGGCCGTGCCTACTGTTATACGCGTACGCATGTACAGTAGCACGTGACCATCAGATCAGATCAAGATCAGATGGAGCCCCTAGCTAGGTCCCCACACCACGCAGATCGTGTGTGGGTGTGTCACGTTGTGAATGCATGCGTGGTCAGTGTGCACGATGCATCCAGTGGCAAACCTTGATCAAATTGTGTATTTAGCTTGTGAGTACGTAGACATCTTTTTATAGAGGCATATAGTGAAATTTAAGACTTGTTTCTATAACTTTTAAGAGGTAGTACACTTGTACCCCCTAATTAATTAATATGTAGCTTTGCCCTTGAATGCACCTATATATATAAATACAATACATATATGTACGTGTCTGTCGGTGTGTGGTTTGCATGCACCTCCATACACACATGCAGATATGCATGCACCCACAGGCCACACCTAATCTGTTTGTTTGCTTGCACTGTACCACCTCTCCTTTTTTTTCCCCTAGCTTTATATCGTTAATAAAATTTGTAAGGTTCGGACCAGATTCGTAAATAAATAAATAAAAGAGTATTAATATTCACTGATGAGTAGATGATCTCATAACGAATCGGAGACACTTATCTAGTATTATAAGTAGTGATTTTTTTGGGGGATAAACTAGCTAATAAATTCAAAGGAGTTTAGCTTCTTAATTGGCACTATGTCAAAATTGTGTTGTTTCTTGGACGAGAGAGTATAAATATACCAATACATGTAATTGTATACTCCATCCAGTGATTTCACAAAGTTGGTGCCCTTTCTCTTTTTGAAAACGTGATCTTAACAGGTCTAGTCAAGTTGGTTGGTGCAAAGAATCAACTGCAGTACTATATCTACAGGGGTGCACTAGCTCCGCCAACAACCGATCGAGCTCAATCCAAGACGTCTCTGTACCATACTTTAATTTAGCCACCACTCGCGTTCGAGTCCTCGTTTTCTAGGTTCCCAATGAATATAGGTCGACACGATGACTAGCATGCGTCCAAACTAACTACCATCATTATCCAGGTAATTGGGCACCACATACTACATACTTATCACAAACTGTAGCAGAGTGGAACCTAAGCTAGCTCGATCTATCAGTTGGGTGATATGTAAATATATATCCATGTGGTGAAATGAATGAATGGTTTGGGAGGCTGCCACGGTTACTAGCTGCACTAACCGTGTGGATAGATCGATGGATATCGATCACTTGGCAACGACATGTCTAAAGGTCTTGTACCACGTATATATATTGACGCTTGCGCTTTAGCTAACAGTCTTTTTCTGCCAGGTCACGGGCTACCACACACGAGCAGGGTATATAATAAACTATACATAGGTACTAGTAGGAAAAAGAAAGGGTTAAAAGTAAAAAAGATTGTGAACAAGCACGAGGATGGCAAGAGGATATTACTGGTCGTTAACCACCCTATAGCTAAGATAGCTTTCCCGGCCGGCCGTCAATCGCGACGTGGACGTGCGACGGCCGTCCGTCCGTGTGCTTGGTCGTCCGTCAGATGGGCCATGGACGGACAGATATATGTCGTTTGTCTCAGAGACAGTACGGTGCGCCCGTGTCGCTGCTATAGTAAAAAAAAAAGCACATGCACCGTCGCGTCTGCATGTACGGCCAGCCACCTTGCTCATGCTCTACCTCTCCTCTCTGCGACGAATATAGGCCTATGCGAAATTTTTTTAGATTTTGACACTATAACAATTTCGTTTTTATTTAATAAATATTGTTTAATCATAGAGTAAATAGATTTAAAAGATTTGTCTCGCGATTTACAGATAAACTGTGTAATTATTTTTATTTATATTTAATGCTCCGTGCACGTGTCGTAAGATTAGATGTGACAGAAAATTTTGAAAAATTTATAATTTTCAGGTGAACTAAAGCAAGGCCATAATTTTGTGTCCCGGCCGGCCGCTGTCAATTAATAACACTGCCGTGAAACGTGCACCGTACCCGACCGGCCGGCCGGCCGGCAGGATCAGGCACGTACCGTCGTACAGGCCACACATGCACACAGCATCGTCGTCGTCATCATATCGATCAGGTGCGTGCGTGCGGGAACAGACACGTACGTACGTACATACCTGGATTTGGTCGCCGACGTTGACGATGAAGGCGTCGGGCACGGGGTCGACGGTGACCCAGGCGCCGCGGCGGCGGACCTGGAGGCCCCGGACGCGGTCGTCGGCGAGGAGCACGGTCATGCCGCCGGGGTCGGAGTGAGAGGACAGTCCCAGCGTGAGCTCCGGCTGCGGGCACCGCGGGTAGTAGTTGACGCGCACGCACACCCCGGCGCCGTCCGCGCCGCCGAACGCCTCCTGCAGCCTCGTCTCCCCGACGCCCAGGCCCACCGACATCGCCGTCATCAGCCGCCCGCCCAGCGCCGCCACCTCCCGGCTGTACTCCTCCGTCGTCTCCCTGCAGAGATTCATGAAGCAACAACCATGCATGTGTCACACGTTTCTTAATTCCTCCAATCCACACATATAATATTATATCTATTTCTTTATATATATATATATATAGAGAGAGAAAATTAAAGAGAAAAAAATCCAGTAGTAGTAAATAACATTCGTATCATTTAATACTACACCCAGAATCACGAAATACTGAGCAGCTCTAAACAATATTGAAACGTGAATACTGAATAAACCTAATTCGGTTCTGTATCACAGTTCGTTGTACAATAGTACTTTTATGTAGGATGTATTTTCTATACACCTTATATATATATATATATATATGATGACGATATAGTGGTGGTAATTAATTAATGTACCTGAGGTCAGGGGGCAGGTGCGGCCACTTGTGAGGGTCGAAGAGGTGGGGCGGGCGGACGTGGAGGAAGTAGTAGTCGCCCCAGTCGAGGACGGCGCCCTTCTCAACGCCCAGCCGGCTGCCGTACCCTTCGTACGTGGCCGGCGAGTTGGCGTACCGCTGCTTCACCTCCATGGGCTGCCGGAAGAAGCCGCGCCACACGCCGCGCGCGCGCCGGAGGAGCTCCGCGGGCACGCCGTGGTTCACCGCCTGGAAGAAGCCCCAGTCGCGGCACGCCTCCGACACCGCCCGCGCCGTCGCCGGGTCGCTCGGCGACGACAGGTCCACCACGGGGATGCCCCCGCCATCCTCGGTCGTCGTCGTCAACGCCGCCGCCGCCGGGCGCTCCGACTCTGGCTTCACGTAGCAGTCCGGGATGGTCGCCACGCCGCTCTCCGACAGCGACTGCACCCGCACCACCGGCTCCGGCCACCCCGCGCCCGCGCCTTCCATCGTCCTGCCCCTCCGATCCGCCGCCGACTAGCTGCGTACGACGACGACGACGACCTCTGCTCGATCGCTCACTCTCTCTTCCACTCTTTGTTCTTGTTGGGATATATATGATGCTCACCTCGATCGGCCTCGTTCTTTGCTTGGAGTGCGTGTTGCACAATTCTTATAGCAAACACGACGACGGCTGCCGCCGTCTATAACAAGAGATGGAAGGAAGATGGTGCACGGCGGTGACGAGATTGATCGGCGGCCAGTAGCTAGCGGCGGCGAGATTGATCGGCGGCTAGTAGTAGCTTGTAGCTAGCGACGACGAAATAAATAAACAAGGATGAACAACGAACAATGGTTTGACGACGGAATAATCTATCAACAACAAGCTAAAGTATCAAGATCAACAAAGGAATGATATATAGATGCCAGCAGCATCACGGAGGCAGGCAGAGATATATAAAGATAGAAACGAGATATATAAGAATCGAAGATGAGAGCGATGAGATAAAAGAAGAAGAAGAAGAAGAAGAAGAAGAAGAAGAAGAAGAAGAAGAAGATATGGAGAGCGGTTGCGGCTTGCTTTTTGCTTGTTGCTTGCAGAAGGCCCTGCTGCTGCTGTGTGTCATGTGTGTGCTATATATATTTTGGCCGGCAGTAGATAATTAAGCCGATGCATCATATCTGAATTAGGCGGCTGCTAATCGGACACTAGTTTATCTTTTTAGGCTCCCGTGGCTGATTGCTGATGCAGCTGCAGGGCGAAAGCAACGCGCGCAATAGCAAACGTGACTGAATTTCTGTTGCGCATGTGACGGCACTGCCAAGCAGGTCCACACAGTAGTGACGTATAACGAGCCGTATTCCCTCTGGTCCCAAAAGGCCAAAACAAGTGTTTCTCTTGATTTTCAAGGAGTTATAAACTCCTTTTAAGTTTGATCAAATATATACAACAAAGTACTTATATTTATTATGTGTAATATAAGTACGTGTTGCTAAATTGACAGTAAACTATATGTTTAGAAAAATACTGTTTGGAGATATAAATATTAATAATATTTTCTCGATATTAGGTCAAACTAAAGTTTAACTACTTAGGCCTTGTTTAGTTCCAAAATTTTTGGCAAAATGAGCACTGTAGCAATTTCGTTTGTATTTGACAAATATTGTTCAATCATGGACTAACTAGGCTCAAAAGATTTGTCTCGTCAATTCCGACCAAACTGTGCAATTAGTTTTTATTTTTATCTATATTTAATACTCCATGCATACGTCTAAAGATTCGATGTGACGGGAAATCTGAAAAATTTTGCAAATTTTTTTGAGAACTAAACAAGGCCTTATATTAGAAAGCGAGATGTACACCTACTTTAGGATAGAGAGAGTATATAGATGAACGCATACAGACAACTATTATGTACTCTAGCAGCCATGGTCCACCGTAGCGTACAAATGTACCTCCTCCGTCCTAGAAGTAGAAGGAAGGCAATTTTACAATAGCATGCACCACCGAGTCAAATCTTTTGTTTTTTTAGTTTAATCAGGTTTAGAAGAAAATATCAATACTTATAGTACCAAATAAATATCATCAGATTTATAATGAGATACTCCATCCGTCCCAAAATAACTGTCGTTCTCACTTCTTCCCGAGAAACAACTTTGATTAAACATATATTAAAAAATATTAATACTTATGATACATAATTAGTATCATCGAAAAGATATTTGAATGTAGTTTTTTTTAACAAAATTATTTGGAAATATAAATGTTACACATATTTTTTATAAATCTAGTCAAACTTGTGATATGAAAATCCAAAACGATAGTTATTTTAGGACGGAGTGAGTATGTTTTTACTTTATACTTATTTTTATGTTATAAATATTAATATTTTTTGTATAAATCTTGATCTACCTTTAGAAAATTTGACTAAAAAAAGTCGAGTTAGAATTGCCAAATTTTCCGAATGGAGAACTTAGCATCCTAGGCACTACCTCCGTCCAAAAGAAAAAAACAATTCTATATTCATTTTTTGTTAAAGTGCCTAAAGTTTGACTAAATATATAGATAAATCTATTAACGTTTATGACATCAAATAGTTAATAAATTATGAAAATATTTTTCGTGACGAACCTAATGATACATATTTAATACAATATTTATTAGAAAATTTATATAATATACGATCAAACTTGACATATTTAACAACACTATTCTAAAATTGTGTCTTTTTAGTATGGAGGGAGTACACATCATGGCATCATGCACACAGACGTCTACCATTTCCGCCCCTTGCTAGTCAGTCTTGCTATTTTTTTAGCAACGTCAGTCTAGTACTAGTGTACTAGGATGTTTAGTTTCTCTTTTATCCAAAAAAATTGGACTTTAGTCCATCATTTTGTATAATAGAACTAAATACTATCCAAATTTATTAGAAAAAAAATGATTATTCTCCATTTTGGATTTTGACTTCAAGAGGCTCAAAAAAGTCTAAAAGAGCTTCAAAAGCCCATAATGAGGATAATAAATTCTGCATTTTAGATGGAATTAAACATGACCTTAAAAATTTTAGTATTTAAATTTCATCATTCTGAAGTAGTTGATATTTTGTATTTTATATTTCATGGAGAACTAAACAGGGCCTTTTTTTTAATACTAGAACTAGTGCTAGTGCCTGTCCTAAGGACTTCTATTCATAGCGATGGCAGGCTGGCCGGCCCATTGTCCTGTGAGTGAGCATATCTGAATCAATATCCATCCACTCGGCCCATAGAACTTTCTGCTACCTCACGCGCATCCAGTGAGACTGACGTGCAGGTGCGCTATTTTCTTTTTATAAATATAAATATGATTCTTTTAGCGATCCAATACATACATACATACATACATACATACATACATACATACATACATACATACATACATACATACATACATACATACATAGTGATATACACGAACGTAAATCCTCTCCTATAAATACAAGTACGTACATCTTTAAAGGCCTGAGTTCGTCAATACATACACAAGAGCCACAAAAAATTAATAAAATTAAATCTTAGAATAATTCAATGAAAATATATGTCAAGTTAAGAACTTAAACCCAGATAGATAAGTTTCACCATAAAGAATCTAACACACTCAGTTCAATAGAAACATGATTTATTGATACTATTTTTAAGAAACAACTTGGACTCCAAGGAGTGCTCTAAAAAATTCTTAGCTTAGAACATATATAGGAAGGCAGGACTATATTTGTACCTTAGTATTTGGCAAACAAAAGACCCCCACCACAACCTTAGCATTCATATGCATGTTTCTATGTTAATCTATCGATATTAACAAATAAGGTATCTACATGATTTTCAGATAAGTTAAGGAGCCTAGAAAAAGAATACCTTACGTCCGCTAAATAGTTTGGAGGGACTAAGAGCATCTCCAAGAGAGTCTTTATATCTTTCCTAATTTACAAGAATATATATTTTGGCGAAGAAATACCTTTCAACAACCTCTTCAATTGGATACACAAATGAAGACACCATCTATTTCAGACTTCTTGCTAGCTAAAAGATGGAGAGTAAGGATGGCTTTCTAGACTACGTACAAGATATAGAAAAGCTAGCTGTTTGAGGGGTACAAAGATATAGAAAGCGATTTTTACTCAAATAACTCTCCAAATGATGATTTAGAGAATATATTTCAAAAAGGTTTTTGGAGGTGCTCTAATTTAATTGTTATTTTCCAAAATTACTAGATGGTTGAGGACCCAACATATTTTTGTACAAACTTTGAAGTCTTGATTTCTTATATGACGTCTTTGTGAAACTCTATGGATCCTTCCATCATGCCCAATCCTCTTTAGGGTGCCAACCTACCTTTTCATGCATATAGGGTTGGTATACTGTACTGTATATAGATACTATCGACTGCTACTTTGCTTTGCCCACCACCAAAAGACCGATCGATCCCATCTCCCGCCATCTTGCGTAGGTATACGCCGAGTGATCTTATTGTTTGGATGTCATGTCAACGTATTAGTGGAATTGAGTTTTGGGTTGAAACTTGTTTATTTTTGAGCTGTGATAGCTACCCTGCACGTACTGTACTAAGATATCCGATCGTCGTGCGCACCATATGGACGAAGGCAGAACTTGTTTCCATTACCTAAAACAAGGTAAACCGCATGACCACGCGTCTCTATATTTGACGAGCAATGACTACCCACCAGGCAATAATACTGGAGAGCTTTAGGTGCTGTGTAGTCTTGACCTTTTTTTTTTTCTGACCACTGTGTAGTCTTGACCTAGGAGTACACTAGTAGTTCCATTCCAGTTCCAACAACAAACGACAGAAAAATTAGCACATGTTCTAATCAGCATTAGGAAGATACTGATCTATATATATATATATATATATATATATATATATATATATATATATATATATGGTGGGTTTTCTATACTCCCGGGAGTATACTCGTGAAGCAGGTCTCGCGGCAAGTTAACGGGCGGAGTAAACAGGCTGAGTAACATGGATCCGTTTGTACATTGGAGGTAGGTATACAGCTTCCGCATTTATCTGGACGGATATACGTGAATTAAAAAAAGGCCGGTGTCCATTTAGTTACCGGCAAAAACGGATCTGGGAAACGTACGGTGGCTTGCTTATATATGGATGTTGTTGCTTTGTTTTTGTTTGTTAGTATGTCTCCATACACGGCTTTAGGTTTCTGTAGATCGAAAGTTGGTCTTGTGATTCAGGTTGATCGTGCCAGTATGGATAAAGACGTTGTAGTCGTGGAGGATTCTGGAGTATGAGTACATACGTAAGAGATCCATACTTGTTTGAATGGCTGGTATACGGCTGTATGTATATATTCTAGTATGCACACGTACTCTAATATAGGAGTATATACGTATATGCATGTGTACTCAAGGGATACGTTACTATACAGGTTTTCTAGCTATTTATTCAGAATTGGTAGTTCGACTTTTAATATGGGCCCTTTACAACATCATTGAATAAAGTATGGATGCATACTTTTAATAAGAAAAATGAGTATATATTTATATACTTGTACGTGTAGTGGAAGTATATCTATATACTTAGGGAATTATTTTAGTGTTTATATCTTATAGAAGTATAAATTTTTGGCAGATTATTAGTACGTACACATTAACATGCAGTACGTACTATTTATATGAGTACACACTTTAATTATAAAAATGAATATATTTGCATACTTGTATTTGAAGAGTATATCCATATACTCAGAGGTTATCTCATATAGAGTATGAACTGATACTCTAATCCTACCGGCGGCGACTAGCGTCCAGCAGCCTCCAGCGGCGCCACTATGGATGAATTTGAATGGAAGCTGTACCATAGCTAGCGATTCCAACGGAGAGATAATTAATGATTAAAAAATCATTTAATGGTATATAGGTGTATATGGGATGGGCATGCGCCGTATACATGTGGATCTATCGGGTTTACTTGATCGTGAATCTAACCCGCTAAGACAAATGTGGACGTGGGCAAGTCTGGTTAGCAATATATATATATATATATATATATTGTAGCAATTATTTTTTGACAGGACTATAGTAGCAATTATTAGTTGCTAAACATAACACCGGCCGTGCAGGCCGGGATGGCTAATTAAGCATCACCACTAGCGCTAGCTAGATCCACCGAACCGTGCCCTTTGTGTGAAAGCACCAACGCATACGCGACGCCTGGTACGGTGTTGATTTAGTTAGTCCAGTCCACTCACCTGATACATATATGATGAACCCACACGAGACGATGCGTGCACGATCACGATGCACGAGAATATGATGATCTATCTAAGTTGCGTGGTGGACGACCAATGGAACCCTATCTTTTATTCTATCTCTTCATTCCAAATTATACAAGACATTTCGTCTTTTACCGATTAATAATATATATCTAAACATAGTATGTTTAAGCGCATAGAAAAAAAACTATTTATCTAGAAAAACTAAAACGTTTTGTAGTTTAGAATGGAGAAAGTAATAAATTATTCTACGCTCAAACATTAAATTTTATTCGCACTAATGTACTTTAATTAGGACAAGACTACACAATTGGCGACACAAGCCTATCCAACACTTCATGAAACTCATACAAACCTCTCCACGCATCTTCAATCTCCGGCCATGCATGTGGCAGGTACCTGATCATGATCGATCTAATAATTCAATCAACGGAATCAAGAGATCAAAATATAGCCCAACGTTCGATCCATAGCAGCCAGGGGAGGAGAGATGCAGCGTACAAGGTATTTTCTACGTAAACCAATCATGCATTCCAACACGATGCCCATCCACCATGTAGTGGTCTCAGTTCTGTCGTTTGCATGCATTGGCATTTGGCAGCACGAGATGCGAACGCGAGCATGTACGTGTCAAGTCAAAGTTGGCACCAAATACATTCTTAATCTCCACGATCATCCAATCCAATCCAATCCATCATTGTAGTGTAGTTGTTCGTTCATTAATTATTGATCTAATTTGCGCATGATGCCATCATCTCAGGTTGTGAGAGCACGGGCAACGGTGGTTTTGATGCTGTCTTTATACGATAAACTTTGAGAGAAAAAAAACCCTGTCGAATGCTACAGGTAGCGTTAGAGCGAGTTATCTTTCTCACAAAGTTTCTTGTTTTCTATGTCTAAGTTCGCTATAAGCTTACAGTTTGCTTCTCCTATCTCTTCTCCCTTCTCTTCTATACCTTAGCATTTAGCCGGCTTACAATCTATTATAATACTTGTTCTTATTTGATAAAAGAACGGCCTTGGCTCGTGCTCCCATGCGTACAGCCGGCACCACGTATCCACTTGCGTCTGTCTCTTTTTTCAAAAACGAGCAAATCTACTAAAACTTATAAAACTAGTATAAAATCAAAATCAGATCTAAAAACTATGATCCGAACTTTGTTAGGTTCCCTTGGACCAGAACTATATATATATATAACCTAGCTAGAATGTTTGCTGTAAATTTTATTTTGTGGAACCGTTAGCGTTAGTGTTTTTTTGTTGTTGTAGAAAACGGTTGTGCTTAATAAATCTTGCAAAACTTATAAAAAGTTATTCATATTAGTATGATATTACAGATAAAGATTCACTATCACAGATGCTTCTATTATTTAAGTTACCTAACAAATAGTAGCTAGTATCGTTGGAGTACATGTGTGTATGTGCAGATGTGCTGCAGTACTTAACACGGTCAGCGTCAGTACTTAACACTACTGTATAGTATTGTCTGGGTGAATACTAGGGGGAGAAATTAAAGAAAGAGCATTTGGATTCGTCCACATGACACCTAGCTAGCTACTATAGGCACAGTCTGTACATGTATGTAGTAGACCTTAATGTCACTAACTAGCAAGTCAAGTCATGGACCGTAATCATCATATTCATCACCGTGCTGTCATGTATCATAGTTACGTGTTTACTGGGCTCGTCTATTGTGGTACTCAGCATGCGTGGTTCATAGCTAGCGACATAGACACATAGTACTTCAGCAGACAGCGGTCGTTAGTTAGGGTGTTTCAACGACAATTTACAAATAGCTACTTAAATAGAATTTAAAAATAAAAAATAAACACTTCAATGTAGAGTTATCTAAGAGCATCTTCAACAACTCGGTAAAATTCACTTGTCAAATTTTGAGTTATAGCAAGTTGCTAATTTGTTTAGCAAAAGAAAAAAGAATGTGTCTCCAATAAGTTGCTATTCTCACTTGGTAAAAATAGAGGATGATAGATGGGACCCGCACACTTGGTAAAAGAATATGTGTCTCCAACAAGTTGCGCTCGGGATAGCAACTTGGGATAGCAACTTGACAAATCTCGGCAGTAGAAACCTCTGGATAGCAACTTGGGAAATTTAGCAAGTTGAGATAAAGAGTTGTTGGAGGAGGATTTTTATGCTTTTAGCAAATTTGGTAGGATAGCATGTTGAAATACCAAGTTGTTAGAGATGCTCTAAGCGAGATCATGCTCGATTAATTATTTAAGAGTCACTTGTTATTTGATCTATCCTTTTTGATAACCAATAAAATTGTTTCTAAATTAACTATTTAAGAATCATTGGAGATGGGCAGATGGCTTAGTCAACGAATGATGATTAGATCGATCGGGAAAATAGCTAGCTAGGCACAAATTAAAGCAGTGATGCACGTGCAGCAGGGTGCAGAAAGTTCATCAGGCTGTCCACTTTTTCCATCCTTTTTCTACATCCCTTCAAGTCTTATCTTAAGGTCTTGTCTAGATGTCTTTAAAATTCTAAAAATTTATAAAATTTCTCATCACATTGAATCTTACAGTATATGTATGGACATTAAATATAGATAAAAAATAATTAATTGTACAATTTACATGTAATTCACAAGCCGCACCTTTTGAGCTAGTTAGACCATAGTTAGACAATATTTGTCAAATACAACCGAAAGTGCTACAGTGTTCAAATCTAAAAAAATTGGATCTAAACAGGCCCTTAGGTCCCAAAATTTTTTACAATTCCTATCACATAGGACCTTTAGAACTTAGAAGCATGCATGGAGCATTATATAGATAAAAAAATAAATAATTGTATAGTTTGTCTATAATTTATGAAACGAATCTTTTGAGTCTAGTTAATTTATGGTTGGACAACAATTACCAAATAAATGAATCAAATTCAATGAAACAAGAACTAGAACAAAAGTACTCCAGTAGCCAAACCTTTCGCGAACTAAACAAGACCTAAATGGTCTGACTTCTCATGCATTCTCATCTTAAAAGTTCATCAGTCTGTCCAGTTTGATATTATGATGAATGGAAATGGAGAAATACCTTGATTAAAAAAAATCTATTCATCTAGTACGACAATCGGGTTACGTCGTAGATTGATACTGAAATTAAAGAGGAATAATTAAAAAAAAACATAATTTTCTTATGTGATGGACACATACATATGGACACATGTCATGAATCCATGGTTGATGTCCATGGTTACTCTATGCGAAGATCGTTCCCAGTGATTGTCCCCCTAAAATTTCTACAAAGGTCCGCCACAGCCCAGTAGTGTGCGGGAGTGACCCAGTTGAAGTCACGGAGCACATTGTATTCCGGTGGGACATAGGATGGGCCCACAGGAATGTTCTACCGAAATGCATGTTTTTGGGCTTTTCCGCGCTGTCCGGTGCGGCACCGGAACCTGCAACACAAAGGTGAACTTGTTGTTGCTACAAGTCTACAATGAAATGCAAGATTGTGCTTGGCAAAATTTTTTACAATGGCAACAATTCTCTATAGAACTTTTTTCTGCAATAATCCTTTTATTTTCTCTAGTTGTCGTTGAGCAGCTTTACCAATTGTTTGATTAGTTTGGAATCTAACTACACAACTCATACCAAGTGGTAATACTGAAAACATGATCTTCACTTGTCCCATGCTCTTTTAAGTCTATTGCCAAGATGTGTCCAATCATTACACCTCTCATTCGCTAATGGCGTGTTTGGACTGGATCACAAGCCGGCTCTAGATGAGCCATCCGATGCTGGTGGTCCTCTCTAGTTGAAGCTGTAGTTCATTTCTCAGACTAGGCTCATCTCCCAGAAAACAAGGGGCCGCCTCCTTGGCAGCCATGCTAACTCAAACCACCTAATCCAGCAAACTAAACAACTTGTAAGTTACCTTTTCGATGCCCCTTTGTAAATAGTAATTAACAACCAGATGAAGCAAGATACTCTATCAAGTAATAGACAGGCCAATTCCTATCACAATCATCTTCATTTGAAATAATTCTAGTATAGAATAGTGCATAAAGCCTTCTAGAATATCCCTTTGGTCCTTTTCTGAATTAATAAGTCTCTATTAATATATTTCATCCAAGATATTGCGATTCTCTTGGTCGACATTTCAGTACGGAATCAATCGTCAATGGGACTTGGGCCAAAGAAAAAACAGAGAACAAGTCTGTAAACTATTGGGCTGTGCCCACCTTGCCCAAGGACGGGCCTGCTGACATGCTCCTGCAACGTCTCGTATCTTGCAAGGCTATCCTGGGCTTTTCTTATTTTCTTTTTGAGGTGATGTTGGGCTTTGTTGGTCACTCACTACCGAGACGGGCCAGGCCCTTTTAGTTTTTTTCCTTCTTTCATTTCACGAAACTGTTCCATTTCGTACATGAAAATCTTCACCATTTTTTTTTTGCCATGGGCTTTTAATTATATGTGCATGGGCCAGCCAGAAACCGAAGAAAGGTTAGCACAGGAGCTTTGCTCTAGGCCGGAGTGAAGAATGTGATGAACAGTCCTTACCTCTGATAAGTCTACCCACGAGCGACACCAATTAGAGGGTGTTTAGGATTACTCCATAAACTCTGCTCCACAAACTCTACTGTGGAGCAGCTTTATAAAAAAATTGGAGTTTGTAGAGTACCCTTTTAGGCAATTCTATTTTTTTCTCGAATTGAGTGTGTGGAGCTGAAATTGTTTTGCTAAAAAAACATAGAGTGGAGTTGAAAAACGTAAAGGAGAGTAGTTCTAAACACCCCCTCAATCAAAGCATGTGTGTATGTGACCCACGTACGTGGTTCAGTTGAGTTAATGATCTCGTAGTCGTTGTACTTCCTCCGTATAGGATTTAGAAGTTATTTTGAACAAGGTTTGGGTCATATATTAAGAATATAAATCATCGATAACTTTTACACGGTTGACTTTGCAAATGTGAAAAATTATATGAATAAATTTATCTTAAAAAATACTTTCATAAAAGTCTACATACTATATCATTTTGGCTAAATATTTTTATAAAAATAAGAGATCAAAGTCGTGTGTTGGAGTATTTTTCATAAAAACTTTTATGTTGCTGTCCTAAACAACTTCTATAATCCAATAGGGGAGGAGGAGGGGGGGTACGTTATTAGACTGCTTATATTAAATATTTTCTTCCTACTCATTCGTATATGACTTTATTCCAGGAATATATAACCTGCTGCTTCTTCCGGCCATGACATGAGTTGTTGCTATGCATATAAATCTCATCATCCGGTTTCTCAGTGCTTGTCAAGTTGTTAGTATCGTTATTAATTACTTCCCTCGATCAGTTGACCAGATGCATCATCTCTCATCCGGTGGTTACTACTACATACCCTTCTCTCCAGCTGCGCGCGGAACGTACGTGCTCTGCCCAGTGCCCACCGGCCACTCCCTGTAACGACTGCTGCCGACGAGTGGGGGGTTGCATGCCATGCCACGGCGTGCGTCGGTCGGTGGGATGACCAGACAGCGACGCGCGATCTGTCCGGCCGGCACGGCTCACGTCGCCGGGTCGGGGGTAAACTGTAACCGAGCCATATTACGGGGATGAAACTCCATCACGATCAAACTCTTTCATTTAATAACTTTATTAAGTTAGAAATTTTAAATTTCTAGTATCTTATTTAATATATACGAGACTTTAATGAAACATGCATTAAGACTAGCCTAACAACGTGCACATCTGGTCCCGTCCCAGCTGATCGGAAGCAGAGGAGGTCGTAGTGCAAGCAGGCAAGTTCTAGGCCTTGTTTAGTTGACTTCAAAAACCAAAAAGTTTTCAAAATTCTTTATCACATTGAATATTGTGGCACATGTATAAAGCATTAAATATAGACGAAATAAAAAACTAATTACACAGTTTACTTGTAAATCACAAGACGAATTTTTTAATCCTAGTTAGTCCATGATTGAACAATATTTATCACAATCAAACGAAAGTGTTATAGTAGTAAAATCCAAAAAATTTCACATCAAAACGAGGCCAGGACCGGTGACTCTCGTCGTTTCAAAAATAGTGGCTCTCGTCGTTTCGTTCCGGTCAGATATGTCTAACCAGCGCCGCTGTCGGCCGGCCGGTGACATTGACGACGAAACGCGCCGGCAGTCGGCCGCCCATTGCAGAGAAGCAGCAGCTAGGAGGAGCTACCTGCAGCAGCAGGCCTGCATGCTGCGCCCACAGTCGATGCTCGATCGTCGAGCAAAAGTCACCCCGGCCGGAATCGTCAACCTCCGCCGTCCTCTCCTCTGCTGCTGAGTGCTGACAATCCGACACGTGCTCAGCAGGCAGCGCGCGGGCAACGCCATGGACCAACCACGGCATGCACCATCAAGGCATCAACCGCGACCGACTCGCATCAGCACGTGAAATCGGGACGCGTGCATATATACCGACTCTCTTTTCTTGGAAAGTTAACTGAGGCCTTGTTTACTTCCCAGAAAATTTTGCAAAATTTTTCACATTCCCCGTCACATCGAATTTTTAGACGCATGCATGGAGTATTAAATATAGACGAAAATAAAAACTAATTGCACAGTTTGGTCGAAATTGACGAGACGAATCTTTTGAGTCTAGTTAGTCCATAATTGGACAATATTTGTCAAATACAAACGAAAATGCTACGGTGTTCATTTCCCAAAAATTTTCGGAACTAAACAAGGCCTGATTCATATATACCTGTTTGGATTCTCAACTGTTGAATTAGGCCTTGTTTAGTTCACCAAAACCAAAAACTTTTCAAGATTACCCGTCACATAAAATTTTACGGCACATGTATAAAATATTAAATATAGTAAAAAACAAAAACTACTTACACAGTTTTTTTGTAAATCGTGAGATGAATCTTTTGAGTCTACTTAGTCTATGATTCGATAATATTTGCCAAATAAAAACGAAAATGCTACAGTACCGAAATTCAAAAAAAATTCGGAACTAAACAAGGCCTAAATCTGACTCTGATACATACCATCTAAATTAATCCAACAAATGTATCAGTTGATAAATCTATTGCAAGTCTGCATAACCATGTCCTATTTCTCCCTTGCTATGTCCATTCGATAGGGTTCCATCTTTATGCTAAATGATTCCAAATAGGGTGCAACAAGAAATTATGTTTTATCCTTGAGGAAGAGCGGTCAAAACAAGAAATTTCCAAATATTATTTGAACTTTGAATTTTTTCTGTAAATTCTTGGGGTGGGGGGCTTGGCCCCCTTATCTCCCCCTTTCTGCACCATTGGGTCCAAGCCACCATACATTATATATCCTTTGTTGTTGTGGCCAATGCCTTACAACAACGTGTTCAGTTGTTCCATGCACGAAGGGCACAAATCCAACCGCCTTGACATTCTTGGACAAAAAGCATCATGATGTAATGTGTTTCTTGTTCCCTCCACATCCAATTTCTTTAGTCTTCTATCCCCATGTCAAGTGTTATGGAGATCTATCAAGGAATGTCATTTCCCCCTCTTGTGATGTAGCTTATCTAGTGAGCTAGGTTTACGAAAAAGGAGAGGGTTATTCAAATTCTTATTAGGCTTTCTACAATCCTTCAGATTTCATGGGAAGAAGGCTGGTGAGAACGATGCTTTGGTTGTGGATGATGCTTCACAGATAGTTGATATGGGGGAGGGAATGCTTGTTGTGGTGGCAAAGGGCAGTCCTCAAAGGTTAACTGGTGGATAGTTATGAAATTTGGGTTTTGGGTTAGAAGGTGAAGAACATGTGCAATAACATTTTCAAGAGATGTTGAATTGATCGATATTATGTATCCTTATGTGGTTTTGTTCCTTACCTCTTTCTTGTATTAACATTTTATTCTCTAACTATCTATATATATACAACTTGCACCAATGATGAGGTTAGGGCTCTATACAACGAAGACTTGCTACTAGAAAAAAGAGGTAGATCATGCTTAGGATTCATGTTATCCTAAAATGCTAAATAGTAAATATATGTTCACTTGTTGTTTACCCATTATTTGAGCACAATGGACATTTATACGGTAAAATAGTCATTTAACCAGAGAAAACAACCGATTAAATGGAAATGTTGCACAACCATGTAGCGTTTAAATGGTGTGTAAATAGGATGAACAATCATTTGGACATACATTGCTTTGGGTAGCTCCAACACGGTGAAAAACTTGTGCTTGCTAGGTTCAGTGGCCATAGTTGAGTGAAAACAATGCCCTATGGGGTGTGAGAGGAGCTTTTGTAAGTTGCAAGCCATCCATGCTAGAGACGCTAAGGGAAATCGATATGTGAGAGTAGGATGATGGAACTAAAAGAGAACATGGTGTGTTTAGAGAAGTAAAAGATAGCTAGTGGTGGTCTCTGTTGCCAAATACTCATTCCACGCGCATGTCTTTGCACTCACTAGCTATGCACAAAGATGTGTCGAAAGGGCTAGGCACCTATGTTGTCATTGACCAGCAACAGCATGGAGGCCAAGGTTCAAGCTCCAATGTTCTTCCTCTTTAGAGGGATGGCTTTGCATAGGGTAGCCCAACCACGGAGGCGATTCGCGGGTAGGAATACAAAGATGCTTAGCTGGGTAGTGGAGGATAATTGATGGGTGGGGTCTACTAAGCGCAAGCTTAGTGAGGTCATTGACACTTGAGAAGGTGGTTGTGGGTTTGAGGGGTCGCTTGCGAGGTAGCCAACTGGGATTAGGGAAGTGTGGGGAGTGATAGTGGGGACTCGTAGGGAGTGAGGTAGTTGGGGGAGAAAAAGAAGAATATTCGAAGGAGGAAGAAAGTTCTAGGGAAGAAGAGAGCATGTTTCGACTGGACACGTGCATGCCGTTCAATGGCTCCATATCCGATGTAAGTACAGTAGTCTTCTAGCTCTGAATCTATATGGAACTAATAAATTTTTTTACTCGATATATTGGATGTGCTAACTCTTGACAACGAAGAACATGTTTTTTTTTTCAAATTGTAGAAAAAATATGAGTAGACTAAAAAAAAAGTTACTCTCTCCGTCCCCAAAAAAAAGCACAAATTCACATTTCCTTGGCAGTTAAATAATTTTAAGTTTAACTAAATATATATAAAAAATTATGATACCGAATAAGTAACGTTGGATGAATACAGAATATATTTTCATATGGTAAATCCAATTGGAGATCCAGCACGTACGTGTGCGGAATTTTATGCGGAGTACTATTGCTCGTTGTTGAATGTTTGTTTTGTGGGGTCAATCTAGCGACATGCTGCTGGTTTTCTTCTTCTTTTATTACCACAAGAAATTCGTAATAACAAAAAGAAAATCCGCGCTCGCTCACGTCCCGTTGGTCCACGTCTCCAAACATACGGTCCGGATCCCGACACGCTACGCAAATAAAAACATCGCACTGTAGATTGCAACGTCGTACTCCGTCCAGTGGCACGCAAACCGGCAACCATCATGGGATGTGGGTCGCGGCGCTCTCCGGCGGCCGGCCGGCCAGCCAGCCGGAGGCGCAGCGCAGCGCGTCCAACGGTGGCTGGCTCCTGGCTGTCCGCCTGCTGTGATTACTTGCCGCGCAGGCCATGCCCATGACACGTCCCCGTCGCGGCGCGGGCCGCCACCTGGACGACGCAGAGGCTAGCGAGAACGATAGAGAGATGCTTCGCAGCAAAGGAAGGAAAGAAGACGACTCGCGTGGGCATTGCAATTGCAAATGGCCTTGCCGTCTGACGACGCGCTGGCGTCCGCGTGACGCCACCCTGCACTCCACGCAGGGGCCGGCCGGCCCCGGGCGGGCCCCCTCCCGCGTCATCTCTCTCCGGGCCCACCGTAGGCATGCCGCATGCCCGCCCGGATCCTTTGTGAACGCCGCCGTCTCGCGTCACATTGTGGCGGCGGCGGTGACGGCTCATGGCTGCAGTAATGGCAAGAGATTTCTTTTTTTGTGTGTGGTATATTTGTATTTTGTGCTAATAAGTTTGTTTTTCTTTCACTAGTTAATAAATTGGTGCTCCAAAAATAAGCTACTTATTGAAGACTTCTTTTTTTTTTTACTATAGATGTCCCTTTCAAGTTACACTCTTAGGTCTTACTTATTTAGTTCCACCTAAAAATCAAGAACTTTTTAAGATAGCATCGAATCTTGAGTCACATGCATAAAACATTAAATATCGAAAAAATAACTAATTATACAATTTATCTGTAATTTACTAGATGAGTTTTTTTGAACCTAGTTAGTCTATGATTGGATAGTAATTACCAAATGCAAACAAAAATGCTACATTATCCAGATAAAAAAAAAATTAGATCTGAACAAGGCCTTAGAACTGTGTCACGTTTAGTTTCGAGGATTGAAATACGTACTGAATGAAATTTATACATAAGGTTTCATGAGACAGGAGCCTATGAAAAAAAAAAAACCCCGACGACGTCCCCATATACAATACGTATAATTATATGGATGGGATTGAGCTAGCATTAACACTCCTAAACTACACGACAACGAAAGACACATGGAATGAATAAATTAATAGCACTAGCGACATCTCATCTCGATCAGTCCATTGCTCATCATACCCGTTTCGCTCCAACGGTCCAACCTTACGAGTGTGATTGACTGATGACAGTTTTGCCAACCCAACCGCTTTCTTGACAGTGTGTTTAAGGCACTGTTTAGTTCTCAAAATTTTTATAACTATGATTTGACAGTAATTACTAAATAAAACAAAAATAGTAGCCAAATCTAAAAAAAATCAATAACTAGACAAGGCCTAAGTCAATGCCATTCAAACACTCCAAAATGTTATGGTTGTGGTTCATTATCCAGTGTCGTTGCTCGTTGACCTTTGTAGTACTGTGTCTTCTTTTTCCAGCTTTAACTTTTTGTTCTCTAGTCCACCCGACTGATGTAATGGTGTTCGCCTAATCGATATAGGGCCTTGTTTAGTTCACCTCGAAAACCAAAAAGTTTTCAAGATTTTTCATCACATAGAATCTTTCGACACATGCATTAAGCATTAAATATAGACAAAAATAAAAACTAATTGTACAGTTTACCTGTAAATCGCGAGACGAATCTTTTGATCCTAGTTAGTCCATAATTGGACAATATTTGTCACAAACAAACGAAAGTGCTACAGTAGCCAAATCCAAAATCTTTTCATATCTAAACAAGTCCTAGATTAGTTATGGTATTTAGCATTAATTGTTATGGCTGGAAACGCGAGTGATAAAAAGGTATTACAAGCACGTCGGTATTTATCCATAATGAATTAGGCCTTGTTTACTTCTAATTTTTTTTTGCAAAATAAACACTGTAGTTTTTTTGTTTGTATTTTAATCCAATCATAGATTAACTAGGCTTAAAAGATTCGGCTCATAAATTACAGAAAAATTGTATAATTAATTCTTATTTTTATCTATATTTAATAGTTCATACATGTGCCGCAAGATTCGATGTGACCGAGAATCTGAATCTTTTTGCAAAAATTTTTAGGAACTAAACAAAGCCTTAGTGAATCGGTGTATGAGCAATGCCAACATACAATTCTCAATTCCTATAGCTCGATCGTTTTCTGCCTGCATTGTGCACTGGTCAAGTGGTCATACATACTCCCCATGTCATTTTTATCTGTCGCTCACCTCTCAAAAAGTCGAATATCTGTCTTTCTCATCTCCCATGCATACGGAGTATGTACGATCCAATACATTTTTTTTCATTGGCACCCACAAAAATCGAATACAAAACAAAAGACATTACTAGAATGTGCAGGAGCCAGGAACTGATTAGGCAGTGCATTCGCAAAAGTCTATGATATATTTCCGCTAAACACGAACTTTTGACAGGTAGCGTCCAACTGTTGCAACTATTGGTTGCGTGACACGAAAAATAGTTCAAGTTTTACCAAATTTTTAGTGAATAATGTTCATACTTATAGCTTTGAATTAAATTATTATAAAATACATTTTGTAACTAATCTGATGGTATTTATTTGGTATCTAAACATTGATATTTTGGGGGGTAGATGTAGTAGAATATTGTGCAGAAGGAGACACATTTCTAGGTTGCGTCATATTGCCGCCGACAAAAAGAAAAGAACAAACATACGACACACCTCCGCATTCTAAAACAACGGTACATGCATCTCGTTTTTAAGGAGTAAATAAAAAATTATGATTAACTATAACTAAAATAAAAAACAATATCATTTATTATGTCAATTAAGTCTAATTAGATTAATCATACAACATATTTTCAAACTAAACATGTTCATAGATACAAACATAAGTCTACGGTATAAATCTAGCAAAATTTAGGATTAGATCAGTCTCAATGGAAGTTTCATGTCTCAGTTTTCAATGTATCTATATTTTAGAATCAGTGTAAAAAAGTTCTATTTTCATGAAACTCTCTTTACTCTCGTGAAACTCTTATCATCTCTCTTTTTATTAATACGGCGTCACATCAACATACTTAAGTCTTGTTTAGTTCCAAAAAAAAATTTGCAAAAAAATTTAGATTCTACGTCACATCGAATCTTGCGGTGCATGCGTATAGTATTAAATATAGATAAAAACAATAACTAATTGCACAGTTTAACTGTAATTTGCAAGACGAATATTTTAAGTCTAGTTAGTTTATAATTGAACAATATTTATCAAATATAAACGAAAATGCTACAGTACCAATTTTGCAAAAAAAAATTGAAACTAAACAAGACCTTAATGCTCATCAAACTTTGATAAACTCCTTACGTGAATTGTAGGAATTGATAAAAGTCGTGTGCCACGTAGCAGCACATTGGCAATTAAAGTCAGGAGATAGAAATGGAGCCCCACCGCCCCGGCAAGCATATAAAAGAAGCCAGTCGCCGGGCGGCGCAGAGGATCCAGATCTTGCGAAGAAAGCAATATGAAAGGAAGCCGTTTCCGCGTTGAAACCCAGCAGGCCAACAACAGATTTTCTTCTCCTCTCTCTCTCTCGGGTCATACGGCCAGAAACAAGCAAAGGATTCGGCCACGCCTGCTCTCGACTCTTGACTTCCCATTCCATCCCCCATTTTCCCACCACTGACCTGACCTGACCTGACCGCCCGCCCTCGATCACATCATCCCCTTCCCCCGGCCCGCCCGGCGTCCAAATCCATCCGGCTGATACCACCTCGCCGTCCCGTCCCATCCGCCACCGCCTCCGCCTCCGCCTCCGCCTCCGCCGCCGCGCCATGGATCCCTTCCACCACCTCAACACCTCCTTCTCCAACCCGTACCACCCGCTCCTCTCCCCATCGCCGCCGCACCACCCGCACTTCCCTCCGCTCCCGCCGCTGCCCGACCCGCCCCACCACCAGCTGCCATCCGCCTCCGCCGCCTCCAGCGCCGCCGCCGCCACCAGCCTCGAGCGGGACCGCCTGCCGCAGTGGTCCCACGCCGAGACGGCCGCGTTCCTCGCCGTCCGCGCCGACCTCGACCACTCCTTCCTCACCACCAAGCGCAACAAGGCGCTCTGGGAGGCCGTCTCCGCGCGCCTCCACGCGCAGGGCTTCGCCCGCACCCCGGACCAGTGTAAGTCCAAGTGGAAGAACCTCGTCACCAGGTTCAAAGGCACCGAGGCCGCCGCCGCCGCCGCCGCCGCTGCGGCGGCGGCGGCCGTCGTCGACCCGGCTTCCGCGTCCGCCGCGCAATCGAGGCCGCAGTTCCCGTTCCACGACGAGGTGAGGCGGATCTTCGACGCCAGGGCTGAGCGCGCGCAAGCATTGGAGAGGAAGAGGGCCAAGGGCAAGGGCGTGCGGGACCGGGACGACGAAGGCGCCGGCGAGGGCGAGGACGTCGACGAGGAGGACGAAGATGACGAGATCGAGGCGGACGCCGCGGAGGCGGCGGTTGGCGGCGACGAGGAACTGCCGGTGGACGCGAGCAGGTCAGGCGGCGGCGGCGGCGGCGGGACGAAGAAGCGCAGGCGGAAGCAGCAGCAGCAGGCGGCGCGGGCTGCTAGGGTGGCCGCGGACCAGGGCGAGGTGGAGGCCATGCTGCGCGAGTTCATGCGCCGCCAGGCCGAGATGGAGGAGCGATGGGTGGAGGCCGCCGAGGCGCGCGAGGCCGAGCGGCGCGCGCGCGAGGAGGAGTGGCGCGCCGCCATGGTCGCGCTCGGCGAGGAACGGCTCGCGCTCGTGCGGCGGTGGCGGGAGCGCGAGGACGCCTGGCGCGCGCGCGCCGAGGAGCGCGAGGAGCGCCGGCACCAGCTCGTCGCCGCGCTGCTCGCCAAGCTCGGCGGCGGCGGCGGCGGCGGCGGCGACTCGTGATGACTGATGAGTCGCGCGTCGGTCGCCATGCATGCATCCATCGATCCATCAGCCGTCGCGCGCGACGCGACCTCGTCCGTCCAAAACCCCCCCGCCCACCGGTACGGACCAAACCCAAGCACGCCCTACTCGCTCATCCTCATCGTCATGTCATCTTCATCGTCCGTACGTAGTGTACAACCAAAGCTAGCTATATATATACACCTCCATGCATTGATCGAGTGCAAGCAACTCCGTCGATCTACTGCTAATCATATAAATCAATCTTCTGATGCACACAACCCTACTTCTTGTTGGATTCTTGCTCAGGAGCAACGATGTTTCACCGCGAAGAGCGCGCATCGGCCGGATAGCTACTCATGATCTAGCTACTTTATTTAGATGGTCGTCGTCGATCACTTGATCCATCCATCCATCCATGATCTTTGTTGATTAGGGTTTTTCTGCTAGGCAGCTAGTGAGAACACAGGTTAGTAATGAGGTGTATACATGCATGCTCATCAGGTGGTGAAAAGGGTTTATGATTTTTATTGCAGCTCATGCATGCAATCTCATCTTTGTTTATTAGCCATGCACCCTAATGATGATAACTGATATCTCTGGTTCTATTACTAACTAGCTTAGCTATAGTCTCATCATCAGCTTCAGGATCGATCGGCTTTGAGAGCTTTATTTCTGGCTTTACAAGTGCATGGATGCATCATACTAGCTTCTCCTTGGTACTTCTCCATAGATCTCCCCCTCCTCTTCCGTCTTTAGTCTTTACAAGATGATCTGTAGGACCAACCGCACCATGGTCGGTGCTTTCCACTCGAAAACGAAAACGGGTGTGTGTGCCTCATCAGTAATGATATGTCTCTGCAAAACTTGCGTAGCTTTTGCGCGACACGGCCTAGTAGCCGCAAGATCTTTCTTGGTTTCCCTCTCTTTTCAGTTGCATGGGTAAAGATATATGCATCTCACTAAGCTAGCGAAAAGAGATTTGCATCTGAAAAGTTGTAGGACAGGACTGGCCTGCCCAGCCGGCTCTAGGATGATCAGGAAAGAGTGGAGAGGATGCATGGTGGATACTGGAAGCACATGGTTGCTGATAGAGGGTGCAGGAGCCTCCTTTGCTTTGCTTTGCTTATCATACAGGGAGGGTATCGATGCCCCTGCGGCCTTCGATCGTGTTCTGTTGCAAAAATTCAGAGGTGTCCAGCAGAAGCCACTACTGCATATACATGTATGACCAAACTAGCTACTAGCTAATTAGTCATCTAGAATGTTGTGTGGTATGGTCGTCCTTGCTTTGTTTCAATAATAATAATTATTATTGTTGATTACAGGATCAGCTCGTCCCTAATGATGTGTGAACCGCGTGTCATAGAATGCATCATGGCTTCTTGCAGACAGTGGGCGCATCGCATGCGTGTGGTATGAACCCATCAGCACGCACAGTGTGTACGTAGGGAAGTAGTAGGGTCGTAGTATGAAACCGCGTTACATATATAGTAGTACATCATATCCCAGAGATCGACGTTCGGCCGAGAAATTGCTGGCTCTCTATATTTATATGTGGTTTAGCTAGTTGACCAAGTGATGTCAGGTTCTCTTCTATTATATTAATGTTTATTATTAGCTGTTTGTTTATACGTATACTGTATATATGTTGGTGCATCATCATCATTCATATGCTAATAAAATTCATCAAAGCTAGATCTGTGCTTTTATCAATATAGATGCATAAATACATCTGCCATTTATTTCAAACAAAATTGCTGTGGCTTGTGTGAATCCTTCGGGTGAAAGCCAAATGGTATCAATTGCATACAAGACTTTGAGGTCCAGACTTCCCAGCTGTAAACTTTAGTGCATATGCTACCTGCTAACATTGTCGATGTCTCGATGATAGTGCGTGTGGTCATAACAACAGCTTGTCGGGGAAGCTGGTTACTACTGGCATATGACCATGAGTTCATGCATGTCACTAGAAAAAAAAACTAAGATGTGTGAGTATGACAAACAGATACATACGAGGATAAACAACAACAGTATATATAGTAACTGTAGTTTCCCTTTGTCACAGTTGGTTTTCACTTATTATCTCCAGTTTTGTCCAGAGCTCACATATTGAAGGTAATCGAATACGAGTTGTACGTGTAATCTGTTATATTACACGGTCAAGCAATTTTATTCTATTTATTATGAGTTACTTGTGCAGATAATTAAGATCATAATGACGGGCCAAGTGACATCAGCTTATCATATAATGTTTCCGTGACCTAATAGTATACATCTATAAGCAAATTGGCTAGTTGGTACGTCCAGCTTTCTTGACATGTCGTCTTCACTGTTCACTTTTGATGAGTGTGCTCTTGTGTTGAGTGTTCACAATGGCAACAGACAATCAAAGGATACGTCTGTTGTCAGTATTTCCTTGGCAGCCTGACACAAATAATGGAATTCTAGTGAAAATTACTGGCCATTTGATCGACTAATGACACTGCCTGTAACAATTTTCATTTTTCTATCCCAACTTGATATTTATTTTGCCAGCTAATTAAACTGGTAGCCCCTTTAGATAACTATTAGTTTACTGCCAACTCAAAACAACTGTTATATTGTTTATTAAAATGGATTCAGCTAACTTGTATACATGCCTTTATATGCACCTGCTATTGCTTTTGTGGTGTGAGGAATGATGTCAGTCTGATTTCATACTTTTGATGAATACTTGATAGCTATTTTGTGGTTAATAAATGTATACTAGCCTCCTTATTTCATACTAGTAAGTAGGTGGTGGTAGTAGTTCCAAAAGAATAATACTGGCAATTTCTTGGCAGTATCAAAGATGAACCTAGCAGCCTGCTATACTTTGGGTAGTTGGAAACCAGTAAAATAAAGCCATCTTGGCTGTACTGCATGGAAAGAAATTGACCATACGCAGTAGTTTATTTGCATGCATGATTCGCCAGTCAATATTCTGCCCTAGCTAGCTAGTGGGAAGTCAAGGGTAGCACAAGTATGGCCAAAATCTAGAGGGAGACCGCTTTGACGCGCAAATGATATAAACATCTTGTTTAGTTCCGAAAAGTGAAAAGATTTCGGTACTGTAGCATTTTCGTTTGTTTGTGACAAATATTATTCAATCATAGACTAACTAAGATCAAAAGATTCGTCTCGTGATTTACAGCTAAACTGTATAATTAGTTTTTGTTTTCGTCTATATATAATGTTTCATACATGTGCCACAAGATTCGATGTGACGGAGAATCTTGAAAACTTTTTGCTTTTTTTTGCAAAAATTTTAGTTTTTGACTACTATAGCACTTTCGTTTTTATTTGACAAACATTGTCTAATCACGGAGTAACTAGACTCAAAAGATTCATCTCACAAATTACAGATAAACTGTGCAATTAGTTTTTATTTTTGCCTATATTTAATGCTCCATGCATGCGACCAAATATTCGATGTGACGAAGAATCTTGAAAATTTTTCGAACTAAACAAGACCAATATTCTGCAATTGAAGCACCAACATCGAGATTGATAGATGTGACTCCAGTAGACAATGACCAATTGTCTGTCCTACAAGATCGAGAAAGAGAATGATGTAGATGGAGCGCATAGAGATTCGGAGTGGCAACAAATTGCACTGATGGAGTTGCATTATTGAAGTGGTACATAAGGTTGTGCTACATACTTTGACTACTAACTGACACTTATGCGTGTACTGTTGCAGAGAGCGATCAATGATATGCAAACGTTGTTGCTTGCACGCTTTGAAGAGTAATCGATATAATAGATCGAAACAATAGAGGAAATTCCAGTTTGTATATGTGTGTAGCGAATTACATCTCACGTCGAGAGGACTCAAACTTTCAATATCAACAATTATATCTCTAAAAAAGTATCATAAAAAATATATATGCCACAAATAATCTAATGACATGTTCAGGAACAGTAACATTTATATGCATGAATGCATCTTAGTTTAGACTGCAACCAGTAAACGACTTTTCAGCAGGCAATTTTTTTGGCCTTGTCATCACTGTTCTCCCTCCGTTCATCTTTATAATGCATATTTTATTTTGTTAGAACGAGCCTTTGATCATAGTTATCCTACTAATACATAATGTTTTACAAAATATTTTTTGAATTAATTCATATAAAAACATAATTTGATTATAATAAGTATTATGTAAATGCAAATAATGGTGTTACCACTAATAAAAAAAAGTTCTTGACCAAAATAAAAGATGAATGGCATTTTCATGAACAGCAACATTTGTATGCATCTTAGATAGGCTGCAACCATTGAACAACTTTAGTTTCTGGTTTTCTCACAATGAGACTGATGAAGTTATTACATACTAGGTCTTGGTATCGATCGACAAATGCTGCTAAACCTAAAATAAATCAAGAAAATGGTATTAATTCGCCAACAGTAGATAACTAGTATACAAATGTATACTTTCAAAGTTCAATGAGAGCACTTTCAATACAGAAATTATCATAGTTTCTATAGACATTAATTGTAGTGTCACCTAAGTATTTTGCTGATGTGACAAGATAGTTATTGAAGAGAGAGAATAAAAGTTATAGAAACTAGGAATAAGGCCTTGTTTAGTTCCAAAAAATTTTAGGAAATGGACACTGTAACACTTTCGTTTGTATTTAACAAATATTGTCCAATCATGGACTAACTAGGCTCAAAAGATTCGTCTCACAAATTATAGATAAACTATGCAATTAGTTATTTCTTTTATATATCTATATTTAATGCTCCATGCATGTGCCGCAAGATTTGATGTGACGAGAAATCTAAAAAATTTTAGAACTAAACAAAGCCTAAGTTAGAAATCATGTCTACACGAGATTCAAGACATGAAGTGATATATTTGATTGATAATGAATGTTATTGGATAAAAAGTTGTTCTATAGAAACTATCTAATAAGACTATATTTTTTTATATATAGGCGTCTATAAAAATTAATAGGTATAGAAACTACGTATACTTTCTCGCATTGGGACTGCCCTAATCTTGCCAACTTTTTTTTTCCTTGAGAACTTGGTACTGTGGTCTCTTTATAGATAACTCTTAGGACCTGTTTAGATCCCAAATCTTTACATCCCAAAACTTTTGGCTGTAAACTTTACATTTAAATAGGTGTTTAGATGCTTCCTAATTTTTTTTGGTGTGCAACACACAAGACATGGGTTCCTAAGCAAGTTTACACAGTTTTGGAGCTCCAAGATCCCAAATTCCAAATCTTTACAGCCAAGTTTTACAAGCTTCTGTTTAGATTCATTCTTCCAAAAAGTGCTCATTTCCCCAAAAGTTTTGGTTGTTTGGCTACATCTAAACAGGGCCTTATTCTTATATACAGCAGCACGTACGTACGGAAGAACAAGAAGAAATTGTTCCATCTCCACTGGCCACTGATGAGATCATAAATAAGGAAAAAGGAAATCAAAATTCAATGCTAGCTGGAGGTGTGAACAAGAGTGTGGAATGGAATGGAAAATTAAAAAGAAAAATGTGTGAATGCATACGCGCGCACGGCTCGGCGCGCCGTGTGGAAATCCATCCATCTGCCGCTCTTGCTCGCTTCCGGCGCATGCATGCATGTGTGAAATAATGGCAGGCGGTTGCAGTGCACGTATCGCAAAGGGCATCCAGCAAGCCCATTCCGGTCCACGTAATCACGCACGCCCACACGTCATCGTACGGGGGAAAGTTGCGGGTGAAGCCGAGCGAGCGTGACGTCATGGAGCCCACCTGGTTTTTTCTTCTCTCCGTAGCCGTAGGTCAAGAGAGGACAGGGAGAGTGATAGTCTGATACTAGATTATTTATTGGGCTTTCCTGATTCTCTATATATGGGCTACTCTACTTTGGGCCTCCAGAGCTCGGGGTAAATGGGCCTTAAACGGGTCTAGCTAGTTTGTCTTGCATGTCCAGCAGGGAGCACTAGCAGACGATAAAGGCGCGTTGCGTTATCCGATTCGATTTGGAATCCAACAGGCGCCCTCTGCCGAAGCTCACCTGCTGGTTTATTATGCCAGTCTCGATCAATGCATAGTTTCATGGCACAGTTACCAAGACTATAAACTAGGTAACCGGAGTTTCATGGGGATAAAACTCCTCTCTTATCTGATGAAACTCCTTCATTTAATGATCCTGCCAAGTCAGCAATTTTGCTTATGTGGCACCCTATTTAATGTGCATGACACTCTCATAAAACATGCATTGAGACTGGTCTTACCACGACTTACTATTAGTTATTGTACTGTATTTTCCTACAGTTTTCCTATACGTCAACCGACTGATTTTGGTTGATCTATCAACTAAATTCTAGATGGTTTGATTTGCCCCCCGTGCCATCCAATCTGAATTGAGTTGTGCCTCCTTCCATGACGTCGCGCTGGCCGCTGGCCTGTTCACGGCGCCGGTGCCTTGCACACCGAGCTCCATCATGACGTCGCTGTTGTGCTGTGCCCGTGGCTGTGTTATGCTGCCGAGTGCCGAGTGAACAACCCTACACAATTTGTGAGCAATTTAGAATTTTTGTATGAAATTTGTGAAAAGTGTATATATTTCGTTGATATCTGAAATCCATAGAAACAATTTGTAATTTCTTTCTGAAAAATTTGGAAAATATTTGTATTATACCTAAATTACACTACTATGTCAAATAAATTACACTAAATAAATCATTGTACATATAATAATAAAACAGTGTAAATATAATTAGATGACAGTGTAAGTGAATTGAAAAAATTCAGTTGACAAGTGGGGCTAAAACAACTGAATGTCACCTAGACAGATCATATTTTTATTATACCCAAATTACACTACTATGTCAAATAAATTACACTAAAGAAATCATTCTAGATATATTAATAAAACAGTGTAAATATAATTAGATGAAAGTGTAAATGAATTGAAAAAATCAGTTGACAAGTGGGGCTAAAATAACTGAATGTCACCTAGATAGATTCTTTTTCTATTATAATAAATTAGTGAACGGTACTTTTAGCATCAGTACAAATCAAATTTCAGCTAAAGAAAGAGACTTAAAAATGCCATTCGGATGATCGGATCTACGGTGAAGAGAGTTTCTTCATATTCCTTTCTTTAATTTTTGTGCCTCCTTTTCGTTGGGATCGGAAGGAGGTGAGGAGAGCTGGAAAAATAACAGTAGATCATGTAGCATGTTAATGATTAATGTGCTGTCGCATCAAATTAGGCCTTATTTAGATCATCCTAAAATCTAAAAGTTTTTCAAGATTTCCTGTCACATCGAATCTTGCGGCACATGCATAGAGCATTAAATTATTTAATGCTCCATGATTGTGCCGCAAGATTCGATGTGATGGAAAATCTTGAAAATTTTTTGGTTTTTGAGTGAACTAAACAAAGCCATAAACGAAAACAAAAACTAATTGTATAGTTTGTCTGTAATTTACGAGATAAATCTTTTGAGCCTACTTAATATATAGTTGGATAATAATTGTTAAATACAAACGAAAGTGCTACATTATCAAAATTTAAAAACTTTTCTGAACCTTAGTTAACGTGAAAGTCGGTCTCTTGCATGCCAGCTGTTGCATTGTCTGGAAAGCATCACGAAAAATCTACTTATATTAGTCTGAAACTTTAGCATTTGCAGCAGAGCAGCGCTAATCAGCGAATCAGGCCGGGGGTCTGTACACAGCGACGGGTGAGGTAGGGGCGCCCGCCACCGCAGCTTTTGCAATTGCAGGCCTACTAATCCATCCATCCATACACCGCTGCCGCGAGCTCGCTCAGGCTCTCATCTTCTGTACCTAAAAATATCTTCTTTCTTATCCATGGAGACGGCTGCGCTCACCTCCCACTCGCTGCAGTGTCCAGCTGCTGCTGCTGCTCCCGTGCATGGCAAGCGGCGGAGGGGAGGAGGAGCGGCGGCCTTGCCGCGCCGGCGGCAGACGTTCGCCGGCAGGATCCGGGCTCTGCCGTCGGCGGAGGTCATCAGCGAGATCCTGCACCCGAAGCTGGTGCCCGGCTCGCCCTCCGACACCGGCGACGTCTCCTCGCTCGTCCCGGTCAGTGCTCTCATGCTGCTCTTCTACTTCGTGTCCAACTGGGTGGTGCCCGAGCTGCTCATGAAGCGCCTCAACGAGCCCAAGCCCGAGGAGGACGAAGCTGCTGCTGCTGCTGCATCCATGGCGTCGTCCGGCGCAGCGGACGGCGGCGACGACGCCGCCGCCTCGCCCCGTAAAATCCGGCTCAAGGTCAAGAAGAAGAAGAACGGGAAAGCAACCATCGTGAAGGTCTAGTTATTAGGTAATATGCAGGAGCACACGCATGGAGCGTGCGAGGGCGTCGACCTCTAAACACAGATCGATCGAGTACGTACGGAGTAAGTGTATTACCGCCGACGTCATAGTAAGATAAGATACTGTATTACCAATCTCCATCAGAGCATTGAAGAAGAATTACTCTAGTAATAATTACTGTCAGATGATATGCACGTTAGTGTGCTGTGTGTGTGTGCGCCTGTATTTGTCTTTTGTGATCGAATAAAATTAAGCTCCAGTGCTTATTTACACTACACCACGTCTATGGATGATGGATGCTATGTTACTGCCACACTCAGCGGCGTCCCGGCAAAATACGAGACCCTATTCGAAATAGTAAATGGAGGTCTAATATCTAGTGCCAAAATAAAAAAATAATAATACATATCAATGTATTACTTATATTACAAAGTATAGCAGCATAGACCAAGAATTATAACAGTTGTATAATCATCACTTGAAAAGTGATATTCTTTTAGCATTCTTTGAAACAAATCTTCAATGATATACTCATAATCTATCTTGTTCAGCATGCCACTTGCGAGTTGAAACAATTAGATCAGTTCATGTTTGTTTCATACGCATATGTCTCCCTTAATTTATGTGTGTTGGAGTGGTACCAAACAAGATAATTTATAGTGGTTAATCAGTATCAAACAACTCCCTATGTGTCTCAGAGAGAACCGGTACTAAATACAACAATAGTTACCGTCAGAGACAGAGATTAAAAGGAGGGCTGATAGTAAAGACCGATAGAGAGTAAGCTACACTGCAACGTTGCAAGTGCCAAAAATGAAGCATTAATTAATTATGCTCGCCACACATTTGGCTGTTGCGCTAGACAAGATATAGAAAAGGCTATCATACTTTTGACGTTAAAAAAATGCTCAAAGAACATTTAGAACAATCTTTTGACTAGAGGAAAGTACAATATACTATATCGGAAGCTGTTAAAACCCACTCGAGTCAAAAACAAACGTGAGCTATAATTGAGTATTGACGCCATGGGCAATGGGACACAGGCCCAAGGTTGCATCCTGACTGAATTAAAGAGCCCAGGGCTGCTATGGCTTTTATATGGCCCAGCAGGACTATACCATATGGCTACGGCTTTGGTTTTGTGTCAAAGCCAAGCATTAACCATCCAGCCCAGCCTCAGCTGCCGTGGGCCATTTCTACCTAAATCCGAAGTATCACTGGGCCAGTTTCATTATTGGTCCTTTTTAAAAATACCGCACCGGTACACTTTCTTTCCATTACTTACTAGCCAAAATAAGTCGCCCGTTTTAATAAAAGTAATGCAACGATTCCCTCGAAAATAAAATGTTAATTACTGAAGCCATGAATATTTTATGTCTCCTCCAGAATGAACTATCTTTTATTTTTCCTTGAAAGAAATTATGATTTTTTAATAACATGAAAGAAACTATGGCTGTAACTATCAATAGCCACAACGTTACTGCTGATGCGTCTGGCTTTGTGGAAGGCGCAGAAAGGTAAGTATGTTGTGATAGTGCTTGCAGTTCCAAAAAAAAGGAGCAGCAGATACCTAATTCTATCAGCTAGCGGTGGGGTGGGTTAGTCTCCACAAATCATCTCTGAACTGATCATGTCAACGGGATGAGTAGCAGCAGAGCTGACAGAGGCATGCAGCTAGCTATGTGTGATGACCTAGACTTCCTACCTGCTACTACTCGATTTCCAGAGTTGTGATCTGAAGCAGTCAACGCAGATGATGTATGTTTTGTTAGTCGCTCAAAGTAAGGGCAGGAATGGCCGGTTCTGGAGTGGTTTCAGCCAACTTTTCTGAAAACCTAATTCAATTCAGAAAGCTGACATTATTTGCACTAATCAGCTTAACACCATCTCCGCCCAAACAAACTTAATGACCACACCTAATAGGGTAATGATTATCGTGCTATACTTGATGGATGGAGCCAAGATATTCAATTCAGCAAAATAAAAAGCTTAAAGATTTATTGTGAGAGAAAACTGTCTGCTTTCTTTTCTTTTTCTTTTTATTTTTGGTTGGAGAAAACTCAACTTCTGGAAGTGTCATGCATGTTCTTCTAGAATATCTCGTGAGAGTGGCTACTGGTTATACCACTTGGAGGAATGTATGCACCACTTGCAGGCAGCCTCGATCGGCTGAGAAAAAAAGGGCACCCTGTTTCTTGCTTCCAAGCAATAGAAAATCGAACAAAGCCGCCGCCGTCCCTCGTTTTTCGATCTGAAATAGGTAGGGAAAAATCTCTGTCATTGCTTGTGAATCTAGAACACGCTCTCTTCCTCGGAACAAAAACATGGTGCTCCAATAATTGGTTAGTTGGCAAATAAAAACCTATTTAGCATGGTTTCTCTGTACTCTCTCCATTATAAATATATGTCTTTTTTGGGCTAAATCAAACTTCTCTAAAAGAACACACTAGCATCTATAACATCAAGAGATCAGTTTTATTAAATCAGTAATGCATTTATTTTTTTTAATGTGGATGCTAATATTTCTATAACTTTAGTTAAAGTTAGAGAAATTTAACTTGGAACAGTAAAGCAACCTAAATTTTAGAATGGAGGGGGCATATAACAACTACTTAAACCCTTCACGTTTTAAATATATATAACATTTAGGATAATCTAATTAGTTAACAATGGACTTACTAGCTTGTTCGTGTTCCAAACATCATATATATTTAGAAAAGGGGAGATGGGAATATTTGGGAGGCAAATTGATAAAATATTATCTCGAAATGACATGTTCAAACAACTTTAGAACACTTTAGCTTAGGAGAATACCGAAATGACAATGACCTATACTTTGGAACAGAGGAGGTAGAACTTAGAGAGAGGAAGTGGTGTAAATAGTTAACCAACAAAACTAAATGTTGTAAAAAAAACACCAACAAAACTACAAACAACATAAATCCAAAAAACTGAGCACCACAAACAATTAGTACCAGGGAAAAAAATTAATTCGGTAACTAATTAGTGCAGCGTTTTTGTGAGTGTGTGTGTGGTTAGGAGTGAGTCCGGAGTCCGGACATTAGATGGCACCAGAAGATGGAATCACGTGTGGCGGACAATCCTCCACTCCACTCCACGGCGGTGAAGAAAGGGTCAAAAAAACGCAAGCAAAGGGTGGTGACTGGGCCAGGGAAATAATAAAGGAAAAGCAGAAGAGCAGCTCTCACTTTCAGCAGCGATCACTGTTCATCCTCCAAGTGTGCGGTGCGACGGTGGTGGTGGCGGCGATCGCGACGCGGCTTCCGATCCACCACGTCGGCACTCCGGCGGCGAGAGTCCTCCGCACCGGCACCGCAAATAATCCGCGCCATTATCGCCGTCGCTAGCGAGCTGATGAGCTAGATGATGCTTGATGCTGGTGCATGCATGCGCCCTCTCTGCTTCGTTATCGGTGCCGGTCTCTTTCCACGGCCAGCAATTCTTGCGACGGGGATTGTCGACGATTCTGAAAAGGACTCCATTGAACATATTAATTCGCCCCTGCTTCAAAAATCAGTTTTTTTTCAAAAAAAAAATTGGCTAGGCGTGTAAAAATAATATAAAGATTTGTGTCTTCGAATATATGCACTTCAACCTCTTTTCCTTTTAATGAAAAACGGATCTATATGCCCGATCGCAAAAAAAAAAAAAAAAAAACGGGCCTTTGAGGAGCTGATCAGCCGAGGTCTTGTTTAGTTCACTCTACAAACTAAAAAGTTTTCAAGATTCTCTGTCACATCGAATTTTGTGACACATGCATGAAACATTAAATATAGGCGAAAATAAAAACTAATTACACAGTTTAGCTGTAAATTACGAGACAAATCTTTTGAACCTAGTTAGTTTATGATTAGATAATATTTGTCACAAACAAACGAAAGTGCTAAACTTTTCGGAACTAAACAAGGCCCGAGTCGATCTTCTGAGGCCTTGTTTAGTTCGCAAAATTTTTCAAGATTCCCCGTCACATCAAATCTTGCGGCACATGCATGGAGCATTAAATATAGATGAAAACAAAAACTATTTGCACAGTTCATCTGTAAACCGCGAGATGAATCTTTTGAGTCTAGTTACTCTATAATTGGACAATGTTTGTCAAATAAAAACGAAAGTGCTACGGTGCCGTTTTTCACATTTTTTGAGAAATGCATTTGAAGCGACAAAATGTTGCTCGCAAGACCTTGTTGCTCTTTTAAATTCTGGCGGAGAGATGGCGACAGAACACTGCGCCGTGGCGCGTGTGCGATTTCGTTTGCAATGTGATGTGATGCATCAGGGGTCCACTGAATTAAGGGGATGATTTTTTAGTGGACACATGACGGGGATTCTATCAGTTATCCGTGAACACCAGCACGTACGTGTGGGGTAATGTGTCATGTGTGTGGGTGTGTGTTGTGAACGTGGTACTATGTAGTACGTTTGGTGTAATGCATCGTTTAAACTCTTTTTTTTCACTACAACTTTTACCATCTAAACGATTGTTTAGTGATAAAACGTTTGTAGACGACGGTTTAAGCGAGTTTAGGCAAAGGCTGCTGGAGGGCCAAACTGTGCTTTGGATTATTTGATGAGGAACAAATAAACAGATATAGTTGGTTTAAGAATTAAGGTTGGTTAAGTTTCAGTTAAAAGGAAAAGGATCGGAATGGGTGAGGACAAATTGCAAGCCACATCAACGCACCCGCCAAACTAAATGAAACAAAGATGAGGAGAAAGAGAAGGCCAATCATGTTCAAGAAGCTTGTCACATATAAATGATTTGTTGCTGATGGAACCACTAAAACACCACTACACAGGTCGGTATATGCAGTAGCTGGCTATATCTATATAGGTCGGCACCAGAAAACGGAAGTGGGCTTTGGCTCCATGTAATCATGCACTAGACAAGGACGGACAGAAAAACAAACACACACAAACAAAAAGTTCTCAACGAGACCAAGAAATCCAGGCTAGGTTACGTGCAGGTCAGGTATGTATCATGGTTTCGTTTCGTTTCACCTGGATGGGCGGCGAGAGGGTAGCTCACTATATACTAGCTCGTTCTCAGACCTTATTAGCTATAAGCTAGCTTGTTAGGTTGCACCGTACTACCTACAATCATGCATGGCATATTATTATTGGCATCGGTCGATCGATCAGTGAAGCAAAAGTGGCATCATCAGATGGATGAAGCCAACTAGGCACTGCAATAGTAAGAGTAAGCAGTTCTTGTTTGATCTCAAAAGACAAGCAATGCGAAACATCATCTATGAAAAAATTGGCGTCGTACTCGTATGCGCCTACTTAGGCGCGGCCTTGTTTAGTTCATAAATTTTTTTAGGTTTAGCTACTATAACACTTTTGTTAGTATATATTAACTAGACTTAAAATACTCGTCTCGCAAATTAAAAACAAACTGTGTAATTAGTTATTTTTATTATCTATATTTAATACTTCATGCATACGTCCAAAGATTCGATGTAACGGGAAATCATACAAAATTTTGGAAACTAAACAAGGCCTTATATGCATCTGAGCGATGATCTGACAAGAAATAGAATTCAAGGGGTCAAAAATGAATGTGGTATGATCGAGTAGCAAGAATCTCTCTATGATGCATGCATCCCAAGTCTATTCCTCAAATTTAGTAGAATGAGCTCATTCTTTATACGAATGCTAATTATTAGCTTGTGAGAATTAAGGTGATGGTGGTATGAAGTTATTCTATATTTCATCACAAACCAAATAAAAAACTAAAGAGTGATATATAAGAATGAACTACCTCATTTTACAAACCAAACACTACACCTATATATTTGGAGATCAACCGGATGAACGATACGAGTAATTCATTCTAAGATACCTTTCTTGCTCACCGTCCCAAAATGAATAAATAAATTTGTAATCAAGATTGACAAGCATGCCGCCCCCAAAAAAAAAAAACCAAATCGATGCCCCAAAATATGCATGTTTAACTACCCCTGTATTATGGATATGGACACACCTTTGGTTCCTCCATTATTGAGCCTCACCTCGCCTTCTCTTGCGCAACCAGGAACCCAAGATAGAGACGGTCGAGTTTTTGCTTCTCCCTTGCTTCGCTGCCTTGAATTCCGTTTGAGCGAATTTCATGTGAATTGGGGGTTCAGAGCCCGTTAAGACACCTTTTGGAACGTGGGGATATATTTTTTTGTCCCTGTTTTTGGTATTTTTTATGTATGGAAATGATTTGATTGATATGAGGTTCCTCTATGATCTTTGTGAAAATTCGATATGATGAAGAATCTTAAAGTTTTTTTTTTTTTGAGTGTATTGAACACGTGGACACCAGCATATAGTATGTCGACCTTGGTGGGCCCAGCCACTACGCATGAGCAATGAGGTGGGGTTTTGAGTGGCAAACTTTGTGTCTGTTCATGGCAACAGCAGGTTAAAGGCAAGCATGCAGCAAGTGTGCGGTGCGGATGCAATGCACGCCCATGACGGGGATGTGCACTATAATCCCATGCTTAGATTATTAGTTAGGTACTGCTATCTCATAAATAATCCCATTAATTAGGCCAGAGGGCAGAGCTAATTAGCCAGGTAGTAATTAACTAGTACGATCTATCAGGAGTATATAAATTAGTTAAACCCAGTAGTAGTGCAGTGCGCGATATGTGCGAGGCGTGTGTGTTGACTCTGACGGACCTCTGCCGTACGTGTCACGATCGGGCTTGGCTTTGCCTGGCCTTTGTGGTGGACGGAAGCTTCGTCGGATCGCACGCACGCACCACCACACCTGCATGCAGGCTGCTTGTCCCCACGAGGGCCGGGAAGAAGATGAGGAGGAAGACTCGTTCGCCCGTGACGTGGCGATGGGCTTCCCCTCCTCCCCCGCGCACCCTTGACCGTTGACCAGTCGTCGCCTCGCCTCGCGTCCATTTGCTGCACCTGCAGGCAGTATGGGGGAACCGGGGCAGCAGTGCAAGAGCAACGCGGCCCGCGGCGACCGTTGACCGGCTCCGGCTGACCGGCGAGCCCGGCCTCGACCTCGCTCCAGACGAAGACGACGACGACGTCCATCCCTTGCATCTGCATGCATGCCGCCAGATCGAGGCAGCAGCCGCCAAATTTTACTAGCACACGTACTGTACATAAGTAGTATGTCACTGGGTACAGTGCAGTACCCCCGCTGCTGATAGTCTAAAGGCTGTTCACTTTGCTTATAACCATACTTTTTTTTCAATCCTATGTTCTAGGCTACTATAGGTGAAGCTGCTGGACAACTGTAACGAGAGCGATTGCCAAGAACATCTCGCGTAATGATACAACAGTTTTCAGCTCCTTCCACGGACACATCACGGATGGTTGGGGAGATCGACCATGACTTTGGCTGCCTGTGTGACTGTGATTGTCCATGCTCACTTGGTCAGTCGTCGTCTGACACGCAAATTATGAGCTGCTGACCTTCTACGTAATGCTCCGTATGCCGCAGCTTTAATTTCTTCGTCCAACAACACGCCTCATGGCGTGTGTGTGCCGTGCACCGGCAGGCAGGATGCAGCATAGAAATGATGGACCATAGGACTCAATTTACTCTAAAAAGCTAGGCTTTCTGCTCAAACCGTTTTCAGAATTTTATTTTGCTGACTATTTATCGCCATGACATGGACACTACAGTACGTCTGTCGTCCATCTATAAATACGCTACCTGTGTACCTTTTGTTATCACGTCCAATTCTATATGACCTATCTGCGGTGCAGTTGCTTCCAAAATCTATAGTACTAGCTAGTATATCCTCTGTTTTCCTTTCTTTTTTTTTCTAGCAAAAGATGTCCTGGCATCTGCTTATATCTGGATTATAACAAGGCAAACGAGAACCATCAATGCCACAAAGTCCATTGCCAAAAACAAGAGGAAAACAAAAAGAAAGTTGCAATCAATTTAGCACGTTAGGCTACCTTAATAGACCCCATACTCTATATTTTTAGTTATGGGGCAAAAAATTCACCCCCAATAGACTACGAACTTGGTCTTCTAAATTTGTTGGCCACCTAGATTCTCACCCACTACCTATTCCCATGGGTCAAGTAGGGAGTCTCTACCTTTCCTATTGTGTCGGTTCCTTCTCTACCATGCTCAATGCCTATCCGACCGATGCCTCCTCTTTGCCCGCCAACCCGGCTCCTCCCAACCGTATCTTGACTTGTCGCGCCCAGCGCTCTTCTCCATTTGACCCCATCTTCTCCGTGCCCGGAGCTACTACGTTCCACCAGATCACATCTACTCACCCAACAGGCACCGCGACATCACCGCTTGACCCTTGCTCCTCCTAGTCCAATCCCGCCTCCACATCCAGCAATGCACCTCCGCCCCGCCCAATCCCTGCCTCCTCACACCTAGCACCTTCTCTTTGTTGTCCGATGTCGTCTACTCCCTATCTAGTGTATCCAAATAAACACATGACCCCATCACCTCCACACTTCTTTGGGATCCCTTTGACCGAGTTGCGGTTAGCCCAAGGGACATGCGAGCCTAGCGTAGCTCGCTAGCTTAACCCTTGTTGCTGGCGTGTGCAACATTGGTTGAATTGGACATTTCCTCTTTGTGACAATTTTGTGCCTAAGCGCCCGCGTCGACACACACATGAGAGAGAATAGGGTGGCTATCCAAGTAAGTAGGGGGCTTGTTTTAGGTAGTATTGCTGGAGATGCTCTAGTATGGCGGTTGAGACAAAGAGTTTTCTTGGTTATTTCATTTTTCTATGAAAAGGTGCATCCTACTAGTCCACTAGTGGGGAGGCTTTGTAAAGAGAGGCTTATAATCTAGACGGAGTGAGTTGTGCCGAACAATAGTTTTTTTTACAGAAGTGATTTATGTGAATTGGTTCTCGCGAATGAACTAAAATACTGGAAGCACCATCTTCTCCTAGATCATAGGGCTACACCTATGTAGAATTTACCCTAGAGAATCACTTGTATCCGCACATCGTCTGACAATGAGCTCTCCCAAAGCAAACTAATTTTGAGCTCATACAGTCCTACGTGCTCCACACCTTTGCTCACGTGAGTTGTAGGACCAATTCAAATCCATAGGTGCAACTTTTTTAAAAGAATGACAGGGGTCGGTCCAACCGAGCATGCATGAGCATGACTAATCCTGTCTACTACCACTAGTAATTAGTGGGGTTACAGATAAATAAACTGACAACAAAACGCTGCACCACCTATAGTACATTCACATCCATGCATGCCCTTTTTAGGCTCTGTTTAGTTCCCCATCCAAAAATTTTTTATTTATCTCATCAAATCTTTAGACACATACATGAAACATTAAATGTAGATACAAAAATAAACTATTTACACAATTTGGTTGAAAATCACGAGACGAATCTTTTAAGCCTAGTTAGTCAACGATTAGCCTGAATTGCTACAGTAACCCACATGTGCTAATGCTAGATTAATTATGCTTAATAGATTTGTCTTGCAGTTTACACGCGAGTTAAGTAATTTATTTTTTTTAGTTTCTAAAAACTCCTCCCGACATCCTTCCGACATATCTGATGTGACAACATCCTTCCGACATATCTGATGTGACAACTAAAATTTTTTTATCTCCAATCTAAACAGGACTGAGTCTCACAGTACACAACTGGAGAGAGGGATAGTAGTACGGAATAGAGACAGAGTGTAGCTGGCTGGTGGCCCTGCCTCCTGCGCTCCTGCAAATTGTGGCCTACTAAGTCGGATCCCGAGTTTCGCACGTGGAAACCATTTCTCCCACGTGCACGTTTTGCTTCATGATATTATTTGCCACCAGCAACCACCATTCGTGCCAATGCAGGTGCTGTCTGTTTGCTCTAAACAATTTGCAGACCATGCATGTGAATCAATCAATAGACACAGGGTACCCAGGAGGCCAGAGGACACAGACCAATTGCTCGATCTTAAGATACCAGTGCCTAGTAATCGGCAAAGTGACCGCGATAGCTGAGATTATCATACATGTTGGCAACAAGAGACCCACTGTCATCGTCATCATTCCCGGCTTTCCGTGTTACTCGATGTCCACGAAAGGAAACAAGTATATTTTGGGCAGTATCATGCCACTATTTTCAAGCGAAAGTGTCTCTGGTTGAGTTGGTTAAGTGGATTTAGTAGCATGTCTTAAATTCTAGGTTTGACTCCTTGTGAAAACAAATTTTTAGCTAACCTAGCCTATTCGCTTGTCTTATAAGTCGTACTTTTTCTGTCAACCAACATTATTTTTCTCTTATAATAAATCAGTGAACAGTATTTTCAGTCATGTCTTTTTAGACCAGCAAACAGGTAAGTTACACTACTAGACACAATCGATTTAACTAAAGATCTCCCTCTTGCACAAAATGAATATGTAGGGGGTGGCGTGACGATGTACCACCACATGTAGATTAATTGAACGACATCACTATATTTTTATCATTGATTTTTATCGGTTGAAGTTAAGCTATCTTATGTTTGATCAAGTTTGCATAAAAGGATAGTATTATTTACATTGTCAAATGAGGTCCATTAGATACATGATGAAACATATTGTTTTCATTTCTCTTTGGTGTGGTAGATATTTCATAAAAATGAATTGAGGTCTGGCTTGATTCCTACCAACGCGTATAGATTGAACGGGGTCGTTATATTTTCATTTATAGCTGTATATGTGTATTCTCTGCACCCTAAACTATAGCAAAATTATAGTTGTTCTAAATCAAACCATCTTATATTAGATCAAGTTTATAGAAAGGAATAGTAATACCACAGTATCAGATGAGTTCCGTCAGATGATGAAATGTATTTTCATATGGATATGTCAAACAACCAGTTGTTTTAGCCCCTCTCTGCAACTGAATTTTTTTCATGCATTTACACTGTCTTCTAGCTATATTTACCTCACCTTATTACTATATTTACAGTAATTTATCCAGTGTAATTTATTAGACAAAGTGATGTAATTTGGGATAACACAAGATCTTAGACAAGTATATGCCAAATTTTCAAAAAAAGAAATACATTTTTTCAATGGATTCCAGATACCAGAGAAATATATATGAAATTGTTCACAGATGTCATCAAATTGTTCACAAACTTACAAATTTACAAATAGAAGAACAAACAACATAGAAAACATAGAACATAGTGTAGGGGCCTGGAAGCTAGTTGTGGAGGCTCCGAGTAGGGGGCCTCTGGGAGCTGTGGGGGCGCCGGCGAAGGGTCGGCATGGGGGGCCGTGGCGGAGGGTGCCCCGGCGCCGGGGGTGGTAGCGGATGACATCCGGAGCGTGGGGAGCCACAACAAGCCTAGGGCGGTGCCGGAGGGGCTAGCCTAGGGGCGGTTGGGGCACCGGAGGACTGCCTAGATTAACCGGCTAATGTATAGCGTTTCTGTTCTATATACGTCTTTTGACAGGGCAAATGTTACATAATATATTTTTTTCTATAAACTTAGGTCCCATGTGGATCCTCCAAATTTTAAGAATCTAGATAGAAAAAAAAACCCACAATCCTAGTAGATCTTGTCCAAACGGTATAAATTTACTTACATGAATTTTATCTCACAGATTTTTAGAATCATGAAATCCAATAAAGCTGTTAGGATTTCTTTATCCGGATCCTCAGGGATCAAAACGGGGTCTTAATAAACTTAGAATACTCTGGCTCGTGAGAACTGAATATACACAAGGACATACTGTAGTCAAGGAGCGAGAGTTGCGTGCAATATTTCTGCCCCATGTCAAATCATATATGTGCCCATTTCTTTTATTTAGCTCATAATAAACTGTCATCATCAGCTAAACCCGAGCTTGACCGAAGAAACAGCACGCGCGCGGATTGAGTCTTGTTCGTGTGTCCCCCCTGATCGGATCTGATCTGTTCCTGATTCCAGAGCACAGCACAGCACAGCACAGCCAGCATCTTCTCGTGCATCAGCAGCAGGAGGAGCGCGTGCGTTGACGCGGTCGCCGCGTTGCAAACCAGCTAAGCACGTCTCAGTTCTCTCAAATAACTAATCTAGTATCTTAGAAATATATTCTCACAGCTCATATAATTCTTTACCGTAGAATTTACTTTTAAATTATCTTTAAATTCTATTTATAAAAACCAACGGCGAAAAGACAAAGGCCGTTAATCTAACGCCGTAGCTGTAGTACAGGAGGGAGTGGAAGACTTACTCGGAAACCAACCGCATGGTGGGGCCCACCACTCCCTACAGAAAGGCTGTCCGCACTCACCCTCCCCGTAGCCTCTCCTCACTGCCCGCGGGCCCGCCGCGGCCCCACGCGCGTTGGGTGGCAGAGAAGGGTAGGAACGGAGCGGAAGTATGCGTACTACTCCAGGCACAGGACGTCGTACTACCGCCTTCATTCAAGGCCTTGTTTAGTTTCAAAATATTTTGTGAATAGTACCAATTTCGTTTGTATTTGACAAATATTGTAAAATCATAAACTAACTAGGTTCAAAAGATTCGTCTCGTCAATTTCGACCAAACTATGTAATTAATTTTTATTTTCGTCTATATTTAATACTTTATGCATACGTCTAAAGATTCGATGTGACGAGAAATCTGAAAAATTTTGTAAAATTTTTTGGTAACTAAACAAGGCCCAAATGGAATCGCGCCACGTGTGCCATTGTGTCGCGTGGCCGCCCGATATTTGCCGGCACAGGGGGCGGTGACGTGGCGGCCCATGATTCCGCTGCCGGCGTCGGGCCCCGCTTCCTGTCCTTGACTGGAGTAGGGCCAGGGCGGCGTCAGCGGTGACGGCGTGAGGTGCCGTGTGGGCCCCACGCCAGGCGCAACAGTAGCGCACGCGTGAACCTCGTTGGCGTCCCCTCCCCTCCCCGCGGCTCCCCGCGGCTTCCTCTTCCTCTTCGTGTCAGCTCTGCTCTGCTCTGCTCACTGCGCTGTTGCACCACAGATCTCGTCAGCCCCGTGGCCCTGGAGCATATTTTTGCCAAGGACAAGGAGTCCAGTTGGCGCCGCCGTCACGTGCTACGTGCACACGCACACGCACACGCCGTCTGTTGTAGCTACCGAAAATGAGAGAAAGCCACCGTATGACCATCTCTACTCAGGTTCCATTTTTTTTAGTCACGAGCTGGAGCTTGAAGTCCACTACTAGTACAACTACTATAGGTCCTCCTCTTCCATAGCGTTGTGCATTGACATAGTTTCGTAATTAACCTATCGATTTATGGGTAAGCAAAGCTGCAATAGTGCCTCTCAACAAAACATTCAGGCCTTGTTTAGTTATCAAAAAAAATTTCAAGATTCTCCGTCACATCGAATCTTACAGCACATGTATGAAGTACTAAATATAGATGAAACTAAAAACTAATTACACAATTTACCTGTAATTTGCGAGACGAATTTTTTGAGCCTAGTTAGTCTTTGATCAGACAATAATTACCAAATACAAACGAAAATGTTACAGTCCTAAAATCCAAAGATTTTGCCAATTGAACAAGGCCTCAGAGACGTCTTATTTCGTATTCATCCATTTAGACTTGTGCTAAACTCTTAGGGGCACTCACAATGCCTCATGCGCCCCACCATGGTCCACCTGCCACTCCTATGTCGGATTCGACGTGTCCGAGCCGAACCCGCCGCTCCTGTGTGAGATCCACCGCACTAGAGAGCGGACGAGGTGAGGAGAGAGCGATAGGAGGGAGAGTTCATGAGGGGGAGAGAGCGAGACAGCGACAAGAGGGAGAAGGAGAGAGCTGGCACTGAGAGAAGGGAGAGAGACAGAGAGAGAGGTTGGACAAGTGAAAAAGAAACCCTAACTCAATATAAGTACGATGAGCATGATACGGGCCGGGATATGGACTGTCTGGGCCACTATTTATCGAGGCGGACCTTATAACGTGACTACCTCTTTTGAAGGCGGTTACGTTAGGAAAACCGAGGCGGTCGCATTAAGTTGCCCATCTCGGTAAAATCATTTTTGTGAGAGGGATGATTGTGACCACCTCGGTTAATAAAAAATGACCACCTCGGTTAATACTAGGCATTACCGAGGCGGTTTCAAAACCCATCTGCCTGCGAGCCTAATTTTAAAACGCCTCATGAAATCTTTTGTTGTAGTAGTGTAAATTGTCCTTCTTGAAGCACAAATCTAAATAACACGTAGGAGTAAAACTATCCAACTATTTTCTCAAGCATCAAATGAGTCCAATGCCCTTTCATGAATTTGCTTCAACCTTGAGACAAGCTTTACAATGGTGCCACACAAACTCTAGCTCGACACCCATGGTTTTTAGGTCCACACCAAGAAAAAGTCAACACCTGGTTGAAATGCCAAATCAATGAACTTCCACATCCAGTTTGGTGCCTGGCCAAATCCGAAAAAAAACTCAAACCGAGTTATGTGTCCTAAACCGGCAGACCCACACACATCAACGTGTGACTTTGCGCTCCCTCTCCGTCTCTCCCACACTATGTTAATCACATAATAACCAACACCAACTATCGCATGCGCCATACATGTAACTACACGCACAACATCTACATATACAGTACAATGCACGTACACACGAGCTCAAATGTATGCACTCCGTAAGAAATAACAAAATGTGCACATCCGATGCATGCACGGTAGAAACGTTTAAACAAATTCAGCTACAATATCAACTGTTCATAATACATAGAGGACACTCTTAGGTACATGACACGTTGGTGTCACATCGCCCATATATAAATTTGTCTCTCAATATATTTCACAAAAAAAAGGGGTATCAATGACACTCGCTCCCTGCTGATCTATTTTTTGTGTGTAATAAAAGGACGTACTACTCCATGATGAATTTTGGTGAAGGTCGTGGCCGTCCGACGAAATGTTCCCTGCCAGAGAAACATGTGTACCTTATCCCATGGCAACATCCAAGGTACCCACAGCTCCAACTCCTCCAACTTAAAAAAAAAAGAAGAAAAATCATCCATCCGTGTCTGCACACGCGGGGAGGAGGTGAGGCACTGCATGAGTGAGGAGCAGGACGACCGAAAGCAACTACTGAGAAAAAGGGAGCGGGGGGGAGAAAAACAAGAATTTTGAGAAGGAAAAACGAAACGAGCAAGAAGGAACCACTTGTGCGCGTCCTCCTTTTGACCACGCGAGCTCGGCGACACCAGAAAACAACACCACCAACAATATAAAATCCCCCTCCTTTTTTCTTCCTCTCTCTCCCTCTCTATATACAAACAAAACAAAGGTTCTCTTTAGTTTTCAAAAAATTTCTTTTTATTCTATCATATCAAATCTTTAAACACATACATAAAACATTAAATATAAATATCAAATAAATTATACAGTTTACATATAATTTTTAAACAAATCTTTTAAAACTAAATAATGTATAATTAAACACTAATTACCAGGTACAACGAAAATGCTCCCACAGCTAAATCTAAGACCTTGTTTAGTTCCCAACAAATTTTGCAGAATTTTTCAGATTCTCCATCACATCGAATCTTTAGACGTATACATAGAGTATTAAATATAAACAAAAATAAAATTAATTACATAGTTTGGTCAGAATTGATGAGACGAATCTTTTAAGTTAGTTAGTCTATAATTAAAAAATATTTGTCAAATACAAACCAAAGTGCTACCGTGTCAATTTTCTAAAATTTTTTAAAACTAAATAAAATTTTAAAAAATATTTGTCAAATACAAACATCGCTAAAGTTTTATTCGGAACTAATGCGAAAGCCACACACGGGGACGGACACGGAGGGATGAGAGAGAGTGGTGACTCGACTGATGAGAGAGAGAGGTGAGGGAGAGTGAGTGAGAGAGAGAGACCATCCGAGCTGCTTCGTGTCCTGCCTCCTTCCTTATCTCTTTCATTCATCCATCACAGCCCCACCCCCGCGCCCCGGCTTTTCTGCCCGCCAGCATCCTCCATTATTCTCCCCTCTACATATACCCCCTCTCACCTCACCTCTTCCTCCTCAACCCACCCCACCTCCCACCTCTCGCCACCGTGTGGTCCGCCCGCGACACCCCCCCCAGACCATCCTCCTCTAACCGAACCACCAGGAAGAAGCACCAAGCAAAAGCCGCAGAGCTCGATCTCTCGCGCTGGGATCGTCGTCTACCACCACCACCAACAACAACCGTATCGGTCCTTCCTTCCTCTACCTCTGAACGAGAACGCGAACGCGCCGCCCTGTGATTACTACGACCCCAGCATGTGCTCAGGACCTCGCAAGCCGTCCACTCCTCCTCTGCCAACGGCGACGGCCAAGGACTCCTCGGCGATGACGGCGGCGGCGGCGGTCCTTCTGGAGCTGGCGGCGGCGGACGACGTGGTTGCCTTCAGGCGCGCCGCGGAGGACGACAAAGCCCCGGCCTTGGACGCCGTGGCCCACTGGTACGGCCCGTCCGCGGGCGCCGGCCGCCTCCGCCTCGAGGCGCGCACGCCGGCCATGGTCGCCGCGCTCTACGGCAGCGCTTCGGTGCTGGCGTACGTGCTGTCGTCCGCGCCGGCGGAGGCCGCGCGCGCGTCGCCCACGGACGGAGCCACGCCGCTCCACCTCGCGGCGGCCGGTGGCGCCGCGGGCGCCGTCGCGGCCACGCACCTCCTCCTCGCCGCGGGCGCGTCCGCGGACGCGCTCGCCTTCTCGGGACTCCGCGCTGGGGACCTCCTCCCGCGCGCCAACGCTGCCGCTGACAGGGACCGGGCGCTCCGCGTGCTCCTCAAGTCCCCCGCCGCGTCGCCGTCGTCCTCGCCCAAGAAGTCCGCCTCGCCTCCGCCGCCTTTGGCCGCGGCGGCGGCGGCGGCGGCGGCGGCGCTGCCGGCGGAGCCGAGGAAGGAGTACCCGCCTGACCTCACGCTCCCTGACCTCAAGAGCGGGCTCTTCAGCACCGACGAGTTCCGCATGTACAGCTTCAAGGTGAAGCCCTGCTCCCGCGCCTACTCCCACGACTGGACCGAGTGCCCCTTCGTGCACCCCGGCGAGAACGCGCGCCGCCGCGACCCGCGCCGCTACTCCTACAGCTGCGTCCCTTGCCCGGAGTTCCGCAAGGGCGGCGCCTGCCGCAAGGGCGACAACTGCGAGTACGCGCACGGCGTCTTCGAGTGCTGGCTCCACCCGGCGCAGTACCGGACCAGGCTCTGCAAGGACGAGGTCGGCTGCGCGCGACGCATCTGCTTCTTCGCGCACAAGCCTGAGGAGCTCCGCGCCGTCAACCCCTCCGCGGTTTCCGTCGGGATGCAGCCCACCGTGTCGTCGCCGCGCTCCTCGCCGCCCAACGGCCTCGACATGGGCGGCGGCATGCTCAACCCGGCCTGGCCCTCCTCACCGGCAAGCAGGCTCAAGACCGCGCTCGCCGGCCGGGAGCTGGACTTCGACCTCGAGCTGCTCGCGCTAGACCAGTACCAGCAGAAGCTCTTCGACAAGGTGTCGTCTCCCAGGGCCAGCTGGGGCTCGGCCGGCGGGATCGGCTCGCCGCTGCCCGCCGCGTCGCCCGCCAGGACCGTGCCGGACTACACGGACCTGCTCGGCTCCGTCGACCCGGCGATGCTGTCCCAGCTGCACGCGCTGTCGCTCAAGCAGGCCGGCGACATGCCGGCGTACAGCTCCATGGCGGACACGCAGCTGCATATGCCGACGTCGCCCATGGTCGGTGGCCCCAACACCGCGTTCGGCCTCGACCACTCCGCCATGGCCAAGGCCATCATGAGCTCCCGCGCCTCGGCGTTCGCCAAGCGCAGCCAGAGCTTCATCGACCGCGGCGGCCGCGCGCCGGCCACGCGCTCGCTCATGTCGCAGCAGTCCACCACCGGCGCGCCGTCCATGCTCTCCGACTGGGGATCGCCGGACGGCAAGCTGGACTGGGGCGTCCAGGGCGACGAGCTGCACAAGTTCCGCAAGTCGGCGTCTTTCGCGTTCCGCGGGCAATCCCCGGCGCCCGTGCCCACCCCCGCCGAGCCAGACGTCTCGTGGGTGAACTCTCTTGTCAAGGACGGCCACGCCGGCGACATATTTGCGCAGTGGCCGGAGCAGGAGCAGATGGTGGCCTAATTTGATTCACCGATCATCACTGGCTCATAGCATCTAGCTGACCAAAGTTCTTTCCTTCAATTATTTTTTCCCCTTTGTTTGCTTAATTTGATTCATATGAGATGTTTTTTACTAGTACATATATATAGGCTGTTCACAATAATATTTGTTCATCAACAAGAAGCATATATGGATGCCCAAAGGGAGCTCTATATTGATGAGGAAGGAAGAACAACCAATCTTTTACTACTTCCATCGGTTTATATATAAATAGTTGTACACACGAATTCCTACATACAAAGAGTTTATGTTTATATTACTTTGAGATATATATATAAGATATCGGGAGGACAGTAAGATTTGATTCATGTGCTTTCCGCCTTACGACAATTGACAAACACTATGAGAAATTCCATGCTTATCTGCTTGCTGTACTCTTCTATGGATGTGATTATCAGTATATATTCCTGATCCTTCTATGAGCATATCTTCCTTTGCTTGATTCTTCTTCTATTTAATAAATAAATGTTTTCAGAAAACAAGTGGAATATAAGCAACTTGCAAATTTTCTAGTATCTCTACTCCTTACCAAGTGGATGGTGGTAGGCCATAGGAGGTAGACTGCAGGGCAATCACAGGTTAGTTTAGTGGAGATGGTGGCGTCATGCTCCAGATCAAAATAAGTAAAGTAATTCTGTCAGAAAGCAAGCAAGCATTCATGCATGAACCTAAAGCAAAAACAAGGTTAACGAATTATTGCTGTGTTGGTGGGTTAGGCACAAAACACAATGGCCCCAAAATCTGGGCATATGTGCCACCAAGACACTAGAGAAGAAAATGACAATATTCAATTATCTACTAGGACTAGGAGTAATATATATATATATTTTTAGTGTTGCCAATGTTGATTTCGCTTTGACAAAAATTGCACTTCTAGAACATTGGACTTCTTCACCCATGAACAGAACAGATTTTCTCTCCTTTTGTCCTCCTGCTCCTTTCACTTTCTTGTATTTGCATATAATGTTTTTCTATGATGATAAAACCAGTATCGTCGCCCATGCTGTCTCTGGTCTTTATATGCATGGTGCAGCTGTTATGCTTGGATACTCCGAATTATTGCTTCTAAAAGTATTCAGTTCTTTAATCATGCTCAAGCATTGTTCTTGCAGTTGGAGCAGATTTTGGAGTATTGTAAGGCTATCCAGGTATTCAATCATTGATGATGTTCTGTCCTCCAGACAGCCTCTCATCTCTGATGAAATTTTTTTAGTTCATTTGTGCATCATGAAACATGCTGATATTGCTGTTACCTTTGCCTTAATTTATCCTTGCAGTGTATAGTATAGTGGAGTTGCTTCTACTTGCCTCCTCTATCTCTGCTCAATTTCTTCCAATCTACTCTACTTCTCAGCCTGCAGTTTACTATGTAGTATGTACTAAAGAAATGATTCACCACTTGGAAACTTACCTACCAATTAATTAAAGACAATAACTTGCTTATATATTTATAAATGATAAGATTACGGTTGCTTACAGGTTATTAATCTGGATGCAGTCAAACAATACTCTGCAAGACCAAGGCAACTGCTTGAGTAGTATAGCATGTCTAAATGACATTGATATCCGGTAAACTTAAACCTACTTGCGTCAGAAGCAGGTTAGCAGCTGTGTGAACGATTGGCGAGCTTGGTCTTCGTTTTCATGTGAGGCATTCAAACCTTGCTGCGAAAGCAATCGGCATTTAATTATTTCGTTTTATCGGCTCGACGACTTGCGACAAATCCTGTTGCTGATAGATAGGTTTTCAGTTTCACATCATGTGATGGCCTGTTATTGTTAAGCCGCGATGATGTCCCATCTAAACGACAAGTTCTTATCTTCCAAACACTGAGTGAATAAGAAATGCAGCATCTTTCTCTGTTTCTTGCCCTGGTTAGAAAACTGAACATTTCTTCGTCTTCATTCACAGGATAGATTATATGGAAATGCTGATGCAGTCGTCATGGACGTTGACATCAAGAGACCTTTCTTATGCAAGGGACACATCATTGACCTCATCTTCGTTGAAACTTCCCGACAAATTATTTGCTCCTTTCATTTGTCTGAAGAAAAGAAATCCAAGAGCCCAACCAACCAACCTTACCTCCCTCTCCCTGGCTGAAAGTTTCCTTGCGTGTTGCAACTTTGAAATCCGATAAAATATTCAGGACGCCTCCAAAACCTCCTCACTCAGCATCTTATCTCCAGAGCTTGTTCATCGAAGATGATGTGCTTGTCTAATCCATAGTGTCTGCGACAAATCTCGCAGTATCGGGAAACAAATAGTTTAGTATCCTGATTGAAGACTCGGTTTACTGCACCTGGTCAGAATGTTATGTTATCCAAATACCAATTTATTTATAAAACCATCATGCACCTTAGAGGAAGCATCTGCGATAATAGTTTGTAATTACCAAACCTACTCACATTCTGTTTAGTTAATCAGGTGCAAGTACACAGTTGAAGTTTGAATTGGTAAGGCACGTGCAGTTTCTGCAATCAATCCCTGAACCCATCTCAGCTGCGATGTCTGAGCAGAAAGCAAAGCACACATATGAGCAACAACTATGAGATGAGCTGTCCTGCTGATGCTCCACTGTAAACTGAGATTTCCAACAGTTGTTATTACTAACTCTGGTCCAATAGCAAGTTCTCCCAGAAGAAACACGTCACATAGGAGCAATTGGCAATTGAAATTTAATGGTATCTATGGTTAATTTTATGATTAATGCTTAGGAAGTAATAAAGATTTACACATCAGCTATGATTTAAATACTGTTGGTCCCTGCTTGAACCCCCTTCTAGACCCGGTCCAGATCGGGCAACTGTTTGCAACGGCGTCTGCAGTACTGGATTTCAGTACCACTGGTCACTGATTACAAGAAGGAGATGCTGCAGAACAGCTTGGCTACATGCATGGACCAAGAAAGGTCCTTTTGACAGTTATGACAGGTTGGAATTACTGAATTTAATCCGTGTTTTGATACTGATTCCAACCAAAAAAAGATTCATCCATCGCATCGAATCTTTAGACATACTCCTACATAAAGTATTAAACATAGATAAAGAATAAACTAATTACATAGTTTGGTTGAAAATCACGAGACGTATCTTTTAAGTCTAGTTAGTTTATGATTAGCTAAGTGCTACAGTACATGTGCTAATAATAACTTAATTAAATTTAATAAATTCATTCCGCAGAAATATCCCTTCCGACATCCTATAAAACATAAAAAAAAATCACGCTCCAACTAAACGACGCCTGACTCGTCGCCGACCCGAGGAGGTAACGGGCCGCTGGTGAACGAGATGCATGGGCCGGGCGGCCTTCTTGACTCGCTTTTCGATCCGGTTGACGCGCGAGCAAATTCCACTTTCACTCGACGCGGTGGACGCTTAGTGCAGTACTATGATTTTATCCCGCACCGGAAATTTCCTAACACGTTGACTCTTGTTAAAAATTAGCGCGTGAGCTCCGTAATCGCTGGGTCTGGTGGCGCGGACCTGTTACCCTAGGCATCAGGGGGTAAAGGATGTTGATAGGTGGCGGCATTGTCTCTGACACGCTGCGTAATGTATTGCCCTATCAACTCCTTTTTGTCTTTTTTTTTTTACTTATTCATGTCTCTTTTTTAAAATTTGCATTATAAAATACTTTCTTCATAGTTATTCAGCTAGGCATGCCAGTGGCCAGCAGCCCCATCTCATGTTAGTTCAAGTGTTCAAGGGCAATACGGTCACATAGAGAAAAAATATATATATATTTGAGTTAAGAAAACTGATTAAAAATACCAAATGATATCTCTATAACAAATTAAAGTATCAACGCTTTAAAGGTTGTTTTAATAAAGTCGATGATTAGAGTCCTATAATAACAAAGCTCATTCTTACGTATTCTATAAGGCCTTGTTTAGTTCCGAAAATTTTTGGGAAATCGACACTGTAGCACTTTTGTTTGTATTTGATAAATATTGTCTAATTATAGACTAACTAGGCTCAAAAGATTCGTCTCGTCAATTCCGACCAAACTGTGCAATTAGTTTTTATTTTCGTCTATATTTAATACTCCATGCATATGTTTAGAGATTCGATGTGACGGGGAATGTGAAAAACTTTGCAAAATTTTCTGGCAACTAAACAAGGCCTAAGGAAAAAGTCCACATCACCCTCCATGGTGTCTACTTTACCCCCGAACTATGAAACAGTCTAATTTACCACCCGAACTATCCAAAACCGTTCAAATCACCTCCCCCCCCGCCGGTTTTGCTACAGTAATCATCGTTTTGACTTTTCGTTTTTTCAATTTGTTTTCATATAATCTTTGAAAAATCATAGTAAATAACAGAAAAATCATAAAATAGAAAATCTAATTTTGTTGGACTCCGCATGAGTAGATCTACGCAATTATATAATATATAATATGGTATACTTTAGTACAATTTTTTCTGTAGCTTTAAATTAGTTAGAAAAATCAAATTTTATCTGTAATTAATTGGAATAATTCATAGCTGCAGCTTCTGTGATCCAATTGTGGTGAAATTTTTATAGTGGACTAATTATTATAAGCTTGAACTATAGTAAATATTTCATACTCATTGGATCATGTATAACTTAGTTATAGATTTATTTATATTTAACAAGCATAAACCTGAATAAATCTATAACTAAGTTATATATGATCAAATGAGTATAAATTTATAATAAACTATACAATATTATATATTCATTGCGTAGATCTACTCATGCGGAGTCCAACAAAATTAGATTTTCTATTTTATAATTTTTTGTGATTTACTATGATTTTTCAAAGATTATATGAAAACAAATAGGAAAAAGAAAAAGTCAAAACCGGCCGGGGGGTGATTTAAACAGTTTTGGATAGTTCAGGGAGTAAATTAGACCATTTCATAGTTTGGGGGTAAAATAGACAAAACCCCATAGTCTAGGGGGAGACGTAGACTTTTTGCATTTTTTAGTTCTTATTTTTTGAGAATATGTATCTGTATTACTGATTAAGTAAAACATACAGTCGAGCATACAAATACAGACACATACATACTGGATACAGAGACCGCTGTGCCACCGAAACTACAGGAAGAACTCGACTGCCTCGCGAAGAAGCCGAACGCCACCCTGAGCTGAAGACGTCCGCACGCATGCTTTGAAAGGAGCCGAAATAGACACCCGTCACGAAGAACGGGATGAAGCCAACGGCGATTCTCCAACGGCCGGGGCAGCGCCCCAACGGTTCCAGCTCCCGAATCTGAGCTCGCAGCTGGTAGAAATCACCACCGAGCGAGAAAGGAGCTCGATTCGGCCGGCCAACCACCACATCAACCAGACAGCGCCCCACATCCAACCAAAATAAGGACAGCAGCACAATCACCTGGCACAGACGACGAGCCGCCGACCTCGGACTCCATTGCCAGGGCTCGACATCGAGAGCCCCATCTCCACGAGCTCGTTGACGGCGCCGGAGGGAAACACCGTCAAGGCGGGGAAAAGCTCGAGAAACATTATTCGACGACCGCCTCCGCCTCGCCGACGACGCCCACAAAAGCAAGCCGCAGAGGACCACCAACCTCCCGGCAAACCCAAGCTCCACCACGAACGGGCGGTGAGCAAACCCTAGACCTAGGACATTTGAAACCTAGCCTATCTACAACATCCGCGCAGCGATTCCGCAGCCAACCATCCGTTCCGGCACCTCGACGGTGGCCGGAGAGGAGGAAGGCCGACGAAATCGCCGCCGGAACACGGCTTCGCCTCGCTGTCGCCCTTTTTTCCTGTAGAGAAGGGGAACGGGAGAGGAGATGCCGGCCGATGGATTCGCTGGATAGAGATCGGGTTTGGATTTCCTGGTATGCACGCCGTCGCAGACGTCGACGCCGCCATAGTGTCGTTTGCCATAGCGAGCGATTCAGGGTACGGGGGACACACGCCGCACACCGTGGGTTGGTGGACTCGACTCGGTCATGGGCTTTGCTTGGCTTCTTGGGCCGCGCATCGAACAAAAAAAGTCAGAGCGCCATCCAACTTTTGAGTTATCCTTTTCTGTCAGTAATTTTGGGACACGTTCACTTAAGATTATCTATCAAATTTGTCAGCCATTCAATAATATATTTCTCTCACAACAAATTATTCTAAAGAAATTAGATTACTTTAGATCATGTTTTTTCTGGCAGAGTGGTGACCATAAGAAAAAATATAGGTTAACTAAGTGGAATGTAGTTTGCACTCCAAAAGACCAAGGAGGGTTAGGAGTGTTAAATTTAGAGGTCCACAACAAGTGTCTCCTAAGTAAATGGCTTTTTAAGTTCTTTACTGGAGATGAAGTTTGGCAACAGATTCTTAGGAATAAATATTTGAGAGACAAAACTTTGACTCAGGTTCAATACATGCCCGAAGACTCTCAGTTTTGAATTGGTCTCATGAAGGTCAAGGGGGAGTTTCTATCGCTAGGCAAGTTTGATTTGGTGACGGGTCACAGGTGCGATTTTGGGAGGATTCATGGATAACATCGCGACCATTAAAATCCATCTTTAGGAAAAAAGTGCTTCTGTAAGAATGGTATGTAGCTTTCAGGAGATCTTTAGAAGGGGTTAATTTACAAGCTTGGCACGATGTTGTGGCTATGGTTGCCAGTGTACAATTAACAAACCAAAGGGATCATTTTGTATGAGGGCTACACCAGAATGGATTATTCTCAGTTAAATCCATATACAGAGCATTATTGACAGCACAAGCTATACCTATTAACACATTTATCTGGAAACTGAAATTACCTCTCAAAATCAAGTTTTCTTGTGGTACTTGTTTAAGGGAGTAATTTGACAAAGGATAACTTAGTAAGGCGTCAATGGTAAGGAGATAGGAAATGTTATTTTTTTTTCTTCCGATGAATCTTTGATTGTCATTTTGCCAAATTTATGTGGCGTGTTCATGTTTTCTTTAATTTATTACCTCCAACTAGCACTTACAACTTGTTCACGGGCTGGTTAGACGGGATAAATAGAAAATTGAAATCTATGATTCTTGTTGGTGTGCGATCTGTTGGGCGATTTGGCTAACCCAGAATAATATATTTTTTGACAAGACTGCAACACCATCTTATTTACATGTTATCTTCAGGGGAACCTATGGTTCTTATCCCTACTTCAGAAGGAGGAGGATCACCAAATAGTAAAGATGTGATGCAGAATTATTGAGACAACCGCGATGGACGTATTTGCAAGACATAGTTGGAGATTTTGTTATAGAATTGCTCTTTAAATGTTGAGTTTCGAAGCTCTTCTTTTTATTCTAGTTTAAAACCTTAAGTTTGAGTTTTGTGGACTTCATGGTCTTGCTTGTAATAAGAAATAAGTATATGCATTAGTTCGTTGCAAAAGCTAGAATATTAATATATTTTCTTTTTGAAAAAAACAAATCAACGAATAGTACTTTCAACCATAAACTTATCAACCAATCGAACAGTCTTCTAGTTTTTCATCCAGCTTGCCCTGCAACTCTGCAAGAAGCACAACCCAGGAGTTCGACTGTTGGAATAAATGTGCTCCATCTGTTTTATTGAGATTCAGATCTAGAATTATATTTTTTTTAGACAGAGGGAATAGATATACTGAGGAAAGGAGGAGAGACATGGCCAACATTAGTAACGGACCGAAGTAGATTTGATTATGGCCGCCAGACCTGACTCGATCGGCAGTGCTTTGGATCGGATTCGGGTCATGATTTTTTATACATGATCCAACCTAATTCAAAAAAAAAAAAAAGACTTGACCCAAGATAGAAAAAAAACGAAAAAAAATAGAGAAATAGATCACCCCAATCCATGGGTCAAAGATTTTGATTCGACATTTTTTACCCGGCCTGACTTGAACCCAATCTGACCAAGATAGCACGCTACGGAGTAGAACATAGCATTCACTACTGCAGGCAGCCATTGTTCTTGTCTATGCGTGGAGTATTCATCATTATCCGCTATTATCTTGCAATGGTGCTGCGAGCAGTGGTCGGCCCAGCTACCAAAACCCAAACGGCCCATGGGTGTCGTGCTCTTCCTTCCAACAAACAACAATGTCATGCCGACTCGATGGACACTTGACAGCCGCTGAGGCGCTGACCGATGATCTGCCGCTCCATTTGGTCGACGGTTGGATGCAAGTACAAGCGACTACACACATCAATGCTGCAACAATAGTACACCCCTCGGCACTCGTAAATTTTTGGTTTTGACTGTTGTAACACTTTTGTTTGTATTTATTAATTATTGTTCAATTCTGGAGTAGCTAGACTCAAAAGATTCGACTCGTAAATTACAGGTAAGCTATATAATTAGTTTTTTTAATTTATATTTAGTGCTCTATTCATGTGCCGCAAGATTCGATGTGACAGAAATCTGGAAATTTTTTGAGAACTAAACAAGGCCTTAGTGCCTGTTCTTTTTTTTCTAGAGAGAAAAAATTCCCCGCTTTGTTGTGCAACAAAGTGAATAATTCTTCGTTCATCAAATAATTTCAGAGCCCGCGAAAACAGAAAATATTTGGATCACCAATGGACTTCTTTATAGGCATTACATTCACAATCAAGAATGCAGAAAAGATGTATACCATTTTACTAAAGAAAGAAATACATCAAGTTGTATCACTACACAGGTTGTTTACTTTTATCATAGAAACTTGGTTTTACGTTTACTGGAGTTTGCGAAACCAGAAATTCAACTTTTTTTACCAGCACGCACCTGACACAAGAGAAATTATTTGCAGTACTTTGTTCCAAACTAATCCAGACGCCATTCGTTTATTCAGGTGCTAGTACATGGAGTCGAAGGAGTAGAAAGTAAAATCATGTACAGTTTCAGAGTTCAGACCTTGGCAGTACAGAGAGCAGAGAGTGCAGTTCCTGATATCTCCAGGTTCAGCAATATCTGTACCTACGCCTGCTGCTATGTTAACATATATTCACTTGTTTCAGTGATCTTGATATATTAACCTAAACCAGACTATTGTCACATTTCACAACATTATGTTGTGATAGGTCAGCGAATGAGGACTACATCAAACTAACCTTGTTCAGTAGCACGTCTTGTCTGAACATTCTTGCCACCCAATTGTTTCGAAGAGATAGATCGGACTGGGAAAGGATGTATAGTTTCAGACATTCCCTCGAGTTCATCCACCATCTCACATATGAGGTGCTCAAGGATGCCATACTCTATCTCGGAAACAACATTTGCGCCATCCAGAGTTAGCCATTCCATGTTCTTGAGACCTTCCTCGACCAGCCTACAGATTGGTTGCCAGATACCAGACACTTCTGGCGTGATCACCTCGTCTTTGTTCACCACTCTCCTGTTCCTCCTCTCCCTGTCTGAACATCTTGAGACATGGCAGGAGCTTCTTGGAGGCGACATGTTGTCCAACTGGAAGAAGTCTGGATGCAGCTTCCTCCTTGAGTTCCGATGTTCCAATATCGTCTGAGGTTCATCTGCAGTAAGTGGATACAGTAACAGCGCTGTCAGTAGCAGGAAGAAACAGCTCATACGCGACATTACTCCTATCTGGCTGAAAGTTTGAAACTATTGACAAAACACTGCAGTTTGCCGTTCATACAGATGATGATCCTTTTGCGTTTTATTTATGAATTTTGGGATCATTTCAAGTGACTATTAGCTATCTCGAATTTCAGTAAGGGTTACTACGGCGAACATCTTTTCCTTTTTTTTTTTGTTTGCAGAGCTTTTACAGCATTCAGGGGCGCACCATGAAGAGATAATGAAGCGCCATGAAAATGAGGTTTCAGAAACTTGGATTACAACGCCTTGGAGACTTGGACTGATTGTTAGATCAGAAGCTAGAAGAAGTGCTTAAAACATGGACCACAAAAAAAACACTGCATACAGATGTATGTGACTGAAAATGTGAAACAATTGACAAAACACTGCAGTTTGCCGTTCATACAGATGGTGATCCGTACTGGTTTGTGATGACTTTTCCTTTTTTAAAATTTTTTGGACCATGTCAAGTGGCTATTAGCTACAGTGTTTGCTAGCACTAGTAGAATTCGCTGGGGAAGGGTTACTATCATGAACATCTTTTCCTTTTTTTTGTACAGCTTTTACAACATTCAAGGCAAACCATGAAGAGATGATGAAGTGAAAATGAAGTTTCAGAAACTTGGATTACACCGCCTTGGAGACGTGGACTGATTAGATCGATAGCTAGAAGAAGTGCTTCATAGTTCAGCATAAACATGGACCACAAAAAAAACATGCTCATGGCAGTTATTGTTGACAAAATTGGCTGTACAAGTCTGACAGATTGTTGTAAATGAACTGCGGTTCTGACAGAATCTGTTTTTTTTCTCTCTCTAGTAGACTTTGGCCTTGTTTACTTCCACCTAAAATCCCAAAAATTTTCAAGATTCCCCGTCACATCGAATCTTTAAACATATGCATGAAGTATTAAATATAGATAAAAATATAAACTAATTGCACAGTTTGGTCGAAATTGACGAGACGAATCTTTTGAGCCTGGTTAATCTATGATTGGACAATAATTACCACAAACAAACGAAAGTGCTACAGTGTCACGAAACTTTTTCATTCAGGAACTAAACAAGGCCTTTGATGATACAAAAAATTGAAAGATTGCTGGAGATGAACCACAATTCTCGTGTACATTTCTGACCATTTTTGTAGCTTGATAGATTGTTGGAGATGAACAGAAATTCTGATATGAAGTTGAGGAAGCGAGCAAGACGAACCTGAGGTAGCCGAGCAGGGCTCTGCGTGCTCCACCTCTTCCAAGGACGACGAGGTGGTGGTGGTGGTGGTGGACGACTCGTCATGCGCCTCCAGCACGGACACCGGGCTGGAATAGTGCGCGTCGCACTCCGCGGCCGGCGTCCTCGTGCGGCGGAGGACGACGCGGCCCGCCGACTCCGCTTCGTCGTCGGCGAACCGCAGCCTGCGGCAGCGCCCGTTCCTCCTCTGCTTACTCCCGGTCCCGGGCGCGTCCGACCTCACCCTCCCGCCGCGCCTCGTGGCAGTGGCCTCCGTGGCGGCGAGCAGGAAGTCGAGCTCCTCCCTGACTTCGCGCTCCCGGTCCGGATCCTGGTCATCGGGGCTGAAGCTGAGGAGCAAGAACTCGTCGCTCTCCTGCCTCAGGTACGCCGGCCTCTCCCGCAGCGACGCGGACGCGCGGACCACTCGCGGCTGCGGCTGCTGTGTGTCTCGGTCCCAGGGGCTCGACGACCCCTCGGCCGAGCTCGCGGAGCGGCTCCGCCGCAGCGGGGGCGTCCGCTGGGCCTGGAGCTGCGCGTGCGGCGCCAGCGCCTCGGGCGGCATCGCGTCCAGGCCCATGAGCCTGGCCACAATGCAGGGGCTCCTCGTCGGCTCCTCCATCTCCGGCGTGCAGCACGTGTGGCGTGCCGCGGCGGCGGAATCTGGACGGTCGTCGGCGCTGTGCGCGCACAGGAGGCGGCGAAGGAAGTCGAGCGCGAACGTCGAGGACGACGCCAGCTTCGCCATGCGAGCGGCTCGGCCCGACTGGGTGCGCGCGCGGGCGGGCTGATCTTGCTCGGCACGGTTGTAGTGGAGTGGAGTGGGAAGAATCAAGATTGAAGAAGGTGGTGGCTGCTGCTGGTTTGAACTGGGAGCAGAGGGAAAACAGAGGAGGGAGGAAGGAGCTGCAGTGGAAGGAAGGAAGGCGAGCTACGCTTCACCTTGACGCTTGTTGAAGAAGGTGGTGGTGGAAAGCTTTGGAAGAAGCCATGCTTGGGTTGGTTTGCGCGATGATTGGAGGATTAATCTCACTCTTGTCCTTCTACTGTCAGCCATCTATTAGGGCTAATTTTAAATATCACGTAGTAGCGGTTGCCTTTGTACTACTGTGTTGTACATCATGTGAAGAGTCTCATTTTAATTGTCATAAATAAAATTTTAAATTGGACTAAATTTATGTCAAAAAATATATATTATTAAGGGTCGGCTTGGTTAGCTTTCAAAATTTTCGAGATAAAGATTTGATAACAAAATGTTGAGAAAAGTTGGACAAAAGTATTTGCCATGGAATAAGTAATAAGCTAAACATGACATGTTGGCAAAATATGGCAATAAACCAAATAGAGGCCAAAAATTGCTTGCCCAAGTTTTGGCAACAAAAAAAATGGTTATCAACCAATCAGGCTCTAATATTTAAGGTACTAAATAAATATCAAATATTTTATATAGCATTAGTTGCTAATGGTTTGTAGCTAATATTAGCTAGCCAACTAT